>NW_024081218.1:0-682500 GCF_003009895.1 Hyaena hyaena | reverse complement strand
AGGCAAGCCTAGGCAACTATTCCTTATATTTATATAAGGCCCCATTCTTTCCAAAGTGCTTTACACCTGAATATCTCATTTGATTATCTTGACAAACTTAGAGGCAGGTAGTGGGGAAATTAACCCTTTGTTAAAACAGTAAGTGTAACTATAAGCCTTATGAGGTTCCAGTCCAGGATGGTGATATAGGAGGATCCTGAATTTACCTCCTCCCACGGACACACTGAATCTATAGCTACACACAAAACAATTCTCTCTGGGGGGAAAAAAAACCCACACAGTCTGACCATAAACATTAGCACATCACAGTTTCAACTGGGAAAAAATTCATAGCTCCCAATTTCTCCCTGAAGAGAGAAGGGTTTGGATCCAACACAGAGTGCTCTAACTTTTAAGACCTCCATCTGAGGTACAGGCCCCCGGCACCCAAAAAGCCGGTGAGACTAGGGTCTAGAAGACCTACACACCTATAGAAAAGAAACAGCTCTTAAGGTGCTTGTGAGGACTTGTTGTGAGTCCCCAGGGCTCACTGAAGAGGTAGCAAGCCCAAAATGCCTCATCCTCCGAAAGAGGTCTATTTACTTATCTTAAAAGAAACAGCCTTAGAGTCAGGCTTCTAATTTAACATTCATCTAAGGGCCAACTGCAATTCTCTTGAGAGTGAGGAGGCTGGCAGGTGCCATGTTTTGCATTTTACCTCTGCCCTGCTCCAGGTCACCCATGTCTCCCTGAAAGGAGCTTGAGCACATGTCTGGTGCCCTGTTTTTGTGGCGGCTTCCCAGAAGAGGCATCCCTTGAATGCCTGGCTCTGGTGGCCAGTCGGGCTTGACTTTTGGAGTTTGAATTCCCATAGAACTGTAGCAAACAAAGAAACACTTCTTAATCAGTTATCCCTTCAGGGCTCAGTGCAAAAAAGAACAGAGAGAAATGCCAATCTCCCAGTCTTTCTTTGAAAGAGGCCTATTTGCATACTTTAAACTTGCTGCCTGAGGGCTAGGCCTCTGTTACAACAGGCATCTAGGAATAGACAGTGATCTTCCCCAGAGAACAGGGAAGCCAATAGGCTTGATCTTAGCATTCTTCCCGTAGCCTGACAATACCAATATCCTCCTGGAAGGAGTTTTTATACATATCTGGTGCCCCAGCTTTTGTAGCTGCCTCCCAGGGAACATACTCCTTGATAGCCTGGCTACCTAGGCCAATGGAGCTTGCATTCACAAGTTTCACAGCACTGTAGCAAAGAAAGACTTCTTAACTGGCTTATCCCTCTAGGGCTCAACGCATAGGAAGACTACAGAAAGGCCTTTCTCCTAGTCTTTCCCAGCTAGAGGTTTATTTGTGTACTTCAAAAGTTGCTGACTGAAAGTCTTCCAATCAGCCTGCATCTGGTTGCTGACTGATACTCTCCCCTTTGGGACAAGCTCAACCACTGTAAGTGAATCACAAAGACTTAAGTGACAACCAAGAGCTAGGACCAGGCTGAACAATACAGTTTGTCTCTGATGTGAGACCATTCCATCAAAAATGAAGATAGTATTTGTTTTATATAGTGTACAGGAAGAAACACAGAGAGCAAAGAAAAATGAAAAAACAGAGAAATATGTTCCAAACAAAAGAACAAGATAAAACTCCAGAAACAGACTTTAGTAAAATGGAGATAAGTGATTTACCTGATAAAAAGTTCAAAATAATGGTAATAAGGAGAACAGTGCATAAAAATTGAGAATTTCAATAAACATAAATGAAATATTGCAAAAGTATAGAACAGAAATCATGGAACTGAAGAACACAATAAGTGAACTGAAAAATTCAATAGAGGGGTTCAACAGCAGACTAGCTCAAGCAGAAAAAAGGATTCATAAACTCAAATATACAAATTCATACCATCAGAAATATAATTAGAAAAAAATTAAAAAGAATGAAGGAAGCTTAAGAGATACCATCAAAAAGATCAATATTGACACTATAGAGGTCCCAGGAGGAGAAAAAAAAAAGAGAAAGGGGACAGAAAGCTTTTTAATTTTTTTTTAAATTTGAGTATAGTTGACACACAATGTTACATTAGTTTTAGGAGTACAATATAGTGATTCAACAACTCTATAGCCTTACCCTATGCTTACAAGTGTAGCTACCATCTCTCATCATACAACACTATTGCAATATCACTGACTATATTCCCTGTGCTGTGCCTTTTATTCCTGTGTTTATTTTTAATCCCATAACTGGAAGCCTATATCTCCCACTCTCCTTCACCTATTTTGTCCATTACCTCAATCCCCTTCCCTCTGGCAACTAGTTTGTTTTCTGTATTTGTAAGTAGGATTCAGCTTTTGTTTGTTTATTCATTTTTTAAATTTTTTGAATTCCGTATATGAGTGAAATCATAAGTAGTAGAAAGCTTATTTAAAGAAAAAAATGGCTGAAAACTTCCCTAGCCAATGAGATTCAAATAAGACAAATCCAAAGAAATCCACAGCAAAACACATTATAATTAAATTGTCAAAAGTTACAAACAAGAAGAGAATCTTAAAAGAAACAAATGGAAAACAACTTGTTTCCTATAAGAGAATCTCCATAAGATTATCAGTATATTTTTTTCTGGAGAAACTTTGCAGGCCCAGAGTGGAATAATATATTCAAAGTGCTAAAAACAAAACAAAACAACAAAACAAAACAAAACAACAAAAAGTCAACCAAAAAATACTCTGCCCAGCAAATTAGTCCTTCAGAACTGAAGGACAGATAAAGAGTTCTTCAGACAAGCAAAAGCTGAAGAGGTTCACCCCCACTAGACCAGTCTTACAAGAAATGTTACAAGGAATTCTTTTTTTTTTTTTATTTTTTTTTTATTTCTAGGAGAGAAAGAGAGAGAGAGACAGCATGAGCAGGGGAGGGTCAGAGAGAGAGGGAGATACAGACTCTGAAATAGGCTCCAGGCTCTGAGCTGGCAGTCAGCACAGAGCCCGACGCGGGGCTCGAACCCACGAACCGTGAGATCATGACCTAGCGAAAGTCGGATGCTCAACCGACTAAGCCACCCAGGCGCCCCTACAAGGAATTCTTTAATCTGAAACAAAAGGATTATAATTAGTAACAGGAAAACATATGAAAGGCTACATTTCATCAATATGTAGTTAAGTCCAGAATACTCTAATTTTTAATGGTGGTGGGTAAATCACATAAATCAAATATGAACCAAAATACAAAAATATTAAAAATAACTACAATAAGTTTTTATGAATATACACAGTAAAGATATAATTGAAATTCAAAAACATAATATATGAGGGGTGTGGGAAGTTAAAAGCATCACACTTTAGTATGCGTTTGATTTTAAGTTGTATTCAGGTTAAAATAGGCATATATATAAGATGCTTTATATACATCTCATGGTAACAACAAAGGAAAAACCTATAAGAGATGCAAAAATAAAGATAGCAATTGAAGCATACCATGACATAAAATCATTAAATCATAAAGGAAGAGAGCAAGAGAAAAAGAAACAAAAGAATTATAAAACAGCCAGTAAACAATAAAATGGCAGTAGTAAGTCTATGCCTACCGATAATTACTTTAAATGTAAATTGACTAGGGATGCCTGGGTGATTCAGTCATTTAAGTGTTTAACTCTTGGCTTCAGCTCAAGACATGGTCTCATGGTTCATGAAACTGGCTCTGCCTTGATAGTGCTGGAGTCTGCTTGGGATCTTGGGATTCTTTCTCTCCTTTCTCTCTGCTCCTTCCTCTCCTCTCTCTCTCTCTGTCTCTCTGTCTCTCCCCTCTCAAGACAAATAAGTATAAGTAAACATTTTAAAAAATAAATGTAAATGGACTAAATTCTCCAATGTAAAAACATAGAGTGGCTTAATGGATAAAAACACAAGACCCAGCTCTGTACTGCCCACAAGACATTCAGTTCAGCTCTAGGAACATGCCCAGACTTTAAGTGAATGAAGGGAAAATAATAAGTTCCATGTAAATGGAAACCCAAAGAAAGAAGAGGCAACCTAACTTACATAAGATAGAGATGGTAACAGGAGACAAAGAAAGTCATTATAGAATCATAAAGGTGTCAATCCAATAAGAGGATGTAAAATTTGTAAATATTTATGCATTCAACACTGGAGCATCTAAATATATAAAGCAGAGGCACCTGGGTGGCTCAGCTGGTTAATAATCCCACTCTTGATTTCAGCTCAGATCCCAAAGTCATGGGATTGAGCCCTAAATTGGGCTCTGCACTCAGCATGGAGCCTGCTTAGGATTCTCTATCTCTCTTATTCTTTCTCTCTCTCTCTCTCTCTGCCTCTCTCCCCTGCTGTGTGCTATCTCTCTCTCTGAAATATAAATACATACATACATACATACATACATAAATACATAAATAAAACAAATATTAACAGACTTGAAGAGAGAAAATAGATAGAAACAATATAATAATAGGAGACTTTAATATACCTTTTAACAATGGATACCTCAACCAGACAGAAAAACCCCTAATGAAACATTGGACTTAAACCAGACCTTTGACCAAATGGACCTCATAGATATTTACAGAACACTTCATCCAACAGTAGCAAAATACATATTCTTCTCAAGTGCATATGAAACATTATCCACCAAAAAAGTCTTAATTTAAGAAGATCAAAATCATATCCAGCATCTTTTCTGATTACAACTGTATGAAACTAGAAATCAATGTCAAGATGAAAACTAAAATATACAAATATGTTGAGATTTGGGGTGGCAAATTATCTCATTGGGTCAGGTGCCTGACATCAACAATTGCATGATCCTTGACAGCAAGAGCTGTCTGGGGCCCTGAATGGCTGCAAGGCCTACTTGGCTTCTCAGAGACAAGGGAATGGGGGATGTGGTGGCGATAGCAAGAGCTGGTGGTGTGCACATATGTGGCTATGGAGCTGGCTGCGGGTGCCTGCGTACTGGCAGGGGCCAGCTGCAGGCACACACACATTGGCAAGGATGTTGGCCAGCAACAGGGGCCAGGGCCAACTTTGGGTACATGAGCAGCTGTAGGACCTGGGCAATCAATGTGTACCCAGGTGGTTGCAGGAGCTAGTTGTGGGCCCATGAACTTTGGAGGGTCTGGTAACAAGAGTAGTGCCAGCAGCATTCAGGTGAGCTCTATAGGGGCTATTTGCAAGTACCTGCAGCAGTAGAGGCCTGCGATAGGGGTCAGGACTGGCTCCAGGTACACAAGCAACTGTGGAGGGTTTGACTGTCGAGTGCATTTATGTGGCTGCAGAGGCTAGCCATAGGTGCATACACCAGTAAAGGCTGCTGATAGAAATTGGAACCAGCTATGTGCACATGCATAACTGCAGAGGGACTAGTTGCTGGTACACAGAGGTGCAGACAAGTGATAGGAATCAGGGTCAGGTCCTTTGTGTATCTATAATAGGTTGGGGCATCTAGTCATTCATTCTGCTCTATTTTTGCTTACAATGAGAACTCTTCCTGGCTAGGTGGTTCTCTCTTGGCACTGAGCAGTGCTGGCCTCGGGGACAGGATATTGCAGGTAAAATGAAGCTATTCTTCCTACTCTTTCTGTATGGTTATTTACAGGTTATTTTGCCCTGCTATTTTGTTGAAACTTCTTAGATGGACTCCTGAGATCTCCCAGGGCTATTTTCACTCTTAGACAGCTATCTAACTGTTCTTTGTGGGAAGATGGATGCCTGGATCTCCTGCTCCGCCATCTTGGTGACAACATACCCCTGAGTTATTGGCAATTCTATTTAATAACTTTACAATCACACAATCTGCCTCAAGACCCTAATATCCTTCTTTCTCAACTATTCCCAGACCATTCTGAACAGACGATAAAAGAATGCATTAGAACAACAACAACAAAATTGTTTTATAGTAGTAAAAGTCTTCAAAACATAAAGGAGTATTATATAGAAAAATTAGTTGATGAACCCACATTGCAAAGGCCTTCTTCTCTTAGCAGGTAATACTGATATTTCTAGAGTGATTGGTTTCATTGGTATCAGGCAAGTTAAATTGTTGAAAGATAATTACTAATACAGCCTTCTTCTAGATTTTAAGGATAATAAAGGCAAATCATATTTTGCCATATAAAAGTTTCTCTTTCTTCAACTTACAATAATTCTAGTTGTATTTAAAGGCTTAAAAAGCTGTTTTTAGAAATTTAATAGAGGAAAATAAGCATGCAAATACACACAGGTAATTTTGGGTTAAACTTTGTAATAATATGTTGCCTTATTGCCTTGCAGGGAGGTATGTTTATATTCTCTGATTTTAGCAGAACTCTTTCCCTTACTCACCAGTCTAGAGAGGAAAAAAAAGATATTTATTTACAAAACTGCAAATATTGACAGTAGAAAATTCCACCCCTCTCAATTTTTTTTATCTCATTGACAATGATGATGGCTATATTTCTAATGATTGCTTTGAATGAATTTGTTTAATTTGTTAATAATATAGTTGTACAAAAATAGATTATTAAAGCAATACTAATACCATAGTTCCATAATGTAATTTTTTTTAGTTACAGGTGGATATTCAGTAAATATGTGATTTGTTCCATTTTTATAATTCCAAATTAAAGAAACCATGATTTATTCCTCATACTTAAACTGTAAGTTCAACTATCATTGTGGGATTGTTTTCATGTCCTCAGTCAGGCTTAAGCTGCAATATAGACCCACTCTAGAAGGTAGTGCTGTGAGATAATTATAACACCTATTTTATAGGTTAGTGTGAGAAAGAAATTGAGGGAGACCCGGTTGCTATGGCATGGTGTGACATAATATGACAAATAGTGGATGAATCATGAACCATCTCACTAGTATATATTGAGTTTTTTTTATTGAGTGATCATCATTGTGGTACTGGGAGAAAAGAGAAATATAAGACTTTCTTTCCTGATAGAGACAAGTCATATCACTTTCACAAAATTGGAAAAAGAAGTGAACAGTAGAAAATTTAGTAAACATGAATCTTTGGTTTCCTAGAAAGCACCATTTTCTATTCCACTTTAAACCATACCATGGGATTCTGCCACATGTACATATTTTAGGCTCAAGAAACTAAAGTGTAAAAGGGGATAGATATTCCAGATGAAGGGAATAAAATGAGCAAAAACCTTGAGCTAGAATGAAGCAGATTTTTAGAGAAACATGAAGATGTCAGTGTGACTGCAGAGAAGTTCTTGGTTAGTGGGAAGAAAGTTTGCATGGGGGGTACAGGGCAAGGAGTCAGAAAACCCTAAAACTCAACTAAGGCATATGGCCATGATTCAGTGATCTGTAGGGAGTCCTGCTCCATTCCCTTAATGCTCAGACCAGAGGCATTGTCTAATAAATTATGGTCTGGTGAAAGTCTTCATAACATGATTTTGTGGTGTATGGTGCTATTATGTTCCTCCTGAAGTGACCTGACTCTGATGTATGCCACTTTATATTAGAAATCCCCCAACTTAGCAAGAAACATTCTGTGGATAACAAACCTCAAGATAGCCAGCTACAGACAAGGGGACTCAGAGATCTCCCTGGAGATGAGCAGAGGAAGAAACAGCCTTTCAGTCCTCAGTTTTTTGGAAAGTTTGGATTGTTTTCCAAAACTGATGGCAGCAGAGGAAAGAAAGCAAGGATGTACTCTTGACATACCCAGAAATTTTCCCAGCAAAAGGAGAAATTAAATAGTGCTACAAGATATTGGCAAAATCTATGTATACCCCTAACATGGCTAAAATTCAGTCTTAAAATTCTCATTATTTGTCATCTGAAATACTCTACAAACTCCCTAATTTATCTAAATGTCTGTCTCTAACCCATTCTCCACATTATAGCCAGAGCTATGCAGCTCTTTATTCAAAATATATTCTTATGCATCCCCCAAAACAGACCTGTTATTTCCTTTCTATTGCTTTCTTTAGCTAAGAAAGTTGATGGGATGCAACCCTCAACTCAAAACCCTATGATCTGACAAGTCTATTTACAGAAAAAATTACTTGAAAATAAAACTGTCTTAGAAAATCAAGGACTTCTATATATTGCCCACAACTATCAAAGTATATCACTTCAGACCAAACTCATAACACAGAAACCAGTGCACAAAGCTTCCATGCCACAACTATTCCCTTAGTTCTACAGAGACAGCCCTGATAAGAGTTGGCATGTGACAGTCGACACCCAGTTACCTTGGAAGGGAGCTCCAGTTGTCAAAGGTTGGTTTTAGGGCTGCTTTCTGTGGAGCGGTTTTGACAAGATGTTTAGGAGGTCTGGGGGCACCTGGGTGGCTCAGTTGGTTAAGTATCTGACTTCGGCTCATGTCATGATCACAGTTGTTGAGTTCAAGCCCCACATTGGGCTCTGTGCTGACATCTCAGAGCCTGGAATCTGGTTTGAATTCTGTGTCTCACTCTTTCTCTCTGCCCCTCCACCACTCATGCTCTGTGTCATTTTCTCTCTCAAAAAGTAAATAAGCATTAAAATTTTTTTAAAAAAGATGTTTAGGAGGTCGGGCCAAAGACCTATGTCTACTGTTCTGTACACATATTCAATCCTTATTAAGATTTCAAAAACATTAATATAGTTTGATGAAGTGAGGTCATCTTAAGTGAAATCACGTGGTAGCAAAGGATTTCAAAAATTATTGAAGAATTCCAAAAGCTACTGGGAGAGAAATTCATTTTAAGGAGGAGAAGGATTTTAACCAAGAGAAATATATGGAATATTTGGTTCCTAAAACTTGAGGCTATTTTTACGAACTTCCTGTGACAGATCCTGTCTGGGTCATGGGCTTTGGGCAGGGAAAGTATGTGTGAACTTAAAGACCAATGTCAAGCAAACAGTGGTAACTTGGGAACCCAACATCGTGCAGTGGGATGCCCATAGATACACACTGCTGGAGGTAAGAGAATCCTGTTCTCTCCAGTACCCTGAGAAATTGCTGTTTCAGTCACCACCTGTCCCCAACAACTACCAAGAGTTGAGCATGAATTCTGAGGCACCTAGTTTGAGGGCTGGCCTGTGCTTTCACTACAGAATGTCTGAACCTGACAGATCATGCAAACATTCTCTGCATCCCTGCGGACAATGATGGCAAATCAATGGACTATGGTATAAAGAGAAGGTGGCATAAACAGAGTATGTCTCCACACAATAATTTGATTATTAAACAGATGGGCCCTCAATCTGTTCCTAAACTAATTAAGATCTATCTATCTAACTATCTATCATCTATCTATCTATTTTTGACACACACTAACCACCTGCAAGTGCCAGGGAATTAAAGAGCTAAGAAGATAACCTCTACTAGCAAGAAACTAATTGGCTAGGAATACAAACTCCCTAATTCAAAGTTTTTTTAATGTTTACTTATTTTTGAGAGAGACTGAAACATGAGCAGGGGAGGGGCAGAGAGAGGAGACACACAATCTGAAACAGGCTACAGGTTCTGAGCTGTCAGCACAGAGCTTGATGCGAGGCTGGAACCCACGTACTGGGGAATCATGACCTGAGCTGAAGTCTGATGTTTAATCAACTGAGCCACCCAGATGCCCCACAAACTCCCTAATTCTAATCCTCCTTTACAGCTTCTGCTCCTGCTGTAAGCTTAATCTCCTCTCTATGTTCTCAATCTAAACTCTGACCACACCATCCAGATTTTGCCATGAGCCATACTTTGGGTTCCCTCAGAGATAGACTCTGAGACAAAATCTGAGTGCAAGTGGTTCACTGAGAGGTGAGGTAGCACAATGAGAGGCAAGACAGAGAATACAGCCAATAGAAGGCATTTTATCAAGTCAGCAGTCACCATGTGTAATTGGAACTTAATCCTGCAGGGGAAAACCCAAAGGCCAAAATAAAATAGGTTCTTCAGAATTTTCTAAGGTTGCTTCATGGAGGTATAAAATCTTTAACTCTTCTGGACTGTTGTACACTGGGAGCCCTCCCTGGCAAACTTAGGCAGAGATGGAAATTTGTTGCTAAATTAGAATGCTTCCTTTCTATGCCTAGACCAAAAAAGTATATAAGTTTTTTTTCAATGATAAAATATCTTTCCTTTTTTAGTGAATGTCATCACTCATCTGTTATTAAATTGTAACAGTAAAAATATATTTACGGATTAATTTGGAAATGTTCAAGTCTGTTTCATGGTAGTTTTGGTAATTCTTTTTTAGTACCGGTAGTCCTAATTTTGCCTTTGTAATACAGTTGTATCTTCTGCTAGTCATATTGTTTTTAGAGGAAAAAAAAACAGTATTTCTTAGCACATTGGAGAAGGACACTTTAAGGTACCAACTTTTCTTTTATATCATGTTTGTTAGTCATTTGCATTGAACTATAGATATGCTCACTGACAAATTAAAAATTAAGTATTTATTACATTTCACTAACTTCAGCCCAATGTCAACAATAACTGTAATAGCAACTAAACATTTATGAGCTCTTGCCATATGCCAGGCATTTTTCTAAATTCTTTTCATGAATTAATCCATTCAATTCTTACAATAGTCATATTTTATTTTGCAGATAAGAAAACAGAAGCACTGCTCAGTGAAGTAACTTTCCCAGAGTCACTTAGGTCGTACATGCTATTTTGAGACTTGAGGCCAGACATTCTGGCTGCAGAATCTAGACTCTTATACTAACTTGCATCTTTTTCTTTCCTTTCCAATCCTGCTCCTAATTTTAACAAGTCAGGAATACCAATGGCCACGGAGACAACATTTACCAAATTTGCACATATAATTCTAAGAAATAATTAAGGGTTAATTATACCTATCAGTCGCATTTACTATCAAGATGGCAAGTGGTCCTATCAGGAATTATAATTTTTGTATGGAGACTAGAAAAATGAATCTAGAGATCCATGAAGCAAAGAAATTCTCTGAAATGCCGAGTAAATAAAGTATGTTTATCATTTTCCTTACAATAAACATCATTGATTAAACAGATCTAAAATACATCTGGAAAAGTGAAGGTAATCAGGTAGGAGGGTCATTGGCTGGTCTGCATAATGATTGGTATTTATTTATCTTAGGAGACCATAGATTATTATTATTTTTTTTAATGTTTTATTTATTTCTAGGAGACAGAGAGAGAGACAGCGTGAGCAGGGAAGGGTCAGAGAGAGAGGGAGTCACAGACTCCGAAACAGGCTCCAGGCTCTGAGCTGGCAGTCAGCACAGAGCCCAACGCGGGGCTCGAACCCACAAACCGTGAGATCAGGAGCTAAGCAAAAGTCGGACACTTAACCGACTAAGCCACCCAGGCGCCCCAGGAGACCATAGATTATTATTACTCCAAGTTTAGGTTCTTTGAACAAGGTTCAGGGAAAATATTTAAAAACTAATATGAACACTCACCAAATGATTATCAGTGATCACCCATCCATTCATAGTCATACTGTTTAAGTACATTTCTAACATAAAATACATATTGGGAGAGCAGTGGCTATATCTCAGATACTGCGTTAAGTACTGGGAATTTCTAGGCTGTTTATATGTGAGGAAACATACTGACTATACTTATTAAATGGTTAAATGAGGGTACTGTGAAAGGGTATATAGGAGTCCTAATGCATCTGAGAGGATTAGGAATGGCTTCCTTGGGAAAACTGGGGGAAGTCACTGGGTCAGGCTGTCTGTCATACAAGAAAAAATCAGAAACAGATTTGGTACAAAGCACATGCTTTTACACGAATGTACACAAGGTTGTTTAGTTGGATTTTATATATCTTTAGACAACAATAGAATTAAAATGTTAAAAATGTGTTTTATTATTTATGTTACATGTATCTCATGACAGTATCTTCTAAAGGAAAAGGTATATCTTTGAGGAGACACAGTTCCCCCTCACTCCCCTCATATCAAAACCAGAACAGAAATCAAGTCCTCTGTTGTTGCAGAAACACTTCAGCTCTGGTGTGGCACAAAGAAGGTAGGGGTTGTTTATTTTTAAAAGGGTAATTGT
Organism: Hyaena hyaena; assembly: GCF_003009895.1. NCBI lineage: Eukaryota > Metazoa > Chordata > Mammalia > Carnivora > Hyaenidae > Hyaena > Hyaena hyaena. Next base: position 670,531 of record NW_024081218.1, on the reverse strand, counting down.
GCATTTATTCAATCATGTACTCAGTAAATTATCCAAAGTAATTAATCATGGAGAGAAAGATTAGAGAATTGATTAAGCAGAGTTTGTAATAATGCTAAAGAAAACACATCAAATATACATAATGCAGTGAGACAGAAGGTGCCAGTGATTTCTTATTTATAGTGTTTATAGAGACTGCATTTTCAGACCATAAGGCTGGATTTCTGTACATGCAAAATAATGTGCTTTTAGTTTGCGCTTTAAAGATTTAACAAAACAGTGCTTTATTAAAGCATAAAGATAACATTTATTCTTAACACCCAGTCATAAAACAAAGGATATTTTGGTTATAATGGATTTAATCACATATGAAGTCAATTATTTAGTTAGTAGTCAATATTAGAATTTTGATATAAATTGTTAATATAATTATTCCTTTTTTATGTCCCAGTTGAAAAACCAATAAAAAAATAAAGTTCTGTTCTACTATAAGTTTGAACATCTGATAAAATTTTGTTTCTCTAAAAATATTTTCAAATTATTGTTCCACTTATTACAAAAATACTAATATAGAAAAATAAATACATCACGTTTCTATATTATGAAGGCAATAAGGGCAATGGTGGCGAGTTGAGATATGAGAATGAATATAAATAAACAGATCGTTCTTTTCTTAAAAAATTTTTTAATGTTTTTTATTTATTTCTGAGAGAGAAAGACAGCATGAACAGGGGAGGGTCAGAGAGAGAGGGAGACACAGAATCTGAAACAAGCTCCAGGTCTGAGCTGTCAGCACAGAGCCCGACGCAGGGCTTGAACCCATGAACTGTGAGATCATGACCCTAGCCGAAGTCGGAAGCTTAACTGACTGAGCCACCCAAGTGCCCCAAACAGATCGTTCTTTTGAACTTGGTACTTTTACCTAGAGATACTTTGAATAATGGCCAAACTTTAGGTGACCCTTATGATAGGCAATTATATTGTTAATGCAGTTCTTTTCTGTCTGTAAATGCACTAAATGTTTTTTTAGACCTCAACCTACAGAGACGTGAAAATTTAAAAATAGTAAAAGAAACACAATGGCTTTAGATCCTTTGATGTGTGATTATATTCATGACAAGTTTCTTACATCAACCTTCTCTGAACTAGATGCTATTGCTCAGCTGAATGCAAAAATATATATGGAAATAAGGAACTGCACAAACAGAACACATTGTCCATCTCTAGATTTTTCATGAGTTCTCTTTTCTTCTTTGCATGTTACTGATGCAGAGGACCCTTACAGCTTCTTCCTTCGCAAACATCCCAGGATGTCCCACAGAACAACACAGACCAAAAAATTCAGAATTGTTTTAAACATTATCATTCACCAGTTAACCAGTACAACATGATCCTTAATTTTACAATTAATTTTAGAACACTTTATCTTAGAGATATTTATTTTGAAGAAGTACTTGTAAAGCACCTACAAGTCAAGTTTCCGAGGATAAATGCTAAAAAGCATTTATTAAGGGGCTTATAGGTTAGAAGCCAGGATATTAGCAAAGGAAAACAAAAAGAGTGTATAAAATGGTGCATCCAAAGGATCAAATTAGTAAGAAAACAGTCGTCACTATGGACAGCAATAGTCCAAGAATACTTTTTAGAGGGGCGTCTGGGTGGCTTAGTCGGTTAAGCGTCCGACTTTCGCTTAGGTCATGATCTCGCAGTTCGTGGGTTCGAGCCCCGCGTCGGGCTCTGTGCTGACTGCCAGCTCAGACCCTGGAGCCTGCTTCAGTCTGTGACTCCCTCTCTCTCTGACCCTCCCCTGCTCACGCTGTCTCTCTGTCTCTCTCTCAGAAATAAATAAAACATTAAAAAAAAAAAAGAATACTTTTTAGAGATTTTACTTCTGTTCGACCATAAAAAGGATAGTTTAAGGAGGTGGGAAGAGTTGAGGGCAGTCCTTTCAGCAAAATGAGCAGGCAAGGTTTTTTTTTTTTAATTAATGTTTATTTATTTCTGAGAGAGAGAGTGTGAGCCAGGGAGGGGCAGAGAGAGAGGGGACAGAGGATCCTAAGCAGGCTCTGTGCTGACAGCAGTAAGTTGGATGTGGGGTTTGAACTCACTGACAATGAGATCATGACTGAGCCAAAGTCTGACATTTAAATGATTGACCCACCCAGCTGTCCCGAGCAGGCAAATTTAAGTTCAGATTCTGACTACCGAGTAAATCAATTTTGAGTGGAAGAAGGATTCTTTTAAAGGAGAAAAGAAAGATGAAGTTAGAAAAGTAAACTATATTTTAGGAGATCTGTTTCCTTGTCAATGAGTTCCTTAATAAAGGAGAAAATATTCCATTTATATTGAGAGGTCTTAATAAAAAAATTTAGAAGAACACTATGTGATTATTATAATTTAACTTAGAAAAAGACCTGCTATTCTATGTGATGGACCAAAGAAAGCAAAGTCTGATCTGGAAAAGTAAAGGTAAAGTTTTCTTTTCTGGATTTCCTTTGGTAATTGGTAATTTGTGTGTCGGTGTTACTGTCACCGAAAATCACAATATCTGAATGCCTGTTGCTGAAAACACAATAGCTTTCAGTTTAGAATGTATATTTAGATATTGTCCTTCTATTTCTGTGGCCCTAGGTTTCCTAAAATCCCATCACAATATTCTCTTCGATTTTTAACACGTGGTTGGTTATTGAGGGGTATTGAGAGTATTGATGGACTCCATAACAAAAGTTTGGGACTGTCTAAAGAACTTAATGTGACACTTTGTTTTTTGGAACGTGAATTGGATTTTACTAATTGCCATGTTTTGCGTTGACAATCCCCCCCTGTTTTGTAGGCAGCTCATTTCTATGGACGCACTGAGCAGTCTCTTCTACAAGGGGGTGGGTTGTAGAAAGGCCAAGGTTCAGAGAGCCTGACCCTAACTACTGACTGAAAAGTAGAGAGAGAGATCTTTCCACAGGCTTCAGGATTCCTGCTTTCTTTGCTTTCTGCAATTTGTGTGATCCCAATATCTTTAGTTTCTCAAAGAAAATAGGAATATCCTACTATCCACTGTGTACAAAATGTCTTCTCACTCTTCAGAAAAAAAAATTGTCTAATAAAGAGGTGATATGGTAAATTTATCATTTTCACATGTTCCAAAAGATACAGAAAGGAGCAAGTATTCATTTAAAAGCTACTATGTGCCAGACCTTTCATTAGAACTGTGGGGGTACTTGGGTGGCTCATTTGGTTAAGCTTCTGACTCTTGATCTCAGTTCAAGTCATGATTTTATATTTTGTGGGATGGATCCCTGCCTCAGGCTCTGTGCTGACAGCAAGGAGCCTGCTTTGGATTCTCTCCTTCCCTCTCTCTCTCTGTCCCTCTCCCACCCATGCTCCCTCTCTCTTTCTCTCCCTCTCTTGAAATAAATACATTAATTAATTTAAAAAAGGGACTATGAATAAATACATGATTTTATTTGATCCTACTAACAAACCTGCCAGATTTCGTTGAATCCTGCCATCAAATTCTGCCAACAGACATTAAGCAATGATGGCAATAATTGGAGGAAGGTAGATTGGAGCAAGGTTGTGAAAGGTCTGGTAGGTTACTCTAAAGAATTTGGACTTTGTATTGCAGAGCAGGATATCTCAGTGTCTGGTCCCTGTTCTATTTGCATCAGAAGCACCTGTGAAATATTTTAAAATAAAAATTCTCAAACATGACCCCACCCCATCACACATGTGTGCATGGTGGGCACATGTGGGCATGGGCGTGCGTGCACGTGCACAGACACACAAACACACACACACACACACACACACACACACACACACACATTTTCCTCAGTTGATCTGGATAGTGACACTGAAATTCATCATTTTAAAGTAAGCACCCCGGGGCATCTGGGTGGCTCAGTAGGTTAAGGAACCAATTTCAGCTCAGGTCATGATCTCTAGGTTCTTTTCTTTATTTTTTAATGTTTATTTTATTTTTGAGAGTGAGAGAACAAGGAGGGAAGGGGCAGAGAGAGAGAGTGAGACAGAGGATAAGAAGCCGTCTCTGTGCTGACAGCAGAGAGCCCCTTGAAGGGCTCCAACCAGAAAACAGTGAGATCATGATCTGAGCCAAAGTATGATGCTCAACCAACTGAGCCACCTGGGCGCTGTGTGATCTCTAGATTCTTGAGTTCGGGCCCCACATCAGGCTCTTTGTTGTCAGTGTGGGGCCGACTTTGTGTCCTCTGTCTCCCTCTTTTCCTGCCTCTCCCCCATTCATGCGCACATGCACACGGGTGCTCTCTCCCTCTCTCTCTCAAAAAATAAACATTTAAAAATGTCTAAAAATAAATAAAATAAGCACCCTGATGAGTCTGTTTCAGGTGGTTGATGGATCGACTTTGAGAATCAGTACAAAAGATTCTAATAGAGAATGTTTGTGTGGGGAACTGTCATAATGAGATTTACATATTTCTGTAAATATGTATTTCATAATGTTATCAACGTTTTGTATAGAAAGCATTTAAAATTTAAGTATGAATAAGATGTAATAATTGTTACATTGCAAAGTATATATATGTACATATATATACATATACATATATATGTACATATATATACATATACATATATATATGTACATATATATACATATACATATATATATGTACATATACTTTGCAATGTAACATATATATATGTTACATTGCAAGTAATATATATGGGAATGCATAAGAAGACATCCAGCCTAAGAACAAAGCAATTACAGCAATTCTGAAAAGTTTATCAATACATTCAGGTAATTTTTAAGAATGGAAAATGTATCATGTAATAAAAATGTAGCTTTCTTCACTTAAAATACCAATTATTTAGTGGAAAACAGGATCAGAAAAGGCTATACTTAACGTGCCTGTTGTATTTTTCATTTCATATATGATAAATTGCTAACAATAGATCATTTTTAAAGTGGACTAGGTATCCAGTACCCCCCATTCAACCTATTTAGAAGATTGGAGACACAAACTGGGGTCATGCTGTAGTGAGCAATCTCATATATTTAGGCAGATTAAGAAATGCCTGGGTTTTATTATCTCAGATTTGTATTTGCCATTCATGTAATAAATAAGATAGTTTTATTTTTCTCATTTCTTAATGGAAAAAATTAATTGCTAGGCAATATACCCTTGTGAAATATATAATTTAAATATACATTTATAAGTAACAAAAATAATCCCTAAAGGTCAAACATTTTACATAAATTTATGGAGCAGCAAATGATGAAAGAAATCTTAGCTGTCTGATCTTATCACCTCAATTTGCAGATAAGGAAATAGGGGCTGAAAATTGAAATGATTTGCCTAACATCTCACAGCTGTTTAGAGGCAAAACTAAAACTGGGATTAAGATCTTACAACTCTCAATACATTGGTTTTTATACAGTAAAATGCTAGATATAGAACACAAATTGTGCATGTGTGTGTGTGTGTCTGTGTGTGTATGTGAGAGAGAGACAGAGAGAGAAAGATACAGAGTGAGAGAAAGAGAGAGTAAATTATGGAGTAATGATGGGAAATTTGGTAAACAAACCATGTACACTAAAAGTATACAAATGGTAGTAGACATGAAATTTGGCCCTTGTGTTATCATGGCATTTCTATTACAATGCATTAAAATAATCTGATTCCATTCTCTCCCAATTCCTCTGGAAGTAACTAGTCTTTCTCCAGGGATCCACATCTATCCTCCAGGTATCTTCTCCTATGTAATTACCCCATGTCCTTCTTCCTACTTCTTGTCCTATTGTAATTTATTCTCAGTTTCTCCATGCTCTCAGGTAATTTTTGATCTATCACATCCTTTTTTAAAAAAAATTTTTAATGCTTTTAAATTTATTTCTGAGAGAGAGAGAGAGAGACAGCGTGAGTAGGGGAGGGTCAGAGAACGCGGGAGATACAGAATCTGATGCAGGTTCCAGGCTTGAGCTAGCTGTCAGTATAGAGCCTGACGTGGGGCTCGAACCCACGAACCGTGAGATCATGACCTGAGCTGAAATCGGATGTTTAACCGACTGAGCCACCCAGGCGCTCCTGATCTATTACATTCTGAAAAAGTGTATTAAAATTCAATATTATGATTGTGGATTATAGGATTCCTTCCTACAATTTTATCAGTTTTTATTTGGTATATGTGTGTTGGTCAGTGCCTATATTCAGAATTGCTATATATTCCTGATTAATTATTCCTTTTAACCTTATGGTATAATCCCCTAGGTGGAAACCCTCTAAATTTGGGCTTTGCCTTTATGTCTATTTTGTCTGATGTTGATGATCCTACATTGGTTTTCTTTGTTTAGTAGTTGTCTGATATGTCTTCTTTTTATTGCTTCTCTTTCAGGTTTTTGTTCTCATAAGATTTTGTATGACTTGAAATTACTATACAGTGCATTTCTTAAAATTCAAAAATCTAGCCTGATAAATTGTCCTTCAACCTATTTATAGTTATTACTACAGATATATTTGCATTTGTTCTATTACTTCCTATTGTGTTTTCCAGACAATAAATGAACTCTTTTTGCTTCCTTTTTCTCTTTTTTGAAGCCCATCTTTGTCCTTTTTCTGTTTTTTAAAGCCTATCTTTGTTCTCTTTTTCATTCCCTCTTTCACTAGTAAAACCTGGCTTCCCAAGGCACTTCCAAACAGCCAGCATCCTAGAGGTCTATGACATTGTGAGCTTCAGGCTCACTTTGAGCCACTCTCCCTCTCACTTTTATTTTCCAGAACATTCTAAGGCCTTTCCTGCCTTTAAGAATTTCCATATACTTTCTCCACCAATGGCAAGGCTCTATTTACAATTCTTTGCAGAGCTGACTCCTTCACATTCTTTAATCATATCTGAATTCTAAGCTTCTAAGTCAAATTTCCAAGTGGACCACAGGTGTGGACCACATGGTGTGTTTCCTCTACCTCCCTCAGCATTCTTCTCCCATAGAGCTCTATATTTATTACTTTCATAGAACTTTTATTAGTATATATTTCTTTGTTTGTTTTCTTTATCACCCTCTATTATTTTTCCTACTCCACCATCTTAGCTTACCAATTATTAAATGTAAGTTCTTTGAAGTCAGCTAGCTGTGTACTATATATTCAGTGCCTACCACAGGTTATTCTTCACAGTAGATGTTTAATGAACATCTCTCTCATTTTTTAATGTTTATTTATTTTTGAGAGAGAAAGAGAGAAACAGAACATGAGTGAAGGAGGGTCAGAGAGAGAGAGGGAGATACAGAATCTGAAGCAGGCTCCAGGCTCTGAGCAGCCAGCACAGAACCTGATCAGGGCTAGAACTCACTATATTTGAGATCATGACCTGAGCTGAAGTTGGACGCTTAACTGACTGAGCCACCAGGGGACCCCAACAGCTCTTGAATAAATAAAGAATTTGTAAAGCTAGTAACATCTATATTTTCAAATATTTGAGTGTCTATCATATGCTCATTTATTAAATGTTTGAACTCCTCAATATTCCTTGATTGGTTATTCCAAACATTCCAGATTATAAAGGCTTTGGGAAACTACATCAAGGCATCTAATAAGAGTACTTGTGATGTCTATGCAAAATAAAACTCAAGGTATATTATAGTGATAAATTTGGTACTTACATTACATATATTTACCAATTAGAGATAGATTAAGGATAGAATGTGAGGTTTTGATGACACTACTAAGGTATTAAGCATTTTAAACATCACCTAAAGAGAGTCTACACATGACTGAAAAAAATAGAGTAAAATGAACACTGGGGTAGCAGTCAGTGAAAATGGATTCTAACCTCAGCTCTGTCACAGTGACAGAGTGACACAGTGACTTCAATACTGCTTCCCTGGGCCTTGGTTCACTTACTATATGAGAGATGATGCAAGAGTAACTATATAATGCGAAACAAATGACTTATTTATACTTAAAGCATTATAGCTATTGACAGTAGTATAAAAAATATTGGGAAAAATCTAACTTTTCTTAAATACTTGTACTTACTTTTAATGTGAATAGATAATTTAGGCAAAAGAAAAAACTGATTCTTTTAAAAGTCTGATTTGAACAGAATATCAAAGTTGTTTAGAAACTCCTTTATCAATTATTAAATATCATAAATACTTCATATCTAAAATGTTAAACTCTTCCTCAAAAAATCCTCATACTAGAAGCTATCAAACTTGTTAAATATATATTATCAGCCAACTCCATATACACACAATCATACTGTTTGCTTTTCAGGGCAGTAGAAGACATTTTGCAGAATTAATGGAGTTAGCAATTTCTAAATAACAAAAGTGCATGAATCATATCACAAACTCCCACGAACATTTCATTCTTTTCTCCTAAACAAAAACAATTAATTGAGTTCAAAATTGTTGCTGAATACTAAGTGTTGGGTTAGGCAAGTCAAAACTTGCAAAGCTGTCTCACTCAAAATTGTTGTAGCCTTTAACTATCAAGCATTTTTCCATAATTTACAACAATACTGATTACTTATCTATGAATATTACAATTTACAGTAATAATGTGATAACTTATCTATGAATCTTAACTTTATGATTACCTCTTTACAGGAAATCTACCAATTCAGAGTCTGCATGTGAAAATGAAACCAATGTTTGGCTCCTAATTTCAGATTGTAGGAAGAATGAAGTCACACATTAAGTTTGTTTAAATTGCTTTCCTATTAAATAACAGCTACTCTTAGAGCATTTAGATTAAGAATATTTAAATTAAGAGCACAGATTCAGGGACTTTATTAATTACCTCACAAGCTAGAGTTATAGACCAGGTTATGTTGCAATAACAAATTAATGCCAAAATCTCAATGGCTTAACACAAAATTGGTCACTGGGGTTTCTACCCACCATGGTCACTTGGAGCTTCAGGGCACACTGGAAGCCACCATGGGGAACACTGTTTCTTGTGGCAGCTGAGATGAACTACTGAAGGATCATTCACTGAGCTTAAGTGCTGTGGCTCAGAACTGCTGTAAATGTCTCATACTCCATAGCACATTAGCTAGAACTAGTCCCAATACCCCTAACTAACTAACTCAAAATGGCCTGTGAATGTGAAAAAGCACATGGACATATGATAAATGGTTCTGCCAGGCAGACCTGTGTTTGAGCACCAGCTATATTAGTCATCAGCTATGCCCACATTAGATAACTTTCAATAAATTGCATGATTTCTATTCAAGCTCCAACATTGTCATGGATGACTAGAATATATATGTCTTTTTAAAGAAAAAAATTAAATGAAGCAATTTACATAATGATTATCTTTGTACATAGTATTATTTTAGCATTTTGGGGAGATGTAATATGTTTTTCACCAAAATGTAAAAAATATTTATTTATTTATATTTTAACTTAAATTAAAAAATAAAACAAAATTTAATTTAATTTAAAAATAAAGGCCACATAAAATGTTTTCATAAAAGGAAAAAATAAAATATTAAAAATAGGTAATAATAGATATAGTATATATTTTTCTACTTTTACAATTACAAATTGATAGTTAAGAAAGGACTCCTTTTCCACTTTCATATAGGTGACCAATAAGTCAGTATGGGTTTTGAACTGTGTGAGAGCCCAGTAATTTTAATAATGTAACTTTATTAAAGACCATTGTTTTCTATGCTGTTCTCTCAGAAATCAGCATTGTACTAAACATAATGACTTTTCAGCAAGTGTGGGTTGAACTTAAAGCTTTGTATCTTATAACATGATTGAGAAATGTCAATCAATTTGTAAAGTATAGCAGATACTAAGACACGTATCTACAGTATGTATAAAACCGTACTAGAAAAATAATTAGCATCTTTGACCTGATTCTTTTCTGCTGGGCCCAAAGTCTAATGGTAATTTTCCCTTTATTAAAGTTACTAGGCTCTTCCATAGTTCAAAACCCATATTGACTCTTGGGTCACCTGTATGAAACCAAAAAAGAAGTTCTTGGTTTACCAGCTCTTTACACTTTATTTCTCACCTCCCCTGTGATTTCCTGCTTTTAAACTTTGACTTCATCACAGCAAGAAAGAGGCAGGGACTATAATTTAATGTTTTATGTATCCTTTTTATGTAGATTACATGAGAGACAAAAGGTGTATTTCAGAATTGCTTTGCATAACAATGGCAAAAATATAATTTATTGATCTCAAATGAACTGTCAGTCAAAATGGCAGGAAGGAAAAATTTAAGTCAAAACTTTTAACTAGGTTTTACATATTTACAACATAAATGATTTGACAATGTCCTGTAAATATTGCTTTTATTACTTTTTTAATGTTTTAAAATATTGCTTTTATTTCTTAATTATAACTTCTGATCTAGGCACAATGCAGTTTTATATGTATTCTAGCCAAAAAAAATCAGCATTTCCCTATAAATTCAAATCATGCCTCATTGCAATATTCTGTACGCTTCATCAATATGACAATCATTTTTCCTGAAAAAATACATACATATAATATAACCTTAAAAAAGTAAACTTTTGTGAATGTATATTTCTGTATAATGAAAGACAGTAGGGTAATGTTCAATACTATATCTTAGCTTCCTAAAGATAAATGCATATTGAAATTGTATTTAAAATAGACTTAAAAATAAGTGCTAACCCTTATTTTTTTTTAATACTAAAAGTCTTGTCTTCTTGATGACAAATATGAATGAAACATTTTATCCTGTAATACTTCTCATAACTCTAATCATTCTGGTTTTGTCTGCAACAGAATATAGGAGCAACAGTAATCTCATTCAAGTATTAACCAGTTAAATGCCATAAACTACAAATAAATTTTATGAGAAAGGGAAAAAATTAGGGTCAAAGGGTTATGGATGATTTGGTAAGTTCTTCTCTCCATATGGGATACATGCTAACTTCTGAGTTCATTTCTCACTAATTATCAGGCTGACTGGCAGAGATGCTTGTCTTTTGTGAATAAATGAAAATTCTTTAAATCCACCAGTAACATTAAATCATAGTCTGATTAAAACATATAATTTAATCACTCTTAAACTTCTTTCATTAATTTTAAGCTCTATAATCATTATCTAGTAAACCACATTGCAAAATTGAAAAAAAAAATAGATTCTTTGGATGATGACTCAAAGTATGATTCTGATAGCATTTCTCTAATCACTCACTATTATTGAAATGAAGTTGATTTAATTGAAGTTGTAAAAGAGATTGCATTTTCTAATCATACCTCATCTGTGGATGCTTATTATTCAAAGGAAGCCATATGTATTTTCAAGCACCCTTAATTAAAATAATGCATATAATCTTAGATATCATTTTCCGTTGGTAGTTGTTTTAAAGTGATTCTGGTCTTTCCATCACTTTTTTTAAATGTATTTTTTATCCTATCCACCACATAGTCAATATTTTCTTTTTAGCACTGAGCAAAGAGAACTCTGAAAATAATTCATTACCACCTACAATGGTAATCACTTGACTAGTATCTTCATATATTAGAAGTAAACATAAAAATTTCACATTAGTGTGCAATATTGTGTAGGGACATAAATCCATAGAAACATCAAGAATAATTCTGAGCTATATTCATTCTTGAACAACAAAAATAACAGTCATGGGAAAATTTTCCCTGATCAACTCCATATTTCTCAAATCTTTCTTTTAGAGAGTACAATTATACAAAGAACACATGTATACTTCAAAAGAATGGTGAAGGTACAGAATATATATGTTTATGTTTCACTATTTTATGTATATGTGTGTGTATATATTTATATTTATACATATTATATTTATATACACACACATATATACATATATAATAGAAAGTACTTACTCATTTCACAGAAATATTTATAGAGAATACAATATTTACCACACAGTTGTACTAGGGGCTTCATTATCTTAGAAATAAGTCAATTAATATCACTAGTAATTCTTTTTTAATTATTTTTTAATGTTTATTTATTTTTGAGAGAGACAGAGCACAAGTAAGGGAAGGACAGAGAGAGAGAGGGAGACAGAGAATCCGAAGCAGGCTCCAGGCTCTGAGCTGTCAGCACAGACCCCAACATGGGGCTCAAACCCAGGAACCATGAGATCATGACCTGAGCTGAAGTCAGATGCTTAACTGACTGAGCCACCCAGGTGCCCCTAATGTTACTAGTAATTCTTGACCACCAATGTCTATCCAACCTTTTCTCCTGCTCAACATCATACTACCATATTTTCCAAAATGATTGTTCAAATACTAAATATTAAATAAATAATATTACCTTGAGCACTCTACTTCATTCCTCCTCACTTTTACCTACTTTGTAACAAAAATATTTAGAAAGAAATATCTCAACTATTTAACACCTAGCCTTCAAGTATATCTATTATGGATTCATACTTCCTACTTCACTGTTATTTAACATAAGCAAAGTGTATCATTCTGCAAATAAATCTTCTACCTATTTCCTAGATTCCTTCCCCTTCCTACTGGATCTTTTCTATCACTATTGGGACATGTTCAGGTCTCTCTAAAGGAAAAAAAAAAGAAAATAAAAAGAAACAATAATTTATTATTCCTTTCCCTATCTCTTAGTATGCCAAACTCTTGGAAGAGCTATTATACTTACAACCTTGATTTCCTTACTTCGCACTTACTCCTTTCTTCACTGTAGCAGACTTCCAACCTTACTGTTGACACCATTTTCGTCAAGATCACTGTTGCCTCTGCTTTGATAAATCCAATGGCTCTTTTTGGAGCTGTTGGTACAATATACCACCTTGAAATGAATTTTTCTTGGCTTCTGTGGCTGTCAACTTTGGACTTACCTTCTACCTCTTAAGTTCTCTTCCTCAATTCTTTTTTTCACATCTTTCAAATGTTAATATTCTCCTTACAGTTTTACTAGGTAATTTCATTCACTACCATAGCTTCAAATCATATACAAAGAAAATAACTGCCTGTTCTATTATCTCTACCTCAAAGCTTTTTCTTGAGGTTCAGATGAATATCTACAACTGCCTAGTGGATATATACACTGAAGACTTCATATGCACTTTAACCAACATGTCAGGAACTAATTATTTTATTGCATAACTTTTATTTAAGGAATATTTCCATTTGTTGAGGTTCTCAGTTCACCTAACTAGGATACCTTATAATGACAACCTCCAGCTCTAGATTATCTAAATTCTTAAAAAATACCATTTATGAATATGATTTATTGTAAGTAAAAAACATAAAATATGAAGCTATTTGTGTTAGTTCAACTAGACACACACATTTTATATATATATATACACATATATGTACAGATACATGTATATATACATATATATATTCATTTCTGAAAACTATTTGCAATGATGGCAAAATAATTAGCTAAAAATACTCAGAAATTTAACAGTATTGATGGGTAAAATATCATTCTGAGGAATCTTATCTGTAGTACTAACCATGTTCAAGGGAACCCAGAGCATAGAAAAAAATAGAGTGGTTCTTCTAGGACTGGTAGTGATTTTGATAAGAATCACCTTGGATGAAGAGCGTGAGCCCAAGTTTTTGTCAGTTGCATTTGATTAGTGTATAAAAGCTCCATAGAAGACATTGTAAAGTACGATAGTTGCTACTTTGGAGAAAATGTTTATTTGGGGGAATGAGGAAAGAGGCATTGTGCATTAATAGTTTTCTTCTGATATCTCCTCATATCAGATATGTCTGCTCCTATTCTATAACTCCAGTCATATATTTCTTCTCTTCCAATTTTTAAAAAATTCTCTGGGCAGAAGAAAGCTGAAAGAATAGTAAAGCTGTTTTAGAGACCCATAAACCTACTGTCTCTTTATTTTTGGTTCTGGTCCTAAAGAGCCTTAGAGGAGAAAATGCACTAAGGAAGGACTATAAAAAATTTTAGTAAGAGTTTTTAATCAATACACACCAAATCTGTTTGTCCTTTTATTTTTTCTTATCTCGCTTCATGTTACCACCATCTACACAGTTGTTAAAGCAAAAAGTCTGGAAATAACTTTTGACTGTATATTGTCCATTCGTTTATACAATAAGTCACACATGTTGGCCTGTTTTGTTTATTGTTATCTTCCCAGAATCTCCAAGAGTGAATGGTCTAAGTAGACATGAAATAAATATTTTTAAATAAGTCCAATTAATTAGTATTTCTTGAATCTGACCATTTCTCTTCATTTCTTCTGGCATTAGTCTAAGTCAAGTCACAATCATCATTCATCTAGACAATAGCCTCTACTTTTGGACTGGTCTCCCTGGACCCTATCTTGTCACTTGCCAATCCATGCTTCATATTGTGGTAGAATGACCTTTTCAAAATGCAAGTTTAATATTATTTCATCATTACTTAAAACTCTTCAGGACTTTCTTTTGTTCTTGGGATAATGTCTAAACTTATTAATGTGCCTTTATATGTCATCTTACTCCTCTCACATTATCTCTTGAACTCTGCTTTGTTTATGTATTGATCTCTGGTCCTAGTCACATTGAACTTCTTTTATTTTCTCAATGCGCTCTCTCTCATCTTCGGTGTCTATCCATAACCTTGCCCTTGCCTGGAATACATTTTTCCCCCACTTCTTCACTTCAGTAAATTATTTCATGGTACCCTTTGACACTATTATTTTCAAGAAGACCTTTCCTGAAAACTGAGATAGGCACCTGTGCTATGTTTTCTTTAAGTCTATACTTTTCCCTCAAAACATCCATTATGTTTATTAAAGTTTTTAATTTACTGTATATCAAATAAACTTAATTGTAAGATTCACATGGGCAATGGCAAGGTCTGCAATATACACTGTATATTTCCCTGAACTTAATATTTCAGTGAAAAGTCTGCAACTAGGAAGAATTAAATAGTGCTTGAGCAAATAAATTATTTTATTTAATCCCCATAATGCCACTATGAATTTGGGTATTTCTTCCCAGTTTATGTATGAAGAAACTAAGAGTCAGAGAGGCCAAGAAAATTGTTAAAGGGGGTTTGCCTATCACTGGCTATGTGATGTTCAAGTCGTTTAAGTGTTTCTGATACTTAGTTTCATCATCTATGCAATAAAGATAATAAATCTTACTCAAGATGAATGACACAGAGTGAGACAAAAAAAGTAAATGTCTAGAACAATGATGGGCAAACTGTGACTCATAGATAAAAATAGTTTACTACCTGTTTTAATAAGGATCATGACTAAGAATGGTTTTTAAAGAGCTAAAAATTCAAAAGAACACTATTTCATAATATATAAAAATCATATGACATTCTTAATTCTCTGTATGTAATGTTTCACTGGAGCATAGTCACATCCATTCACTTTCATATTGTCTGCCTCTATGCCAGAAGAGTTTAGTAGTTGCAATAGATCCTGTGTGGCTTACAAAGCCAAAATATTTACTTTCTGGCCTTGGTCTAGAAAAGGTCTATAAGCATCAATAAATGTACTTATAATTTTTAGTGATGCTTTGCATGATTAAAAATAGTCACAAATGACTTCCTAGTCTAAGTAATTTATTGCTCATCTACCAGCAAA
This sequence comes from Hyaena hyaena, assembly GCF_003009895.1. NCBI lineage: Eukaryota > Metazoa > Chordata > Mammalia > Carnivora > Hyaenidae > Hyaena > Hyaena hyaena. The sequence continues at coordinate 655,010 of NW_024081218.1, read as the reverse complement.
ATTTCTAGCTAATAACAAAATTACAATGACAAGTTTCTTTGCTATTATTGCAACTAATATATTATATACAGAGTCAAGTATTCAATTTTTTTGCCTTCAATAAGATAAACCACTTATAATATAAATATAGAGAATTGCATATGATTCTCTGAAAATGGGACTCAATTTTTTTAACTTCCCTCACTTTCCACCTTTATATGAATAATATTTATCACAGATACTCCATGATCATGGTCTTGAAGAAAAATAGCTAAACACTGGAGAGTTAACTTGAGTACCCAAGATTTGTGAAGAAGCTTGGAGGAAGCCCTATCAGGTATTGAAGCCCTCTTCCTTCAACGGTGAACAGTCTCACACACTTCTTTTCATTTATCTATCCATGGACACTTGGGCTGCTCATTTGCATCTTCCACAAAATTAGGATACAATCAACCCTACAGGTCTGACAGATTGATGTGATGTCCTTTCACAATTCCCATCATTTCCTCCAACCACACCAGACAGGTTACTGAAGTCTGTAAGCAAATGCTTCTGAACAATTTATTTCCTGTCTGTGTAATGTGCTTCCATCCCAGGCTTTGATCCATCTTTCATATACAGAGCAGATTTTAGCACTAAGCCTCTCAGGTAGAGTTGTTCCTTCTTTGTTCGCTCCCACAGCCATTTGTGCCTAATATTCTCACATGTTTCAGCATTGCTAAATAGATAGTTACCCATGCAGTCCAGCTTTCAGGACCAGATCTAGAGCTCATTCAATATCTAGGAGAGTATTTGCACACAAATCTCTATTCAAATAAGACAGGAAGGAATGTAAGCATGCTTAGTAATACTTAAAGTCATTAAAATATCCCTGTTCTTAAAACTTGGGGAAACTTGCAAAGAAAAATGTCTGCCTGAGGAGACATTTTGTATAGAGAGTCCCTGAGAAGTTAGGACATATTTGGGATTTAGATGAAGGAAGAACAGAGGCAGCACAGAGTAAAAGAATTTAGAGAGCAATGAAAAAAAAAACAAGTTTACATAACTGCCTGGTACATATTTCATTTTTAATTTAACTAGTAAAATATTATCTGTGAAAAATATTATTTTAATCCTATTCATATGTCATAAAGATAAGTTAAATGTCTCCAGGGAAAGAAGTTTGACCAGAAATACCATTATAAGCATGGCATAGAAATCGCTATTACTGAAATTCATAGAATTAAGAGTGAACTTTACAGATATATCATTCAGGACCTTTCAGATGTTTGCACTTATATGACAGAGGACAGAGGAAACCCTTCTTCCCACAGCTTACAGCCCCGTTTTCAAAAAATAATAACTAATATTTAAGGAGTGTTTAATTCATTATAAGTGCTGTGCTAAGCATTTTACATTATATTATTTTAATCCTCACAACTCTATGAGTGAAAATGATCCTATCTCCATTTTGTAGAAGAAGAGAGAGAAGAGCAGAGAGGTAGAATATCTTACTAAGTCACACAGCTAATATAACACATATTCAAGTCATAATTCAAGCATGGATAATTTGGTTTGAAGTCAGTGCTCTTACACCCCATACCAATGAAATCCCCCAGAGGTCTTGTTAAAGCACAGATAGCTGTCCTCACACCCAGTATCTTAGATTCAGTCTGGGATTGAATTAGATCATTTGCATCCCTAAACAGTTCCCAGGTGATGCTGATGCTGCTGGTTCTCAGATCCTTTGAGACCCTGGAGATTATTGATCTATTCTAACTCCCTTCTGTGAAATCCTTGTTTGTTTGAGAATCTCATATAGCCTGATTTCCATATTTCATATACGGGGCGGGGCGGGGGGGGGGAGAGGGAGGAGAAAGAGGCCACAAAACATAGTAAGCATGTAGTGCCCAGAAAGCATTTTTAAAAAAGGATCCTTTGTTATGATATAACACTCTTGGCACACAATTTATGACCCAGAAGTGATTTGATTGAAATCAACCACATGATTAGGGCCTAAAACTGGAGCAGGACTATTTTGTAAAAGACCAGAAGTACATCTAGAGAGCCCTACAGAAAATGCATTTAGAAAAGGAATAGAACTAAGGCAAGATTTTTGGGTGTTTTTTTTTTCCCCCCCCATAGAGCCAGAACTCATCAAAATTATTTTCTTTCTGGGGCGCCTGGGTGGCTTAGTCAGTTAAGCGTCTGACTTCGGCTCAGGTCATGATCTCACAGTTCGTGGGTTCGAGCCCCACGTTAGGCTCTGTGCTGACTGCCAGCTCAGAACCTGGATCCTGTTTCAGATTCTAAGTCTCCCTCTCTCTCTGACCCTCTCCTATTCACACTGTCTCTCTCTCAGAAATAAATAAAACATTAAAAAAAAAAAAAAGAAATGTCAGCCACAATATCTACTTAAACAAATTATTTTCTTTCTTAAACCAAAAATCCAAACCAATTTAGTTTTATTTTTCAGTGATAATAGGATCAGAATCACATTTTAAGAAAACTGATATAAAAATAAAATGTATTCATCACATCAAGTAGAGATATGAAAAGAAAAAAAGAAAACATAAACAGGTTGATTTATTTAGCTTTCAGTTAACAACGTAGATTAAATAATAAGGAAAGGAAGGTACTTAAAGAAAACATTAATTACAGTACATGTTTTGGGGATTGTCCAGTTTCTCCTTAGACTAGTAAAACATAACAAAGCTGTCAGACTTAACAGTACCTTGAGGAATTTTTAGACAGTTTGATGGACCTCCTGAAGTATTTGATAATTACACTACTTGGGTATACATGAGTTTTAACGATTTATTTGCAAAAGAAATTTTTTTGGGGGGTGCCTGGGTGGCTCTGTCCATGAAGCATCCAACTTTAGCTCCAGTCATGATCTCACGACTGGGTGGGGCTCTGGACTGAGTGCAGAGACTGCTTGGGATTCTCTGTCTCCCTCTTTCTCTGTCCCTCCCCCACTCTTTCTATCTCAAAAATAAATAAACATTAAAAAAAAGAAATGTCCTTTTACATCAAAAAATCTATTTATGAGCTGAGAAAACAAGAATTCAAGAATGCTATATATTTAGAGGTATTTAGAAGAGAAATGCTGTGACCACTAGTCTATTTGACAGAGTATTATCTTAGCCCTAGATTGGTTCTCCCATGGAACATTTTTTCTAGACTTTCAAAAGACATGCCAATTGTGGGACTATATTTATTTTTATTTTTTTAAGTTTATGTATTTATTTTGAGAGAGAGTGTGTGCACGTGAAGGGGGAGGGAAGAGAGAGATGGAGAGACAGAATCCTAAGCAGGCTCCAAGCTGGCAGTGCAAAGCCTGACATGGGGCTCAATCCCACAAACTGTGAGATCATGTCATGACCTGAGCCAAAATCAAGAGTCTGACACTTAACTGACTGAGCCACCCAGGCACCCCAGGAATAAATTTAATTAAAAAGATTTACACAGGAGATAAAACATAGCAAGTATATTCCACGAGAAATTTTGTAGCACTCTGGTGGAATTCCCATGGTCTTCTAATTAGGAGAAACATTTCACATCTACATCTATTCTCTTCTCTTCTCTTTCTTCTCTTCTCTTCTCTTCTCTTCTCTTCTCTTCTCTTCTCTTCTCTTCTCTTCTTTCTCTTCTCTTCTCTTCTCTTTTTTTTTCTTTTCTTTTCTCCACTGTGTTTCTTTTCAGGTTTAAATACACCATCACAGGATCTACTCTTCTGGCCCATACCAATATTTTCTTCTAAAGAAAATTTGATATATTCCTAATATATACTTCGCATGTATGCCTGGTTCCTTACTTGAAATAGAAATGAAGTTGCTGCTTTTCTTAAATTCAAACTTTGACCACTGAGAAAAGTTTAGTCCTTAGCAGCTTTGGATTTTAAAATTAGAAACATTTGAAAACTACTATCATGATCTTTCATGAGCTGGAGGACAAATTCTATTATGTATCTTACAATAAGCCATAAGCGAGATGCAAAAGTCACATTTGTTTGATATTTTTAATATAGCGCTATTGTTTTTCATTTTATTCAAGTACTCTGCTATTCTGTATTTTTGTGAGCAATGAGTGTGTTTTAGGCTCTTTTTCCCCCGTTTTCCATAAAGTCTAGTGTAGGAGCCCAACAGTGACCACGAGAAAGAATGGTTAAGGAAGCAGAGATGTGCCTGCAAACAGGATTCTCTGCATGGGCAGATCATGCTTGCAAACAGGATGTTCTGCCAAGAGGCCTGCACACAATATCCAAGGTTAATGATCCGCTCGCATACGAGGGAACATGCCCTCCTTAAAAATAAGGAAGAGGCTGGAATTCTGGGCAGGCTTCTTAGTAAACATGCTGTGGTCACTTCCTCCCTTTGCTCCCCCTCGTCCTTGGAATGTGCTTGGTTTTTTGTCCTTATTTGGTAAAAGAATGCATTTTGTAAATTTCAGTATGTATCCAGCTACCGGGGTATAAAAATAAACCGCAAGGGGGCTTGCAGAGAGTTTTCTCCCTCCAGCCGGAGTTGTGTCTTTGTCTGTCTTTTGTGTATCTTGTCTTTGTGTCATTTTGTTCGCAACAGTCTAGTACACGTTAGACATAGTAGTTGCTCTCTAAAGATATTTTGTTTGAGTTATTTGGTAACAAAAGTGAAATCAACACTTTTAAGAGAATTTACTTTGAAGGAAACCGTAACAGTAACTCAATCTTTCAAATTCTTCAGTGAGAAAGCCTTTTTAAAGGTATATGGACAGATTGTCATTTTTGAATAATGGTGTCCTTTGTGCTTTGTGACCTGCAGAGAGGGAACACCAAAACTTTGACTCCAGACCACTATAAACTACTGTTAGAACAGAATTACAAGATTAGCTTTGTATTTCTTTTCTCTAGCGCAGCTTTATAAGACCATTTATTATCTTGTTAAATGTTAGAACTAGCATGTTTGACATATTCATAATTTATTTTCTCAAGGAAAAGAACCTCAGAGGAAACTGTAAATAAATATTGGAGATTTGGAGGGCCTAATAAATTTAGCTGAATACATTAGCTCTCATGGCAGCTAAAGTCCATTATTCAGGAAATTGAAATTTGGATAAATTAGTGTGGTATTCATCTAGTCTTAAAAATAGAAACACATAATAAAATTGAAACAAAGAGAAAAATTGAATGTGTAGTTTATATTACCTCAAAGTGGAAGTCGGTGTAATTACAATAATCCCATCACGTTAACCACATTTTTGAAAATATGAAATACAAACGGAGACACTACTCTCAAGAAAAACTGGGCTCTGGAATATTTTTTTTTCCTTTTCTACAAACACAGTCATGATATTAAAATTACCCCTTGTGAGGTATGGAGTTACATTGTTACTTCATTCTGCCTTCTATGTCTAACATGGCAGAATCAGTCAATTAGTCAGTTGCTGCACTTTTTCCTGTGTTTACGAGTGCAATTTTTCAATGGAATGCGTGGTATTTCTGATAAACACGTATGTGAAATCATCTGCTTATTACACTAGTGCTGGAAGCCGCACAAGCCTCGCTGGATGACAGTCACAGGGAGGAAATGGCAGTGTTTGCACAGCACCTGCCATGAGAAATGAAAACTTGTATCTCCTTCTGCTACTACTGTCTCATGTTGGAAATGAGCCTGCTGGTATTGACCAGGCCTCACAACATTCCAAATCAGACAGATGATATTCCCCACACAGATACTTCATAAGGAAAAGCATATTCCTGCCTCTTCAAAAGAGATTTTAGATGAAAGCACTGTAGATGTTTGACAAAAGGCTCTTCCTATGGGCCTTGTAGATCCAAGACTTCAGTTAATAAAGGAGGTTAAGAACACAAGAGTTACAATTGAGCCTGGCCCTGAGAGAAAGAGCCTGATGTGGAGTTCAGGAACAGATAAGGGTGGAACTTAAGTTAATACTTACACTTTTTCTAACTGATGATGTATAGCAGTCCCTTCCCTAAGGCCTACTTTCCACAAATATCCTCCCTTACACTGGTGGCCGGGATAACAATAGATAAGAGTAGCTAAAACATAAACCCCAAATACAAAGGCCGACACATTTAGGGTCTCCATGGTGTTTACACATTCAACATCAAGTCATAAAAGTTTCCACAAACAACTTATTAACCAGCTTAAAAATATTTGTCCTCTTGTGAGACAGACAGAATAACTCCTAGCCTATCTATACACTTAACCTATGACCTAATCTTAGCATTATTAACTTAGAACAAATATGTATGTCATCCTGTTTTTCACTAAGAATACCATTATTTCCCTAGTTATAAGATTTACTCAACCTCACTATGATTGGAGTAGTTCTGCAAGATTACTTCCGTAAACCCTGCTTCTGTACACTTTCCAAAGCATCTTATCACAAAGAGTTTTCCATTGTAAAATTTCCTTTTTCTGATCTCTTGTTAACATTTGACCTATAAATAAAGACACCAAAACCAATAGGACAGAAATGCATGCCTGGTGATCAGAAAGATTCTGGTGGCTCTCTCACTCTCTCTTGCTGACACCATCCATCCTTCAGGGGGACCCCCGGACCAGCTGGAGCAGGCCTTCAGCGCACACGCACATAGGCCTTCAGAGACTGAATATATAATGACAAGACCATATATATAACATATATAACAATAGAACCATATATATATAATATTCATGTAATAGAACCATATATATAATGGTTATTGTGTGTGTGTGTGTGTGTGTGTGTGTGTGTAAAAAACAATAGAACATTGATCCACAATCTGCCACAAGATCAAGGAAGCCAAACTACAACTTCTGTAGCAAACAGCCCCCAAACAGCCAGATTGAATCAATATCTGGCATCTTCTCTAGTTTTTGCCCCCACTTCCAACATGAGAACTACCAGAAAAAGTCAAATATGGTCTACTAACCAAGATGCCCACTTCTAACTAGCACGCCTCTAACACCCCTATGCCTATGGCTTCCAATCATTGTATACCTGAAGCCTTCCCTTCTTTCCACTCTCAACCCTTCCTGCTTCTCTGTCTGCCTTGAGCCTCTGCCAAAGGCAAGTGATGATGGGTGGCTCCCTTGCTGTAGCAAGTTCTGAATAAAAAGCCTTTGCTTGTTTTCATTTGGGTTGTCTTCATTTATCTGCACAGTAGTAACAATCCACAACCAATATTGCTTAGCCTGGAGCACCCTAAAGCCATCACACAGTCCTCTGTCTCATGCTCCTTTGTGCCTTTCTTTTGTCAACAAGCAACACATTCCTGCTTGTTAGACACCATACCCAACACAACAGCTGAAGGCTCAATAGTGATGGCATTGCTTTTACATACTTTCTCAAGATAAATATGCATTTCATTTAAAACATTGAAAGAATTTTAATCAACCACAACTGAATTAAGTACAAACACACAAACAAGAGCGAGTTTAGAAAAGAAGCAGAAACCAATCAGAGTTTATATGATATCATTTGTAATAACTTCTTCATGTAAATATCAAAGTTGATGCAATTTTTAAGGTTGCTCTAAAAACCTATGATTCCATACTTTCTTTTCATACTTTATTACAGCCTCCTGTAAGCAATTGTAGGTGGTAAAAGTTCTGACTTTTAAAATGTCATGTATAATGCCAATCTTGCATTCTTTGCAAAGAGCAACAAGATCTTTAATACATATCTGATTCTTCCATGAGTTTCAGAACAGTTCATTACCTTTATTAGAACAGTTTTGAGTAACTCTTTTCCTAAAGGAACATCTCGGTCTTCTAATTAAATTTTCTTCAGTAGACTTTTCTTCTGAATATATAAGATTTTATTATCTTAAATCTCACTCATAGAAGTTTTTTGAGTCTTTTGGAACTCACATCCTATTTGCCTCAAGACAATGTTGATATTTCTCAATGTGTTTTAGTGAACTGCCTCAACTGAAGCTGGGGAAAACTTATTTAGCATTTTTTAAAAGCCAGGCTTATTTTTACATACAACTTAGGTTTGAATAGATATAACCAGTAGATGGATGATATTTATAATGAAACAAGGGCTTTACACACACTATCACTTCTCCTCTCAAGACAGCAATGTAGTACCTGATTGATCACAAATAAAGGAAAACAAAGCCTTTTGGAGGCAGAAAACTGATATGATAAATTTTATCTCTAAACGCAAAATACAACTTGGAAATCATAAAAGTTTGGACAATACACAATGCCCTCAGACATTCTGCCAAGTTTTTGAATCCTCTGTCCTCTGACATTACAAGTCCAACATTGTTTAAAATGTCTTGAAACTAAGAATTAAAGGATTTGGCATTTATCAATTATTTAAAAGAACCTATTATAATAATGACTATGGTAAGAAAAAATCCTATGATATGCATTATAGCATATAAAAGTATCTTTCTGTCATTCAGTGGCACTCAATAAATAAACTGATTTGTGTGTGTGTATGTGTGTGTGTGTGTGTCTCCTATAATAACTCTGTATTTAATTTGTCTAGCTCCAGAAAGGGCAAAGAGTGGATGTGTAATAAATACTTGTTGAACAGAATTTATTTGTGTTAGACTAAAGTTTAGGACTATTAATCTCCTGGCAGATAATTATAGGAGAAGTGAATTTCTAGCCTTTCAAATAGACATGGAAGATAGAAGACTAGTGGGGCAGAAGAACCTTACAGGATCTCAATGTAAGACTCCAGACATATTTTTAAATGCAGAGCTAATATTCTATGTTGTTCTTGAATAAAGATTAAGGAGTGGCTGGGTGGCTCAGTCGTTTGGGTGACTGAATTCTGCTCAGGTCATGATCTTGCAGTTCTTGATTTGGAGCCCTGCTTTGGGCTCTGTGCTGACAGCTCAGAGCCTGGACCCTGCTTCAGATTCTGTGTGTCCCTCTCTCTCTGCCCCTCCCCTACTCATTCTCTGTCTCTCTCTCAAAAATAAATAAACATTATTTATTTTTAAAGATTAAGGTAAGAGCTACTGAATGTGCTTCCTGTATGTTACTGACCAGGGCAGAGAACTACTAGAGAAACAGCTTTTTGACTCTCGCTACCTTGTTGCCCGTCATCTATATGGGTAATAGGAAAAACACCAAAACTCAGTGCAAGTGCTGTATGTTAACACTTAGTGTTTTCAGTGCTGTTTTGGTGCATACTCTAATCTTGTGAATTTTGTTACTCATGGATTCAAATCAGATCTTTCTGGCAAATTTGCACAGCCAGAGTCTGGACACTTGGCTGCAATATTCCTTTCTTGAACTAATTCTGTTTTTTTTAATCACAAAATTGAAAAAATATATAACAAAAATAGAAAAGTTTAAGAAAAATTATATTTTGGGAGTGACCTTATATAGTAGTTTTCTACAGAACAGTATGTGGCTCCAGGAATCTGAAACTTTAGAGTCTAACAGTTGAAAGTTTGAGGTTCATGTGTTGTTATATATATATATCTGAACAGCTATCAGATCATTTTATGTGTGCTTAATATTCCCTAGCATTTTGACTTCTATCTTGCTGCAGAACTGTAAATATGTATTTGAAGTAATATTTGAATTAATGGGAATCTCATGCTTTATGATCTTTGAGACTAAATATTATTTGACCAAATTTTCTGTTCTCAAGAAGATTATAAAGTAGAAGTTCTCATATTCATGTGGATAAATGGTTATAATGTCTGTATTTTAAGCAACTGTAATTCATGGAACATGCCAGAGAATACTTCAAAAGTCTTTGTATTTTACTTTTTAAGGAATTTTTCTATACTATATACTATTAGAAAGGCTGACTCTACTTAATTCTTAAAGTATGTAAAAATCTTACTCCTTGTTCTGGATATCTAGTCATCAGAATCAATTTTATTCTATTCTATTTTCATCAAATTTTGCTTGTACTACATATATATATTCTTATATATATGCATATAAAAAGTAAAAGTTATATATATATACATATACACACGTATACATGTGTATATACATACTTTTCTGCCTTGGCTTGTTCATCAGTGAGATTTTCTGTCATTTTTTTACTTCAGTTGAGAATTTGGCCTGAGACAGTTATGATTTACACAATCATGAGATTAGAACAGTGGGCAGATTAGCTTAGACTCAAATCTTACTCCCAATTTCAGAGTTACCCCACATTTATAACTCAGTTTCTGCATTTGAGAAACAAAAATAACGCATGTTCACAGGCAGTGTGTTGTATAGTTGTAACACTAGTACATTGTGTGTAGTTGTTCAACTACCAAACCCTGTCCATAAAACATGGTGTGGAAAGATGATTCACTATCTGCTCCTCTAAGGCAGGGGAGGAATCCTACCTATAAGCATTCTACTGGCCCTGTCTTCCAGGTGCACAAGCCGAAGAGAGCAAGCAGGCAGAGCTACAAGCTAGAGTCCTTCTTTGAGGCTTCGCATAAGATCTAAAGACTGAGGTTTCCTGGTTGATTTTGGCTTCAGATTGATTGACACATCCAAAGCACTTCTGGACAGGGTAGGATCCATTAGTGAGTATTACCTCCTTAAAAGAATGTCTCAAGCAGTAATCTGGCCCTCACCAACACACCTTTTCAATTTTAATATCATCCCCTATTTTTCCCTCTTTATACTCCTTACAGGCTAGTGAAACCACCCATTTTTGTCTCCCATAAACACATCCCATGTATTCACATCTCTGGCTTTTGTTCACTCTCTCCTCTACCTGGAGTGACAATCACCTCAACTGTTCTCTAAACCTTTTCTTTCAAGCTCTTGCTAATTGCTACTTCTAAATGATCCTCCAAACTGGGAGGAAAAACAGTATAACAACAACAACAACAAGGACTCCCTCCCCTAAATTCCTTTTTATTTATATAATTTTTCATAGAACTGACTCATTCCTCATTATTTTATAGTTGTGTGTGTGTGTGTGCCTCAGCTCCCTTCAAGGATACTAACATTGTCAACCTGTCTGGCTTGCTCTTATCTGCACAGCATCTGACAAAGTGCTTTCTTTGTGTTAGATGCCCCGTAGAACCTATTAAATACATGTCTGGGGGTAAGAAAGCTTCCCTGGGAACACTGTGGATGAGACTGATTTTCTGAAGATTTGAAGATTCATCTGAATATTTGTTACTCTTTCCATAAAAAATGACCACATTAGAAAAAGTTCCACCACACTCTTCTTCCAGAGGCAGACTTTACAAATATTAAGATCAGAGAATTTCAACTGTAGTGTTATTTATTTATTGTGCAAGCCTAGTGAGAAGGCCAGCGATTAGCTTCATCTATCTTTGATTCTTTTATTTTTATTTATTTATTTATTTATTTATTTATATTTATTTATTTCTAGGAGAGAGAGAGAGAGAGACAGCGTGAGTAGGGGAGGGTCAGAGAGAGAGGGAGTCACAGGCTCTGAAACAGGCTCCAGGCTCTGAGCTGGCAGTCAGCACAGAACCTGACACGGGGCTCGAACCCATGAACCCCGAGATCATGACCTAAGCGAAAGTCGGACGCTTAACCGACTAAGCCACCCAGGCGCCCCTCTTTGATTCTTTTAAAGCATGACATTATATTACCATTTTAATTTCAATAGGGACTACTGAGGTAATTATTACCAATAGAATGTATCAGCATCAGTGGAGTATTGAGTATCAGATATTATTAAGTTTGAATATTGCAAGTTTGAAAGATATATGGCTGTTTATTCCTCTCAGGGAACTCTAAAAATACCTCCTGTGTGTTTAAATCTATTTTTGGAAGTGTTATGCCATACTCAGGAAACATTAAAAAATATTGTATTCATTTTTTCCAGTACTGTTGCTAAAAATATGGTATCTGTTTATTATATAGCTTTGATATTAAAGGAACAAACAGCACTAATTGCACATGCACATATTACAAGGGGTGGTAACTGTGGCTGCTAACACTCAGCATATGCCACCATGCTAAGAATGTGGTACATTTTTCAACAAGTATTCTTTTAAATATCACTATGAAAATCACTACAACAGATGTTGGAAAGTAAACTTCAACAACAAAATTACAACGCAGAGTCTACAATTTGAGAGTATTTTGATGGAAGGAGTGGGAAAACAAAAAAAGTCCCTATTCAAAACCTGAAGGGATCTTGTTTGAAACCATGGTTTTTGTATAATTGAGAAAAATCACTCTAGATAAAATTGCAAGTGTGTATTGTACAAAAAAGCTCAATTATCCCAGAGATTGGATTTTTTTCTTTTGGGCATCTATTCGGATCTCTCCACAAGCACATCAAATTAGGAAATGCAAACACCACAAGCCCCAGAAAGTCTAACAGCAATGAAGTTGAAACTGCTCATTAACAGCAGAGTATTGAGTCTAATTTTATGTTTACCAATTACATCGATGAAAGTCCCCAAAAGCTTTACTACCGGGAAAGATCTGTCAATGGATTAAATCATTTATTTACCTGAATCTCTGTTTTCATCAGATTTTTAAAAATCTGATAGGTGAAATGGAATTTTGAAAGGGGACTGATTCTTTTATTAAATACTGACAAAGGAGAAAGGACTCAAAGATGATACCAAAAGAAATCCCTGAGATCAGGATTTTACGTTTTGTTTTTTATATGGACATCTCACAGAGGTGTCTTAAAAGTTCTTTCCCATCTCTCTTCAATATTAATTCCTTCCTAAGCACCAAGAAACCACAATAACACACAAAATAGACATATTGAGACAGAGTGAATAATATTGCAGTTCCTAACAATTCACTGACTATGAATGTTCACTAAAATTCTTTCTTCCTGAGCAACAAGAATGATGAAACATACAGTCTGTATACTGGGTTCTTCTACCACTGTTCTGTCAGTATGTTTACCTCAAGAATCACCATTGCTTTCAAGAAAATGCCTTGTGTGTACTGTTTTATCCATTTTATGATTTATTTTTTGACTTCTTAGACATGCTTTAATTACTATACATAACATAGTTTCCATTCTAAGGACTAATATTTAAAAAATAAGGAATTAGATAAACCGTGCAAGTGGATTAACTTGTAACTTTATATTGGGTCATGTTTATTATATCTGCTGGAACAAGTGAAAACTCATGGAATATGAATGAAAACTAAAGGGACTGTTATTAATTCATGGCAGACTTATTTGAATTTACTTTCTTTAGCTCACCAGGAAACCAGACATATTTCCTACAGGTTTTTTAATTGCTACAAAACTCTATTTAAAATATATTTCTCACAGTAATGTTTTTGTACTGCATGTATTTGTCTTTGTAGCATCAGATATTTTCTGTAAAAGCACAATAACCTGATTGAATACTGGTTATTATAACACAAATATTAAATAATTGATATTACTATAGCTTACCAAAATAGTTGGAATTTTTGAGAAGTTCCTGTCATGGGCAGAAGATTCAGTTTTATAAAAAGATACAGAGGAGCGCCTGGGTGGCTCAGCTGGTTAAGTATCCAACTCCTGATTTTGGCTCAGGTCATGATCTCACGGTTAGTGACTTTGAGTCCCGTGTAGGCTTTGCACTTCTCTCTCATTCCCTCTCTCTGCCCCTCCCCAGCTAGTGTTCAATCAGTCTTTCTCCCTGTCTCAAAATAAATGAATAAACCTTAAAAAAAAGATACAGAAAGAAATGGTAATATATTACATACATTTTGTAATATACTTATCTAGTGCAATTAATAAAATATATCATTTCATTGGCTTAAGAATATAAGTAAGTATCCTATTAATATAGCATGTCTTACTCAAAGTTTTCATAGTGACTGCTATATTTACTATACATTCTAGTTAGAAAATAAACTAGTTTTACAGTTTACTTTTTAGTATATTAAGCACACTAAAGTAAATTTTAAAAGTGCAGAGAGGTAAAAAATTACTACACAGTTTCCCATCTTTCAGTTTCATATTTAGTTTCTTTACTCAACACATAGTTATAAACATGTTTTTATATATGCTATTTATAAGATGCTATTTATATTTCAATATAAAATTTCATTTACCTCTGTGGATTTGTAATTTAATTGGAAATAGATATCTAAATCAATGGACTGTAAATAATTGAACATCTTTCATTTTGACAGTTCATCACAAAAAGGTAAAGTGTTAAAAACAGAATCAAATGCCAAGAATTGCCAATAACCATTCATATTCCTCTACTATTTTTTTCTTACTCAATACTGACTAAACAATCTTTATTGGGGAACATGCAGACATTGTATTTATTAATCTAATATCTGGCTTTGATTTAACATTTCTAATAGTTTCACATTGTTTAATTTTCCATGCCCACTTTCTCCTAACTTTCATCTCATCTTTTTACATTGTGTATATTTTTATATCTGACTTGTATTACTTCTGGTACAAGGCAGGGAATACATGCATACATAGGGTTTTCCTTTTGTGTTAATTTCTCAATTTGGTGTTAAATATGAAAAAGCCCAAGGGGGCAATAAAAATGATTTCAGAGACTATGCTTCCGAGGAGCTATTAATTTGTTAACTTGATTTCAAGATGTATTACTAATCCAAGCTATAACAGATAACCTGTATCCTATTTTCATAAACACAAGACTCTACGGAGCTGTTTTGTTTTGGAGAACTGGGGTCATTGTTTTTATTTGATTTTGCTTTTGAAATCCAGTATAATGCAAGGTAAATAAGGTAATGATTTATATACTTCTTTTTGAATAAGTGGATATTTCTTCCAGAATTGGCTCTGTTTCCTATCCCTTTAAGGTTTGCCTGTCTTTCAATATCAAGAATTTATCCATCAACCTCTACATTGAATCCTACAAGGCAATATCAAGTCTTCTTTAAATTATCTTTTCTTCTCAAAACACAAAAAAAGTATTGGCATCACCAGACAAGTGGAGAATAATGCATTAACAAACTAGATAAATTTAGATGAAAATCTTATTATTTAAAAAAGGAAATGTTTCAAAAGATTTTGTGAAAAAAGTCCTACTTTGCAGAGAATCTTTCTTTTTTATATCAGATCTTAATATTTCTATTCTAAATGGAACTATCTACCATAAAAGTTAAACATGGCAATGCATCTTATCAGTCTCTTTCCTTAATATATACTTCAGTAAGGCTGTATATCAAGTGTAACACATTTCAAGGAACAGAACTCCCACCTTTGGCCATGATGTAGTAAAGGATTTAAGGGAAGGAGGTCAAGCATTTCCCCTCAAGTTCTGGTAGGTAATATCTAAATTCCTGGAATATCATGCCTTATAGAAATGTCTCTGTTTGTCTTTGTATCTTGGATCATACCAGATGATCTAACAATGTGGGTTAGCATGGAGTTTTTAAGTTTATGGGATTAGCTTAACCAGAGTAGCTGTGTCTACAGATGGAGTCTCGATAAAAATCTCTGGACATCCAGGCTCAAGTGAGCTTCCTTGGCTAGCAATAAAATATTCTATGTATAACCTCACATATTATTGTTGGGAAAAGTAACATTCTCCATGATTCCAGTGGGAGAGGACAGTGGAAGCTCCACACTTGGAAATGTCCTGGATTCTGCTCCATGGTTCTATTCCCTTGGCTGATTTTATTTTATTTTATGTTTTATTTATTTATTTTATATATTTATTTTGAGAAAGAGAGAGAGAATTCCAAGCAGGCTCCACACTGCCAGTGCAGATTCCAGCATGGGGCTTTATCTCACAAAATGAGATGATGACTTGAGCAGAGATCAAGAGTAGGTCACTTAACTATTGAGCCACCCAGGAGAACCCCTTTGGCTGATTTTAACCTGCATCATGTCACTGTGATAAACTAACTGTGACTATAACAGTTTTCAGTGAGTTCAGTGAGTCTTCTCTGAATTACTAAACATGAGATTGATGGGGACCCCCAAGCATATAATTAGTATTAGAGATGGGGGAATCTTAGGAGCTGCAAAATTATAATTGGTGTTAAAAGTGAGAGGGGTCTCACAATGTAACATTGTGTGTCAACTATAATCAAATGATTTTTGTTAAAAAGTAGCAACAACTGATAATTCCTAAAGGTGAGCGGTTTGCCTTGTAATGCACAAACTTTGTCCTTTAAATAGAAATTTTCAGTCATGACAAACTGTTTCAGAGTATATGTGAAAAAGAAAAACTTCTTAATCATTCTTATGATGTAAGTTTAAACACTGACCTTAAACCTTAAAAAAAAATGCTATTAAAATGCAAGCCACTCTAATTCATGAACATTATTGAAAAAATCCTAAGGTGCATATTAGCAAACAGTATCATATAAGATACACTAACTTTATTCACACTAAAACCAGACATAGGTCAAACTGTTGAGTATCAGCACTATTATTTTTATATTTCCTGTAGGCATTAGCTTACACTTAGGAAAAAGGTAAGTTTGTGATATAAAAATTGATAAGCAAAAGGAAAATAGATATCATGTTCTTAAACTTGGAAAACTTAATATCAATTGCAAATATTAAAGACGATAAAAATTTCAGTTAACACATTTAGTTACCAAATTAATAGTTTCATAAGATATGAAACATTTTAGAGATGGAAAGTATATATGTATACACATATACATATACATATATATATAACTAATCATAACATATACTGAAAGCAATGACTATAAAAGAAAAAAATACCTATGGATAAATTTAACAAGAATGTACAATATCTAGATGAAGAAAATTTTCAAATAGTATGAAAAGACACAAGGAAGACTTGAACACAATGAAAGGTACACCATGTTCTTGGGGGAAACAAGATTAGCGTAGCAAAGGCATCCTTTCAGTGTAAAGTAAAAACAGACTTCACATGATACCAGTAAAACTAACAAAAGATTTGTTCTGTTTTTGCTTTTATTTAACTAGAAGTGCTGACTTGAAAATTAAAAAATAAAAGCAAAGTAGCCAAAAAATACTGAAAAAGGAAAGCAAGATAGGCTGGTTACTTTTGCATGATATTAAAAACTATTGTGATAATTAAATAATTAATAACCAATAATTAAGATGTTAAATAGAAGAGAACTCCAAATATAAAACTTGCCATATTCTTACATACACACAAATAATAATTTCTTAAATGATAAAGTAGTATCTTAACCCAGTGCTATGTCCGGTATTTTAAATAGCAAAGTCAGCAAGTCTTTTTTCTACTCTATAGTATTGTTTTCTCTAGACAAGGAAAGATTTCTAAATCTGGTAGCATTATAGAAAAACCTGGAAATTAAGAGAGAAAGAGAAATATTTCCAAGACATTGGAGTAAGTCTGAAGTGTGGCTCAGTAAGCTAAACTGAGTCTCCCCATGAAAACTGCATTCTTCGTT
Source organism: Hyaena hyaena (assembly GCF_003009895.1). Lineage (NCBI taxonomy): Eukaryota > Metazoa > Chordata > Mammalia > Carnivora > Hyaenidae > Hyaena > Hyaena hyaena. Next base: position 637,767 of record NW_024081218.1, on the reverse strand, counting down.
GGAACAGAGAAAGAAATATAGGTATTTCTGTAAGTATACAGATATACTTCCCTCTGTAAGGTACTGCTAACATTCAGATAAAAAATAATGTTTATTTTATAAATCTCTATCTGTGACCCAATTTGTTCTATGGGTTGGGGTATGCAAAGTTATCCAGCTATAAAAGTCTTACCCATCTTAGGACCTCATATGTTCTTTTTCCATTTCACATTTTCAACCAGTTGAAATATCCAGCCCTTCCATTTGGTGTTTGCCTCAGAATTATTAGAGTATTTCCCCCTAAGATCTATCATCCTCATAAGCAACAACTGGTATGAGGAAAGGAGACGTTAAATTCCCCATGCTATAAAAAGAAACAAAACTAAGAGCAAATAAATTCTTGGGATTCACTCACTGAAAGATTTTCATAAGATTGATACTTTCCAAATAAACTGTGTGATTTGAGTCCAAAGTATGTATATTTACCCCATTCACACTGCTTACCTATTTATTCTGAATTGTAGTTGAGAAAGGGGAGGTGTTATCACAGTGGTATGAGTTTTGAAGTCATTTTTGGCTTGAGTTCCAATCCTGCGACATAATCTATGTGCAAAATATGGGCAACTCTCAAAATATGGTTCTAACTCTTCTGACCCTCAATTTCCTGATTTGTTAAATGTGTATAGTATTTATTATAGAATTGTTTAAAAGACTGAATAAATGATGTATGTAAAATGTGTAATTCATAGCCATCACTCAATATGGAGGAGCAGAGGGACAAGAAAACAGGGGATCCAAAGAAGGCTCTGTGCTGGATGCTAAAACTTCACAAACTATGAAATTATGACCTGAGCCAAGGACTGAGCCACCCAGGTGACCCTAAACGATGCTTTTATACACCCTAAATTGTTTATGTAATTAATTGCCACTTATCATTCCTGAACTATTTGAAAATTTCCTTAATCTCTGTCTGTAATTACAAAGAGATTTTAAATGTTCATTTTTCTGAGGTTTTAGAAAAATGTGCATATTAACAGATTCTCTTCACCCCATATTCATTTCTATAAATGTTTGCTGCTTTTCTGGGGCACCTGGGTGGCTCAGTCAGTTAAGTGTTCGACTTCAGCTCAGGTCATAATCTCACAGCTCATGGGTTTGAGCCCTGTGTGGGGCTCTGTGCTGACTGCTCAGAGTCTGGAGTCTGCTTCAGATTCAGTGTCTCTCTCCCTCTCTCTCTGCCCCTCACCTGCTTGCACTATCTCTCAAAAATAAGTAAACATTAAATTAATTAATTAATTAATAAGTGTTCACTGCCTTTCTGATTTCATGGTTCAAGGTTCTTCAGTCCTGTGTCAGGAATTCTGTTAGAATCTAGGAGCAACATAAGTTGAATGGTTGAGATTGATGAGGTTGAAACAAAACACAAAAGCATCAACAATGGCAATTTGGAGTTATTTTTAATTAGCATATTTTGTATAACAAATAAATGTTTCTGAAGTTTGCTACATGATAATAAGGTTATAAAATCATAGTACATGTCTTCTGACCCTTTTAAAATTTAATTTATCTTCTTCAACTCTTAATAGATGTTAGAATAGAGTTTGAAGGTTTTGGATATTTTTCCTCCACTTCCTAATCTCTCTAAGGGCACGATACTACTGCCCTGACTGTGTTTTACTGTTTATATTTAGTCACGTTTTTAATTGGCCAAATATGAGTGAGTCACAATTCATGGTAGGAATTCTGGAATAAAAATTCTCCCAGGTGCCATGAAAGACTATGGATTTAAACCTCCTATGTATATTTACATAGTCACTATGTCTGTATTCTCTGTACATTGTGTATATACTAAAATTCTTTTGCAGCATAATTCTCAGTGTAGGAGGTCTTACTAAAGCCCCAAGGTTTTTCGAAGGGCATTTCAATATATTTGTTTAATAATACAGTTAAGTTCAGTAGGTTACAATTCCAAAGAAGAATTTAGAATTGGAGAGACATAAGCAATTGGTAAGGCTTCTGTCAGGCCTCACAGGGGAAGTTGCCCTCCCCGCATGAGACTTGGTGCATGGTCAGCACACTGCTGTCCAGAAGGGATTCCATGAAGGGGACTGAAGCCTTCTAGTCACTCATGCTCTTTGGATTTTTACATTCTTAGCCCAGTTGTCTTTATTCCTAGGCCTCTTTATGAGGCTTTGGGTACAGGTCCTCTTAGGAGCTCTGCTTGAGGCTTCCATTTTGGGGCAACAATGCAGGGGTGAGAATAAAGGAAACTTGAAGCCACTTTTCCTTACTCTGAGTGCCCAATGTTTTCTACTCCTAGCCCTTCCTCATTGCCCTCTTCTTAACTCCAAGATCCATAAAAACGACCCAAGTCTTTTGTTCTGAGGTCCCTCAATGGGAAGACCACCCCACATCCCTGCTGATCCCCTTGACCCTTGACCAGTGTACCCTTCCATGGGGGAAAATGGAACAGAGGGTGTCAGTCTTCTCCATGGTTTTAAAATCTTACTTATATCATCATAGTAAATGATTAAAGGTTTAAGTCTTTCATATATAGCTTGTTGCTTTAATTGGCTATTCCAATAGCTAGTTCAGCTCTGTTTCACCATTTTAGCTAAGCTGTTGAGAATACGTTAACCTAAGAATCTAAAATATTACTCAGTGAACTTGGTTTTATTTTTCCAACACAAAAATAGTTAACCTCTCAAAACAAAGTCTAATTCGTCACTGAAAATGTAATACATATTGAGAAAACAGACACTGAAAAAAGGTATTATTTAGGTTACTTTTACAGCATCAACAAGAAGTGTTGCTTAATTTGTCATCGTAGGAAACCTACAGAGTTTTCATCATAATACAGTTACAGTTATTTCATTTTACTTGACAGAGCTTTCATATAGAATCTTAACTTTATGATTCCTTTTTTTTAAAAAAATTATTCATTCATTCATTTTAATATTTATTTATTTTGAGAGTGAGAGAGAGAACAAGCAGGGGAGAGGAAGAGAGACAGGGAGAGAGAGAATCCCAAGCAGGCTCTGCACCATCAGAGCAAAGCCCAAGGTGGGGCTCAGTCCCATGAAAGCAGAGCCCAACGTGGGATTCGATCCCACAAAATGGAATATCAGGGCCTAAGCCAAAATCAAGAGTCTAATACTCAACTGACTAAGCCACCCAGGAGCCCCTTAACTTTAGGATTCCTAAACATGAGCAATATTAATTTCTGCTTTGAGATTATATTTATATATAATCTTCAGATTTATATATAATAAATACTAAGGAAGTATAGAAATGGAAATAGTACAAGCCAAGACCTAATGTTCTGATGCTACTTGCTAGGTCCATAACCTAGCACCAGTGAGTAATTACCTATGATCCTTCTGCCTCAAAAGTTGTTAGAGTAGGGAGGACTACTATGTAAACTACTACATGTTGTCATCAGAAATACTGATACTCATATTTAATATTTAATAAGCTATTAAATGGCATTAGCAACAGTACATTTGATTATTTTGGGCCACAATGATATAATATCTACCTCAAAGATGTTATCAATTTTCATCTCTATAGATCATCAACAACATGTCATCATTAATATATCCTCAGAGTAAATGGAACTAACCAGAAAAGAACTATAACTTAGAAAAATCCACGATCAATGACCATAGATTAATAGGACTATTTTTTTCTTTGTAAATCTCTAAAAATTTTATAATCAGATCATTATAATCTTTCAAAGAACAGTTTATCCTTCTGGGAAATACTGGTATTGGTCAAAATATTTTTATAACATACTATGTTGAAAATGTCTTTATAATCTATAAATTAGAAAGTTATTTTTATTAATTTATAATTACATCTTACTTAAAAAATTTAATTTGCAGGGCACCTGGGTGGCTCAGTCAGTTGAGCTTCTGATTTCAGCTCAGATCATGATCTCATGGTTGATGGGTTCAAGTCCCATGTCAGGCTCTGTGCTGACACCTCAGAGCCTAGAGCCTGCTTCAGATTCTGTGTCTCCCTCTCTCTCTGCCCCTCCCTGGTTCATGCTCTGTCTCTCACTCAAAAATAAATATTTAAAAAATTTTAACTTAATTTGCAATACCCAACTTCATCATCTGCTTTATTTACTAAATTATTTATCTTGTAAGGGATTATCTGCTTTATTTACCAAATTTATTTATTCCATATTACCTGTTATTGTTTTCAGAGTCAGATTCATCGTTTAAGGATACCAATTTGCCACTAGTCTGGAGTTTATGACAGCTTTATTAAAGAAAGATTTTTTTCTCTTTTAGAACAAATAATTTATGTATAATTTATGGAGATTCAAATTCTGGCTTTGCCTCCTCATAACTTTGTAACTTAGACAAGTTACTCAAAGTATAAGATTTGATTTTTTTCTTCATGTGAAAATACAAATAATTATACTTTAAATGCCACAGAATGAGATTAAATAAAATATCTATAGAATATACAGAAGAGAACTTGTCATAATAAACACCATATAATTGAATTGCAGAAACTTTTATCAGTCTGTTTTATTTTGATCATCGTCTAACACTGGACATCCTTCAAATTAATCTCTATATTATTAATAGATATCTTTATATGTGCAGCTAGATCTAAATCTAAGACTAGACTTAGCTACATCTATATCTATAACATATAGATATTAATCTTTCTTTCTGACTAATAAGCATTCAATATAAATTGTTGAAAGGTTACTGGATTAAGTTCCTTTGAAAATATTTGGCTATGTAGAAATAGTCATTTGTTAAACCATATGCTTTCAGTTTTGCTTTCTGTAGACCAACTACCTCTCATGAGTCTCTTGGCTCCCCATCAACATTCCATTGAGTTATTCCAGCAAATGCAAGGGCATTATACTCAGCTTGTAAACTTCTATATTGGTTTACTTTGAGATCTCCTTTTGATTTTGTTATATGTTTCCTCCAGTACATTACATATTCAGCTTGCACAGTAATATCTAAATAAATTATGGGTTTTTCTCTCAAGAAAGAATAATGAAATTTTATTCTGGGATTTTAAGAATAAGAGTTATAACAAGTAATTGAAAGTTTTATAGGACTATGAGTCAATATGTTTCTAATTTCTACCCTTATAGTTCATAGACAGGGTAGTTCAGAGACATATAAATATGTTTATAGAGATGAAAAAATAATTGAAAATAATAAGTGCTAATATAAACAAATCTTTAACTGGCTGTGCATTGATTTGAAAATGTCACTTTAAAATTATTTTTGTGTTATACTTTAAAATACTGTTTCTGTCATTGTCTGAACTCTTTTCTGGAACATGTTTTGGGTTAAATATTAGAGTACTTCAATCTATCCCATAATCTACTAAAACTGGTCTATTACATTTACTGTTTTCATCTCTCAATGTTCCATACTGGATTAATTCTTCAGTGCTAACCTCCAATTCATGAATTCTTTCTGCAATGGTGTCTAGACATGTACAAAATCTATTGTACTTTTAAAATTTCAATGACTATGTTTTTATCCCAAGTTTCTTAAGTACCTTTTTTCCTATTTACCTACTTTTAATCTATTTATTTTTTGAATTTAGAATAAACATGTTTTATAAAGTTACATAACAATTTTTTTGTAATACAGAGAATCAATATTCTAAATGCTTTTGGTTGTCTCATAATCAGGAATTGTGGAATTAAGAATTATATTTCTTTTTTTTGGCAATTTAGGTTTCTAGACCAAAGTTAATTTAAAGTTTTTTGTTTTATTTTTTATTTTTCTTTCTCTGTGATGAGTCTTCCCTGTCTACTGGCATTATGGTTAGTGTCATATAAACCTGATCTGAAGGTACAATGGCATTTTGGCACTTATTCCCTTATGAAGTCACTGTAGTCCCCCCCTTATTTTCAGGGTATATAACCCCTAACCCCCAATGGATTCCAAAACTGATAACCTACACATACTACAGTATTTTTTCCTATACATACATATCTATGACAGTTTAATTTATAAATTAGGGACGGTAATAGATTAACACTAATAATAGAACACTTACAACAATATACTATCATAAAAGCTATGCAAATGTGGTATCTTTCTCAAAATATCTTGTACTATGCTTAGCCTTCTTTTTGCCATGATGTATGAAGATAAAATGCTTATGTGATGAGACGGACTGTAGTGAACGATGAAGGCAATGTGATGTAGCATTGAGCTACCACTGATCTTCTGATGATAGGTCCGAAGGAGGATCATCTGCATCTAGTCTTTAGATGACTATGCGGAACTGAAACCATGGAAAGTAAAACCACAGATTAGGGGGGCTAATACAGTGGAAGAGTCAATGATAGAAAGATTGACCTCTAACCAAGAGATAATTTTATTCAGTTACTAAATTCTTTAGGTTTACAACTTATGTAAAGCTATACCTACACATGAAAATTGGTAAAAGGGTTTGATGTTTTAAACCTAATTTCACTTGAAACAGAACTCCACAACAGGCCCTGTCTTTATGCACTGAGTTGGTTTTGATCCCTTTTAATAGTTGTATGTCCAGACATTTACACTGCATGGAAGATGAGTTTCTTATTCCTAACGCATGTGTTGGTATGACTTTTTAGTTTCTATTTTCATATTTTATCTGTTGCTGTGTGTTTGGAATAAAGGAATCAAAGAATGAAAACAGAGGAATTGTGAACAAAAGTATTGCAGATTTTTCTAATGCTTCTTTTAGAATAATCTAAGGAAGCACACCAATACATGTGCATGACCTTACAATTTTATAATAAAAACTCATACAAGCTTTGGACAAGAAAATATGTTGTAGATCACTCATCAGCTTATTATGGCATTGAAACTATCCATAAAATTCCAATATTTAGATGATTTAATGGTAGTTTGAACTAAACCAATTATTCCATTAAAATTAGGAAAGCTCTGAAGAATGTAATTAAGGAGATTTCTATGAGCCATAAGACATATGTGCCAGACTGTAAATTATACGTATTTATTTTATAAATATTTAGTATCTATTTAAAAATATTGTAAGTCAACAATTCCCAAATCTATTGTGATGTAACACATGAATAAATGTAAAATGTAGATGATACGAACTCAGAGTGAAAAGGAAATTTAGATAAGGATCATAAAGGACATACATAATTGGATGCTCACTGACACTTGCATATTACATGACATGGTTCTTACACAGTGAAGAAATTTAAGCTAGTGAGTAAGAACTTGGTTCTGGAGTCCAGCAGCTGTGGATATGAATCCAGACTTGGGCATTCATTACCTGCATGGCCTTGGCTCAGAAATGTAGTCATTTGAACCTCAGTTTCCTTATTTGTAATGTGAGGATAATAGTTATATCTACCTCATAAAAGTATTGTGAGGGTTAAATAGAATCAAATAGGTAAAGCATATAACACTGTGCCTGGCACAAGCTTAGAACCAAAAAAAAGTTATTTTGAGAAACGGAGCCAATTAATAAACAAATTGTTCTCCTTTAACATAATATAAATTTCTATTAGCATTTACATTTCTTCTGTTTAAATTTTTTAATTTTATTTAAATCCAAATTAGTTAACATAGAGTGTAATAATGATTTCAGGAGTACAATGCAGTGATTTGTCACTTACATTAGCATTAACATTTCTGAGTTTTAAGATGTATATACCCATCTATCTCTGGCACCAGGCCATGACTTCCTCAAGGAAAGACCATTTTTGAATCTTCAATGCGCAGCACAGTGTCTAGATCAGATAAACAAATAAATGGAAAGCACAGAACATTTCTATAGAGAGATCCCAAACAGAAAACAATATTGGACATTTTTTCTTTTTTTTTTTAATTTTTAATGTTTTATTTATTTCTGAGAGAGAGAGAGAAAGAGAAAGAGGCAACGTGAGCAGAGGAGGGTCAGAGAGAGAGGGAGACACAGAATTGGAAGCAGGCTCCAGGCTCTGAGCTAGCTGTCAGCACAGAGCCCGATGCTTGGCTAGAACCCACGAACTGTGAGATGACCTGAGCTGAAGTCAGACACTTAACCAACTGAGCCACCCAGGTGGCCCGATATTGGACCTTTTCTATGCAGTCAAAATCACTGCCATACATTTTTTAGTGCAACAGTAAACGGCATTTTACAATACTAAACTATCAAAAGAGCATGGCTTTCCTGAAATGGGATGTTAGGGTTAAATATCTCTGAACCTGTAACATCTCAAAGCAATTGCTATAAACCTCAGGGCACTATTGAACTTATCAAAGCTCTCAGAGATTTGGTACCAGTGATGATAATTTCATCAAAAGGTAAGGAGAATCATTTTTACCTCACCATTTTCTTTTCCTTTTTCAAGCAGGTTGAAATGTGTGTGAAGTCATCTTTTTTTTTTTTTTTCTTTTCTTCTCACCTTCTCCCTCCTATCAGCTTGATTCTATACTGTACTATCCTGAGTTATCTGAGCCCAAGTTCCAAATTCTATGTCTGCTTATTTGTTTTACTCTTCACTGAGAAATCTTTGCTCAAATAGAGTCTCTGATATGCATGGTATAGGCAATTTTCATGCTAAGAAAATCAGTAGCAGATCTTGCCTTCCCTCTCTTTTGAGGCACAGCAGTTGCTGATGTTAATGGAGCTAGTCATTTGTTTATCACGGGTAAAATAGATTTCATATTGATTGGTTTGACTCAGGACTACGGTATTCTAATTAAGATTGCTAAAAGGAAGCCCAAGTTAAAACAAGCAATGATTCAGTGGCATACAGATATTTATATTCCGCTATGCTACAATTCACAAGCAATTCTACGCTCTGGACAATGTTTTGAGTTCATACTCAATAAGACTATACAGAAGAATGAAAGTAGACTTTAGACCACAGAAGTCACATTTTACTGCTATAATTTTCTTTCTCACTTGAGAATCATTCATTTATCAGCCATTAGTCTACACTTCAAATCTCACCTCTTTTTTGAAAAGCAATTCTATTTTTCTAGGTATAATCCTCTAGAAACAGCAACCAGTAACCATAATAGGAGACAGTCAGTACAAAACTCTCTTAGAACTGGCTCAGAAGGTTTCCTTTAATAGCTCCTGTTGCACTTTCCATTGTTAAATGATATAACAAGGTTGTAAGTACACAGACCATGTTACTGGAGTAAGGAGATAGAAGAGGGAAATAAGTCACTATTTTCCATTGAACTCATTTCTATTTTGTCAAATATCAAGTTTATTTGTTTATTTTTTTTTTAAATTAATGTTTTTGTTTAAAATCTATTTCTGAGAGAGAGAGAGAGAGACACAGTGTGAGCAGGGGAGGGTCAGAGAGAGAGGGAGACACAGAATCCGAAGCAGGCTCCTGGCTCCGAGCTGGCTGTCAGCACAGAGCCCAATCTAGGGCTCGAACCCACGAACCGTGAGATCATGACCTGAGATGAAGTCAGATGCTTAACCGACTGAGCCACCCAGGCGACTCCAAATACCAAGTTTAAACTGAATATTTTGTTCCCTGCTAAAAGATGCTCTTTCTTATATTTCCAATGATTAAAAAAAATACATTTTTAAGAGATCAAAATTGAAACAGCAATGACAACAAAGCCAAACACTTAGATGAAAACATGCCTTGATTGAAACTACAACAATGCTGTCATCTTGTTCTTTAGTGGCTCAGATAGCAGGTCATCTAACCCTTTGAACCCTCCAAATTCTTCAAAAAATCCCTGAGAGGCTGAGCCTTTCAGTCAAATCTAATTTAACTATAACTATATAGAGACAGCTGAAGACCGCCTACTCAGGTAAAGTAGATACCTGAGGCAATTATGAAAGTGATTCAAGCAGAAAAATTTCCTGCTGAGGAAGAGATAATGTTTGCTTGAACTATTCATATTAGCCATCTATAATAATTAAATTCATTAACTTACCCCTTCACTTCACTTTGCATATGAAGACACAGCCTTGTTGTTATTTAAAATATGCATGCAAGGCATCTCAAATATTTGTGGATTTTCAAAATACTTTATTGATTACTTGTAAAATAAGTTCACAGGCTTAATGTACTAATGTTCCCAGAGAATTAGCTGAGGGAATACCCAGAGTGTGTAGTAAAGATGGGGAAAAGAAGGATACTCTGTCGGGGCGCCTGGATGGCTCAGTCAGTTAAACATTGGATTTTGGCTCAGGTCATGATCCCACAGTTCGGTTTGTGGGTTCGAGCCCCACATAAGGCTCTATGCTGACAGTTCAGAGCTTGGACCCTGTTTCAGATTCTGTGTCTCCCTCTCTCTCTGCCCCTCCCCCACTTGTGTTCTGTCTCTCTCTGTCTCAAAAATGAATAAACTACAAAAAAAAAAGGACACTCTAAACGAGCTGATTCTCTAAGATGTACTCCCTATCGACATGACCCTGTTGTAGGTGAATCTTCTATATATGTGCGCGCATGCACACACACACACACACACACACACCATTATACCATTTATCAGTCACTAGAAATTCATACACAAATATTTGACAAATTTAATGACTTAAGAATACTATGCTTATAAAAAGAGTTCATGACCCTTCATGTTTAAAGGCAACAGACAGGCTCCTCCAAGCACACAAAAATTTCAAGATGAAGTATTTACAAATTATTTTTTAAAAAATAAAATAGCCACATTTATTTCCACTGGTCTCTAGGCAAATAACTCTCCTTTAGAAATCACCAATTCCCTTTCTCTCAAGGCTTCACTGCTACTTCAGCCACCTCCCCAGGGAGTCATGACACCAGAGTTTCTCCAGCTTTGTCCTCACCAGCCACAACCAATGACATCATGTTTGCTCACTTGGATGGTCCCAGTTATGGCCAAGATATAGTTTGATGCACTTGAATTAGGAGGAAATTGGGATGAGCCCCTATCTGGAAATAAATATGGAAATATCCCATTTGAGTATAGCCTTGCTCTTTTTGATAGTTTTGTTCTCTCCAATGGCTTTCACTGTTACACCCCCCAAAAATGTACTATGGTGAATTTGACTGTGTAAGAAGTGTCCAATGTTGTTTTCTGTTTGGAAGTTCTCTACAGGAATGTGTCATTCCGGGGGTGGAAACAGAATGAAGGATGACCATCAGGTCGATTATTTACACAAAAGAGATAGGTTTAATACCTTTGGATACAGGGGAAATTATATCAGAGGTCACTCTAGTCTGCTTATGAGAGATTGAGGGTGGGCAGAAACTCAAAATGGTGTTTACAGTGATTCCAACTACATCAGTGCTTTGAAAGTTACTTAGTCTTTAGACTAGCTTCAGGACTGGTAATTCAACAGGGACTTATCAGGATGGTTATGACAACACTCAGCAATATAGAATTAATATTCCAAAGATGCACATGGTATGAATCAGCAAGCATATGCACATGCAGCTAACTGTGGCTATATCTGTGATTGGTTTTTAGCGCCACTAGGATATTGTCAAGAAGGTTCCCGAATTATATGTTGATGTCTGTTTTCCACAATTGTTCTTTCAATTGGATGTTATCACATAAAATACTTATTTTAAAAAGCAGAAATAGGGGCAACTGGGTGGCTCAGTCAGTTAAGCGTCTGACTTTGGCTCAGGTCGTGATCTCTCAGTTCATGGGTTAAAGCTCCACATCGGGCTCTGTGCTGACAACTCAAAGCATGGAGCCTGCTTCGGATTCTGTGTCTCCCTCTCTTTCTTTCCTCCCCTGCTCACACTCTGTGTGTGTCTCTCTCTCAGAAATAAATAAAGATTAAAAAATTTTTTTTAAGTAAAAATGACTGCAATGCAGCAGTATTATACTTTACCTTTTGGTATTTAAGTTGGATTTATCTCTACTTCCCTGAAAAACACTTTCTATTTTTATTTATTTGTTTGTGCTTAGAAATATAGGTAGTGCTGTCACAAAAATAAATGTATAGTGTTTTGAAATACAACCTGCCAATAAAAATAATTAAGTAAAAATAATATTTTATATATATTTTTGTATTGTATTACATATATATGTAATATTTGTATTGTATTATATATTGTATATATAAAATTGTATTATATATTTTTGTATTAAATATATATTTATATATACATACATAAATATATGACATCCTGTAAAACTTTGTTTAAATGATCTGCATTAAAAAAATTTTTTTTAGTGTTCCTTTATTTTTGAAAGACAGAGAGACAGAGCACGAGTGGGGGAGGGGCAGAGAGAGAGGGAGACAGAATCTGAAGCAGCTCCAGGCTCTGAGCTGTCAGTATAGTCCAATGCAGAGTTTGAACCCATGAACCGTGAGATTATGACCTGCATGGAAGTTGGATGCTTAACCGACTGTGCTCCTTTGATCTGCATTTTTAAACATAAAAAGTAACATGACTGTTAAAATATAATAATCCAGCCTATTAAGAGATTACTTAAAAAACATTCAGAAATGAAGCAAATGTACCAAAATGCGATTAAGCATTAAAAACCTAAAATAAATAAATAAATAAAACACAGTGTAAACATTTCTAGAAGGAAAAATAAAATGCACTAGTAAACAGTTGGAAATTGCTGATACACCACAAAACATAACCTTGAAAATATAAATAACAAAAATTAATGAATATTAGTGGTCAAGGTTTAGGGTTAATGGAAGATGTAGGATGTATGCTATTTCCAATGTTCTACATGTAGTGATTTAATAGATGTCATCTTAAACTGACATAGTAGCAAACAGATGAATTCAGGCTCTCAGATCTTTTCAGGATCTCTTTTTCTCTTTTTCAAATAATATATTAGTGTTCTTTGAAAAACTAATATATCTCAGAGTGATGCAAAATTAAATTTGCCTCTTTTCTTAATGCAATGTGTAAATAATTATTTCATTAAAACCCTTCTATTTTCCAACTTATATGTTCGTTGAGAAATTATTAAAATAATGTCCATGAAGTATTAACAATGGTTATGAAAGGGTGGAATTTGAGTTAACTTTTTAGTATTTTAATCTTTATATTCCTCTCTATTGATTGACGTTATTCTGGTAAAGATCTAATAGATGGCATGGGCAACACTGTTTCTTATGAGAAGAGGAACTGAGTGATTAGGTCCACGGAGATAAAGAGAATATTCAGTATATACTCTTGGTAACTCTAGAATTTTTAATCTTGTTTGAAAATAGCAAGTTAGGTCCGTATTATTTTAGTGATTTTACAAATTTACATACACACACACACACACACAAAGATTTAAACAACCAAAGTCATTAGTACTTGAAACCAATTGAAATTTGGGATTCAACCTCTACTTCAAGGACTATGGTTATATTGGTATGGGGATGTAACAATTCAAAGCCCTTGGCAGAACTTATAAAATAGATCCTCATGACTGATAAAAGAGCAGAAACATTGTTCTTCCATGAATAATATTATGTAGTTATCCATCTCCACTTAGTGTGAAGATGATGCTTTGATTTCACCTTCACTTAGCAGGCAAAATAACATCTAATTCAAAATAAGGTGGTTTTATAACATGAAGTTGCTGTAAATTGTTTAAAGACCTGTGTAAAAGTTTCATGTAAAAGTTTCATTTTTAGAAAGGATAATAATGTAAATGTTGTCTGCCTGCTAAACTCGGTCTGGGTAAAATAAAGTTAGAAGGTGATGATAGAAGTGAGTCAGCTGGACACAGAGTACACAATAAAGAAGTATTAAAAGAGAAACAACCTTCTAAAACCAGATTCATGCTCAATGTGGAAACTTAAACATATTCCCACAAAACTTATTAATATTTCTCCTAAAATGACTATGATTTGAAGTATCAGTGTAACATATATCTAAGAAGATATAAGGAGGATGATTCTCCATTTTAAATCTCAGAATTTTAAGAAAACAACCTATAAACAAAGTAGCTTAGATGCCTCAAAAGCTTTATATAATACACTTCAAATAAATTTTCAAACATTTTGCTACATTTTTTAAGACCATCAGCAGATTTATAAAATCTAGGAGAGTTACAAATCTTGCCAATGAATCCTAACTTCAAAATATTTTAGATTTTTTTTCAAAGATTTTACAAATCTTTCTTGTGAATCTTTTTTAAAAAAAATTTAACATTTTTATTTATTATTGAGAGACAGAGAGAGACAGAGCATGAGCATGGAAGGGCCAGAGAGAGAAGGAGACAGAATCTGAAAGAGACTATAGGCTCTGAGCTGTCAGCACAGAGCCCAGCACGGGGCTCATACTCACAAACCATGAGATCATGACCTAAACCAAAGCCGGAAGCTTAACCCACTGAGCCACCCAGGTGCCCCCTCCTATTCACCTTAAGGATAAAAATGAGATATTTATAAATCAGTGCTTTAGATCCCATGCCATTTTCATTGAGTTTATAAGTCCTACTTTCTTGTTTTAGTTCAAAGTTCTGATTTATGAATCCTAACTGGTTCTTTCTTCTACTGCTGGTTTAGTCTTTTGAAGTTTAGGTTTGTAATAAGCTCCATAAGATGTTATGCACTACTTTCCCTGTCTTTTTCTGAAGGGGGGGAAAATCCACCCTATTTCCTTTGCCCAGGTACCAAGAATAAGCAGTCTTGTTCAGCAGGGTTTTTATGAAATGCATTCACAGATTATTTTTTTCCTCCATAGATGCCACAGGGTAAGAGACTCAACTTTTCATTCCTAGAAACGTATCTCTGCATAACGAAACAATATAAAGCCAGAATCAGTATTTATGCACACTACACATTATCTGGTACTTATGATTTACTCATAAATCAATGATCCTGGATGGGGTTAAGATGGAAATGTGTTTCTGCGAGTTGCAACCAAGCACCATTAAGAAGCCTGCACAATTTCTAAAAAATTATTAACTCTTGTCTCTAGTTCAAGTTCTAATTCAGCAGTATTTCTCTCCCTCAGCAACTCCTGCTCCACCAAGCTTCGGTAATAAAGGTATGTTTAAATCCCGAAGTAGAAGTGTTTCAGTGGTTGGAAAAAAATAATCTCTCTTGTTAACATTTTAATAAAAGAAATCATAGATTAAAAGCTTAGCATTGTCAGACATTGCCTTAGAAAGGAAAAACAGTAATTTCTTGAAAAATTATCTAAGAATAATTTTTTGCATTGTAACAATATCATAACATAGAAATGAATTGAAAGAGTTTAAGCTCATTAAACAATCATTGATATTTTTAATGATTCACTTCAGAAAAATAATGAGAGAAACATATTTTTTAAAAATAGTAAAATCAAACCATTTTGGATGAGAGCTTAAAGTAGTTTGAATTTTGGAGACACAAATGTTTTTCATTTAAAAAATAATTTAAAAAGTAATTTATATATGTAATTTGACTTTTTGTAACAAGAAAATCACTTTTATCCTAAGTAGTTGTAAAAGAATTTAGCTATTTATTTCTAGCAAACTACCAACATTTTAGAGTCTTCTATGAAATGGCTTATAAAATTGAGACACAGTTCTCTAGGAATTGGCTAATAATTCTTTTGGACAAATAAGAAACCAAACCAAAACAGCTAAGATTCACTCATAATGGAATCTAAATATGTAAATGATATTTCCTTCATTATCTCAACATATAACAACAGATAGAGAGAGAGGGATACACAGAATTCAAAGCAGGCCCCAGGCTCCCGCTGTCAGAACAGAACAGGAACAGGGCTTAAACTCACAGACTGCAAGATCATGGCCTGAGCCGAACAGATGTTTCACCGACTGTGCATTTTAAAGTACAGAAAGGACTCATTGGCTAACTTCTAAAGATTCTGAATGCTTGTTGTTGATCGCTCCTACTTTTGATCATGAACATAGATTCTATAGCCAGGTTGCCTGGGTTCAAGTTAGCTTTACAACTTGCTGGCTCTGCTATCTTGGTCAAGCTACCTTTCAGCCATCTCCTTTCTTCTTTCATATGTAGAATGGGGATGATGATAACAATAGAGCTTACTTCATCAAATTGTGAGGAAAGGAAGTATGTTAAGTGCACAGTGTCAGGTACACAGTAAATTCTATGTGTTTGATATTACTATTTTGCTTTTATATTATTGGATTGCAGAATCATAAAGCACTGAATATTTTGTTTTCTATAACATACTAAGCCTAATTATTCAAAAGACTCGTGTCCTTCCTTATACCACTTGAAAGATTATACATTTACTCACACTGCCACTAATCAAAGAAATTCTGGATTTTCTTCTTTCAAGTTGCTTTTAGAGTCATTCCAAAGCCAAATAAGAAAATTAATTTCATTTCTCCCAGTGCTGCAAACAGTATTTCCCAATTCAGTCGTTCAGTTATAGTTAAACAGACATGGCCTTATAATATTAGCAATAATAACAAAATTTAAATTTACTGAATATTTTATAAGCCAAGTATAGCACTGTGGATTACATTTATGATTACATTTGATTTGCTTTGGCCAGTTGGAAAATGTTTTCATCCTCAGTGAATAAAGATGTGTATCACTGGGGACATTCTAAAGAATGTGATGAAATCTCTGGAGATGATTCCATCATAAGAGGCCATAGAAGGTTTTGCATTAAGATACAAGTTAGGTCATAAATGACCACTGGGGCTATGAAAGACATGATTCTTCAGATGTCGTATACTACCGTATTTTGGTTAAAATAGATTGCCACACAATTTCAAGCCATAAGTCATTATATACCTATATTTACATGAAATTCATAACTAGCAATGAATGAAAAAAAACTAAAATAACCCATACTTAGTTTAGGTTACACTTTTTTCCCTTATTAATTGCCCCAGGAAGTTAGAAGTTCATGAGGGAATATATGGCAATAAAATATGTTTTGTTTTAATAACTTTTGACGAACTATAATAAAATTATCTGTTCTCCAATGCTTTTGTTAAATCCTCCAAAGTAGAATTTTTAAGCCTCTCTTCTCCATTGTTTAAATGGGAGTTACACTAACTAAAAATAATTAATATAAAATTGATGGTGCAGTGCCTGGCACCATAGTACATACTTAACAAATAATAATAATAATAATAATAGCTGTTATTAATATAGCTTCACAAAATTTGCATCTGAAAAGACTCAACGTACAAAAATGTTAAGGCTTGTTTTTTTACTGCATGCAAGTTTTTCTTGTCCTTTAGCTATCTATTATGCTAAATGGAAATTTGGCAGTTTGGTAGTTTTGTTAAAAGAAAAAAAATATCTTTCGGTACAAATACTACTGACAATGCTACCAAAGCAAAACCTGATGAGGAGAAACTAGTTGCTTCAAAGGAGATAGCAATGGTGAGAAAAAAACAGAAATCTTATTAAGTTTTGTATACAGAAAGAAACAATAAAAATTATAGGAATGGCTTGAACTGTCATTTTCTTTTCTCTCATTAATGTTTCCCTGTACTGTATGATTGTTGTTATTTATTATATGGTCACTTAAACAAGACCAAAACTCATTCACATGGAGTACAGCTGCAGTTTTGAGTCAGTCTCATTTTTGTGCTTGAAAAATGAAAATATCTGAAAACGCTGTTAAAGCAGTCTGTCATGTTAAAGTAAAATTACAATGCTATTCTTAAGGTTATCATAATAGAGCAAACAATTGGTCATAAAAAAGATATGTGGCCATGGCATAAAACTTATCAAATGCCACAATGGTTGTCTGTCTGATAGCTACATAAGCCAAACTTGAGGGATATTATGGCATGTTAGTGACTCTAGTAGCAACAAAAGTTCATTGCAAAGAATAAAGGCACTGAAAGGACTGAGGTAATCAGGTTCATCCATCTCTCTGGGTAATTAGAATAATAAGCTCCATCCTGAGGTCACAGATTGCCTAATGAAATACTTCATCTGAAGAAAAGGGTACAGTAATTCTTACCAGTTGAAGGAGAGGGTAGTATTAAACCAAGGCAATTACTGCAACCTGGCAGCGCTGTGAGATGATGGGTTTGTTTTCCACACTGCAGGCTGGACAGACCAGTACACAGTGAGTGGCCAACAATTAGTCAAAGCATAAATGAGCTGTATTAAAATGAATCATCTTTGCAGAGAGACCATGGTAGATTTCAAGAATATCAAAATCAATACATTCAACAATTGAAACAGATATTGAGTGTCCCCTCATGTTAGACTGACAGGCAGAAGGAAAAACATACCCTCAAACCTAACTTCATCATTTTGTAATTGAAAAAACCAGATGTCTGATGTTATGCGAGCACCTAAAGACACCAATGAATCTTGAAGACAAGGGAAAACCAAGCTGAACTTTTCCTAACTTTCAAATTAGTACTCTGGCTACTAACTCTGACATTATTTACCCAAAAGTTATGATACTAGATCTTTGTGACTTACCCTCTCTCTGCTAGCATCAATAAAAATAATTCTGTAAGAAACAAAATAATCTCACAGCAACAGAACAAAACTCCATTCTGGAATTTTAGCCATTTTCTCCCTTTCCTAATCTCCAAACACATGCAGACAATAGCTTTCCAGTTCACAGATGAGGAGACCTATTACATTGTTAAACTGTCTGATAATTTGGATCTTTGTTGCTAATTTCATCTCCCAAATTATTGGAATTTGAAGCATCTAATGCAAATAAATCAGTCCATACAATCTCCCTTCAGATTGTTTCCCCTTTTCTGCCTTAAGTATAGACTTAAGTTTCACAAATTTTTACATAAAAGGGAACACTTGAAAAACTAGAACCTAGGATATTTACCACCCCATGCCATATCAATTTGTCACCCCATACTAAATGCATATGAAATCTAAAGATGGGTGCCATGGAAATAAATAGATCAATTAATCAAGTTCTACTTGAATCAAATACTAATATGTCAGAACTTATCATTAATATTTTAAAACTAATTTTCTAAGCCTACCTAAAAACAGGATGTGCTTTCTTATCCACCTACTTATCTATATTAAAATGTTAACAATACTAGCAAGGTATTAAAACTTCCAACAATAAGCTGAAACCAATATTTAAGTAATCATCTGAAGTAATATTTATATAATTATAAAGTTACGCTCGAGGAGCTAACTGTTCTATCTACAAAGCTAAGATGAAGAGTATAAACAAACAAACTCTTTCAGTGGCCTCCTAGTTTGGAACCCAAGGATGCATACATTTTGAGAATAGGCATATTAAAAAAATCACCTAACATCTGATCAGCAGATAGAAATGTTACCTATATATAATGAATCCTAAAATATACACAGTTAATTCATATGCTTTGTCATATGTAAGTAACATATCAAATACTTGAAGAGAAGGTTGTTCTAGAAAGACCATCTATCTGGTGGATGAATCTAGCAACCTGAGTTCTCATCTTAGTTCTGTCCCCTAAGTTGGATGTTCATTTTTTAAAATGTTTATTCATTTTTGAGAGACAGACAGACAGACAGTGTGTGAGTGGGGGGTGGGGGAGACAGAGAGAAAGGGAATCACCAAATCTGAGGCAGGCTCCAGGCTCTGAGCTATCAGCACAAACTCAAACTAACGAGATGCAAAGTCGTGCCCTGAGCCCAAGTCAGAGGCTTAACTGATTGAGCCACCCAGTCTCTCCAGAACTTCATTTTCTTATCTATAAAATCAAGTAGGTTATGTTTAATAGTCATCAAGGTCCATTTCAGTTCTGAACTTCTGATACTCAGTGCCATTCTCCAATACCTTTTGAAACACATAAATACCATAGAAGACAATCTTGCATTGTGGAAAAGTCTTATTTCAGAAGATCTAGATTTTGTTCCCGATACTTTCACTACCCAGTTTTTATCAAGATCCTTAATCTCTCCAAATTTTAGTTTTCTCATCTGTAAAATAGGGAGATCATCATCTGTCACCCCCAAGTGCTCATTCTGGGGAACAAGATTTTGAAAATAAGATAATGTATTAAAACACTTTTAAAATATTAAGGTGCTACCATAATGAACTGAAAAGTGTTTATTAAATTCTATGATACCTTGAGAATATGTCGGAAATATAGAAATAAAACAAATTTGTATCTGCAATCTGCCTTTATATATATATGTGTGTATATATATATATATTTAACTGTCTAGCTTAATAATTCTAAATTGAATTTTTAAAATATTTTTAAATGTTACTATTAATTCATATTTTATTTTGGAAATTATAATACTTGAAATCCATAAATACTTTTAAATCATAATTTCAAAAAATATATTTAAAAGGATATCTCTTTTTAAATAAACTTTGAATGTTTAGATGGATACAAATAATTGGCTTAAAATAAGGATTTGTAACTCTATGCTTTATTTCACCTTGCATATAATCTTGATTACAACAATTTCATTTTCTTATTGTAAGTTTCAAATTCCACTGAGCTTACATCATGAACTTTGATGGATGAGCTAGACTGTTGTGTCTGTCTGGGCAGGTGTGAGATAAATTGCTGGGCAGGCTATGATCTTTGGGCAAATTGCTCTCCTTGACTACAATATATATTGATGAGATGTGTCAGTGTTCATATATACACTTGTCAGTTGCATTACTCAGGTGATGAAAATACAAGTTAAGAGACCGTCAAAATGAAGAGGGAAAAATTCACTGTGTCATAGGAAATTAGTAAAAGAACCATCATCTTAAGCTGAAAATATAATGAGGTAAAACCTTTGGTCAGTTTTGATAGGGAAAAAAATTCAAACCACTTAGTCAAGTATATGTAATTATATTTTTTCATTTCCATCAAAAATTAGTTTTACTTAATACAAATGAAAGTGAACATGACAATAATTTAGGGTGTTTTAAGTGGTATAGAGTAGGTAAAAGGCTTATAATTTCAATTCATTAAGTTTTGACCACTCATCCAAATTAAGAACTGCTTTGTTATTATTTTTGGTTTTATATTTGTTAAAAATTGATTTATTAGTTCTATTAAAGAGACCTTTAGAATATACAAATATTTTATTCAGAACTATTACAGCAGATGTACCATCTATGTAGTTAGAAGCCAGGCACTTCTAACATAAGAAACACTATGCATTGCAATTGGAGATTTTTAGAAAAACAGATAAAAATATCATCCCTAATTAAGTAATGAAGCTTCCCTTTTATAAAATAGTCCTGGAGAGTTTCAACTCCTTAATGAAAGCATGAATTGATCTAGGTTTCAAGATATAGAGTATTAGACATGTAATACACAAAATATCTCTCTATTCAAGAAAAAAGTAAATTTCAGGAGGAAGCTTGATGATTCCCAATGATTTTGTGTTTTATCAAACTAACTTTTTTTTTTTAATGTTTTATTTATTTCTAAGAGAGCATGAGCAGGGAAGGGTCAGAGAGAGAGGGAGATACAGAATCCGAAGCAGGCTCCAGGCTCTGAGCTAGCTATCAGCACAGAGCCCTATGCGGGGCTTGAACCCACAAAGGTGAGATTATGACCTGAGCCGAAGTTGGATGCTTAACCGACTGTGCCACCCAGGCACCCCTCAAACTAACTTCCAATACCAGTGTACACCCTAAATCCTAGAAAAGGCCTCCTATTCCTCCTTTAGGAAAGGCTGTTTCAGATTAGTGAATTTGTAGATGCACAAAGAAACAATTACTTATGAGCATGAGTGTTTGGGAGAGGAAATTAGAAAGTTCCAAAAAACTCTATAACAATTAAGAGTGGAAAAATGCTTGGAATTCTTCAATAATTGTTTTAGCTATCCTTATTGTTATTGTTCAACAAATTGTGCATATCCACATCCCCCATTTTGTTTCTCTCAGATAGAACTTTTTCTTAAACATTGGTGAAAAATATCATTCTAAAGGGAGGCTCACTATCCCACAAAAATACATCATGCAAATATCACTTTCCTTATTCATATATATTCTTTAGATCTGATACTCTAGTTAAAAAATATATTTTTACATTTTTATAAAAATTGGATGTTCTTGGGGCGCCTGGGTGGCTTAGTCGGTTAAGCGTCCGACTTTCGCTTAGGTCATGATCTCGCGGTTCATGGGTTTGAGCCCCGTGTCGGGCTCTGTGCTGACTGCCAGCTCAGAGCCTGGAGCCTGTTTCAGTCTGTGACTCCCTCTCTCTCGGACCCTCCCCTGCTCATGCTGTCTCTCTCTCTCTCTCTCCTACAAATAAATAAAACATTTTAAAAAAATTGGATGTTCTTTAATATTATAAATACTTCTCCAAAATTTAATAATTCGAAGTTATATATATATACAATTACATATGTTATATTTGTAAATTATATTAATGTTTTATATATATAAAATTATCTAAGTAAATAGAAAAAAATTCTAAATCTTCTGCTAATTTTAATCTGAAAAGAGCTGGACCTCATCTTAATTACACCAATATTTCTTCATTTGAACCTTCATAAAACCTCAAGTTAGAATAATTTTACTTTAATGCTACATTATTCTTTTTCATGACAAATTGAACAATTTTTTTAATCAGTATAAAGGTTTAGCAAAGAGTAATACTTTTAGATTATAAGAGCATCCAAGGATACCTGGGTGGCTCAGCTGGTTAAGAGACCTACTTTTGATTTTTGCTCAGATCATCATCTCATGGTTGATAGAATCTAGTCCCACAATGGGATTCTCTCTCTTTCCCTCTCTTTCTACCCCTCCCATGCTCGTTGTGCACATACACTGTCTCAAAATAAATAATCACTTTATTTATTTTTTTAACATTTTAAAATGTTAAATGTTTTATTTTGAGAGTGGGGGGAATGGCAGAGAGAGAGGGAAAGAAAGAATCCCAAGCAGGCTCCCTACTGTCAGCACAGAGTCCTTTGTGGGGCTTGATCTCATGAACCATGAGATCATGACCTGAGCTGAGATCATGACCTGAGCAAATTTAAGAGGTGGACGTTCAACCCATTGAGCCATTCCAATGCCCCATAAATAAATAAACTCTTTTAAAAAATAAAATAAATTATAAGAGTATCTGAGGGGTCTCTGGGTGGCTCAGTCGGTTAAGTGACTGGCTGTGGCTCAGGTCATCATCTCAGGGTTCGTAAGTTCAAGCTCTACATCTGACTCAGTACTGATAGCTCAGAACCTGGAGCCTGTTTCAGATTCTGTGTCTCCCTCTCTTTCTGCCCCTCCCCTGCTCACACTCTTTCTCTATGGCTCTCTCAAAAATATATGAACATTAAAAAAGAGTATCTGATATGTAGTAAAAATAGTTTTCTGAGAATAGTAATTTATCTTAAAGCATGAAGAAAGTTGATTCTAGCATTGCACAAAGATTAGCAGGAGATATGTACTCATTACCAATCCTGATAATTCATACTCCAACACCTAGATGGATTGACAGGTAAGCAAAATAAAAATTCTCTTTTATTATGATTCGCCTACAAATATCTTCTATCACAAAGGCCATAGAAACCTATGATATTGTTTGGCATTAGTTGTCTCAGTGATAAGGTGATAATCAAGAATAATAAAGCTGTTTCTGTCATGTAAAGCACCCCAAAATGAAACCACACCTTTTTTGGAAAGTTTTAAAAGGGTCTTACATACAGTATAGTGGCGATTTTTTTTTCCAGTTATTACAAGATTAACATTGTGTATCATGTTGATCCCTATGCATAGCTCAAATTTGTCTTTGGCAGTACTCAGCTGAAAATCAAATTTGGTTTCCTTGGAAACATGCTAACAGAGCACAAAAAAGAAAAAAACCCAAATGCTACATATAGAAATCTAGTTCCTTTTTGGCTAGCTAGTTTGGGGGGGTGGAGAATATAGCAATCTCAAGTTCAAATTAAATTGTATAAAATAATGAATTTATCTAATTCGTTTTTAAGAAAGTCTTAAGCTTCCAAGAAAGACTTTATTAGCTGAATACTTTGAATTGAGTATTGAATTTAATCAATTCATTTGTGCAAAGATTAATGTTTGCTTTTTTGTTAAATTATAAAATACGGAATTGATCGGTGAGACTTACTAATGTCTATCCAATTTGCTCTATAGTGATCCAACATCCCAATAACTAGAAAAGAAAGCAGTGAGAAGTTAGCGAAATTTGAGGACTATAAAAATGGACTACATGCTGAGAATTGTCAAGAAACAATGATCTCTTTATTGAGAATATTTTTTATAACAAGCAAAAGATGAGGTGGTCTGCTTTCAAAAATAAAAACAAAATTTTCAATTTTCCTTAAAATTTTTATTTTGCTTATCTGTCTGATAACGTATTAAGAAAAACATTGCTGTAATCACTTGGAAATATAAATGTTTCCATTTGGCTCCTTTATTCACATTCTTTGGGGGGATAAAGATATTATAAGCTCTATCAATAAATGTACAATATTAACTAACATTATTTGCAAGTGTGGTGTATGATCATCCCTGTTGGGATGATCTACTAAATTGTTATTGAGTAGATACTATTATTATCACCAATTTTACTAATTTATAGATAAAGCAGATAAGATTTTAAGAGTATAAATTACTCCAAGTGACATAATTACTGAATAGTGGACCTAGGATTAAAAATCACATTTATGTGTCCCTTCTTTTCTCTCTTTCTAAATAAATAAATAAATAAATAAATAAATAAAAGGTATGGGGAGGGAGGTGTCTGGGTGGCTTGGTCAGTTAAGTCGCTGGCTCTTGATTTTGGCTCAGGTCATGATCTCACAGTTCATGATATCAAGCCTTGGCATATCAGGTTGCCAGTATGGAGCCTGGTTGGGATTCTCTCTCTTTCTCTCTTTCCTCCCCTTCCTCTCTCTCACTCTCTCTTTCTCAAGATAAATAAACTTTAGGGGAAAAAAAATCACATCTGTGTTCCAAAGCCTTAACATCCCTTACAGCCTCAGCTTTGTAAATCTAGAATATATCAAATGTAAATGTGTGTGTGTATTGTATATGAGGACTTAGTATCGTTGATTAAGTAGTATAAGGAAAACAATAAACCTTATGAAAAATAATTATTTGTGGGATACTCTTGGAGTACTGTTAACAATTTTGACGTTAAATAAAGGCAAATATGCAACTTTATTTTTTTAATTTTTTCAATGTTTATTTATTTTAGAGACAGAGAGAGAGCAGGGGAGGGGCAAATAGGAGACACAGAATCCAAAACAGGCTCCAGGCTTTGAGCTGTCAGCACAGAGCCTGATGCATAACTTGAACTCATGACTGTGAGATGACCTGAGCCAAAGCTGGACGCTCAACCCACTGAGCCAACAAGGCACCTCACAACTTTACTTTAAAAAAAATAATGCTTAAACCAAATTACAATGATCTTGCAAAACCAACATTGCTTGGATGCATCCATACATTTTCTAGTGTCTATTTTTTTAATTTCTGCATACTAAAAGTGATATATATTTAAGTGAATTATGAAATGACTAAAAGCATTTCAGAGTTCAGAGACCTTCTCATTGTCTTTGTTCCTTGTCGTGCAAAGAAGAAGCAACACTTCCACATTCAATTTCTACCCTCGCATATTTTACCTCTTAGTCTACTAAATCTTTCCATATTCCTCAATCCAGCTAACCCCAATCTCTATCTGGATAAAAGAAAGAAAAAGCAAAGCAAAGGAGCACCACATTTTCAGTCTGAAAAATAATGTATCACTCTTAATCACCATTAATGGTAAGCTTATCATATTATTTTCCCTCAAGTCAAATATTTTACATAGAATAATTAGCTACATTTGAGGAAGTCCTGTGAAAACCTAAAGAAACCATGTTGTGGGTCATTTGCATTGCATAACCCACAGTGACCCCTACATTCTGATTATATAATCTCTAGCAACTGCAGCAAGACTGGGATACATACATAAAACATATATATCTCTGAGGTTATGGAGTGTAATTTCATTCAGTCTAGCAATCCAATTGCAAAGAGTTATTTCAGAATCTAGAATGCTGAAATGTTTATGGTCAGTCACTTTCTTCTAAAGAATCACAACTTTTGTCTTTCAGGAATGAATAAAAGATATACATAAATCTATAAATTTATATTCACCTGAAGACCAGGTGAATAGTAAACAATGTTGAAATAAAAATTCTATGATTCTAGAAATCTATTACAAAAATAGAATGTTCTTTTTACCTTTTATTTCTCTGATATTTATGTTATAAAATTTATTTTTTAATTTATTTTTTTTTATTTTAGAGAGAGAGAGCATGAACAGGGGCATAGGGAGAAACAGAGAGAGAATCTCAGCACAGAGCCCAACGTGGGACTTATTCCCAAGACTTTGAGATCATAGCCTGAGCAGAAATCAAGAATTGGACACTTAATGGACTGACCAACCCAGGAGCGCCTCAGATATTTATATTTGAAGAGCTGCAGTTGATCTTAGTACACAATGTAGTGATTAAATCTCAAAGTACTTACTTAGGATTCCATTTTTTTTTAATGCACGTAAATAATTATAAGAAGAGTGCATTCATAAAGACGGTGCTCTTTAACAAGTATTCAGAATCCTGGAATCCTGGCGGGCATAGAACAAAGAAGCAAAAGAGAGCCTGACTCTGACCAAGAAAAGAAATACTGGCATTCTGAGGTAGATGTCTTTGAACTTTCACTCATATTTCTTTGAAAAATTAAACTATGCTTGTCCCTGACTCATAATTTTGGTAGGAAACAAAAGAGATGATAGTCAAACTCTCAGATGGTTACCATCTATCTTTAAAGAAAACTCTCTTATCTGATATTTAGGCTGAGAAGGCTTAACATATTGAATAGTTAATAATATATTAGACTGTATTTTTGGAGTTAAAACTCAGCTATAGTATTAACTAGCTTTGTGACTTCAGCGAAATGACTTTAGACAAGCCATTTCAAACTCTGTATCTCAGCCACCTTGTAAGTAAAATTAGGGGTTTGGAATGGACAATTTCTAAAGCCCCTTTCAACAGACATAAAAATGCCAGTAGCAAGTCATTTAAGGCGCACAAAAGACATTCTTCGCTTTCCTTTTCATATTAATTTTCCTTCCACAGGGAACCAACAGTAAATTTCAGCATCTATAGCAGGAATCAGCCAAACCTTGAAAATAGAAAATGGGAAAATAATGGCAGTCTAAAGCAATGTGGAAACCTGATCTTACACTTTGAAGTACTTTAAAAGGGCTTCCTTTAAAAAAAATTACAATTGCAGTGCTCTTTGTTTCATAATACTTAACTCTGAAGTATTGCTACATATTGTTGGAGTAAGAAGAAATCTCTCTTGCTGATGAATGTTTCCATGATTTTTAAAAGTGATTTCCCAGTGATTTTCAAAACCACTTTCAGTAATCACAAAGAACATACCATGCAATCCAAGACTATAAGAGCATATGTGTTCTTTGCTATTTAGCAAGAAACAGACAAAAATACTATAATAATTTAGCACTATTTGGCTAACTCCAGTTACCTAAGACATTTAGAGATACATGATCCATGAAATACTGAAAACTAGGATCATAAATTAAAATGATGGCCTTTCTTTCAATAAAATACCCTTTTATTCCCTTCTTTGTCTTTTTCATCTGCTTCCCAGTAGCGAGAATGGCATGAGTTTGACTATGAGCTTCTTCACAAGTTTAGATACTAACAATTATGATACTTGATGCAAGACTATAATTCTCTATGTCCTCTTGAGCTAAGATTACAACTCTAAAATTCTGTGGCAAAAATATTTTCACATATCTACTGCTGACACATATTTCAGGAATAAAAAATACTCACATTTTTAAGTGCATAACACCATAAAAAGTCATGTATATCTCACACATATCATATCTTTCCAATCCCATATAGAGCCATGGTCTACAGATGATTTTTTTCATTTCAAAGATGAAAAAAATGTGAGCAGTAATATATTACTTCTATGGCATATTTTAGCAGTTTGTTTCATCTGTAAGTCCAAAACTCCCATATGGGGTCTGTGTCTGGGTGTGTTGGGGTTGGGGGACATTGCTGCCCAACAGATTTTAAACATCTTCCTCAATTTAAGCTTATTTGCAAAGTAAAGAGCAATGTTTTAAGCATTTCATCTATCCTGGCATTGGCTTTTTCCTTACTGCCTCCCCACATAAATAATTAAAGGCCATGTTGATGTCTGAAAAAGGAATAGTAAAGAAACTAGACTTTCCTGTTCTTGATAGCAAGAAGTCATTAAAATTAATTAACTCGTTCAAAATGCTCTTAGGCACAAGAGCAGTTATATAACTATTTTATTATTAGATTATCAGAATAAAAAAAGACACACAGCTAGTACACTGAAATTTGAGGTACACTGTCTCATCACATGGGTTCTTTTCATAAACCATGAAACTTGGTAGTAAAAAGGCTTTTGTGTCATGAGAAAACCTGACTGTCAAAACTCAGAATTGCTTTTCAAGAGCAAGCTTTTCTTTGTGTTTTCTTGCTTTGCTTTGCACAAGGCATTTAAAATCTGTTGAGTAGAAAATAAATTGCATATATTTGTTGTGCAATCATATGAACCTTAACTTGCTGAAAGATCCATATTTAATACTGATAGAAAGTTAAGACTGTGATAAACTAGAATTTGAACATATTACAGTGTTTAAGCAGAATACTAACAAATGGACTGGAAACATTTCAAAAATATGCATCATGGCAAGGTTAGCCTCCCACTACTGAAGGGATTAAAACATATTCATATCTGAATATAATCTACTGAATTGTAGTGAAGGACTTATATAAACCCTTAACAACATTTAGATCCGTACTTCTGTGATGATGTTTCTATAAACCTCAAGTGACTGCTGTGTTCTATCTTTAAATAATAGGATTCCTCTGAACTTTCTTTTCTTCTGGATTATCTGTGATAAGAACCTCTCTAAAATGAATTAGGAGTGAAACCAACCAGTCACTTCTCACAAAGGTTCATGTTAGTAGATTACATCATTTAATCATTTTTTTTAAATGTTTTATTTATTTCTAGGAGAGAGAGAGAGAGAGACAGCATGAGCAGGGGAGGGTCAGAGAGAGAGGGAGTCACAGACTGAAACAGGCTCCAGGCTCTGAGCTGGCAGTCAGCACAGAGCCTGACACGGGGCTAGAACCCATGAACCGCGAGATCATGACCTAAGCGAAGGTTGGATGCTTAACCGACTAAGCCACCCAGGCGCCCCTACGTCATTTAATCATTAAATGTTATAGATTTGTTCAAGCCCATAACATTGAATAAAAAAAAATTAAAACATACAACAAATATTTGACATGAGCTGCCTTCTTACATTGCCCTTGAAAGTTATTTTGATGAGCTCATTATACTCAAAATAAGAAGTTTTCTTGTTGATTGTGTCATTATACTTTGTCACTGATTCAATAATTTTCTTCAATTATGGAGACAAATCTTATTAAACTAAGAGTAATTTTGAATTAGTGAAATGTATAATTGCAAAATATATTAAAGAAACGTTTTGCAGGAATCAAAGAGAACACATCTAATACTCAAAGGCTATATAAGCAATGCTACAGACATTGTAGTAAAAACCTCTACCACTAATTTTTCATTTGTATTCTCAACAATCCTGTCAATAACATCCATATTTTAGAGATGTGGAGATTAACTCAGAGAAGTTAAGTAACCTAGATAGGGTCACTCAACTCACATGAAGTAGAGCCATAATTTTCTTATTCCAACAGCTCAGGAATTTTGATCTATAATGTTGTAGTACCCACTTTCTCATAAATGTTCTAAGTTATAGTGTATCTGTCAGGTGACTTGGATGTTAAAGATATTTGATAAGAAAAGAGAAAAATATTTCGTATAAAGAAATACTAAGAAATTTAAGTCCTCTTGAATAAAGTAATATTTAGAGATGGAAATTCTTCCATGAAAGCAGTTAGAAATAGAAATCAAAGCTCATTTCAGGGGGGTGATAGGAAGCTATCTTACTGAAAACCAGCAAGAATTTGACTTGATTGTACTGAAATGATAGAGGGACACGTATTTTATATAACAAAACCTTAATATTTTACAGTTTTATTGAGGTATAATTTATATAGCATAAAATTCACCCACTGCAAAATACAAATCCATGATTTTAAGTAAATTTATAGAGTTGTGAATCCATCTCCACAATCCTGCATTATATTTCCATAATCCCCTCATAAATTCTTGTAGTCTCTTTTGCAATCTGTCCTGTTCCTACCCACAACCTTTGGCAACCACTAATTTATTTCTCTATAAATCTGTATTTTCTGAACACTTCCTATAAATACAATCATGTAATATGTAGCCTTTTGCATATGAGGTTTTTGAGGTTCATCCATGTTGAAGCATATATCAACATTTCCTTCTTTATACACTAAATAGTATATACGTGTATGGATATACCACATTTCATTTATCCATTTTCCAAATTGATGGAAATTTTGATTGCTTATAGTATGGGGCTATTCTGAATAATGCTGCTATAAACATTTATGTTTATGTATTTATGTAGATATAGTTTTCATTTTTCATGGGTTGATTCCTAGTAGTGGAATTAATGGGTCATAAAGTAAACTTATGTTTAACTTTTTAAGAAATTACCAAATTGTTTTTCAAAGTAGCAGTACCATTTTATATTGAAAGAGCTTTATTCTTGGACTTAAATATTTAAACCTCATATACCAATAGGAATAGTAGATCTCCTCTGAATATCTAGAATTAGGTTGTAAACACACCTTTAACGACTTAATGGTTGTGTTTCCCCTCAATTCCTATGGCATAGCTTTAACCTCACAGCCAGTATTTGACTATGGGGCCTATTCAAGTTAATGAAGTCACAAACTCATGGTCATAATTAGATAGAATTAGTATTATTTTTTATTAAATTTGTTTATGTTTATTTACTTATTTTGAGAGAGAGTAAGTGAGGGTGAGCAAGCAGAGAGAGAATCCCAAGAAGGCTCCACACTATCGCACAGAGCCCGATGCAGGGCTCAAACTCATGAACTGTGAGTTCACTACCTGAACTGACTGAGCCATTCTGGTGCCCCTCAGAATTAGTGTTCTTGTAAGAAAAGATACAAAACCATCAACAAAATGAAAAGGCAAACTCTAAATGGGGGTAAATATTTGCAAATTCATGTATCACATATAAGGAGTTAATATTCAAAATGTATAAAGAATTCATACAATTCAATAGCAAAGAAACAAAAAACAAAAAACCTAAACAATCCAATTAAAAACGGGCAATGGATATGAATAAACATTTTCCCAAGGACATTCAAATGCCCAACAGGTACATGAAAAGGTGCTTAAGATCACTAACCATTGGGGAAATGCAAATCAAAACCACAATGAGATATCACCTCATACCTGTTAGAATGGCTGTTACCAAAAAGACAAGAAATGACAAGTGTTGGCAATGATGTGGGGAAAAGGGAATCTTTGTGCACTGTTAGCAGGAATATAAATTAGTGTACTCACTGTGGAACCTAGTATGGTATTTCCTCAAAAAATTAAAAATAGAACTACTATACTATAGTAGTATAGGACTACTATATGCTCCAGCAATTTCATTTCTGGATATTTATCCTCCCAAAATGAAAACACTAATTGAAAAATACTTTTGCATCCCCATGTTCACAGTAGCATGAACTACCATAACCATGACATGGATCAAACCAATATCAGTGGATGAATGGATAAAGAAGATTTGATATATATATACACATACAGTGGAACATTTCAGCCATTAAAAAAAATGAAATCTTTCTCTTTGCAATACCATGGATGGACCTTGATGGCATTATGCTGAATGAAATAAGTCAGAAAAATATAAAAACTGTATGATCTCACTTATATGTGGAATCTAAGACACAAAAAAATCCCAAAAAACAAAAATAAAACAGACATATACACATTCGTACACACATGAGTTCATGAATATAGAGAACAGGCCGGTGGTTGCTTGAGACAGGGGGTGGACAGTGAGTGAAATGAGAAAAAGGAGTCAAAATATATACATTTTTAGTTATAAATGAATTGTCATGGGGATATAATGTAGAGCATGTTGACTATAGTTAATAATATTGAATTACTTATTTGAAAGTAGCTAGGACAGTAGACCTTGAAAGTTCTCAACACAAGGAAAAAACTTCGTAACTATGCATAGTGGTGGTTGTTAACTGGGATTACTGTGGTGATCACTTTGCAACACAGTAAAACCTTGGATTGAGAGTAACTTGGTCTGCAAGTGTTCCACAAGACGAGCAAACAGTTCTAAAAATTTTTAACTTGACAAATGAGCAATTATTGTAATACAGGTAGTACATGATGCCAAACATCACCTGATCACAACTGAGCCAATGGTTCTTGAAATTTATTTTGATATACAAGTGCTTTGGGTTACAAGCATGTTTCCAGAATGAATTCTGATCGCAAATCAATGTTTTATGGTATATGCAAATATCAAATCTCTACATTGTACACCTGAAACTAATACAATGTTATGTCAATTATGTCTTAATACAAAAGAGGAGGAGGAGACACAAGAGAACTTACTTCCTCTTTTTCTCTATGTGCATGTACATAGGAAAGTTCACGTGAGCACACAGTAAAAAGGGAGCCTTATGTTATCCAAGGGAAGAGTTCTTGCCAGAAACTAATCTTGATCTTTGGAATTCTCAGCCTCCAAAACTGTGAGAAAATATCTGTGGTTTAATCCTCTTAGTTTGTGGAATTTTTCAAAAAAATATAACATGTATTATTTATTTGGTCTTATAAAAGCAGCAAATGATCACTGTAAGAGAATGTGGAAAAGGAAAAAAACAAAAAATTATTTTGTGTGTAGTCTTATATTCAGAGATAAACATTGTTAATATTTAAGCACACTTTTTCTCAATTTTGGTGTATATATATTTATTGAGGCAAAGTTGACATGCAATGTTACATTAGTTTCAGGTGTACTGTATAGTGATTTGACAAATTCATATGTTAAATTACGTTCATCACAAGTGTACCATCTGTTACCATACAACACTATAACAGTGCCATGGACTATATTCCTTATTCTGTATCTTTCATCCCTGTGACTCACTCATTCTATAACTAGAAGCCTCTATCTCCCACTCCCCTTCACCCATTATGCCCATATTCCCCAAGCCCCCTACCCTCTGGTAACCATTAATCAGTTCTGTGCATTTATAAGTCTGTTTCTGCTTTTGGTTTTATTGTTTGTCTCATTTCTTTACATTCCACATGTAAAGTAAAGCCTGAGCAGGCTAATATATATACCAACAATTTATTCAGGGCCACTAAAGGGACAGCTGAGAGCTTGCAAGTTATCAAAGTTGCAGGGAAGAATGTTTCTTCACTGAAGATTTCTCAAAAGACCAGTGGAGGTTTGGATTATGGAACTTCCTCTGAAATATGAGTAACTAGACTATATCCTATGTTTTCTTTCTTATGTTTCTTTATAAATTTTAATTATAAAGAATAACAAGCAATCTTGTATTGAAGACATGATGAAACTAAAGTTGGAGAACAGAATACAGAGAGTTAAAAGGCTAAAATAAATTGCTGATGCCATATCTGCAGTTGTGGTCCATTTGTAGATTTTTTTTTTTAATTATCTTGTTCTCACAGGCATCCAACTAACTAATTATATGCAAACAATAAGGATCAAGCTTCTGCCAAAAGAATTAACTCTGTAGCCAATAGCAACTGACTTTGGCAGGACAGATGTATTCACTAGCATTAAAAACACTTAATTTTTTTATTCCTGAATTAAATACTTGTAACTAATTTCCAAAAGGACAACTGAAGAAATGAAAGGAAAAGACAAGTGACCCTGGGCAAAGTATTTGATTCTTATTATTGGAAAAATAAAGCTTAACTTTATTATTTTAGGAATTGGAATTCATAAAGAGAAAATAATGTGTTTTATTTTTAAGCTGCACTGCTTTCGTGAGATACAGTGAGGCTTAGTAATGATGTTTTTGAAACAAAAAGTGTTTGGATCTAGGAAAGTTCTCTGGAGTACATATGGATTGGACAAGATATTCAAGAGTAAAATTAAAAGAGTAGTCAGCTGAAATGAATACTTTGAAAGCACTTGCTGACAAAGTATAAAAGTCTAAACTGAATGTGACACTGGCACATATTCAAAAGCAAGGTATTTTTTATAATTCAATAATAATTAAAGTACAGAAGAAAGTAAGAAAAGAAAATAACCTGAGTTTGAACTATTTGCCATCAAGTGTACTATGGCTCCAAACTCTCAGCGGTGTAATTGAGATTCTGACACTATCCAGTTTGTAAAAACAGTTTTTACATATCAAGCATACTCATGCCGTGAACTTCTACATACACTATCCAATTTATTTGTCTAATAAATACTCCTGAAAGAATCCTGATGTCTGCATTTTTTTGCCTGTTTCTTAGAAATGAGAAAAACAAGGAAAATATTTGAATGAGAAAAACTGTCACCATTCTCTAGTCATAGCACAATGGAAGTGAAGATAAATAGAATCTATTAGAAACATGTGTAGCTATTTTACCTCCTCACCCCCGACCCTTGCTTTAATTCTGATATCTCTCAGTAAAGTATCTAAAGCAAACACACTAAATCTCCAGTCATGTGAAATGGGATATGACAACCCAGCATGAGAAACAATGGAAAGACAAAACATGGCTTTAGTGTTCACCACCTTGTGCCAAATGTTACAACAAAACTCTACTGTAGGTACACCAGTTCTAGACCAAATCAACATTGTAAACTAATTGCTTTGCTTCTGATTGCTCTAAGGGAAATTCAAAGAATATATATACAGAGCAGTAATAAGCACAAGAAATGAGAGCTGCTGCCTAGAGACTTTCTTTCTGCCATGATGCCTTAGTAACTGTCAAAGAAGATCTGTGGACAGTAAACTAAATGCTGCTAAGTCTCATCTTACTTAGATAGTTTTAAATTCAGGGGCTCCTGGGTGGCTTAGTCTGTTAAGCGTCCGACTTTCGCTTAGGTCATGATCTCGCGGTTTGTGGGTTCGAGCCCCGCGTCGGGCTCTGTGCTGACTGCCAGCTCAGAGCCTGGAGCCTGTTTCAGTCTGTGACTCCCTCTCTCTCTGACCCTCCCCTGCTCACGCTCACTCTCTCTCCTAAAAATAAAAAAAAAAAAAAAAAAAAAGAATACTGTAACACTAGATTTCTTTACATAGCTGAGCTTTAAAAAAAAAAAAAGTTTTAAATTCAAACAGAGCTCCAGGTGCAAAGCACTTCATAAATATTACTTGGAATCACTGTGCTTCCCATTGAACTGTGATTTCTTCTATGTAGCTTCTTTTATAGCAAACATACCAACCAAAAGTTCCTGTCAGATCTTAATCTTCACAAATCATTCCTCTTTCTAGGAGAATCTTTTGAAAATTTAAACAGATGAAATTCTATAATCAAAGATTCAAAATGAATTTAATTGACATTAAGATAAAATAGTGGGAAAATAATCTGAAGATAATAATTACAGTCCAAAAGAAAGTTATACACATCTATATCTTAATGAAGAGCTCAACCAACAAATTAAATTAATAAAATTTCCTGTCTTTTTTCCAGAAAGCTTAATACATGAGAGCTTAAATGACTCTAAAGAAAGGTATTTCCTTTCCTTTATGTCATACATGTCAGATACTTAGAAATAATTTTCAAGGTACACATGCCACATCACATTTAATGATAACATATATGTGGATTTACATTTTTGAATTTCCAATAATTTATATGCAATATACACATTCATATTTTTAAAAACCTTACATGCCAATTGTCTTAAAGTACAAAACGTATGTTTTGAAGATTTTTTTTTTAGATGAGACAGTGAGTGGGGGAGAGGGGCAGAGGGAGAGATAATCCCAGACAGATTCCATGCTCAGTGTGGAGCCTGATGCAGGGCTTTATCCCACCACCCTGGGATCATGACCTGAGCTGAAATCAAGAGTCAGATGCTCAATTGACCACCCAGGAGCCCCAAATTTTGACTATTTAAAAAAATTTTAATGTTTATTATTTATTTTTGAAAGAGAGAGTGAGAGAGCAATAGAGCAGGGGAGGGGCAGAGAGAGAGTGAGACAGAATCCCAAGCAGGTTCCATTCTATCAGCACAGAATCCAATGTAAGGCTCAAACTCATGAACCATGAGATCATGACATGACCCAAAGTCAAGAGTCAGATGTGTAACTGACTGAGCTATCCAGGCACCCCTGAAGATTTTTAAGGAACATTTTATAGAAATAAATAATTAGCATTTTAATAAACTTTTATATAATATAAAATATGTGTAATGTAATTATTATAGCTTTCTAAGGTTCATATTCAAAATTATTATAAAAGTGTATATCATATTTCCTTTGTGGAGAATCTAAGTGGAGGTACAAGTTTCATTTTATATGAATGTGTGTGTTTATGTACACAACTATATTTACACCCTTTTTCAGAATATCTCTTTAATAAGAGAGCAGAATCACACATCAATTGGCA
The DNA here is from genome assembly GCF_003009895.1 of Hyaena hyaena. Taxonomy (NCBI): domain Eukaryota; kingdom Metazoa; phylum Chordata; class Mammalia; order Carnivora; family Hyaenidae; genus Hyaena; species Hyaena hyaena. Next base: position 601,403 of record NW_024081218.1, on the reverse strand, counting down.
TACAGGAAACCGGTATTTCATATATTATTAATGTATAACTATGGGTTAAAAATGTATTACATTGCAATAATTTTCTTATAGATTAAATTACAAATAATTTAATTTCATCTATGTTTTTAAAAAATAAAACCTGTTTAAAGATATAGAAAACTATATTAACAGCTACTTATAATGTCCTTTCCCTGCAGAATTCAAAAAGCTTTATTTTATATTAGCACATTCAATCTAATAGAATTTTTTTATTGTTGCTTTTTTGGTAATAGATAAAGTTTCTGGAAATCACTAAGGTACAAGGATTTCATTTTTATGTGTTTCTAAGACATATTAGATTATGTATAATAATAGAAAATTTACTAGGTAAATGGTTAATGGATATGGTTTGTGTGGATCACCACTATTTCTGTTTCTTCTCTGTTAGGATACCTGGTAGTCATACCTTTCTCAGTCTCCTGAAGTGAGGCATAGTCATCTGACTTCCTTTAGTCAATGATACATTAATGGAAGCAAGATGTATTACTTATGGGCAGAAACATTTCAAAGTAATTCCATATTTGTCCATTTCACTTTTTACCTGACTTGGTAATTATAAACAGTGTATTGGTATGCAGATGTAATTCTGAGTAATGATACAGTAAAAAGTTGTAGGCTTTGAAAGAATAGGGAAAAATGTTTTGTCATTTTCAGTCACTAAGATTTTGGAATCTTTGTTACTGCAGTGTAACTTGGTCTTTTTTGACTATTTTATAATGGGGAATTGAATACTTGATTATGTTAAACTAACATCATGGATATAATTTTTTGGTAACAAGAGAAAAGAGAAAAGAAAACAGCACAATGAAGAGATCAGATATCAATATACTCATCAAATGATCAGTCTTAGAACTACTGACAATATTTCAACTAGGTAGGATGTGTCTCTGATGGAATGCAATATGATGTATACATCATCCATGTTGTACTCTAGCCAAAAAAGCTTAATAGTAATGTGTGATCAGCCCTTGAAATTTAGCTTCCAGTTCACAGAATATTCAGAGGATAGAGGAATACTCTAAATGAGATTACATATTTAGAAAATAAAAGTAATGACAGGACAATTGGCATATTCTCTTCACCAGATTAGTGTTGTAGGTAAAAACAAACAAAACACACAATAAATTCTCTACATAAAGATGTTTAACCAGATGCAATGTGTAGTCCCAAATTGAGTCAAGGTTTAGTCAAACCAGATAAGAGTGTAAAGAAAACAATTGGGAAAGTTTGAATATAAAATAGATGTTAGCTAATATGTGAGTATTAGTAATTCTGTTAGATGAGAAATTATTTTGAATATTTAGGAATACATTTTTATTTTATTTTTAACATTTATTTATTTATTAATATTTTTTTAGAGAAAGAGCAGTAAAGAGAGAGGGACAGAATCGAGGAAGGCTCCATGTTCTGAGCTGTCAGCACAGAGAACAACATGGGCCTCAAACTCACAAACCCTGAAATCATGACCTGAGCTGAACTCAGATGCTCAACTGACTGAGTCACCCAGGTGCCCCTATTGTTTTATTTTTAAAATATCAACTCTAAAGTATTTAGAAGTGAAATCATTTACTTTTAAATGTGCCAACATATTTTTAAAAGTCTATAAATGTCTGATGTAAATTCAATACATGGCAACAAGTATCATTTTAGAGATTTGCAACATAAAAAATTTGTAATGAACTAAAATAAAGTTGAAACAGGCAAAAGAAGAGATGAAGATTTAAACAGATAATTTATAGTTACACATAAATTAATTTTAAACTGGACCTTTAGTTTAAGTTTCTACAAATTGAACTATTAATTATTTTATAGTGGATCCCATTTTTCCATATCCTTGTTCCATTTTCTTTAATTCTTGTCAGACCATTGAAACAGTTATTATTCAGACTAGTCAGCTCCACTGCCTGATGCTTTTTACTGCCAAATGAAAATCAACAGAATTGACCATCATTATCTATTCTAAAGAATGTAAGTATTTGTCTTTAAATTTCCCATTTCATTGGTCTTGGAATGTTTCTTATACTATATTGGGAGTTTTTTTTTCTTTTATAAACAATATGATACATCATGAGGTCTTATTTTATCAACTAACTCCATTTATACCATCATTACTCTTGCTCTCTGGTTTCCAGCGGTATAGCCTCCTTTCATTTCCTAGGATAAGCTGTGCTTCCACTTATCAGATATGTTAGTTATACAGATTTCTCTGCTTGACTTTTCTTCTTTCTCAAACTCAAAAATTACTTTTTCAGGAAAAATATCCCAGATGCTCTAGACTAAGTCAGTACTCCCCACAGCCTTATGTAAATTCTAATAGTACTTTATACTTTGCCTTAGAACCTTAGTGTAGTTTGTATTGATACCTATATTTTTATGATATCTATCTGCTGTACACTCTTGGATCCTTGAGGATGATAATCATTCCTTTTTTGTTTACTGCTATATCCTTTTCTACTAAAACAATGTCCAGCAACTAGAATGTGTTTAATAAAGATTTGCCTAATGGCTTTTTTGAGTTTGTGCATGTAACATAGTATGATATGGTGAAACACAAGGCAAGTACACCTTCTTACATTGTTCGTGGTTATACCCCTGGATATACAGAGATGCTAAGTGAATATTTTTTATAAGAATGAATGAGATTGGAACTTAGTCTGCATCCTACTTCAGCTACATACATGCTATAATCTTGATCTTCACTTCTATGGATAGCAGTTAATTATCTATAAAATGAGTTGCTTGAAGGATGACTTTTAAGGATACTTTTAGCACTACAAAGCTGTAAAACTAGGATACGTAGTTACTTACCTGGCCATTGCAATTACTACCTCTGATGCTAGTAATAGAATAACCTTTTGAGAACAATCAATCATTTTGGATCATGAAATATTTTTTTTAAAAGTGTATAGTGCCTTCATTTCCAATTGGTATTCCTATAAGGCTTCTGTAGAATTGAACAAGTTAATTTTCACATTTATATGAAAGAAAAAAGGGCAAGAACAGTCAAGATATTCTCACAGAAGAATGAAATAGAAACCATGAACTACCAAATAGGAAAACCTATTTTAAAGACATAAGGCTACAACCCAGTGGGGGCAGGGGTAAGGGGAAGAAGATAAAAACATAAGGCTAAAACAGTGTGTGTTTGTATACTGACGGACAAACAGACTGAAGAATAGAATTGAGAGCCCAGAAACTAACCTATACATATACAGAAACTTGATATATGATAGTTTAATTGTATATCATTAGGGAAGGATGGAATTATCAATAAATTAGGCAGAAAATTAGAAATTACACCCCTAAATAAATCATCACAATCATCATCAGCATCAGAATCATCAACATCATCATGGTAGATTAAATATTTAAACGTTAAAGAAAAATTACAAACATTTATACAATTACAAAAGTATTGTCTCAGGATATGGAAGAATTTCTTAAAACTCTTAAAGCACTAAACATAAAGAAAGAAATTACTAAGCTAGATTACACTGAACTGAAGAATTGCTCATTAAAAGATACAATAAAAAAATAGAACTAAAAGTCAAAATCCGGGAGAAGATATTTCCAAGACATATAATTTACAATAAGCTCATGGTCAGAATAAAGAAATATTTCCTATGAGTCAGTAAAAAAGACAAACTATCCAATAAAAATTTTTTTTTAACTTGGCAATGATGTTAAGAGGTAATTAGAAAACATACATACAAACAAATATCTAGAAAACCCAAACTGCCAATATGTGAAACTATTCGATTTCATTAGTGGTCAGAGAAAGGCACATAATTTAAACCACAATTAGGCACTATTCGCACATAGCAGATTAGCAAAAATGAAAAACTATCAAGTTTGATATAGGATTAAAGAGAATTGTCACACATGGCTCCAAGAATCAAGACTATGTGAGTCCACTTAGCTTAACTATCAGCCCTGAAAACTGTATGTCAACATAACCATACCAGAAAAGTTTAACTTATAAAGATAAAGCTGTAAACTAATAAACAACTTCACTGTTTGTATCAAGAAATGTCTACAGAATAATATATCCAGAGGAATAGCTCACTCTGCTTTGCAAATACGTCACTTCTCTGGCAATATTTTGTTCACTTGGACAAATAGCTCATTTATCAGTCTTCCCTTTGTCACATACACCAAATCCTATTGTCATTAATTTTTCCCATTAACAATTATTTCTCTGAACTAAAACACTCACCTTAAAACCTAAGTCCAGACACTCAAATCCTCTATTAATATTTCCCACAGGATACTCCCTCCTAAAATACTACTAAGACTTGGTCAGTATTGTCCTCTCTTTGTGAAGTCATATAATAAATTTTGCTTAAGCAGTAGACTCTTCTGGTGGTCTTTGGGGGACTTGGAAGTCAATGATCCTAACAACCTAGCATTATTTAGGTTTAAACATATTCATACTCTATACTCTGGATTACTCTATAATCCAGTAATTCCATTCCTCTGTATATATCTTAGAGAAATTCATATACAAGGAGACTTGTACAAAAATGTCCTTAATTGTTGCTGGAAACAAGCCAAACACATATCAACAGTGTAGCAGTAGATAAACTTTGGTATATTTATGCAACAAAAAGCTTTACAATAATAATAATAATAATAATATAATAATAATAATATACCTACCAATGTGGATGAGGAAGAGGCAGATCAGCTTTCATTATTACCAATCAAAATTTGTGTTACTATTCTAAAACTTAAAACCCAACTAATATAAATCTTTACTACTTATTTCCCAAAGTGAAATACACCTTTGTTCTTCTAAACAAATATTGCAACTCTCTTTTCAAATAGTTGACTGAAAGAAACTATTGAACCTCACCCATAGAGGTTCAATAAAGCCCATATTATTTTTTAAAAAGTAATAAATTATTTTGCCAAGTCATCTAACATAAAAATTAGTTTTTCTATTCTGAAATAATCATGATTTCTAAGACTCTTCATCAATCTCTTGTTCATACGTTTACTACTTGGTCCCATGTTGCCAGTCAGTTATTGTTTTCATTCTGACATATCCATTTGTCTTCATACCTTCCTCCAACTGGGTTATCACTAATCTGAACTAGCCAAGATTATTAATTAAAGAAGCTATGATGAACCTAAATTACTTGATCTTGCTTATTCTCATTCTTCCAAACCACAGCTTTAAAAAATTCAACTTCTTTTCCACAGTGATTAGTTTATGTGAACCAGGCCTAACCCAATCAGCACTGTTATTTCTGTGGTCACAAGAAATGATTCAAAATAAGCATGAAACCAGTTCAGAGTAATAGGAATAGGGTCCATCTTGCTGAGGCTCTCTAGAAATCAGCATCATTACTCTTCTGTGAAAGTCACCAGAAGAGAGATCCTCTCTTGTTTTGACAGAATTGTGTACAGCTACGATTCTAGGAACTGCTGGGAGCATTTTTCTACTACTTGTGGAAAGCTCAACAGAGAGAAGGGTACAATCGAGAGGATAATAGATAAGTAGATCAAGGACTATTCTTGAGCTACTCCTGAAGCATGCCTTGTCTAGAATTTTCAATTACATGAGAAAAATAGAATTATTTTATTTTTATTGAACCAGTTTGCATCCTCTGCAAATGGTCAAGAACACTGTAATTATAAATGTAATGAATTCCTAAATCTTAGTTTATAAAATTAAATAGGCATATTAGTAAGTAAATCATAGTTAAGACTAAATTAGTTTTTCTATTACAAACAAAAATTTTGTTTGCCTTTCAAATAAAATTTTGTTTGAATTATTCGAATTTAATTCTCACTTATTTCTTAAAATTCCATTTAGTATCATAAAAATGTAATCGAATACTTCATTCTATCCTAAAACACCAATTACTGTGAACTCTTTGAGAGATACTGCATAATTCAAATGGTGACTACTTAATGCTAAAAAAAAAAAAACCCTGCAATTTAAAAATATTTTCTGCATCTCACCATTAACAGAATATGTAAGTGTAAAGATTATAAAAAAAAAAAAAAAAAAAAAAAAAAAAAAANAAAAAAAAAAAGACAAAACAGAGGTGTCCAGGTGGCTCGGTCAGTTAAGTATCCAACTTTTAGTTTGGGGTCAGATCATGATCTCATAATTTGTGAATTTGAGCCCTGCATCAGGCTCTGCACTGACAGTGTGAAGTTGGCTTGAGATTATTCCTCCTTCTCTCTCTGCCCTTCCCATTGTCTCTCTATCTCTCTTTCTCAAAATAAATAAATAAACTTAAAAACAAACACACAGGATGACCTTCAGACTTTCCTGGAAGAGAAGACATGTGGGGAATACTGAGAGTGCCTAGCATTTAAAATCTGTATCATTGATTCATTCATACCACATGATGAGTGTGTATGTGTGTTATCTGTGTGTTAGGGGATCTTTTATTACAGTCACCCATGGGGACTGTACCATCCCAGGCCATGTACACATCATAATCAAAGTCCAAACGACTGCCCAGATTTTTCTGATTTGTTGTGTTACATTTGATTTTTTCTTAAACAAGTGGTTATTCCCTGGAACATTTAAATCTTTTTATTATACAGAAGCTTTATTTCAACAGCAGTGTTTGGAAGGACATTTGACCTGCCTATATAGAGTTAATCTGTTATCCATTGATTTCTCTGCTCCTTGTCTCTGTACTGATGATATTATCTGAAAATGGTATGAAACAACAACAAAAAAATCACTTGTTTCCTTTGTGAGAGGCAAATGAAGAAATTAAATTAAAATTCACTTTAAACTTATTGACAGATACCAGAAATAAGGATATATTTAGCTCATATAAAATTTTTTTAAAAAGTTACTTTATGGGATGAGGCTACCATTTCCTGAATTTAAGTATGAAAACTTTCTGATATAGGTTGACTCTGTCTTTAAAGTTTGTCATATTATTCATAGGTGATCATCAGCCTTCCTAATCTGATTTATATCACTAGCATATTTATATTATATAATAAATACATGTTAAAATCGGTTTTTAGATACATGTTAAAGAAAAAAGTTTCTCAGGGAGTAACAGCATTTCTACATATCTCAATATGAAGCAATAACTCTTTCAATATGATATAATGAAATATCTACTTTGATGATTAACTTCTCTTTAAAAAGGGAGTCAAATTTTGACAGGTTTATGTTGTGTAATAATTGGCTTTTGAGTAATAAAAACAAAAACAAAAAAGAGAAACTGATAGTTTAAGGCATGCCTTTAGAAACTATAATATTTGTGCTATATAATGAAAAACAATAAACCAAACCTCTCTAGGCAAGTGAAAATATACTCAGCACCATTTCCAATTTCAGTAAATGAAGATATTGAGTTTAATTATACATTTATGAAGAAAATATACACCTATAATATTTTCTTTCAAAGCATAGGAGGTTGGTTTTAATATCCCATCATCTCCCTTGGTGGCTCCAACCAACATTCTTTATTACAACGTACAATCTCTGCATTGAAAATACATATTTGGAATATATCCTGGCTTAGCTCATGTCATGAAACATAGTGTACATTCCTATGGAGACATCTTGCATCTAGTGACAATAATTTGATATAGCAGGAAAAAAATTGTCAAAGTACCTTTAAAAATAAAAACAGAAGCTTTAAATCCACAGCTTCAGAATAACCTCAAATGTACAAACAGGATTAAAGAATATCATTATATTGCTTTGTTAAGTACAATACAGTATTATCATATTTTATCCAAATAATATATCAATATTAAAGATACTTGGAAGATACTCAGATTTGCTCATTTAGATTAGATCAGCCTGATTTTAAGCATTTAAAGAACTATACCAGAAATTCCATTAGCTCATGAATACAGCATGACTTTGGAATTCAGGAAACTGAATAAAAGATATTTGGTCTCTTCCCTTTTCTCTTACTTTACACAAGGCTACTAAGATATAATTTTTAAGCTATAGTTGAGAATGACAGCTCAAGAGAAATAAAATCATTTTGTATTTTAGTCTGTCTTTATATTCCATAGTTACAAAAAGAATAGATTGTTTTAGTGGGTTGTTTTCAGTTAGCATGAATCTTAATACCACAACAACTGGTACAACCATAATTTAATAATGACATTTAAAAATAACTGCAGATTCATATTTCACAAATCATGTGTTTAAAATAAATTAGCAGAATATAACTCCATTAATTAAAGTGATTCTGGTTAATCATTTCTAAATGTAACTAATACTAACTGAAATGGTTAAAAATTAAAATTATTTAAATGTTTTTCATCATTGAAGACACTACTATCAGCCTTTATTCACAGCACTGCAAAATTGAGTTAAAATTTATAGCATAAGTAAGGGCAAATATAACTACATTGTTAGAATACAAACTATATAAGAATTACTGGCCTTGACTTCTGGGCTTTATACAAATAGTGCTTTATTCTGCAATTTTAATCTCACTGTGACAGTTTCTTCACATAAATAATGGGAATAAATACTACATTATTCCTACTATTTTCTCTTTGGAATATTGCAATATCTAAATAATTTTATAAAAGATCTCTGTTTAGATATATAAAAAAAGGAAGAGATGTATATATATATTTAAGAACAGTATTTTTAAAACCTCTATACTAAAAATACATTATATTGCATATTCTGCAATAATTAAAGAAATATTTTTTCTTTAACTAGGTGGGAAAAACAATGAAATGACTAATAAATTGGTATTCTATAGGAAACTTACAAGCAAAATTAGGTCATTTGCTAGTTTCCATGGAACCACGTTTTGTTTTCCTGGATGTACCTTTCATACTCAGAGCTTTAAAAATAAAATACAAAGGGACAAGAAGGAGTTCTTGCAGGTCCTGAAACACAGGCTGCAGGTCAGCATCCAAGGCATTCCCTTCAGCTATTTATGAATTTTTTTCAGGGAAAATGATATGAGGGTTGGTACATTAGTATTTGAAAACAATTATGGATACCGATACTCTGAAGACAACAAGCAGTTTTTTGGTCGTCAAGGATAGGTTATATATACTACTGAAATGAATGGCAAAAACACATTTTGGGATATGGATGGAAGCATGGTGCCACAAAATGGCATCATTGGATTCCATTCATGACCATTCCATTGATAACTCTACGACCAATGATCCTCCAAGAACAAAACCACCTACTGCTCATAAATTCATTTGGATAAACCGTAAGTACAATGTGAGTGGCACTCCAGAACAACGTGCACCTTATTCTATTACTAGAAAGAAGACCCAGGAGTAGGTTCCACCTTCAACATCTTTCAACATCTTACAAGTAAATACAACAGAAAATAATTTAAACATGCAAAATATGGAGCTCTTCCTGCAATTGTGCTTTTATAGCTTACTATTAACTTGATTAAAAGTTTGATTAAGAAAAATAAATAAATAATAAATAAATACAATATGTAACAAAAATATTAAATATAATATTATATTGATATTAATTGATATAATAGTACTGATATAATACACATAATATTAAATATAATAATAAATATATATAAATATATACTAGAGAGCATTTAGGGTTCAGAGGAGAAGTACTATTAATCCAGCAATGTAATAGATAGCATCTTTCTTCTGCTTCCCCAAATGATGTATACTGACACTTGATTTTAAAAGCCCTTTCCTTCTCGGCATAGCTACAGTGTTTTGTTGTGTTTATTTCGGTTTTGTTGTTGTTTTTTAAATTGATTTTTAAGAGACAGAGAAAATATGAGTGGGGACGGGGCAGAGAGAAAATCCCACATTGTTAGCCTGGAGCCCAATATGGGTCTTGAACCTACCAGCCATCAGTCAGATCATGACCTGAGCCAATACCAAGAGTTGGACACTTAATTGACTGAAACACCGAGGTACTCCTGTTTTGTTTTGTTTAAAATGTAGTTATCAGTCATCATTTCTTGAGTGTATATTACTGCAAAAATTTAGGAAGAAAATGTTAATAAAATATATTTTTAAAAAGATGCAAAATGAATTCAGATGTTACATCAATTAAAAATAAATCAAAGATATGGTTAATAAGTCACATGAACTCTTTACGGATATTAGCAAATAACTGAGGATCAGGCATAAGTGAAGAGAAACAGAATTTTAATTCCTAATATCAGTTCAGAATGGTCATCCAATGACCAGTTCATTGGATGAATACACTTTTTTTCTGAAATTTAAAAAATTATGGTAAAATACACATAACATAGAATTTACCATCAATCATTTTTAAGTGTGTAGTTTAGTGGTATGAAATACATTCATAATGTATAACCATGACCAATGTCCATCCCTATAACTCTTACATCATATAAACTGAAATTCTATACCCATTAAATAAAAACTCTCCATTCCCACCTCAACCTCAGCCCCTAGCAACCACCATTCTATTTTCTTTCTCCTTGGTTTCAATTACTTTAAGTACATCATATACATGGAATCATACAGTATTTGTCATTTTGTGACACATGTTTATTTCACTAACGTGATGTCTTCAAGTAGCCTATATTAGAATGTCTTTCCTTTTTCAGGCTGAATAATATTCTATTGTATATATACATCTCATTTTGCTTATTTATTTATTCATCTATGACACTTGGGATATTTCCATATTTTCACTATTGTGATTAATGCTGTTATCAATATAGGTGTAGAAATATGTTTTCAAGACTTCACTTTCAATTCAATGGGATATATACCCAGAAGTGGAATTGGTGGACATAATGATAATTCTATTTTTAATTTTTTGAGGAACTGCCATACAGTTTTATGCCACAGCTGCACCATTTTATATTCTCATGAACAGTGCCCAAGAGTTTCAATTTCCCCCCATCCTTGTCAACACTTGCTATTTTCTATTTTGTTTTGTTTTTAATAGTAGCCATCTTAATGGTGTGAGGTTGTGGAGGAATATGCTTTTGAACACGTCCTCCTTCTTAGAATATATCTTGTCCCATGTATCCATAAGCCATTTACATTGGGTATTCTGTCCTCTCCTTGTCATTCTTACACTTCTGTATGAATATTGCAGTGTGACATCATCTGCACCATTGGTAATGATGAAAATGTTCTATAATCTGTGTGATCCTATGCAGTAATCACTAGCCATATGTGGTCACTAGCCATGTGAATTGTGGCTAATGAAATTGAGGAAACTAAATTCTAGTTTTAATTAATTTATTTTTAATTTAAACCCACATATGACAAGTGGTATTGCATCAGCTAATGCATATTGGATTCTTTTTCTTTCTGTGCCCCAACTTCATATATCCAACTACTTCCATGACATATTTATGCAGATGACCTAAGTATCCAACTTCCACATGTCCAATGGCAAACTTTATCACTTTCTTCAAGCCAACCCTTAGTTTGGTCAATTCAATAATATCAACTTTGCCCAAGATGGAGTTATTCAATTTTCCTTGATTATTATCACCGTTTTTAGTGTGTTATATTAAAATGATTTGCTTACCTGTTTACTCCTGCTCCTATGTATTAATTATTTTTTCAAGTGTTTTGCTTCATCCTTGGCTTATAATAGGCTACAAGAACACTTAGATAACTGATAACAATTTATGAGCTAAATGTTGAAGATTTAGAAACATAACTACAAAATTCCTAGTTACAGAAGGAGAAATAAGCCTATTTCAAAACATAAATCCATGGAGATTTTTATTCACTTACTAAAGGATTAAGCAGCTAAGATTTATATTGGTATTTCATTCATGTGTAGTCTTAGATAAATTAGTTTGGCTTCCATGATAATTAAAAAAACAAATGCTATTTTTAAAGGTAATTATAGAAGATAAGAAAACATTTTCAACATGAGTGCAGTATGTGTTGTCCTTCGGCAACTTTATCCTGCATCACCTGACTGTCATTGAAGTAATGATGAATTATACCTTTTAGCATCAATATTGAGCCTCATTCATTACTTTCTTAGGCTCCATGCTTTATATCAAAAAGACAAATGCCAAAATAAAGTCAAACTTTGTAAAAAAAAAAAAGTTTTTTAAAAAACAACAGGACAACATTGAAAAACTACTTACTAGGACTCACAGCTCCTACTCCACATATTAGTGTGGTCTATTTATTTTCACCTTTTGAAATCAGAAAAACACCAATGATAGATTATTAACTTTAAAACACTTAGAAATTATAATTTAATTTTATATAAATCATATTTGTGATCTATAACAAAGGTCTAGAATTCAGTTACTCGAAAGGATACTAGATTGCATTATATTAACATTTGTATTAGATGTATACATTTATTATATTTATTTATTAGATAAAATAAATATGTGATTGTGTTATAGTGCTGTGTATTCAATTCAAAATTTTATTGGGAGAAATAAGGAATAGTATATATAATATTTCAATTACTATGGGTTTCTAAAAAATGCTTTAAAATTGGTATAATATCAGTAATTGTGTTTTATCATTTTACAAAGTATTTCTCCTATTTCATATCATTTTTCATAATTCACAGTGACAGAATATATACCTAGCTGGGTCTTTTTATTCGATGTTCATTGCTGTTTCTATAATATCACACTAATACCACTATTATTCTTACTGAAACAAAATATTCTAAAGACCTCAATCTTCCACAAATTAAATTTTATATTCCATTTGTACACCAACTTACTAGTATATTCTCAGAATTTAATTAATTAGTTTAATTGTATGCTTTCAAATCTAACTTATTATTTTTTTCTTTAAAGGAAAAACTAAACTCAGAAAATGTAGGGAAGAGTCTACTTTGAAGATATCAGCACTAGTACTTTTTAATGTGTTAATAATTATACTCAGTTACATCCATACTGCATTTTCAGAAAAAATGTATACATCATCTTTTAATCTCACAGAATCCTAGTGAGGAAAGCTGTTATGCGTGTACTCCTTTTTGAAGCAGAAAATAAAATGCAGTTTTACTGAATAAAATAACAAGTTTATAGCCAAGGTAGTAAAATCTCTGCTCCATATCTCCTAGTCATGTGCTCTAATCAACCTTACTATATTTGTACTTTTATTTTGCTGTTGATAAACAAAAAATTGACCTTAAAATAAAGTATCTATAAACTACCTCTTTTTAAGGTTCCCCAGGTTTTCCTACTGGTAAACTAAGATTGAACTTCTAAAGCACAATTTTTTCCCTTGGCCTATATCTGTAACATGAATGGTTACCATAGGTAAACATGATGACTGGCTGTAAAAAATTTCACAAGACACTTGCTTGTATACTTAGGCATGTTTTATTTCTTCATAGATATATAAGTCTTTCTAAAATCCTTTTAATGGGTTAAAATATGTTTTCATATCAAATATATTTGAAAATAAATATAGAACCTGTGGTAATGTCTGTGCACAAATTATTGTATTCTCTTAAAGAGTCTCTGACTTCCTGTGCTTCATACTATGTACTGACCTTATATACATATATATATATGGTTCTGTGCTCTCCTACTCCCTTCTAGTCCCATCCCTGCTTCCCAATATGCTCTTAGGAGTTGCTCTGTGGCCAAGACCTCATGCAGCAAGAATCAGTGTATGTTCACACCTCTCATTATACACCTAATATCAATATGAACTTAAATTATCCATTCCACAAAATTCCAATAAATTCTCAAAAAACTAGTGGAAAAATATTATTATTCCATTGTCCTAAAATTCTGTAATGCTTCTCTTAAAAATAAGTAAATAAACCTAGACTCTAAGTATCCAGGATATTTGAATGAATACAAAGACACATAAATACTCTCATCTAAACATATACAGATATATACTAATTTAAATAGATATCTATATCTATAGATACCTATTTTTATCTAACAATTGATCATCTCTACAAGTATTAATAATATAGTTAAGATTTTAAGTACTAAGGAACTGTTATTTGGGGGCTACTTCTATGTTGCTATATTAAAATAAAAATGGATACCAAAGGATGGATACGTTCAAAACTAAATTAAGGATCAGGAATAAATTGCAAACCAAAGAGTTATAAATGTAGTTAAGATTCAGATATTTTGAGCTTTTGAGAATTTTAAGTAAATTGTGCTTCAAACTCCTCTTATTTCAAAAGTTCACAAAAAAACAAAATCACAGCTTTCTAAAAAAGTAGTAGTCCTAGAATATAGTCTGTATTCTGAGATTATCCTACTGACATTCATTTGGTGTGTTCATTATATCACATTTCCTGTTTCTGAAGAGGAGAAAAATAGCCTTGTAAAATTTCACTAAGAAGATTTAAGAATGAGTCAGTCTTTCAACTAAGCATATATAAATATGGATTATCTTTTAAATGTTGAAATGCAAAAATTCTCTATAAACTCCAGCCCCCAAAGGGAAGTTATGACACATTTAAACAAATGTTGGTAAAAGTGAAAATTCATGTCAGATAATTTATTCACTCCATACTGTATAATTTAATTTTCTCCATATTATAAACTCACAGCTAAGAGTTTTAAGTAAAAATATAGGTATGACCATCATAGTGTAAAAACATTGATTATAAATGCCATCTTTATTTTTAAAAAATTTTTAATGTTTATTTTTATTTTTCAGAGACAGAGAGAGAGACAGAGTACAAGTGGGGGAAGAGCAGAGACAGAGGGAGACACAGAATCTAAAACAGGCTCCAGGCTCTGAGCTCTCAGCACAGAGCCTGTCGTTTGGCTCAAAGTCGGGAATGGTAAGATCATGACCTAGGCTGAAGTCAGGTGCTCAACTGACTGAGCCACCCAGGTTCCTCTGCAGTCTTTATTTTTTTAATGCAACTACAAAGTACCACCACCACAAACAACTAGGTATCTTAAGTACTGACACCAAACTTTGAAGATACAGAAATTCAAAGACATATTTTATACTGACCTTAATCAAGGGGTATTCTAGAGAATATACCACAAATATTCTTTCAGATTAAGAAAAAAAAACTAATTGTTTTATTAAGGATTGATTTTCATTTTAAATCATGTTATTGGTTTGCTTGATCTTGTCTGAGTAGTTTATCATTCTTACTTCTTAGTAAAATAATAGGAGGTACTTAAAATCCTTTCAAATACGTTTTATAAATGAAAGCATAAATTTTCTCTTGATCAGTTATTTTACTTTTCTCCATCTACCAATAAAAAAGAACAAAACTTGCCCAACTGGGTCATGAATGCATTTCTCTCCTACCTTGGTAATGGTTTCATGAAGGTGGAAAAAAGGATCCATTTCTTCAATTTTTGTTGCACGTTTGAGGAAAAGAGCCTCAGAGAGAAAACTTGGACCCTGTGGAAAATCAGAAAAGAAAACATTTAAAACTCTTCATTGATTTTGCTTTTCAAGTGCTTATTGGATTTTCTTTAAAGAGTCAAAAGGACTCTAAATTGCTTTAAGGTTTCTGTTGATTGTTGGCCTTCATTCTACTGATCTAATTAACCAATTGCAGAATACTTATAAATTAAAATGGGTAGAATTTTATGACCCTTATCTGTATTTACAAAATTTTTCTTTTAATTCAGAAGAGATAATTCTTTGCAGAACCCCTCTTTTTTCAAATGCAGACTTATATGTAGAGTAAGACACCTTAATGACAAACCCATATCTGAAACCCCTTTTCTATTTTATATATTAAATCTTATGTTTCAAGTCTGTTAGAATGGAATGTTATTGATAAACAAGATTACCATATAAAAAAGCCCAGGCAAAAGTATGCATGATATTTTAAGTATTAAAAAACTCACTTCAAATCAATAGTAAGATATTTTGCTTAGATTGGTCTCAAGGCTCTAAATGCTGACAATAAAATGATAGCATGCTGGTTGTATCAGAATCTTAGTGTTAAGATGGTTGAAATTAATCAGGGAAAACAACTAGTCATTTTGTACTTCCATTGTAGACAAATTTCAGTATGTAAGAAGACACAGGATGCTGAAAATGTTGAAATCTACTATGGTCTAAATATTTATGCTCATCAAAAATTCCTATATTGAAATCCTAATCTCCAAAATAATCATATTAGGAGGTGGGGCATTTGGGAGGTGATTAGTTTATGAGGGCTCCATCCTTGTAACTGGGATTACTGCCCTTATAAAAAAAAGGCTCCACATAACTCCCTAGCCCCTCTCTTTATGTGAGGATAGAACAAGAAGTTTGCAATCTGGAAGAGATTCCTCATTCAATCGTGTTGGCATCTTGATCTTGGACTTCCTGCCTCCATAACTGTGAAAAATAAGTTTCTATTCCTTATTATGCCACTCAGTCTGTGATACTTTATTGAAGCACTCTGAAAGGACTAAGACACTATAGCAAGTAATGCTCTTGTAGTTATCAATGATATTAATATCCCATGAGATGATTATTATTTACCATATAACTATAGCTTTTACTTGAAAATCTGAAGTAACTAGGATTTGTCTAGAAAATAGAAGGGTAGGCAAAGGATACATGTATGTATGTAGACTATTGAATGATAGATTATCTTTCTGAAGGCTATCATGGAGAATGAAGATTAAACCCAATCTAACCATCAATGACTACAACAGAGTAACAAATTTAAACTGAATTATATTAGAACTTTTTAAAAAACCTGTTAGAGCAATCCAGAACAGACTACTTTGGGATACACCAATGATGAGAAAGAAAGTTAAGATGATGTTGTTGATGGACTCTGAAGTCACATAGATGACAACTAAAACAACATACTAGCAATTTCCTATAAATTAAACAATTCTATAGTGAGGCATACTCTTTGCCTCCTACTTTCAACAAGATTGTCATCAAACAAAAGTAATTTAGGTGTTTTCTCCAGTATATATCCACTTTTGGATAATAAGACCATGAATCAACCAAATATCTAGACAAATAGCTTATTTATAAAAACTTGTTTTATATTCTTCTTCTCATTTTGCCCTCCAGGCTAAAACTAAATTGTCAGAAAGTCTACCCAGTTGCAATCAGTACCCTACTTTATAAAACTTACCATAAAATCACACAACTCAATCTAAAATATCATAAAAGTACTTCCCTAATTTCCCCATTTTGAGAGTCCACTAATACTCAGTGATACAGGTTGAATAATTCATAACTTGAAGTTCTAACCTTCATTATATCAGAATTTGATGTTATATGAAAATAAGTAATCACAGATGGCTAATTTAGAATGAGGTCATCCTGGAGTAGAATAGTTCTGTAATACAATATGACTAGTGTCCTGATAAAAAGAGAAAAATTGGAGATAGTTGTGCACACAGGGATAAAACCATATGAACATGAAGACAGAGATTGGAGTGATGACTCTACAAGCCAAGAAACTCCAAAGATTTTCAGAAAACCACCAGAAGCTGGGCAAAAGGCTTGGGGAAGATTTTTTGTCACTGACCTCAGAAGGAAGCAACTCTGATACCACTTTGAATAATGTATGTCTGCATACTCAGTCTGTGGTGTTTTGTTATAGTAGACCCAGGAAACTAATACATTTAGTCAAAATGCTTTTTTTTTAATTTTTTATGTTTTTATATTATATTTGACAGACACAGTGAGCAGAGGAGGGGCAGAGAGATGGTGACAGAATCTGAAGCAGGCTCCAGACTCTGAGCTATCAGCACAGAGCAGTGAGATCACGACCTGACCAGAAGTGGGAGGCTTAACCAACTGAGCCACCCAATGCCCCAAGATGCTATTCTTTCTCACTGCAATAGATCTAATAAACTTAATTTCGTGGGATTTTTTTGGAGGCATTTCAGGCAGTCAATATAGAAATAGATTAAATATTGGCTTTGCCACTTAATAATTATGTCATTTTAAGCATCTTAATCTCCAAAGGATTAGTTACCATATCTAAAAGACTTAAATAACATATACTTCATAGAGATGTTGTGAACTGTCCAATGTCTTCCACATAGGTGATATTATATTAATGGCATTGATGATGAGACTAATGGTAATAAATATCATAATGATACTGATAAAGGTGGTAGTGATGTGGTGATAATTACAGTAGGATGCTAAAGGACTAAAGGAAATTGAAAGAACCCTTTACAATCCTATGAGAAACAGGACATAGTTTGCATTTAGATACGTTTATTTTTTTGAAGAGCGATATCTTTGAATTAACTTTAGTAAAAGAATGACATGAATAATTTGTGGCATTCGTTTTCATTTAATAATTAAAGCATAAAGTCCTTAAAAAGTTTGCTTCATGAGTAGTTTTAAATAAACTTCTTGAAATAATTTTATATTATTAGTTTACTTAGCAAAACAAAGCTTCATAAATAGTGCAAAGGTAAAATATCAGCCAGCTTCAAACTGAATGATCCCTTAGAAGAGAAAGAGGGAGTTATAATTAATGAGGCCTTTATTGAACTTTCAATTATTTAGTAGCAGTACATGTTAATTTAAATTATCTATATGAGCCTTATCCTCCAGTGTAATCCCTTTTTTCTCTTATTCCTTCATCTATCTTTTGCTATACCATTCTTTGTTTCTAGTGCTTCATTTACTTAAGTATTTAAAAAACACTTGTGACCCCTCTAAATGCCAATACTCTACTAAATGAAGGGCATGATCCTTAAATCTCATGGAGTTTAATCTAATGGGGTTTGTGCACATAACACATCAAATATCATTGTCTTTGAAAAGATTAAGATACTACAATTCTTTATATATATATATATCTATATATATAGATAGATATGTGTATGTGTATATATATATATACATATATATAATTATAGTTCTTAAATAGGTATTTACATATATATTTATATGAAAAGATTAAAAGCAGGATATAAGCTTTGTAAAAGTTTTCTACTACTATTACATTGATTATAAGTGATTGCTATTTAGTAATGGCTCCTATCTGTAGACAAAGAGTGGGAAGTTAAGCACCATTAACTACTTAGAAAGCACTTTTCGTTTACAACAATTATTGATAGATTAAAATAAGTAAATCAAGATATATAAAACTCAACACTGTATGTCTTTCAACTGTAGATCATAATAAAAATATTACAAGGAAGGGAAATTGAAAAGAAAAATCTATCTAGGATATGGTATAAAAATTCCATTGGTCTCCCCAGTACTAAATCACTTGTCCTTTCTGTAGCATTTCACCATATTCAGCATATCTTCCTTCCTTAAACTCTTTGGTCTAAAGTCACCAATTTGACCCTGCTGGTTCCCTACTTGTATATTATTTTCTACCTGAACTGGATTTCTTTTTCCATTTTGAATTGTACTATCATTTTTAGTGGTCTCCTCTCAGTCTTCTCTTTTCCACACACTCCCTACATGGTTTTATCTACTTTTCTGGCTTCAACTACCATCTTCAAAATGATAATTTCCAAACATTTTTCTCTAGACTTGATGGTTATTTTTAGTTCATTATTTTTGTTTGTCCATGAGATCCCATAGATACATCAACTTATGTTCCAAATCATGGTCATGTATTTCCCCAATTGTTGACTTGATTTCTTACCTTGGATGATAGCATCAGGTCTATATTTTACCTATAGTTATGTATACATTTTGAAATGTTATGCCATTCGTGGCTCCAATGTCTCTCACCCTTTGTACCACAGAACTGCATTAGCCAATTCCCTTCTAATCCATATATTTAGACAATTTTCTACAAGCTTCTATCTATTGCTATAGTCTAGTTATTTATTACTTTTACCCAAACTATAGTCCCTACTGACTATAGACCAAAGTTTAATTTTTTTAAATGTTTATTTTTGAGAGAGAGAGAGAGAGAGAGAGAGAGAGAGAAAGAGAGAGAGAGAGAGCATGAGTGGAGGAGGGGTAGAGAGAGAGGGAAACACAGAATCTGAAGTAGGTTCCAGGTTCTGAACAGTCAGCACAGAGCCCACCTAGGGCTCATGGGCCAGGAGATCATGACTCCAAGGCAAAGTTGGATGCTTAACTGACTGAGCCAACCAGGTGCCCCCAAAGTTTAAATTCATTAGTATGAATTAGTATCATTTTTTTCTGTCACTTGTAAACAATTTTTTCATTGGCACCATTTCCATATAGCTAAACTATATTGGCACCATTTTCATATAGCTTCTGCTTATACCACAAAAGGCTATTCACCAAACTAAACCCACTTTTACTTTTAATATCTCTAATCCTATACTTAGATGATTTCCTTATCCACCTCAAATGTTCTTTCTCCATCTGGTTACCAGACTTCCTATTACAATCACTTTCCTTGGTCTTCACTCACCCATCCGAATTCCTTCTTCTCTTGCCACTGTTTCCATCTCATTTTACATTAATTTTACCCATCATTTATTACATTGTGCTCTTGTTATATTTCTGTTTTCTTTACTATACTATAAGGTTTTAACACTTGGAATCCCATTATTACAATAGTAAAAAAATGCTGGACTCTTTGTATAAGTCATTAATCTCTCCATCTTAGTATCATGGATCCATAGGTTGAAAAACGTAAACATTCTTGGTCCCTCTCATCTCAGAGAGCTCACGTCAGAATTGAGCCAAGAAACAAAGCATATAAATGTGCTCAGGAAGGAGGAAAGGACTGCATTACAAGCTGGTTGTATTTGTGCTTTACCACATTTATCAGGAATTACTTTGTTATATAAGCAAAACTTAGAGTTTTGAAATTTAAATTACTATAAATATGTATTTGTGTATTGAACTCCATGTGAAATTTCTCTTTTAAAATCTATACTGTTAAGGTTTGAAAGCCATTTCCATAAGTGACAGTAAGTCCTTGGAGAGTTTTGAATAGATCAAGTGATATTTTCAAGTAAGTGCTGCAGATGGCCCTCATAGACACGTATATGGGGGATACATTTTAAAAAGATATGATGGGGAAAAAAGGAGTTTAGACAGAACGCTATTGTAGTACTACAGTGAGAAAATGTGAGAGACTAACCCAGGACAGTGGTAGTAGAAACAGAGAGGAATGGAAGAGTTTGATAAATGTTTAAGATAAAGTGCCTGGTAATGATTTGGATGTAAAGAGCTTAAAAAGGAGTCAAGATTGCAAGTATTTCTAGATTTGATAAAATGCATGGATACAAATTTCATTAACGTAGAAAATATAGAAACAAATGAAGTTTTAGGACAGAAAAGTTACATTTTAAACATTTGAAGTAAGTTTTTTGTGAGATGTCCATATAAAGTTGTTCCAGAAGATGAGTGACTATATTTATCATGATTTGTTTGGTTCAAGACCAAATTCTAAACTTGAATAAAAATGACTTAAGCATTCACATAGTAATTAAAATGTAAAGAGGACCGTATATAGTCTTTGAAGTATATTGAGTATAGTACAGATCTTTGAGTGATGGTAACATCTCTGAATGGCACTGATATTTAAGAAAAAGTAAAGACAAAATCCATGAAAATATTATAGATAGAATAATCAGATAAAGTAAATAGTAGCATACAAGTTTGATTTTATGGGAATCAATGCTTCAAAGGAAGTAAAGAAATACAGTAAGATGAAAATGATCCATTAAAAATAGATTTCAAAGATTCCTCGTGTCTTTTGTCAGAGGGATTTCTGTGGTTAAGTGAGCACAGGAGAGAGCACAATCAGTTGAGGCATAAATGTGAGAAGCGAAACACTAAATATGAACTACCTTATTCTCTTCAGAAATTCAGGTTAGGTTGAAAACTTAAAACACTATCATTATGTAAAGAGAATGAAAGAATCAAGGAAAAGTTTTATTTGTTGTGATTTAGACAGGATTGATGTGGACATACTTTTAATGTGAAAGAAAGGATCCAGGAGATAAGAGATTTTTAAAAAGCAGGAAAATTTTAGGGAAATAACCAGATCATAGTCTTGAATGGAAGGAATTAAAAGTTTAGTAAAATTACCCAGGAAACATATTGGAGGAGCCACTGGAGGGAAAGGTGTTGAAATGAGGGTAGGATATAAATATGGTAGAAGACAGTGTCAGTACGTATACAGAGGTAAAGAAAACACTCAAAAGTCATATTTAATTCGTTTCTAGACTAGATTGAGTTGACTAAACTTTAACTTACTACCACCATACCAAATATACTCTTTGAAGTTTTTTAAAAAAATAATCATTTAAGGGGGCACCTGGGTGGCTCAGTCAGGTAAGCATCTACTCAATTTCAGCTTAGGTCATGATCTCAGGGTTGTGAGGTCCAGTGCCATGTCATCAGGCTCCATGAGCATGCTTGGGATTCTACCTCTCTCTCTGCCCCTCCCCTGCTTGCTCTCTCTCTCTCTCTCTCTCTCTCTCAAAATAATAAAATAAACTTAAAAAAAGAAATAATCACTTAAAATATTTAGTTCATGTAGGTTTACTAGGTGTTGATCTAACCAGAAACATTCTGCACATGCCTTTTCTATGTAGTTAGCACTTAATGAACATGACCCGAATGAATAGAATAATATTAAATCCACATACATGCCTTTAAGGTGGGAACTATTATGACACTCTCTTTACAAATGGGGTATTGAGAGCCAATGAGTTCCACACATTACCTCAAGGTGATATCATAAGTAAGGAGTAGAGCCTGGATTCAAGCCCAGGTTTTTCTGACTCCACAGCCCACTCTTCCATTCCTATGCCATGCCTACTCTTTACTGACAAAATTCTCCTTAGCCAAAGATTTTAGTTGTTTGAATTTAGGTGAAAAAGGATGACTTCTTCCACCTCTTGTTACAATCCCCTCCAAGACTTAATCTATTCTACATAATAGCATAAATACTATGTACAGTTAAAAGATATAATCAAAGACTCCCTGCTTAGACTAAATAAAGTTGAATCGAAGAAGTCCCATGTGCACTTCCCTCATTGCAATATTCTTCTTTCTGCAATAAGAGAATATACACATCAATACTTAAATTTAATATATGAAATTAAAACACTTGCAGGCTTTGAATGGCACTGACATTCATAATGTGCTGGGCTGAGGAAAAAGATAATTACAGTCATAACTTTTGAAACATAACACTCTCATTACTATTCAAAGTAAAACAGACCTCAGATAATGTGGAGTTTAAACAGAAGAGTAACATCCAAGGGTCAAATGTGGAACAATATTAGGACATTACTTTCTAAATTCATTTCAATTAGTTTTTCAAGCTCTAAGAAAGTCCATAGCATCCCACAGCATCAGCTTTATTGAAAATATTGAAAATATTCAAGGCTCTTTTATAGGTCTATTCATATAGATATAGCATCATAATTTTAGACTTAAATGAGACATTAGAAATCTTAATTTAACCCAGATATACAAAGTAAAACATGGAAAACAGTATTTATTGAATACTTGACATATGGCAAGTTACCTAAATTCTCTGTGCCTCACCGTTTTCATCTGCAAAATGATTTATAGCAAAATCTACTCATAAAATCATAAGGATTAAATGAATTAATTATGTAGAACATTTAAAATAATGCCTAGAACTGTTAATCTAAGTAGCAACTCTGTCAGAAAGGTATTGCTGTCCCAAGTTTACAAATTAAGGAAACTGAGGTTTAAGATGCAGGATGAAAAATTTGCTAAGGAAACACAGTTACTCACTGGCAGGATTTTAACCTAAACATATGACTCATTCACTCTCATTTAATGCAGTGGCCATTGAATACCAGTTCATATAGTAGTGTTGTAATCTAATCTATAACAAAATGAGACAGTTCAAATTTTTGTAATATTAACTATATGCTAATTAAAGACCTATTTTTTCTAAAATTGTGTTCTTTCAACTATCTTCTGATATGAAGACATTTTTCCTTTTAGAAAATAAATTAAAAGTAGATGACAGTTTTTGGTTTTTATTTGTTTTGTCTTAATGTACTTAACTGGTAAATTTAAAGTTGGCACTGTATGTCAGTCTCTGTATTTTTATTTTATGATTTATTTCATGTATCATCAAAAAAAGTAAAATCTAAGAAGTACTGATTAATTCTTTAAGTTTTTTTCACCATGCCAGATTTAGAGATATATCTCTAAATATTCTCAATGAATTTGTTCAAATTTTTCATGGCTGTGTACCTTGCATGAGAACTGAAATTTCAACTTTGGTCTGTTGGTCCTTATATATAACTTATACCCACATCACAGCATCAAACTATACAGTTCCACTACTTCAATAATATATGGCCTAAGATTAGTAAGCATCTTCATGAATATAAAACAATACAAATAAACTACCTACCTGAAATACTTCTATACAAGTAATATCTACACACCCATTTTATGATTGGTAGAGAGTTTAACAGATTTTCAACACTACTTAACAGAGGGTCATAATACTCCCAAAATTTAAATATAATCTGATGATGAAAGATGTATTATAATTTAAGCCAGAGTTCCTAAGTATTTTTAAACCAAGTACCATTTTTAAATAAATATTAAACATCTTGACTATTTCAGAGATTCTGGCATGGACACTCTATGTGAGTAAAGTATTAGGGAGGGATGTGAGGATCTTATACTCCCCATTAGAATCACTTGTAAGAAAAAGACATGAATATGCAGGTTTTCCCCAAAGTAAAGAAACTGTCTACAGATAGTTATACCCTAAAGTAAAGATATTGTCAATCCTTATGTTCTATAGTATGCATTAACAATATTTTATGTATGGGGCAACTGAGTGGCTCAGTTGGTTAAGTATCCAACTCTGGCTCAGGTCATGATCTCACACTTTGTGGGTTCAAGCCCCTCATTAGGCTCTGTGCTGACAGCTCAGAGCCTAGAGCCTGCTTTGGATTCTGTGTCACTCTCTCTCTCTCTGCCTCTCCACAGCTTGCTCTCTCTCTCTCTCTCTCTCTCTCTCAAAAATAAACACTAAAAAATTTTATGTATATTGAATAATATATAAATATATAATACTAATAAGGCACACTGCAAAAAACCTTCAATTAATCCTCATAAAATAGCACATACTATTTTATGATTACTCTACTTTGTAGATGAAGAAACTGAGGCACATTGAGTTTAAATTATCTTGCTCAAGCAGTAAAACTGGGAAATGAACCCAGGCAGTACCTGTTTTCTTAACCATTCATTAGCAAAAAACACTGCCTATAATTATAATACAGTATAGTTTTAACAAACATTCCTTAGAGTCTTTGCAGGTGAGAAAAAAATGAAATCCTTGATCACTTCATATACATTTCATATATGAATAAAATACACGACTGTGCATAATGTTGTGATTCAAAATCTTTGCTTGCCCTGAACTTCTCTTCATCTGGAAATTCATCTCTTCTTCAGTAGTTTTAAAACCACACACTCCTGTATTGTATTTCAGTGTTTAAAACAGACTATATCAAACTAAAACTCCCCCAAATATTTTGGATCCTTATAGTGACTGAATTAGGCAATAAAGATGTTATCTCCATTTTCATAAGAAGTTTAAATAACTGTGAAGTTAAGGAGGCAACACCATAAACTTAAGACATTGCATGTTTAGCTGAATTTTTTTTTTCCTCTTTAACTTCCTTTCTTTTGGGAGATAGATGCTCTCTTAAATACCAGATGCACTAATAGGTGATTATAAATTATTTCACAATCATCTGGAGTTCTGGAGAAGGTTCCAGGAGTCACCAAAGAGAAGGCAAAAGCACTATGGGCCCCCAGGGCGGCAGCTACTTACCAACATTTCAGTTAGAGCTGGTTCAGCTCCAGCAGTGCATCCTGGCTACACAGGAGGGTAGGGTGCCCCACCCAGTAGCATTGTAACACAATTAATATTCTATGTACCATTGAGAATGCAGCAGGGCTTACACAAATAACTTGTAAGGTAGAAAAAAACAAAACAAAACAAAAACTATTACTCCCCAATCTTGGAGGGAAAGAAGTTTTCTCAATAATGAGAAATCTAAACTTAATAAGGTCTTTAGTAAAACCTGGTCTCTCTGGTAAGGTCTCAAGTCAATTTAACAACAGCATTTCTTTGAGGTCAGAGCCTGTTAGCCTTCTGAAAGGCTTTCTGTTGAACAGTCAGTCAGTGCTTTTCTCAGGGCTGTATTTAATCAACTATGAAAGAAATGGGGGATTTAAAGGTCTTAAAGTTAAGGGCAAAAGAATCTAAACATCAGGTTAAGAAGAAACAAATACATTATTCAAATCCTGGGAGAGATGTTCCAGTCCTTCAAAGTCCTTGTGCTAGAAATAGGAAGAGATTACCTATAGAGTCATAACCCCATGTTCCATAATTTGGGTGAAAACACCCAGGGAAATTAAACCTGGAATATTAGCCTCTCTGAAATTTTGCCATTCATTAGATTACTCTTAATATTTTAAAATCTTTTTTTTTTTTTTTTTTTTTTGTCAAATACTAAGCCCAATGTAGGTAAAATGGTGGAGAGATCAGAGGAGCATAACTCTCTGAGGAGAAATGGTTATTTGTTTAAATCCATCCCAACCTTCCTCCCCATTTCCCTTCTACCCCACCCATTGGCATTTCATTTAACAACATATGAATGACTTCACATTAATATAGTCAGATGTCCCCAGGAAAATTACATATTTTTACTCCTGTTACTACTTACCAAAGGCTAAATGAAAGTTTTTATTTCCCTATGTGTCCCAGGGAGTACAGGTAAATTTAATTTCAGGACTGAAAATTATTTCTGGAATATTTTTAGTTTGGGGCAATGTTTTCCTTTAGCTTAGATGCATTCATTTTAATCGTTCATTCCATTTATTTGCTTGGAAATCAATAAAAACACAAAATTATTTCTGCAATTCACTAAAGCAAAAATCCCATTTAATTGAATAAATAGGCATTAAAGAAAAGAGCTATTGTAGTCCTTAATGGAAAAAACATGTATGCTACATTTGTCTCTTGGTAAAAGTCTCTGAAGACTACAAAGTTTGAAGTTTGACTTCAAAAAATTATCCAACCCCAACACAGAACAGACTGTTTCCTTTATGAATTAAAATATAAAGAAAGAAAATATGCTTTTGATTTCTGATAGCATCTTTCTTTAATTTTCATTTGAGAATAATCAGTTATCTCTATTTTCCCCAGTCCTCCTTTAAAGACAGTGAAATTAAAAAGACACTGATGTTCTACTTTTCAAACAATGGGTCACTTCTGATTAAACTTCGATTGAGCATTAGACTTCCAGACTTAAAACAAATTGCCTCCTTTTGCTTTTCAATTTCCTACTGCCCTCAGGTCACTTGATGGTAATTAATTGACTATGAATCATCTGAAGGGAGATTCAAATTGGAAAGAAAGAGAGAGAGAAGAGAGAGAGGAAAAAAACCTGTTTTATCTTTTAATTTATGACCAACATTTTATAAATGATTCCTTTCGTTCTCAAGTATATGTATATATACTTTATATATATAAAACTTTACATATATATATTCATCATTTAACAAATTTTACATTTTACTTTTATAAAGTATTTTTAAGAAATGTATAATGTTCAAATTTTATTTCACTTTAGATTATTATTTGCCTTTGGGGAAAAGTTTTAATCAAAGAATCATGTCGTACTCTACAATTATTACTTTATTTCATTGTGATTTGATAGAAAAACCAAGTCTGAAGGGAAGCACTAGTAATCACCAATCTTTCAATACAGGCACCATGACGCACTAGGTTAAGTAGGAATTTTGGAACTGGGTTTGAATTCCATCTCTGCTGCTTAATATTATAACTTCAAACAGGCATTTTAGCTCTCTGACACCTTTTCTTATGCATACTATTGGAATCTTGATTTAATGTACACAGAATATTGTGTATTATTATTTTATTCTTAAAAATAACATCTATATTTAAAATACGTATTTTAATAATACTTACATATTATTAGTCAGTATTACTAAATGAAATAATGCAATAAGCAAAACCCTTAAAATGGTAGCTTGCACATAGCTGCTCCAAAAATGTTCACATTTATTATTATATTATGATCATTTACTATATTAGTGTGTTATTAAATTTTGTATCCAGTGCTTAGTATGACTTAGGTACTTAATACATGTTTTTTGAACTTAATAACTTTAAATATTTATTAGAATCATGCATGATCAAAAATTCTACTCAAAAAAGTAAAAGGTAGACTTTTTATTACTCTAAAATGTCCAGAATATTTTAGAGAATTTTTATAGGATCATTTGGAGATTAAATATTCAAAATTACTACTACTAATTGATTGTAAGATCAGTAATCAAGAAGGCAAGGGCTTAATATGTTCTGACTAAACTATCATAGCCCTCCTGTGGCCAGAACAAATGTCTTAAATATTCTCATCCTTTCTTTCCTCATCTATAACAATTAAACAAATGTTCATTGACCTATAAGTTATCACTTATACATATACAAAGAAGAATAAAATGCAGTCATTGACATTGAGAAGCAAACAAACAAGAAAAGATACATGAAGGTATGTATAAATACATGTGTGCATGCATGTTTGTGTATGGAGAGACAAAGAGGAGAAATAAAATTATGTAAGCACAAAACCCAGAGACAAGGATATACACACATATATGTGCATATAAGTAACATTAAACTTACATGTATATGTATATATGCTATATAAATATGTGCATGTTTGCTTGTCTATTTATGAAGAAATGAGCTTTAATAAAAATAAAGTAAATGATTAAATGGAGCCATGCACAGGATGCCAATCCCAAATAGTGGAGTGAAGTTTCGAGGAGAGAATCCTGGGAGAAGCACTTTCTAAATTTAACCTTGAAAGATAAAATATAGTCAGGAAGAAAGGGTGTTAGCATATTTCAAACAAAGGGAAATCCTCAAATGCAAACAGAAGAAGAACTCCTTGCCCCTTCACTGGATACTCTTCAGAGTTTGGTGTGAATTGGCTAAAATATTTGAGTTGTGCAGTGTGGCTAGGATGTGAAGTTATGGAAGGTCATTGGGGATCTTAATGTAATGCCAAAGAATTTGGACTTTATTTTAAAGATAATCAAGAAGCAAGACAGTTTGATTAGATTATTTCAATGGCATCTCAGTTCTAATATTCTGTAATTCATCACAGGTCTAGTACTTGAATAATCTTTTTCAAAACAGTTTGTGTTTATAAACTCAAAAAGTTTAAAAAATATGACAGCTACTTATAGCCATATATATTTACTACTTTTATGAATTATATCTTGGTCACAGTATAGTTATAAAATGAAAAATACGTATAATTTTTACACTTTTTATGAGTGTATGCTGGAAAATATACTTTTTAAACAAAGTGGTTACAACCATGAAAGAAGCCACATTTGATTTAAAATTTTTCAAAGTGTTTTTATGATTACATTTCAATAATGCAAACTATGACCAACAGAACGTGAAGATAAAATCTTCATAGCAAGTCATCATGGATCACTTTCTACATAACAAAACTGTTTTCCTATGTTAGTCTGACTGAAGTAACAGAATTTGTTTTGTATGATTACATTCAATAATGTCCAAAACATGTAATCCAGTTCAACAATGATTATTTCAGTCTTTATCCATATAATTATACAACAGTCCAGAGGACTGTTTTCAGAACAACCCTAACTTTCTAATTTACTAAGAAAGAAAGCTGAAAAATATCTTCTTTCATTGGATGACCTTGTATGCTTTTCTGATTTTAAATTAAATTTGATTTTTCATGTATATTTAAGTCACTAACATAGTGAAATGAGTAATAGTAAAAACTCAACAAGTATGCCTTTATTAACAACTTTTAGAAATTATTATTCAGCTCCCTGTCTTAAATTTAGAATTGGTACTTCAGGACTGGAAAAGGTATTAGGGCTTAGGTGAACCCTTCTTTCTATTCTGAAGAAATTGGCATAAAGAAGAGAGCTGATTAGAGTCAGTGCTTGCTCCAGTCTCCATGCTGCCATTTCGTATCACCAGGTGACTTTTCTAAAATGCCAATCAAAACTACCAACATTCATAATGCAGTGATGACTAGGGCTTTGCAATAGAAAGAGCAAAAGGGGAATGAGGGACTTGTAAGTGAGTTTTCTCTCAGCTCTGCTGTGCAGCATCTAGATTTCTGTTCATCGCTGAGATCACACATTTTAGAGAAAAAATTTTTAAAGTCCGAAATAGCAGAAACATGAACTGTAGCAGTGTATTTATAGTAACAGTATTCCTTCACATGCAGTAACAAATACTGATGTATCTATGTGATTAAAATACATAGATAAAAAAGAAAAGCATATGAATGCAGTCCATTTCTTTAATAAAGTTAATGTCATATCTACATACTTGAAATTTCTTCACTGAACATCTTTTCCATGTCCCTGTTACTGGAATTATTCTAACTTCTAAATAGAGGTCTTTAAAAATATGAAAATCCTTGAAAATCTCCCCCTCCACTTTTTTTTTTTACACATTTAACTACTCCCAATGTTCCAAGCTAGACATGATTTTTTTTTTTTTCCTATTAGCTATCTCTGATAGATTTCAACAATGAGGCCAAAGTCAGGGTTCAATGTCCATGTGGGCTAATAGGCTTGTTATTAAAAACATTTCCTTTCTGGATCTCCATTTTCATCCTAATTAGTGATCTTGAAAATATGCACTCCTAACCAAAAGGGAAACCCAAAACTCAATCATCACTACTAAAAACACTAAGTCACACTGGGCCTTGGTCAAAAGGGTTATCTTTTGTGTGTATGCATGATGGTGATGTCAAAGGATAGTGATGAATATCGACATTTAATTTAATTTGCTTTGTTACTAATTCAGAAATAATAAAAATCAATATCAACAAAGTCTAACTTAAGCATAATGGCAAAGTGATAAAATTACTCTGTAAGTAATTTCTGGTTTGCATAGAACAGACATTCAGTAATTTGTGATAGAAAAATAAAAGATTATTATATTATTATTATTTCCATAAGTTCAATACATTATAAAACCTATAATATTATTACAGCAACTTATGTTTAAGAGACTTATCTAAAAGACAAATTCACACCCCTCCACAAGTGCTATAAAAATGTTTAAAGGATTGTCTCATTTTGCATTCAAGGGGTATGCCAAAGTCTGTAGAAGCATGAAGGAGAAAGAAACACTGGGGAAAAAAAAGAAAAGCAGAACAAAAATACTTCTTGTGTCTGCACTGTGGGCTCATTGTCTTGCTGTAAAATGTATTTCCCTTTCAATAAATAGAGCATTGGGCAAGGGACTCATTTGGCAGATGAACTTCTTGTAATAGATTATATATTCTGAAGTTTGAAAACATAAATATAGAAATTGTAGGTTTAGGGGAAAATGGTACTAATATACCTTATATAAGAGGTCAAGAAGGAAAAAATAGTTTTAATAAAAAAAATAAATTTGCCATAGCCCACAATTTGAAGTTGCAAGGCATTGTCTTCCATCAAATGAAAAATAAAACAGATGGCAACAACAAGAACAAAATCTAATATCTGTTGGGTGTGACATGTAAGAAAGTGGCTGCACATTCTGGTAGGAATGGGAAGTAAAAGACAGGATTCTCATCCAGGCTTTGCCATAACGTGGTGACCTTTAGGCAAAATCTTTAACATTATTGTACTTCAGTTTCCTATTAATGCAGGACATTTAGCTTCCTTTAAATCCTACATGTCTTAGATTTTAGATTCCCTACATTTTCCTTACATATAGCCTGCTCTTCAGACTTAACAATTTTTTCTCAATCCTGGCTGCACATTATTATTACCCAGAGAAATATCTAAACTCACTGATGCCTGGGTCCCACCCAGAACAATTAAATTCAAAACACAAAGTTAACTTTAAAAGATACCTTTTAACAAAATCCCTTTTATTGGAAGTCAACCTCTTCTCTCTTTTGGAGGTATGATTGCAAAGAAAGGCATAGTCCCAGGTTTTGAATAGATGCCAGTTTAGGTGCGCCTGGGTGGCCTAGTTGGTTAAGCATCTGACTCATTCTGCACAGACACTGCATAGGCTGCTTGGGATTCTCTCTCTCCCTTTCTGCCCCTCTCTCATTCACCCACTCTCTCTCAAAAAGAAATAGAAACATTAAAAAGATAGATGCTAGTTCATAACAAATTTGAACTACATGGTAACTGCTACCTGACTTTATAACATTAAAGACAATTTTTTCTTAGGCTTGGAAGTAATAGATAATAAAAACTAGTAGGTAATATGTTGAACCCCTATCCTGCCTTTATTTCCATAGGCTCCATTATCTTTGCCAGCAAAATAAAAGTGAAGTATTATTTGGTATGTACATGTGAATCTATCAAGAAGCACACAAATGTAATTTTTTTCTCAAATTATGAGTGAAAAAGTTTCAACAACAGGAGCACTTTAATTTCAATAGTAGAGAACAAAAGGATAATTATAAATTAAATACCTACTACTATCACCCATGGAAAATATCAAGAAAACACCTGAGAAAAACATAACAAAATTTAATCATGAATTTGGGACAACTGATGACTTCTCGCCTTTACTATTTTTGCTTTCCATTTTTTTTCCAACAGTGTGCATGCATTATTTTTTAAATAAAAATACTTGAAAAAAAACCACACACATCTTAAGTTTCTTTGGAACTCTCATCTGAAAAACATCTGGCTTAAAGCCAGAATTTTCCTCCTGCTCATGAAAAAAAAAAAGTCCAACTTCACAATACACCTGCTTCCTCTCCTCCCTGCAATTTCTTTTTATATTCATTGAGTGAGCGGCAATTCAATAGCTTTTGTGATCTTCTTCTCTTTTCTCTCCATTTGGTGTGGCATGAAAGACATTTCAAAAAACAACATAAACAACCCAATTGCTTGTTAAATTTTATGTTAAGGATATGCACTGACCCAGCAAAATCACCATAGACAACCAGACATGCTGCTGAAATTTAAGCATCCCTGCCCATCCACTTGTTTACAGAAAAAGGGAGTAGTGACCTGAAAATGCTTTGCTCTTCTCTGACACTTCAGCTAGAGAAACCAACCCAGGAGAAAGGATTAGAAGTGTGTGAGGTTTCCCCTATGCTATTCTATTTGTCTCAAGGAAAGCCAAATTTTAATAAGGATGAAGAACAAATTCAATACAGTCCATTCACATATATAAATGCAGATTTGGGATTCAAACACAGTCGGGGCCAGACCTGTGGTGATGCCATGTCTTGCTTTACCAGGAGAAAGCTGTAGTGAACATTCAGTGGTTTCAGAGGTAAGGTGCTCAGAAATGTCATTCCTCACATATGCTGAATATTTTAGCTGAATGTACACTTAAATAAAATATCTTTGTCCTGAATGCAAAAAAAAAAAAAAAAAGATCCCCTCTTTTTTTTTTTTTTTTTTTTTTCTTTCCCTCTTAGTTCTTTTACTAACATCCTCAGCTGCAAAGTTGTCCTCATGTAAGCAAAAAGACATTTTCTAGTGACGCTACCCTTGTTCGGCCATCAGAAAAGGCCAACACTCCCTTTGTTCTCCAAACAATAGGAGTTCTCTTTCCAGTGGTTTCTAGTAAGCAAACCTCACCAAATTCTGAGTTACAGTACCTGCTTCTAACCAAGGTGCTGGGGCATGAAATATTCATTCATATTCTGTGGAGTTTTTTGTCAGGTTTAAATGCTTTGACACTTAAGAAATAGCTCAACGCCCTTTGGAACTGCAAGGCTTTTTGTGTTTTGTTTTGTTTTGCTTTTTTGGTTCTGTTTCTCCTCAGCCCTTACCCTCTGTCCCTTCAGGATACATAAAATATAGTGCCAATGTAAGGAACAGTTGATAAAACTTGCTGAGGGGATCAGATGGTAAAGCTCCAGGCTCGGAGAATGTGATCCTAGGTTTAAGCACTCTTCCTTGCCAGCCTTGTGAGGAAAGATTTTCCTTTGGGCTCTCTCTCACCAAGAGATGTTGAGCTACAGGGCAACACTCTGTGAAGAGAACAATGCCTTTATTCACCCTGAGGAAATACGCCAGTGATTTGCTTCGTAATTCAATAATTTATTATAAAACATAGAGATAATATAAGCTGCAATCTATTGTTCCACAGCATGAAAAATAGAAGGCTATGTTGTAAAATCATAATTAAGTGTCGGTTAAAATACTTAGGTGAAAAATAGGCAGCATACATTTTAGGTGTTTTCAGGCTGAGGACCAAATGAAGGTTAGAGTAAGGAGCCTGGGGAAAGCACAGATCAGACCTATGCTAAGAACAGAAAAGAAAGCAAATGAGCCAGTCTTTTGCCTTCCCCACCAAATCAGAATCACCTTTTCTTTGACCAACCCAGTGACCATAACAAAGTTTTAGGACTGCATTAGACATACACACATAACATGATTTCCTCAAAAAAAATTTATCTACTTCCTATTGATGCACTCAATTTCTCTTTAATGGGAAGAATACCTTTCCTACTCACAGCTATAAATAAAGGCTTAGAAAACAGATACAGATTTGAGCAAATGCATTAACTTAAAAATTGGTCTCACAGGGTGCCACCTTGGGTGAACTCAAGTCTCACTCTGGGTGAGCACGAGCCCTGCTTCGGATGAGCCCCACTTCCTCTCTCTCTCTCTCTCTCTGTCTCTCTCTTGCCCCCTTGCTCACTTGTGCCCTCTCTTTCTCAAAAAAAAAAAAAAAAGTAATAAATTGTTTTCACGGACTTTCTATAGAGCAGCACAAGTGAGTCATGTCAGATACCTGAGCAGAACTCAGAAGCAAGACATTAAAGGGTCTTCACTGAATGGAGAAGATGCAAATAGCAAAGGATCAGGTGGCATTGAAGTCATAAGTAGATAACTACATCACATCTCTGCTGATTCTGATTAAAGGGTAGAGACCAGATGGCATAAAAGGGAAGGAGTTTCTTTTTAACACAATACCTAGGAGAAGAAACAATTCCATGGGTTTAGGATCCTTTACTTAGCTCCTACTCAGTATACATAAGCAGAAACTGTGAGCCTGCCTAAGTCATGGATTTTCCAGAAAACTATATGTTTCATGCTGACCAATGTTGGCACCATATCCTTTTATTTTTTTTATTTTTATTTCTAGGAGAGAGAGAGCGAGAGACAGCGTGAGCAAGGGAGGGTCAGAGAGAAAGGGAGTCACAGACTCCGAAACAGGCTCCAGGCTCTGAGCTGGCAGTCAGCACAGAGCCTGACGCTGGGCTCGAACCCATGAACTGCGAGATCATGACCTAAGCGAAAGTCAGACGCTTAACCAACTAAGCCACCCAGGCGCTCCATGGCACCATATCCTTTTAACACTACTTTAGGTCTACTTTCTTTCTCTCTCATCTGGACCATTTCAGTAGCTCTCTAATTGGTCTCAATGATTCTTGTCTATCTTCTATTTCACAACTGGAGTCACCTTTCTGAAACACAGATCTGATGAGGATGTTTCCATGCTTAAAGTCTTTTCATTTTCCCTCATCATATAAAGAATCAAACCCCAAATATCATGTAGGTAATGCTTTATCCAGGAATATACAACCTAAACCTAATTATAAAGAAATATCAGACAAACCTAAAATGATGAACATTTTACTTAAAACAGTAGGTGGAAGGAAAGGGAAACTGAATATTTCAAAAATTTCAATGACAGAAAAGATAAAAAAGAAATTACAGTAAGCTACCATCTCATATCCATTAGTATGGCTACTATCAAAAAAAGAAAAAGTAACAAGTGTTAGTGAGGATATAGAAAAAGTGAACAGTGGAGAAAGTGAACCCTTGTGGACTGTACAAATGTAAAATGTACATCTGTGTAAGACAATGTGGAGGTTCCCTAAAGTTAATAATAGAACCCTTATTATCCAACAATTGCAATTGTAGGTATATATCCAAGGGAACTGAAAGTGGGATCTTGAAGAGATACACTCATGTTTATAGCAACAATATTCACAATAGCAAAAACACAGAAACAACCCAAATGTCCACAGATGGATGAAAAAGAAAAATTCAATATATACATCCAGTAAAATATTATTAAAGAGGTAGGAAATTATGATACATGCAACACCATGGATAAATGTTAAGGATATTATGTTAAGTGAAATAAGCCAAATGCAAAAACATAAGTACTGTATGATTCCACTTACATGAATTTTCCAGAGTAGTCAAAATCATAGAGACAGAAAGTAGAATGGTAGTTGCCAGGTGCAAGGGAAGAGAGAGAGGAATGTTCAATGGGTATAGAGTTTCAGTTTTAAGAAGTGAAAAAGTTAAGGAGATGGATGGTGGTGATGGCCAGTCACACAACAATATGAATGCATTTAATATCATTGAACTTATACTTAAAAATGGCTAAGATGGTAACTGTCAAGTTGTATTTATTTTTTCACCATAAAAACTTTTAAAAATTAAAAAAGTCAATGAAACGCTATATAAATGTTCCAGATTAATGAGATTGAAAAGGAGAATAACAAAATGCAACACGTAATCTTAGACCAGTTTTTGTACTGGAGAAAAATAAAGGCTATAAAGGACACTACTTGGGCAATTTAAATAAAAAAAGAACCACAACTAGAATGTGGAGATTGAGTAAATAAAGTTTTATTAATCAATTTTATTAGAAGTTTGTTAGTGTTAAATTACTAAAGTTGATACTGCATTGAGCTATGTAAGAATATCTTCATTGTGGAAATGTGCGATGACATATTTATGCAAAATGACATGATGTATATTACTCCGAAATATTTTAGATTATATATTTATGTATATAATGTATATACACATATAGATATCCACTTCAATCTATATCTATGTCTTAATGTTTACCTATTCCTCCACCTATCCAGAGGGAGAGGAAATAAATGATTGATACATGGGAAAAAGTGTTAATTATAGGTAATTCTAAGTAAAAGGTATGTAAGATCTTGTATTGTTATTCATATTATTCTATTCTTATTCTTGAAACTTTTCTGTAAGTTTGAAATCATTTCCAAATAAAATGTTAAAAAAAAAAACACCTGAGTCCTAGATTCTGCATACAGAATTTGGGGTCCTTCCCAGTTTGGCTGTACATAGCCTGTCTCCCCAGCCTCTTTCCAATTCCCTTAACACTGGACTGAACCTGACACCTTCTGAATCGCACAGTGGATTTTTGTTCAAGCCCTGTAACTCAGCTGTTCTTCTGCATAATAATTATCTATTGATCTTGTAAAGCCCAGAGCAATTATCCTGCCCAGTCTTCCCTGTCAGAATTAAATGTTCACTTTTGTCCCCTTTGGGATGTAGATATAGATATATATGCTTATTAACTGTGTTTATAAGTTCAGAATATGGCACACTTGCCTATATTATGCCTATATTATTGTTCAAAGTTTCAAATCAGTTAACAATTAAGTTAATCATCGATCAATCATAATTAATTGTTAATCATTAATTAGTGCTAAGTGACTGTGGTTTCATTAGTGTTCACATAGAAATGGATATAAATATATGCATATATTTTAAACCAGATAATGCTTCTCTGCTTTGACTTTTATTTTTCAAGCCACTCTCTTCTTGTCAATAATTGCTGTGTATAGATAAGAAGTCTTCCAAATCTGTTTTCTGAAGACATGCTTATAGACTTACAATTGAGAAAGTTCCTATATACATATTAATAAAATTCAGGTCAACATGAGTACCCATTAACATATATATAAGTACCTATGTTCAAAGGAATGGAGAGTTTAATTTTGTTAAAGCAAAAATTATGATTCTGTAATTACTTTTGGTACCTACTCTACAATATAGCTATGACTATATATCTTCATTGAATGTCTGTTTTATAGCTAAAGATACTATAAAACCACAATGAAAGTCAATGATCTGATTTTTAGTTTTGGTGTTTGGTGTTTCTGGAAATATTCAATTTATATGTTAAGAAATTAAACCCTCTGTTTATCCATGGCCCAGCTACTATGTAGTATATACTGAGCCATTTTATCAAATAACTTCAATTTTTACCTAGAATAATAAATTTCTCTATGGATGAAAGCATGATTCATTCACTGTGTTCAATCTATTCAAGGTATTTTAACAGTAAAAAAAAATAAAAAATGTCAGATGTTGACACTCTTGATATCAGTATTCTGCTGTGAACTTATAACACTCCCCAAATCACCAGATATTCTGTGCCCTTGACACCTGCATTATATTCAGTTAGTCTTTCAAAATCAAATGGGACTTCTCATATTGTGTCTAATATCACAGAGCTAAAACAAAATGATAAATATTATTATTTTTTTGACTGTGTGATATAAGAAAGCATTAGAGGAAAGCATTCTTTTGTCCAGGTACACAAGACTTTAGAAATAATTTCTGAATGTATATATTTTATATTTTAGACATGAAATAATATCCTATTAGTTATTTCAGTTTTTATTATTTTAAAACATTAATAAATGGTTACATAAACTTTGTAAGAATACTAAAATGCACTTTAAAAGTAAACATCAAGTACCTAAGAAGTCAATAAAAAAATTATTAGGCGGCATTGTTAAGGTGTGAAATGAAAATGCTGTCCTTCATTTTAGCCATATGACTAAATTTGTCCTTCTTGAGAAGGGGAAAAAACAACTCTTTGTTAGACACAGATTTTTCTGTATCATAATTAGAAATGCAGATGGGAAGTTTAAATTAGGCAATGGCTGACAGGAGGAAAGACATTTGCTTTTATAACTTTTGGGAGTGATTTCAAGTTCAAATCCTTTGAAATGAAACGAGGTCCATTTGTTGCAGAGTATAATACAATGGCACATGGTCTGGTTAGTTGGCTCAAATTTCGTTAAGACTAAAACACATTTGTGGAACAAAAGGCAAATTAAGTACAGACACTGGTAAGGGATGTTCAGAAAAAAATGAATTCATTTTAAATTTCCAAAAGCTAGCATATTAAGGCTTTCCAAATCTTTCCAAGAGCTCATCTAATACTTCTCTGTCATAGTTTTTACCTTTAAAAGAGGAAAAATCTGCTATGCAATGAAATGTATTTTTTTTTAGAATTTAAGATTATATATGTATGCTCATTTCAAACTAAATTTCTTGAGACTTGGGATATATATAATTAATTATTTTAGATTTCTCTAAACTTCTTTTCCCAGCCAAAAGTATATAACTGAGAACCTTATAAATAATTCTTCCAAACAATTAGAAATATTGGTGCAAATCTTTGAGATTATGTCTATTTTGATTTAAGTTTTCAAAGTTTTAAACTGCATATGGCATGCTTGGTATTCATTTTTATTGAAATCAAATATTAGGAACTAAAGAATATGGTTTCATCCTGCTCTCACACACTGATATGGATCTAAGATTTACAACCATAAAACAATTAGATAATAGTGTTTAAATGCTACTTTCACATGACATTAAATGAAGACAACAATCTTAAGTTGTTTCTATAATAACATTGATTTGTACACATAGTGATGAGTGGTATTTCTCAAATGAAGCCTAAACTACTAAAGAAACATTGGTAGTGGGCAAAATTATACATGTTACATCTCATTAACTGGAAAAAGAGTATATTCAAAGAATACATTCCCAGATTTTCTTTTTTGTATTGCATTGATAGTGTGTTCACAGAAATCTTCTCAACTCCTAATTTGCTCCTATGGTGACAAGATAAAGTGTACATGAATCAGACAAATCTAAAATACTAGCTTTACTAGAAATATGTCCATTTGAAATGTGCCCAAAGTGAAATGAGTTAATTATTCCCCGGTCTCTAATTCCTGCTTTGCTTCTGACAGAATCATTTCTCCTTTCTCAGTTACTCAATTAACTTCCTTCTCTTGTTCCTCCTTTCTTGCCTCCAACCCTTCCTCTCTTGTGGTTCTGATACTTTATTTACTTCTACACCATCAGAGTAGTAGTTTTACTTACTACCCATAGGAGCTTCTGTTTTTACTTATCCTGTTTTCACTTACTCTGTTTTATCCATTTTCCTGAATAATTTACTAATACTAATTTTTTATAACTAATATTTATAATTAATTTATAAATTTAAATTTTGTATTAACATTGTGTATTAAAGATCGATTCAGTTTGTAAACAGCCACCAAATTAATATCCTTTACTCCAGACACAGTTATCAACACTATTCTTAGTTCCTGCATATCTTTAAAATTTAAAAATAGTTAAATCTGTTTTTAGTTGCAACATCTATTAATTGTATCTCAATTTCTCTCCATATAAGATTAATATATTTGTCTCTCTATACCTTAATTTCCAAATATGCCACATTTGCTACTTTTATATTGACAAGATTTCTATTATTTACATTCTATTATATTACTATAATAATTTATATATAGCTTTATTTTAAAAGTTCAAAACCAATAAACAATATGTATAATATCTTGATTATGTAACTATCATTTGCTGCTGAGGCAAGTAGGCTCAGAATTATGTACATTTCTGACCAGTAAAACGTATGACCCACTCAACCCATTCTACTCAATAATGCTATTCATATAGATTTTCTTTTCTTACTTATAGATCAAAATCAAGAGACACGTAAGTCAACTTCATATTCTGGTCATGCTTTAGCTTCAGTTTGGATTTTGATCCCTTCCCTCCTGAATTTCTGACTGTTGCATTTTTTTCTCTCCTTACTGAGTGAAGAAACCTTTCTGTCTTGAAATATTCCAGATATCTTTCAGCTTACTACTTGCGCTATCCATTGTTTGAAATCCATCCTATTCTTAAACTCCACCGATTTCATACTCAATTTTAAGTTGCAAGTTTTATACTTAAATTACAACTCTCAAATGAATTTTAGGTTTTCCTAGTATTTCTAGGGAACACTTGCCTTGATCTCTGTGTCTTTCCAGATGCTCTGTCCGTCTGCTTCTTATTGGACCATTTATTTTGTGGATAGCTTCACTCATATTTTTTCCATTCACTGTTCTTTTGAGTTAGTCACCATTTGTTGTATTCCATACCGTATATATTTTTTTCTTATTTTGTTGAATAGCATTAAAAATTTTTTTTTCTGAGAATACATAAAGGACAGGTAAGCTCTGTACTGATTCTGTTCCCACAATTGACTGATTGATAGATTGGGTTTAGAATTCTAGGTTTAAAATAACTTTCTCTAAAAACCCTAGACATTTCTCCATTTTCTGATACTATCCTAACTTGCTGATGAGAAATCTGATGCCAATCTTATTCTCATCCCTTTGTAGATATTATGCTTTTTCTTACTTTGTCATTTGTTTTTAATATTTGGAAGCTTTGGGGTTTCTTATGATAATAACATAACATTTTAAGAATAACGTATCATAATCAAGTTACTATAGAAGGGCCAGTCTTACATGCTTTAAGATAAGAGAGTTACTTACATTGTGAAATTTCAGATGTCCCTAAAAGTCTGCATGATCTTCTAGTACTGACCTAACATGTTACATATGCCCATAACTAAGTCATTTAGTTGGGATAAACACAGATATTTTCAAAGACTCCTGTAAATAAACCAATTAAGCATAATAAGTTAATTCACCAGGCATGTGTTGAGTGACTTAGCTGATACACTAAGCACTGGAGAAATACAGATTCTTAGAAACTAGCATATAATGGTCAATCAACATAAGATCTTAGAATGAGAGAGGCAGAAAAATAGGAAACCTGGAGGCAGAAGAGGAAGCTGGAAGGCTTGACCCAAGGTCAATGAATGATGTATAGGGAAGAAGCATAAGGTGGAAGTTAAGGGAATGCACTCCGAAATCAGACTGCCTGGCTTCATAAAAACTACTTAAGCTTTTTAAGGAATAAGTGAATTTATACATAGCAAAACATTTAACATAATGTCTAGTACATAGTAGCCATTCTTTAAATGTTATCCATTATTAGTATTACTGCCATTAATAATTGAGCCGCCTTGGCCAAGAGAGGAAACTCTGATCATTAACACTGTCATAGGAACAGCAGAATTAATGATTCCTAGGTGACGGGATTTTAAATGAGCACGCCATGCAATATATACAATTCTTTATAAATGTTTGTTATCATATAGTACCTATATGCCAGTTTAAATTCATTAGCAGTAATTTTTATAGCCCGGATTTCAGAAACACTTTTAGAGTAGTGCTAGTCTCGCTAATACATTATCACTGTCAATATCACACCATTAAGAATATAACAGATATTCCTCCAAGGAAGTAAGTAACACCCGCACTCAGGGCCTTCACAATGTTGAATAAAACGATCCAAACAATCAATTTAACCTCAAATGTTTTTCAACTTGTAAAACACTGAGTCATTAACCTTAACAATGTCAGTGTGCTCTTAGTACAAAACTCAACTAAATGAGTGTCCAGGGGAATATTTAAGAGTACAATTCATGTAGAGTAATGTACTAAAAGCATTACCAAAGCCTGTTAGAGGGAATAAACCTGGAGTGCACTGTGAAGGATTAAGTAACTTGGAATAGTGAGAAAGAAAGGTAGATGAATGGAAAAGGCTCTCAAGTGAAAACATGTAAGTTTCTCAGAATGGCACATGGCTACAGCAATAGAAGTCGTGCTTAAACATCTGAAGACCTGTGCGGTTGGGGAAAACTTATATCCTCTGAGAAATATTATTTGTCCCATATCTGTCAATTAATTGGAGTATGACCTCCGTCTCAGTCTCCATGTCTATAAGAAGGTCAAAATAATTTCTACTTGAGGAACACAGTTAAGGTAATCATAGGAGACAAGGAAAAGGTCTTGAAATATATAGAAAACTAAACAAATCAAGGAATTGTTATTATTAACATTAGAAAAATGAAATTACTTAACCATTTTTTACATTTTCATACACTGCTTCTTATTTAAAATTTTTAATGTGTCCCATTTTAAGCTTTTAGGGATCAAGCAGCATTAAAAAACTGGGGGTCTATTTTTGGACTCACCTGTGGGGTTAGAGGAAAAAATCTTCACTGGTCACAATCCTGATAATGTTGTGTAATAGACAACAATCTTTTCACTCCGCTGTATGCCATTTCCCATGTCTATATTCTTACATGGTCACATAGGAGAGGGATAAATTTAAGTGCATCTCTTTTGCAAAGTTTTGAGAATGAAAGCTAATGAGGCCAAGAGAGTGAAACTAATGAGGCTTGATGGTTATCTGCAGATAATAGCAATTTTGTTATGTCACTCATTACTTTGAATAATAGAAAATATGTAAAATATATGTACACATATAAGTACACACACATATATTCAGACATATTTATATACACATGTACATATGTAGAGAGAACAGAGATAGCACTCATGTTTTTAAAGAGTACGACCCTTCAGAGAAGATATTATAAAAGACTGTCAGTTATATGTTAATTGTAGCTAAAGTTTACTGAGCACTTATATGCCAGAAACTGTAGGAAACTCTTTCTCTATAAATGTAGATATTGATATTCATGTAATCCAGAATACATGGGGAGGAATTTGGGCTCCCATGGGGCTTTCAGTGATACCTAGAGACATTTTTGTTGTCACAACTCCAGTGAGGGGTAACTATATGGGCATCTAGTAAACAGAGCCAGAGATATTGCCAAACATCCTTCAAAACACAGGACAGCCCTCCACAACAAGGAATTATCCAGCACAATGTCATAGCATTGAGATTGAGAAACCCTGATATAATCCTCAATGTAATCATGATGCAGGTATTATTAGAACTCTCACTTTATAGATGAGGAGATTTTGGTTTAAAGAAACTAACTTGTAAGTTACAAGAAACAAGGATGTGCAATCAATAAGAGTCACACTCTTTCCTACAAACTCATTCTCACAAACAGATCTTAACAGCATCCCATACTTTAGCTAGAATTAGATATATTCTTATAATGTTGACCAGCTGTAAGACTTAATAATAGAACAGGTAAACACAAACCTGTATGTCCATAATAGGTTTTTTCTCCCACAAATTAATGGAGTGAAAGATCCACGCAAGAGGGAAAATTATTGAATTGTTGATAAGCAAACACTCACTCTATTCAAAGTTCAGGTATGTCATACCCTTTACTTTCATAAAAATGGGAAACTTGCTTTGAAAAGTGCTAATGAGAGTTGAAAGTTACCTTCAAGAAGTTATGCATATTTCAAAAGAAATAAAAGTCATTATGCATTCTCTCTAAAGAGGATACAATCTCAAACTGTCAAAACCCTAAACTCTTCTACATATATTACATATAAATGCCATCTTTTAAAAACCTCTTTCCATTTTTTCTTCTAAATTAGCTTAGTGGGCCATGGTATTTACAGTATCTTGGTCTGGCCTGTGAATAATGTGACAGGTAATTTCTTCACTTCTTCTTGCCTGTAGTTAAGTTTGACTGAAGATATGGAAAACAACTTTTATGACTTAGGTGGTAAAAATAAATGTTCTGTAAGCCATACAGAGTGAGGTTCTGGACAGTTAGCATAAAATATTGCATAGTGAATTTATATCTGCCAATAAATAATTTAAAAAACGAGGGACATTTTATACCAATGTACGCTAAAATATTTTCTCAAAACAAATTGATAATGTTAGTAATAATCTCAACATACCTGTCATATTGCTGGAGAGCAGACTTCTCAACATCAAAAAACGTATTCTGCTTGGATGTATATGCTCAAAAGATGAATCTCAACTAAATAACATTCATAACTGGGAAGCACTAATTTTAAGGATTAATTCTTTATGGTAAAGAGAATGGCAACATTGAAAGAATGTCCTAGTAATAATAGTCTATTCCTATCCCTACAATGGAGAAGGACACGCCTTCTGCAAAAGCCTA
Organism: Hyaena hyaena; assembly: GCF_003009895.1. Taxonomy (NCBI): domain Eukaryota; kingdom Metazoa; phylum Chordata; class Mammalia; order Carnivora; family Hyaenidae; genus Hyaena; species Hyaena hyaena. The sequence goes on along the minus strand of NW_024081218.1, from coordinate 556,711 downwards.
TGGTTGCAAACAACATGGAAATTCTCTCTAAGATAGTGTAATTTAGCATCGTTTAGTTTATAATGATTATGATTAAATCTAAACTATTATAAGCAAACCACCATCTGGAACCATAGCAAATCAAGATTCTATTTTCTATGATGACCAATCATGGGAAGCTTATTCAGACTTCCACTTTGCAATATTGTATAGTAATGTGATTAGATAATCATGCAGACCAATGAACCCAGCTAACTGGAACATAAACAAATGTACAGTGTGTCACTTGGAAATACTGAAGTACTTTATCAGGGCCTCCTGACCCAAACTGCTAAAGTTATTTTAAAAGAACAGGAATGGAATTTAACAGGAGTGTTCTAAATCTATACGAAAAGATATTTAGAGGGGGAATAGAAGGAATGGAAAAGTTAGATATTTTATGTAGTTTGAAAGTTCAAATGAACACTTGAGGAAAAGAAGAATAGCAACATAGTCAAGTAAGAACCCATAAATCAATTTCTTGTTTGGGTTTGGTTGTGTCTCTTAAAGATATTGAAATCTTAAACCCCCAAACCTTTGAAAGTGATCTTATTGGGAGATAGGGTCTTTGCAGATTATTATGCTAAGAGAAGGTGACTTCTAATCCAACATGACTAGGTCCATATTAAAAGGAGAAATCTTGGGGCACTTGGGTGGCTCAGTCAGTTATGCATGTGATTCTTAGTTTTGGCTCAGGTCACGATCTCACAGTCATAGGCTCAAGCCCCGCCTTAGACTCTGCATTGAACATGGAGTCTGCTTAGGATTCTCTCTCCTATTCCTTTGCCCCTCCCCGCTCACCCATTCTTTTGCTATCTGTAAATAAATATATAAATAATTTTAAAATTAAAAACAAATGAAGGGGAAATCTGGACACAAAGAGACAGATAGAATGCCATATGAATATTGGAATTATGAAGCTACAAGCTGAAGGATGCCAAAGATTTCCAGCTAATCACCAGAAGCTAGGAGAGAGGAATGGGACACATTCCTCTTTATAGCCCTCAGAAGGAACCAGCTCTGCCTACTGACATCTCAATCTTGACTTCTAGGCTCTAGGAATATAAGAAAATAAATTTTTGTTTTTGAACCAACCGGTTGGTAGGACATTGTTATGGAAATCCCAAGAAATGAATAGACTGTTTACATAGGGATTAATGTAAGTCCGAGTACTGTTTCATGGTTATATACCCTAGGTACAAATGCAGTATACAAAGATGGTTAGGACAAAATTGCAGACTCAACGAGAACTTTTAATATTAGGAGAAAAAGAGAATACCATTAACTTCAAGGCATTATCCTGTTAGATGTCATGAGAATAATAAAAAACAATAGTTGTGTTGACGGTGAAGATTATGTTATTTATAAGGCTATTAATTTTGCTGGAACCAGGATCTAGGTGGCTCAGTCTAAGCATTCGACTCTGTTTTGGCTCAGGTCATGATCTCGCAGTTTCATGAGTTTGAATCCCACCTGGGGTTCTGCACTGACAGTTCAGAACCTGCTTAGGATTCTCTCTCTCTTCTCTCTCTCCCTCTCTCTCTCTGCCCCTCTCCTGCTCATGCTGTCTCTGTCTCTCTCAAAATAAATTAATAAAACCTAAAAAAAAAAAATGTTTGCTGGAAAATGTGGAAGGTTGCTAAGCCCGGGGAAAAGAAAGGGAAGAGGGGCATAACCAAAGCATTCTTTTCAGAAGTTAGCAGTTTGCAGGATGAAGTGGTGGCTGAAAAGGCTACCAAAATAGGAGACCAAAGTCCAGATATGAGGGAATAATGAACAGCTGGAGTTAGGCAGCAATTGCTAGAGATTCAATGATAGCAATGCCATATATTGTAATAAAAAATAAATTAAACTAAGCAGTAGAATGACCAACAAAAATAGGGATTAGAAGAATTTATTGGGGTATGCAGAAGAAAATATTCAACAGTAATTTCAAGATTAAAGCATGGGTGAATAAGCTCATGGCTGTATTCTGGATAAGTGATGTTATCAGATGTCTAGATTCTGAATTCTGAATTCTGAATTTTGAATTCTGAATTCTGAATTCAAAGGGCATTCATTATTGTACATAGATATCTTCATAAATGAACTCTACCAGTAGCCAATCCATGAATGATTTCAGAAATGGACTCTAAGTACTACCATGGAAGGAGCCATCGTGATGCTACGTATCACTTTGACCTCCAGAGGGGCACAGGGGTTTGCAGACGTGTAAGACCGGCTGCTCTCTGCTGAAATCTCTCTTTCTGATTTGCAATCTGACAGGTACAGTCTCTGTTTTATTTTCCCCACATAGTACCCTTGAGATTTACATTATTTGTGGTGGATGTATTTGTATTTTAGGAAGTATTCAAGAATCTATGGCAGTGTTCAAAAATGTATAAATGTGTAATTAAATTCTAAGAAAATAATAATAATTAAAATTTGAAATAAATCCCTCTGTTTGCTGTGGCTGAGACACCTTATGTCTATAGAAATCACTTGGCACTGAGCCTTGGCTTCCTTTTATTGCCATTTATTTGTGTATGCTCATGCCTGGATGCTCTAAAGGGATTATAAATCCCTTGGGCACCATGGATTGTATCATAGCTGTATTTGTTCTTAATGCAGAGTATACTGTTCTGCACATAGTTTGTGCTCAATTAAACTTAATTGATGGTGATGATTAACATTTTTAAGGAAGAGAAGATTAAATTTCTTTCCTGTTACCATAATATATTTGTTTCTTTCCATTATTTCCTCTCTCTAGACTATTTTTTACAAACATAAAGAAGTCTAACAAATGTTTTTAGATGAATTCTAGGCCTATGAGTCTGGTATTTGTTTTAGCAGCAGAATTAAATTTTCTGTTTAAAATAAGCTAAGTTCCAGTCTTCATTTTTAGAATAATGGTTCCTATTATATATGAAAACACAGATAGAATCCAATAATAAAACATAAAACAGAGATATGAATACATTAACATGCAGAAATAGATACCTTCCACTTCGACACCAACCCCCATTCACTCACCCACCCATGATGAAGCCTCATTTTTCTTATGGCATCTCTTGAGAAATGACATCAAGGAATGATAGAGTACATTGTGGTACAAGTCTATTTTTCTGTTGCCTTACAGGTTAATCATAGTGTAATAGCAGCCCCAGCTATCTTGAAAGGGTGGCATGCCCACTCTACAGAGACATTAATCATGTCCTGGGCTTCTTAACAATCTGCGCTCCCCTCCCCACCTGTAAACACACATATCTACCTTTGTTCAGTAGTAAAAGCGAATATTTATAATTTTAAAATTATGACCTTCGAATCATTAAAAGTTGATTGATGTACACTGTTAACTCCAATTCTTTTCATTGTCCCTTTTGTCCTATCTTCTTAAGAACTGCTACGACCTTGTTGAAGGAATTCTATATACTGCTTCCTTGCAGTAGTTTTGAACAATATACTGGAACTTTCATAATGCAATCTCTGACACCTGTCAAGTTGGTTGTCACACATTTTCTATTTTCCAGCTTCAACACTTCAAATACTTTAAAGCTTCTTGAAGTTCAGCCTTCAGGTTACATGCCTTGATAAACTTGAACATAAATTCCTTTATGAATGTCATCCTGATACTAATTATTAAATTAATTACAAATTTATAATTTCTTAGGGTAGATCCTTCAGTTAATATCTTCCCCATATTATTTCTATTTTTATATCTGGAAAGATATTTAATTATCTTGATCTATGCTGACATTCATTTCCAAATACGGACTCCACATTGAATAACTTTACAAAATATTTTAATAAGTCAGTAAATTAATATCGAGTAAGTTAATATCAGAGAAAATCAATTAAAAGAACAGGATACCGACTTTACCTATCAGATTGGTAAATATTTCTTTTTCTTTTTAATGAACACTGTTGGCACGACTGAGATTAAAGAACCATCTAATGCTTTGCCATAAAGATTTTAAAATATACCACTATTCAGGAAGACTTTTTTTTCAACACGTTGAAGGGCTCAAAATATTCATACTTTGACTCAAACTTTATACCTAGGAATTTGTTTCAGAGGAATGAAAAGAGGAACAAATATCAAGTTTAAAAGTTTCTATAAAATATTACTCAAATAACAAAACTTATTATTACTCTAATAATGCAAACTTATCAAATAATAGGTGAATACTGAAATCAAATATAATACAAGTATCCTATGAATTATGTTTTATAATGAAAACTATATTAATATTATCTTCAATAAATGAATACTGACCATATATACATAGCATGATTCAAATTTGATTATTGAAGTTAGAAAGGAAAGAGGGAAGGTAAGAAGGAAGGTTTATAAGCACATAGTAGCTTTGATCTAAATATTAATATAAAATTGTATCTATCCATTCATTCATAAACTTATTTAATGAATTTAAAACTATCAACAACAGCATTTCAGGCAAAGAGTAGAACTATTTTGCTTTCTAGTATAGTATTTTATTTATATTATACTACATAGCAGGGCTCTCTTTTTAAGATACCTTCAAGAAGACTGTGGCTACCAACAGAATATAGGAAAATTAAATTAATTCTGACTAAATCCTTAATCGATGTTCCCTCCTTTTTTTCTAGTTTTCTGACTTGTGTTTTATGTTGGAAATTACAATTTTCTCATTAAGATCCAAATACAGAAATTCTACTGTTCTTCTGTCAAAAAATATGCAAAGATGGTTCTTTGCTCAAAATATTTTGGTATGTATATACAAACCATTTGGGCTCATAAAACACACAATTTTATAAACTTTTCATACTAGTACATGATCCTCAAAAAGGAGTAGATGACAATGAAGATAGCACTTGAAGACTTCCCAGAGTTTGTTCAAAGTTCCATCATGCATTTCTTTGCTTACAAAGTTTACTAAAATGGGGATGCCTTGGTGGCTCAGTCAGTTAAACATCAGACTCTGGATTTTGGCTCAGGTCATGATATGACTTTGTGAGTTAGAGCCCCACACTGGGCCCTGAGCTGACAGTGCAGAACCTGCTTGGGGTTCTCTCTCTTTCTATCCCTCCCTCATTCATTCTCTCTCTCTCTCTCTCAAAAATAAATAATAAACTTTAAAAAATATATAAAATAAAAGAAAGTTTACTAAAATGAACTCTTGCTTTATAACACACATCCCAGACACTGTGTCTGTTTAACTGAGTGTTTTTCATTTTGACAACTTCTCACTTCTTTTTTTTGTAATTTTTTTTTTTTAATTTTTGAGACAGAGAGGCAGAGCATGAGTGGGAGGGGCAGAGAGACAGGGAGACACAGAATCCGAAACAGGCTCCAGGCTCTGAGCTGTCAGCCACCCAGGAGCCCCCTCACTTCTTTTTATACCTCATTAAATTGAAATTTTGGAACACATTTCCAATATCTTGGAAGTGATTTGTTGTATTGAGTACCTCATAGCTTCAAGGTGATAACCATTAGATAGCCACACCTTTTAGAACCCATGTTACATCTACAACCAGCTGATACTACCAATGTATACTACCACTATAATGATTGGTTCAGGTCTCCAGTTTTCTTAACAACAAATATTAGATAACACACTGAAGGCAGTTGAGCAGGTTTATTCAAGAAGACTTACTCTCCTACACCAGGATTGTCTACAGTTTACCATACCTAATGTTCAACACCTAGAGTGTAGGCACTTTTGTTCTCAAGGTCTTTTGATCTTAAATCAACACAGACAGATGTGTCTACTCCGAGTTCAGGACTCCCTTTCTAGACTAAATTCTAGTTATCCTCAACTCTAGAATCTAAGAATTCCGTTCTCAAACAGCCTTATATCTGCTTCCAGTGACTGGCCAGGCTTCTTTTCCAGGCCTATAATCTTTTTTTTTTTTTTTTTTTTTTTTTTTTTTTTTTTTTTTTTTTTTTTTTTTTTTTTTTTTTTTTTTTTTTTTTTTTTTTTTTTTTATTTCTAGGTGAGAGAGAGAGAGAGAGAGAGACAGCGTGAGCAGGGGAGGGTCAGAGAGAGAGGGAGTCACAGACTCTGAAACAGGCTTCAGGCTCTGAGCTGGCAGTCAGCACAGAGCCCGACGCGGGGCTCGAACCCACGAACCGCGAGATCATGACCTAAGCGAAAGTCGGACGCTTAACCGACTAAGCCACCCAGGCGCCCCACCAGGCCTATAATCTTAAGCTTCTCTCTTCTTCAGAGAAGACTGTGCCTCCAGTATGCAAACCTAGGCCCAGAAAGTGGGTGAGAAGCTGCCATGTGAGTGCTAGCGACTATGCTTCAAAGTGTAGACTGGGTGTCCACACATCTACACAAGGCCCTTATGGTATAGGACAGAGTCAAGGGTGAGCCGAAAGACGGTAGGTCAAGGATCAAGGGTTAGAAGCTGAGAGCCAATCCTTCCTCTGTCACCATCTTGTGGCATAGGATTCTCATGAGTCTGAAAACATTAAATTCAACCCTGCCTTGGGGCACCTGGGTGGCTCAGTTGGTTAAGCATTTGACTTCGGCTCAGGTCATGATCTTGCAGTTTGTGGGTTCGAGCCCCGCGTCGGGCTCTGTGCTGACTGCCAGGTCAGAGCCTGGAGCCTGTTTCAGATTCTGTGTGTGTCTCTCTCTCTGACCCTCCCCTACTCACGCTGTGTGTGTCTCTCTCTCAGAAATAAATAAAACATTTAAAAAATTAAAAAAAATTCAACCCTGCCTTCCCAATGATTTTAAACAGGTATTGGTCAGATCAGGAGGAAAAAGTATCTTTTATTTAGCATTTTTAGTTTGATTTATAACATTTAAATTATTTAAACTGTTTAGCCATACCACATAACAGCCCCCATTTGTACCATTGCCCTGTACCCTGAAATGTTAGGGAAAACTGGGCTACAACTTCACCTCTGATCAAATTAAACACATCAAGTCACTTTATTATTTTTTTAAATGTCTTTATCTTATTTTGAGAGACAGAGGCAGAGAGCGAGCAATGGAGGGGCAGAGAGAGAGGGAGACACAGAGTCAGAATCAGGCTCCAGGTTCTGAGCTGTCAACAGAGAGTCCAATGAGGGGCTCGAACTCACAGACTATGAGATCATGACCTGAGCTGAAGTCAGATGCTTAAACAACTGAGCCACCCTAGGCACGCCTTAAGTCACTTTAAATAGACTAAACTTCAGAGTCACTAAAATAATTGAAAATAGAATGGGAGCAAAAAAACATCCAGAAAAGGCAAAGGGTGAAAAAAAAGAAGAAAAGGATATGAAGAGTATGACCTTATGTGCAGGAAATGGTGAAAGAAGCCCGACTGGAGAGGGGGAGAGAAGACAATTGAGGAAAGAAGTGTGAAAAAGAATAGAACATACAGCATTGCAGAGAAAAGCTATAGATAAAAGTATTGGGCTAGGAGGAGGAATAATTAAATATGAACCTAATTTTTTGTTTATTTGAGTCACTGAATCTCTCTAAGCTTCTTTTTCTTTTCCCTTTTTTTTTTTTTTTAATACAGAGGAATGAATTAAGTTACTTGGGTTCAATGATCAGTGTAGCTCTAAAAGTCAATGAATCTATGACTGTTTTCTATTCTGTTCTGTTCTGCTTTGCTTTCCAGTCAGTCCATCAGAAAAACTCTAAGCCAGGCACATCTGTGGACTCACCACTCATATGACCATCTTCTCATTAAAGGTGTCTCTGATCCTACTTTGACCACTTGGATTGTCCCAAATCACAACTTGTGGGAGTCTGCAAGCCAGTGACAGGCAATGGAGCTTCCATACCTAACCTGGACCTGTGGCTAGTACAGAAAAGAAGTGCCCACATGTAACCATAGTATTTTGCCATGTCCTTATCTGATTGTATTATTTCCAACAACAGGCCTCAGCAATATTAATACAAAATTTCTTCTTAATTCAACCTTCATATATGTTAACTTAAGTGATAAATTAGAATTTGTCTCGAGGGGCAACTGGGTGGCTCAGTTGGTTAAGCATCTGACTTTCGCCCAGGTCATGATCTCGTGGTTTGTGGGTTCGAGCATGACAACTCAGAACCTTGAGACTGCTTTGGATTCTCTCTCTCTTTCTTTCTCTCTCTCTCTGTCCCTCCCCTGCTTGTGCTCTCTCCTCTCAAAAGTAAATAAAATATTTTAAAATTTTAAAAAATTAAACTAAAAGAAGAAATTGTCTCTAAACATGGATTATGCATGATATTTGCTCTGATGAGAATTATCAATGAATAAAAATAAAGTGACCAGGTACCAACTTCAAGAACTAAAAATGACCTTGTGCATAAAGTTAGTTTATTTTTTTCCCTTTTACCCACTTATCTGTACTACATAAACACAATACTATTTAGACTTAAAACATTCTTCACTAATAAAGAGAAAAATGGGTCTAAATAATTCCAATAGTAAAGCTATTGCAAGAGACTGTAGAAATCAAAATACTGATAAATATTTGTTCTCTTTCAGAATCTTCTCCATTCATTTAAAATCACAGGGACAGGGGCGCCTGGGTGGCTTAGTCGGTTAAGCGTCCGACTTTCGCTTAGGTCATGATCTCGCGGTTCGTGGGTTCGAGCCCCGCGTCGGGCTCTGTGCTGACTGCCAGCTCAGAGCCTGGAGCCTGTTTCAGTCTGTGACTCCCTCTCTCTCTGACCCTCCCCTGCTCAAGCTGTCTCTCTCTCTCTCTCTCCTAGAAATAAATAAAAACATTAAAAAAAAAATAAAATAAAATCACAGGGACAAGCATCATGAAAGACGAAGACAACTGTAGGCTCTCCTGAGACTAATATAAAAGCCAGAACTTTCATGAGGAAGCAATAGTGATCTTTAAAAGCCAAGTGGCTTTGGCTTCCATCCATTTCTTTTTAACATTTATGAGACTTCAAAGGCCACTGTTGTGTCTTTCTTTGTAGTTTCTATAGAAACATTTGCTTATTATAAAACAAACAAAACTATAATCTTCTGTCTGAAACACTATAAACTGTGAAACAGATGTTACAAGTCTGCAATTCCAGATGCAAATAAAATTGTATGGAGTTGTGGAGGTTAGGGAATGGACAAGGAGATTCAATCATGGCCATTGTCATCATCCACAGCCTCATGAGCTCTAGATAGGCTGTTTCTTTCTGGAGTTTATAGTTAGAGCATATGGGTACCAAAATTGCTGTTAACATTTTAATTATCCATTTTAAAAAGTCATCTAAATTAATCTCCAAAATGGTTTCAGATGTCATAATACTCTACTTGGAGAGATATGTCATTATCTTTGAAATTAGAAGAGACAAACTTATCTCGTCCCCATCTTCCAGAATGAACTTGGAAATAAAATTATAAACTATTTTGTGATAAGACTATAATAAATTACCATAACAAAATCTTCATATCAGTTTTGTCATTATACATAAGTTATGGGCTCATTTTAAATTCAGTTAAGAAATATTACCCACTTAAAGCTATTGGTTAACTTTAAGAATTGTCAAAGCTGAAATTTTAGAACCTTTGTATAGGAAAAGAGGAAAAATAAGAAACATTATGGTTTTTACACTGCATTATGGATACAGTACAAGGTGGAAACCATTATAGAACTAGGTCATTTAATGTAGAAAGCCTTGAGAAGCAGTTTAAGACTAGGGAAAAAAGCCCAGATACCTGGCCTTACAGTGCTAGTTTTAACTTTATTCTACCACTTAGTAGATATGTGTGACGTTAGCCAAGTTCCTTGATCACTTTGTGCTTGGTTTCATCTTTAATGAAAGTAGTAATACTAGTAACTTCCTCATAAATACTAGTTATAAGTATAAGAATTAATTTAAATGAACTAACATGTTTAAAGGACTTAAAACAAAACAATGCCTACCACAAATTTTATATGTGTTAAATATAATTTTCCTTGATATTACCCTACCTCTATCACTTTACTGTATAGTATATGCCATCTTAGCCAGTATGATTGGTCCCACTGATTGGCACATTAATTATTTAGAAGCTAGTTCAATTAAATGATCAGCAAAAAAATACATTTGTAAAGTATTATATGTTAATTTAGATCTTGTGAGTGCATGTTTATTGGCCAGTATTTCGATGAAAACCCGGGATATTTTCTCTAAACACTGACCTGTTGAATAAAACTCTATTGTTCCTTTCTTGTCCTAACATTATCAATATTTCAAGCTGCTTTTTATTTTAAGTGGAATTACTAGAGGTGTTTGTGAAGGAAACTGAATGCAAAATGCATCTACATTAATGCAATTTCCCCGTATCTTTAAGAGTTGCTTGATCTACAACATATCAATTTTTTAATAACAATTCACCTTTCAGGGTGTTATCACTATAGGTTTCTTAGAAGTAATTTTGTTCATATTCATGATTCACAAGTTTATGTAGCAATGAAAATACCTTATTATTTATAACAAATGCCAAGAGCATATATAGATCCGACAATACAGCTGATTCTAGGCAACCATACCACATACCCTGAGAAAATACAAGTGTGAAAAAATTCAGAAAGGGTCTACTATGATGAGCTTCAGGGAGGCTTTGGGTATTGATCTTCATGTTTAAAGGAGTGGAAATTGTCAATGAATTCCACAAGTTGATTAAGTGGAAGTCAGTTAAGAGAACTTCTACTGCCCTTTCTTTACTTGATTATTTATATGTCTGAGTCCTAACCTAGACTGTGACAACTTTAAGAGAAAGAGAGCAGATTTTATTCATCTCTGAATTTATGACATAGCACTGGATTACAGCAAATATTTAATAACTGTTTGCTAAATAAATGTATGAGTTTGAATTAACAAATATCTGAATAAATCACATCGAAGTCACTCTATGTTCTTAACTTAAATGTGGCCGAACTATGACATGGTCTGTCATTAAACCCACCTGTCCACATTATTACAGAATTATTGAAAACTTCATTATAAAGCAACTTTCCTCATAGCAGGATGATCATAAGACAATCCTTGAAATAGCATTAGAGCGAAAACACAGTACATATACAACATATTTTTATCTAATGGTGATAGGCATTTGGAATAAATGTTCTTAGAATTCCAAGCAAGGACAACTGCTAGGGGAAATCTGTCCTCCTTGCAGCCATTTCTAAATATTAGGCAATTTGAAGTATGATCTCTTGAATTATCCATTTGAGTCTTAGGAGTTTTTCATTCTTTGTTTTTTCAATATCTGTCTCATATTTCAATTTCTTGTGTTTACTCCTCAGGCTCCTGGAAACATATAGCAACTTTAATAGCACTCCCTCTGTGACAGACATTTCATATACTGCACAATCAAAGCTTTTCAAGTCTGCTCTATAACTGTTGATTTGTTGATTGGGGTTTAACCTTCTCTTCTAAAGGAAGGCTTCTCAGAAGTGGAATTCTTTGTAGAGTCACAGTTTATGAGAGTGTTATGTTCCCTTCTTCATGCTGTTTGTCAGGTGAATGGGATGGCAATACCCAAAGATGCCCAGAAAATACACATGCAGGTTTATATAGAATCACAGTTCAAAGTCTTGAAAAAAGAGCAATGTTGAACACGCTGTCAGATATAAAGCATAAAGTAGGCTAGTTTAACCAAGGCCATTTTCCCAAATCAGCATTTCTCTGTGTGTGGTCAGAGACCCTCAAAGATCCCTGAGATCAACACTATTTTCATAATAATAATGACATCACATGCCTTCACACTCTCACTTTCTCTCTACATTCATAAGTGTACAGGTTACAAAAAGCTCATCAATATGGTTTCAGATTCCACATTGTAACTAAGTTTTAGAACACTAATCCTTGTCAAATCCCAGGGTAGCATCAAAGAAAAATACCTGCCATTATGTGAAGAGACTATCAGACCAGATTTTCCTTATACATTTCAACCGAAACAACATATAACAACAGATTAAATATAGAAACACCTATGAGAATCCAGCTCTCCCATATTAAGCCACAATAAAGAGATTTGCAAAAATGTAAAATATTTCACTCTTCTACTTTATATTTTCCTATCTTGGGAAATATAATTCTCTTTCATAAAAATTAGTTATTTATATTAATTCATAACAAGTTTATTATTGATTTTTAAATAAATATACATTTTCTCAGTTTTAATTCCTAATGTGGTAAATATTTAAACACATTAGCCACATAAACAAGAGCTCTTTTCTTTGGGGTTTTCAATACTTTTAGAGGGTAAATGGGTTTTTAGAACAAAATGTTTAAGAACCTCTGCCCTAAATGAATCAAGACTGATCTGAATATAATAATACCATATGCTTTGATTGACACCAAAAGTACTTTTCCTAAAATAAATTATAAAGAGAAGTAATGAACTAGAAAGAACCCTAAAGCACTCGTTTCCATCCCATTTCTAACTGGCATTTTGAAGTAGAAGTAGAAAGGTAAAATCTCATTTCTAAGTGATATTATGTAAGTTTTACAGCTATGAGACAGATTATATCAGATATTGCAAAACATCAGTACAACATACACATAGCTATGCACAACTTTTTGGTCCCTTAAGTTGAGAGCTTTTTGAACTGTTATTATCCGTTAATATAACAGTGTCAGTGACTAAGCTCCAAACAGAAAATGTAATGAAAGAATTATCACTAATTAAGTAAAATAAATTAGTCTTCTACTTAGTAGAATAAAACATGAAGAACCAAGATGTAAACTATGAGTTACTTTGCTCCAGAATGTGTCCATGTGTATTGTAGTATTTTTATGTGTATTGATTCTGAACAAATTAATTATTTTTCTATTATAAAATTACCTTAGTGTTATAGTTCACACATAGACATACACACACTCAGATACTTCTGCTGCTCTATATCTGTTTAAGAATCAAAATTGGTAATAAAGCCATCTAACTTAAAAAGAATAAGAGTTTCAAAACACCTGTGCTACTTGGCTTTTGGTTGCTGGGTTACTAAATGATACTGAAACAATTATGCAAAAAACTCAGCTATATAAAAGCTATAATACCTCTTTATCTCATTATCATTTAAATGTTAAATGCTCCATTATAGAGGTAAATTGGGTTTAAAATAGAATGTTTCAAGCAGAAGAGCAAAAAATATAAGGTTAAACAGAGTGAGGAAACAGAGCTTCGATTGTGGTAGAAAGCTTGCTGGGGCATGGACTGATCTTTTGATATACTAAGAAAGCCAGACCCTCTGACATGCCCTATGGAGAGTAAATATACTGATCTGGAACAAAAATTATGTGAAACAGCTGTTAAGTGACAGAAGAAATGTGCATCAGACCACCAGCCTGTCATAAATATTGCACTCTTAATCAGAAAGCATCTGTCTTTTCATTTCCTTTTCAGCAATCTCTGTATTGTATTTAATCTGTGCGGAATGCTTCTTCTAACAGGTGCAACAATGTTTACAAATTGAAAACCTTATTTAAATGAAACTTACAACTAAAGACATTTCATTTCAATTAACAGGGCAATACTTTATGAGAAGGAATAATTCTAGCACTTGGCAAATCCATTCCTTGCTTTGCATTTGTGAAATTTAATTATTGGAAAATTAGACTAGACACCCCAAGAAAAACTAAAGATGACATGTGCATCCAGCAATCTATGTAATCTATAAGCCCCCAAAGACACTGTAGGGGAAAGGTACTAGTGGGAATATGGAAACATGAAATATTGGGGAGTGATGTTATAAAATGTCACATTTAATCAAAAAATAATTTTAGAATAATATCCCACATGCCCATTAAAAGTGGTGTCTATGGCACTACTTTGTTTTCCTATAGTATTTTTTTCCTATTGTCATTACTCATTTGTTGAAACTGATCATACTAGATCTATAATCAATCTGCTGGATTAAAAAATATGGCAGAAATGCTAAAGTTAGCATTATAATAACCCAAATAAAATTTAAAGATAATTTCTGCAAAAATAGGATTATAATTATAAAATTATCTCATTTAGAACACATACAATGTATAAAGTGAAAAGGATGGTAGAATTATCTACTTCGATGCTTTTACTAAAAACAAGTGCAGTGATAATTAACTCAGTTTCTACAGGGGCCAGGCAGGTAATGTAGGCAACATAAGTCTGGTGAAACATGTGGCCCTTTAGGTTGATTGTTTCATTTCCCAATTTGTGATAGCAACAGGCATTGAAGAAATATTCTTCTTAACTGCACTCTAGGACAAACAACATGGCAGACTCCTTAATAAAGAACATGGGAAGCTTGTGAGTAATGTACAACTTAGCCAATTGTTTTCATGGGAGAAACAATTTTTCAGTAAAGCTCAGGCAAACAAAATATATCTGTGAACTGGATTTTGCCCTTGGGCTTCCAATTTGCAACCTTCAGTGTAATAGTTGAGAACACAGGCTTACTGTTAAAAAGATCTAAAGTCAACTACTATCTTGGCTATTTATGAGTTTTATGACCTTGGATAAGCTACTTGATTTTAAGCTTCATTTCATCATCAGTAAAATAAATGTTAGTAATAAAAACTGACTCATTAGGATATTATAAATACTACGTAAGATGAGATAAAAATTCTTAGCACATCAAGTACTCAATAAGTGGTAGATATTATTTTATATATTATATAATATGTAAATATATACACATACATCATATTTTTATATCTAATAGTAAATTCATGAAAAAGCTCTAATTTACTCACTTGATTTAATAATTGACATTAAACACATATCATTTATATCATGGATAAAGCCTGTCAATGTCTATGATTCCTGTCAATGTATACATATTTTGATTATAGGTTAACACAGAAAGCAAATGTTATTATTTGTTCTTGTAAGAATTTGCCACACAAAATTATCTCAAGCATTTATACTTTGCAAGGGACAAACGATTAAAATTTTTTTTCCACACTAAAGCATTATAAACAAGGTCATTTGTTAAAAAGCATAGGGGATTCTCTTTTAATTGCTTTCTTAGAGACAAATATAATAAAAAATAATTTTGCTGATGGGAGTTAAGTATTTGGGGTATATTTGAAAAACTGATGAGGTTTTTCAAACTAAGCCTATTCTAAGAGATAGACTTTAGCCACTGGAGTTTCACTCTGATAACAGTGCCTTCTTAGAACTTCACTCTGACCTGTTTCCAAATCTGTCTACTGACACCTCAGATTGTCTAGCTTATCCTCATTAGATCCTATCTCTTCAGCCTTAAAAGTTTGTTTTCTTTAATAATTAACAATCTCCACCTTTCCATTAAATGTGTTCTTGTTTAAAAAGTTTGGAAATTCTTCCAGTAATATGTTGAACCTACACTAAGATAATCATACCTGTTATGATAGCTATGGTTGATGGAAATCTTATTATATGCTCAATATTAGCTAAGTCTATCACATGCAGTCTCATTTAATCCTTACCAGGGCTCTATGAAATAGATTCCTTAAGTATACCAAGTTTCCTCATCTGTAATGTAAAATAATTCTGAAAGAGGTTAACTCATTTGTCTAGTAAATATCAGAGTCAAGAGTTAAGTATAGACCCATTCCTAAGGTTATACTATTCTGTCTGTCTAAATTCTTTGCTTAAAATTCAACCAGGATGAATTAGATATATATGGAATAAAAGCTATCATTCAACATGTTAACATGACATGAGTTGGATGGGCTGAGATGGGAGGATAATGAAGAGATATTAAAAGGTAGCAGGTAAGAGGGCACCTGGGTGGCTCAGTCAATTGAGCATCTGACTTTGGTTCAGGTCGTGATCTTATAGTTCATGAGTTTGAGCCTGATACTGGGCTCTCTGCTGTCAGCACAGAGCCTACTTTGGATCCTCTGTCTCCCTCTCTCTACCCCATCCCCTACTTGTTCTCTCCCCATCTCTCCCTCTCTCTCTCTCTCTCTCTCTCTCTCTCTCTCTCTGTTTCTTTTATAAATAAATACACATTTAAAAAATATAAATGATAGCAAGCAGGAAAATTAAAAATGAGTTAATGCCTTAAAATGTTGATTACATTTAAGTGTATATAGTATAATTAATGAAAGATAAGATACCTCTACACATGTATCCTATTTTTACACCACAATAGCAGGTGAAAATACAATTTAAAAAAAGATAAATTATAATAACTTTTCCATTACTCAAGAATTCATCCCATTACAACAGAATTCACCCAGAGTTTCTCCCTTCATGAATTTAAGTTGTTAGTGACCATTGGTTGTTTACAGAGGAGCTAAGGGATGAGCATGGGAGTGTTACAGAGAAACATAAAGCTAAATATCACTGAAGCTAGCAGAAATTAAGATATCACGTATCTGAAGTTGAGCCTATAAAAATATAATTCAAACAGAACATTTCAGGAGCATCTATAGTTGAAGAACAAAGCAGACTTTACTCTATTTCCAAGCAACAATTTTGTTAATAATAATTACCTCCAGCAATAAAGGTTTCAAATAGCTCCCAATAAAGCATGCACAACTTGTGAAAGGCAAAATATTTCAACAGGTTTGGTTTTGCAGAGAACCAGTTTCCTGTGACATAATTATGAGAGTGATCAAAAGGCTTGAAGGCCAACAGATGGATGAACATAAACTTAGTTAAGATAAATCAGGCCTCTGTAAAAATCTTGGGGAAAAAATCCTCCTATCCTCTCAAAAAAGTAGTATCTTTTTGGGCAGGCAAACTATTGACAAACTTTGGGCAGCTAATCCACAAGACTCACATTAATATACAGCACATGAAACACATTTTCCCTTGGGGAAGGAGAGGAGAAACTATTGCACATGTCATCTGTTTCTGTGAATACTGAAGATTACAATTATGTTTTGATGTTAATCCAACTACTGCAAATTTCTTGTTGTGAAGCACACTGAAAATGTGAGTGACAGTATAAATCTTTTTAAATTGAATTCAACACTATTGAAAAGAGCTGATGTTTCCAAATACTGTTACAAAGCCTCTGAACAACAAGAATAACTTTTTAAATGAAGCAGCTCCCTATAGTGACCTATTTGGTAAGAAAGACAAATAGCCAGGATAAAATCAAAGTCTGCATATCTGCTATATATGATGTGTGTGTGTGTGTGTGTGTGTGTGTGTGTGTGTGTGTGTGTATTTTGCATTTTTAGGAACAATCACCTGTAATGCTGTGATGTCCTCATAGGCAAACTGCACTGTGGGAACTCCAAGATGGTTGATGAAATAATCAGCATCACCTTGAATCTGTACAGAACTGACGTTGGTTTCTCGGCACTTAGCTCTTCTGGAACAGTTGAAATAATGTTTCTGAAAAACATGATTTAAATTGTTAGCATACACTGTGCTTCTTGAGATATCCCAAAATTGGTGTGACACAAAATGTGGTCAATAGATTGGCTGCATCAATGTCATCCAGCAACCTGCTGGAAATACAAATGCTAAGGAACGGGAATAGGATCCTTTGAGGATGGAGCACAGGAGCCTATGTTGTAACATTTGCCTATGGTTCTGATGCTCACAGAACAGTGACTACTGCCAGTTCAAATCAAACTCTACTTGCTGTTGGTGCTTCAAAAGCATCTTTATCATAGATTATTAAGAATTGTAATGACTCTTTAATTGGAAATATTTTAAAATGATGTTGAGTCCCTAAAAAGTTTAGAGGATTTTTTTTTCAAATTTTCCAATAAATTTAAAGGAAAGCTTTGTAGGTTATAATTCCATTTTTCTTAGAATGTTTTTTGAAAACCACAGAAGGAATCTTCTCCATTTATTCTTTTTTTAATAATGTTTATTTATTTTGAGACAGAGAGAGTATGTGAGCAGGGAATGGGGCAAAGAAAGAGGGAGAAAGGGAGAATCCCAAACTGCTGGCAGCGCAGAGCCCAATGAGGGCCTTGAACCCACAAATCCTGAGTTCATGACCTGAGCCAAAACCAAGAGTTGGACGCTTAACCAGCTGATTCACCCAGGTGCTCCTCTATTTATTCTTAAAAGCATATTCCCTTAAGCCTCAAGTATGAAACTTTTATGGAAAAATACCAATCTTGTCAGCAGTAATCATGAGAAAAGTGAGACACTAGCATGAGAACATCACATCTAATGTCAAGCAGAAAGTATGTATTTAATACATGTTTGTCATTGAATCGAGACATTGACTTCTTGTGGTGCCTGGGTGGCTCAGCTGGTTTGGCATCTAACTCCTGCTCACAGTTCAATGGGTTCAATCCCCACACTGGGCTCCCTGCCTTCAGTGGGGAGCCTGCTTTGGATTCTCTGTCCCTCCTCTCTCTCTGCCCCTCCCCTGTTTGTGTTCTCTTCTCTCTCTCTCAAAATCAAATAAACATTAAAAAAAAAGAAAAGACATTGACTCTTCAACCTTATCTCCCACCATATTTCACTGACATGATGTAATTTAAAAAATAATTGTATACACACACACACACACACACACACACATTATATGTATATCTGATAAAAAAATTTGGAAATGTGTAGTTTAATATTTAGAACATGAATTGTTCAACTTTTGTTGACTACAGGGCTAGATTTTTCGAACATATAATATGTTTCAAAACCTATCCAATTTTCTTTGAGGATCTAACAGAAAGACCTTTGCAACAAAGTTAAAATCATATACAATGGAAAGCCTGTGTGAGTGAGCATTTATAAACACGGCAAGGTTCCAGTTTAATGTTACTTATAAATATCTTGAGTAATGCAGAAAAACCTAAAAATTTTTATAGTGAACCCTACATTGTTTCTTTTGAAAACCTGATTTTCTGAAAAGGGCGCTTGTTCTCTTTCACTTCCTGATACACCCTTGGGGCAAAGATTCCTGAAAGTTTTAGATCAGCTTGGGAGTTTTTAGGTAGAGTTTTCATATTCCCAAAGAAGAGCTACCCTTAAGTACTGGATTATAAAAAGCAAAAAAAAAAAACCAAACAAACCAAAAACCTACTTTATTATCATGTACAAATTCTAATTATTTTTCACAGATTCAGCTTTTGAGAACTGACACCTTTGAAGGTATTTGTTCAGTCAGACTGGATTTTTGTTCCTAATTGAATTTTGAATGCCTAGACAAGCACAACAGTTACCAGTTTCCCATCATTGGTGTCTTGCACTCAGCCTGCTTCACTCGTTCAAAGTCACAGAATGGTGGCTAGATGCATTTATATTTGTGAAACCTTGACTTTTACACTCTTATGTTTTTAATAAGGATTTGATAGAATCTAGTCTTTTCCCAGATGCTTTAGCCAACAAAATTAAAAATAATTTTTACAGGAGTCTATTTTCCCTTTACTTACATGGTTTCCCTTATTTAGATGCCTTTTTGAGACTTGCATCCTACTCAACATCAGTGGAAATCTAGGTTTGGCTTTAATTTATTTTTGCATGCCCAATTCTTAATATGCACTCCAAATATCAGCCACACTGATATTTCCTTAGAAATCTGTGAAAAAAGTTTCCTCAGACTTATTTTTTTCTCAACAGAAGACTGTCTTGGATCAAAACCCAATAGTCCTAAATTCCATAATATGTGTCTCTGAAAGAATGAAGTTAAAAAATAAATGTGAAATGTAAATGTGTCAGAGTCCAGCTCCAACAGGTCCAGGGGTCCCTGAAATGGACGGTGTCAGCAAGAGAGGGATGAGGGAGCCCCGAGAATCTTTCTGGTCACCAGGCAGGCATCTCTGCACTGTCTGAGACTCAACTTTATTTTATGATTAAGTGTTTGGGGGACAGCCGAGAAATGGTATTCTGATGATAAATTCTTTGATCAGTAAAAATTCTCCAGAATATTGATATGCATAACCTTATTATTATGATTTTGGTAAGGGTACTCATGCTCATCATATGAAGAAGGAAGATATATTTAGCATTCAAATACAAACAGGATAATGTTTTTAGCATAATAAAGGCAAAAGTTAGTTCTTTTCAAGCAGGGATGAATAGCCTGTTTATGGCTTAATGGGAAGTATTAAGAAAAACAGGTTTTCAGGAAACACACTTTTTGCTCCCATAACCACAAAAGAAAACATCTAAACATTAGTCACAGGGCTTATAGTTCCTGTAACGTCATCCATCAGTCTGTACCAAAGTTATTATTTTATTAATGTAAACCAGAAGGCAATAGCTGACCTTTTTGTGTCATTGATTACTCAGTACTGATCACTATTTCCAGATTAGTAAGCATCAACGTTTTTCCAAGCTACAATAATTTCCTTCACAAGGTGCAATCATCATACCAGGACCAGAATAAGTCACTTCCAGATTCCAATCAACAAGGTGCTTTGGGGGTTGGTGCTCAAGCAGAAACAATTGAGTGGGGGTGGGTATCGGTCATCACCTGACAGCAAGAGACTGTGCAAACTTGCCGTAACCTCACAAGGAGTTTTCTCGACTAGTGAGTTCAGAATGGCTTCCATCATATATGCAATATTTGATATTATTTTTATGCAGTCATTATTGTTCCATAATAGCTTCCCTGTCACAAAAGTATGTTTCCCATATATCCAAGTTGCTAAAATGACACTAATTACCACCTCACCCCCCAGTCCAATCAATCCTTGCATTCTTTGTTTGCCCTACAAATTTCACAAAGCACAGGTCTTACATTGGCCTTTCACCAGGCAAGGACATTCTTTTTGAAGCCATTACAGATACTCCAGTCTCTCTGTTCTTGCCATGGCTAATCCCATTGCATAGCTCATATTTTCACTGTATTCCATTTCTGTGATTCCTTCTAGCTACATCATTCCTCATATGTTCTCTATTTTTCAGCCAACTAAAAAAGGGCAACATCCAGCCTTCAGGAGTACATCCCTTAAAATACTTCCACATTCTTTTCCCTACTCTGGCTTGCTTTACTTCACCCTTTTACTAATAAATCTATCTTTTCCTGAAATGTTTGTATTACCACCTCCATAATTTATAAAAACTCCCTTTTTTAAATCAATTAAGATAGTAGCAGAATGAGCATATTTAGAATTTTTCTAATGTTTTGTTTATTCTTGAGAGAGCGAGTGGGAGGGATGCGGGGGGGGGTGGCAGAAGATCTGAAGTGAGCTCTGTGCTGACAGCAGTGAGCCCAATGTGTTGCTCGAACTTATAAACTGTGAGATCATGACCTGAGCTGAAGTTGGATGCCTAACTCACTGAGCCACCCAGGTGTCCCTATTTAGAATTGTTTTAAAATTATGTTTAGTAGGTTGAGATCTACTAACCCACATTGGCGGTGCTAAATATGTACTGTGTGTGGAGGGAGGAACAGTAAAGAACAGTAGCATTGTTTGACCCAGATGCCTGGAACCTAGAGCTGGAAGTATTGTTTATTTGAGTCTCCCATCAGGGTTAAGCACAAATGACGGGTAAAAGCTTCAAGAAAGCCAATCCAAAACTGGAGAACCAGGGACAACACAGTTCCCTGAGGAGACTCCCTGGAGTCTGTTCCTGACCTACTAAGCCCACAATTTCCCTGGAAAGTTCTGGAGAGGACTTATCTCACCAGCTCATACTATTTCTCCTCTCTTTGTTTCTCTGTCTCTCTCTCACTGCCTCTGTCTGTATTGCCTATTCTCCAGTGATTTAACCAGTGATGAGGGAAGAAAGTGTTGTACCCTCCAGTCTCTGTTTATTTTGTTCTTTAGTGCTTTTGTTTGTAGCTATTTTCAGAGTGAAATAGGACAAAAAAGAACCCAGTTTTCAGAATGGATTTTTTCCCCAAGTCATTTCATCTAGGGATTTCCCTTAAGGAGACCATTCCTGGCACAGAAACCCTATACTCTAAATCTGTTTATTATTCATTACTTTAAATCTAGGCAAAATTCATAGACCTTCAGTGATCCTAAATCTGTATTCTATGCTAATGTGAGCTGTTTTCCCACACAACACTTTAGTGGATTGTGGTAGATCTGCACCGGGTAAAAGTTACTGATCTGCTCAACCTCTGTGACCACTAATATCTGAGGGGGACATAGAAAGAAATGTTAATTTCCTTCACTTTACTAGAAGTTAGCTGCCATGGGAGAGAGGTTGGTAACAAATTTGTGCAGGTCAATTAATCTTTTAAATTTATTTACAAGGCTGAGTAAATTCAAATTAAGTATTTCATCCAAGGAGTTCAAACTGCTCCATACTTAATGTTTGATAACAAGCATTTTTATTACAGTTCATAAAATAAGCAAGTTCAGGCAATGACCATGGTTATGTCACATGTTTAATTTCCTACCACAAGTCTATTGAAGACCTGAAATGCAATCACCATCTCAATCCTAAAAGATGTGCGTTCTTTGCAAGTGTACTTTTATGCTGAAAGCTAAAACCTTATAGTAAATGATCATATAAGTAAAATATAAAGAAATTGACATTTATCTTAATTGTATAGTGATACCAAGGCACATTGACCAGATTCTAAAGTGTGTAAAAATCTGTTTAATAATTCAAACATTGTATTTCTCCCACAGTCTGCTTTCTCTACCCACATAAGTATTCACTTTGCATGTGTAGGAAATCAAAGGTGATTACTTATTCAAACAGCAAGAAAAGTGTAACATTCAAAATAAAAGTACCACATTCTATACATTGTAATAAAATTAAATCACTTTCTTTTCATTTCAGTATCATTTTGTAACTTTAGTTGTATAGAAACAATTTATCCCCCTGGTTTTCCTGAATTTCACAGTATAGTAATGTTCTAGTTGTGATAATGATGCTATGGTATTTTGAAAAATGATTTCTCAATATAGGTATTGGGATGGTTAATTTTATGTGCCAATTTGATTGGGCCACTAGTTGCTCAGATCTTTGGTCAAACATTATTCTGGGTAAATCTGTGAATGTGTTTTCCATAGATGAGATTTACATTTGAAATCAGTAGATTGTCAAAAGCAGATTGCTCTCCCTAATGTGGGTGGGCCTTAGTTCACTCCGTTTAAGGCTTGAATAGAACAAAAAAGAAGACCTTCCCCAGTAGACAGGAACTTGAGCTGGGACATAGGTGTGGAAGCTACAGGCTTCAGCAATGAAACATGGAAAGGGTCCACAAGGCCACCTGGCTGTACACAGACAACCCATTTCAAAATATCCATAGTCCCTAACCAATCAATGGGTCATTTATAACTAAGCACAGTTAACAAACAGGGAATATTCCATATTTAGCCATACCTCCTCACTTTCCCTCCTTAAAAGCAGCCCCCACCCACTGGCTCATGGCAGACAGCTTCCCCTCTGCTGTCCTGCCCTCTGTTTCCTTCCCACTATTCAATAAATTTCTGTCTCCTTTGTTCTGCATCTGAAGTTTTCTGTGAATTCTTTGATCTCCTTTGCCAAAGGTTCCACCCCATTGTCATCCGACATTTGAAGACCTCCATGCAATCAAGAGATACTCAATCTAAGCACAAAAGGAAAAGGGTCTTTTCTTTTCTTTAGACTTAACTGAAACACATCAGATCTTCTTGGGGGTCAAGCCTGCTGGTTTTGGGTCTGGGACTCACCCCATCAGCTCTCTGGGTCTCTAGCTTGCCAACTGCAGATATTAGGACTTCTCAGTCCTTCATAATCCTGTAAACTAATTCTGTAAAAACTCCCCTGGGCCAAAAGGTGAGGGGCTTGCAAATGAGGATACCAACCATTGTTTGATCTTAAACTCTATTCGGGTAAAAGGTCAGGGGTTGAGCAACCTACCTCCTCCTGGCTGCAGCAAGCCCTTGAGATGTAAATCTTTAGTGAACATTGTGATTAGAACGGTCAAACATGTTCTTCAAGAGACTGTTAAGCAACCCCCACCTCTAATTGCAAAATTCTCGCTTCTGTACACTGGCTTCGCCCCTCCCTATATAAACCCTGAGCTATGGCTCAGCAGGGCGCTCTTCCGAGGACTCTTTGGGTGCCCAGGAGGGGCCGTCTGGCTGGACTAAAATAAACCTGAATAACCAACTCCTTTTGTGTTTTGTGGGCTTTGTCCTCGGTGATTCTCTTTTGGAAAAGGTGGTCTAACAATTCCTTGTAATAATTCTTTTTTATATATTCTATTGGTTCTGTTTCTCTGGAGAATGGTGACTAATGTAAATCAACTTTCTGTTTAAGAAATTTTCATCAGAACTAGTAAAAATTTAAACTTTAATAGTGGTGATGACATGGAGAACAAAGAAAATGTACACAAAATTAAATTTCCTTATAACCTGCAGCCCATTGACAAGTACTTGAGACAAGCAGAGTGGGACACTCCTCTGGGAACTCCCAACTGTCTTATTGTTAATGCTTTGCTAGGGGAAAAAAACAACTTTAGCTTGATCATAGCAAGCTTCCAGGATCCTGTGAGTCTTCGTTAGCATAGGAAAATCTTTTTGGAAACTTCCCATGTCTTTACCTCCCCCAACTCTCAATTCCAGTGCAGTTATTTCTGCCCAAGGGTCCTGCCCTCTTGCTATAATAAAAACACCGTTTTGCACTGAAAACATCTCAAGAATTCTTTCTTGGTCATTGGCTCTGAACCCCAACACTTTAAACCACATCAATGGGAAGTGCTGGGTTTTTGTTCCTTTGGTTAACTTGAGGTAGTTTCATAAAATTGTGTTACGTTTTTTCTTTAGAGCTGATAAACATGATCCCATGCAATGTGAACATGTAAATAGTTAAGGAATCACAGAGAAATTATTGCCTTTTGAAACTAGAGAGAACCGATAATATGAAAGCCCACAGAAAGCACCAGGGTTATTCTCCTGAGGTCCACAGAAAGAGTTTAGGTGATCTGTAAACTTAGTGGGCCAAGGCTGGGGTGGGGGTGAGGGGGGTGTTTCATCTTTATTTCATTCAATTCTAACTGAAATTTAACACTTCATTCAAATATGAAGTAGGCCCTAAATCCTATATATTTGCAGTACCTGTGACTTTGTAATCAAATGAAACCAGGCATTTTTAGATCACACTTCATTTGTAAAAAACTCATTACTAATTTGAAAAGATGGCAATTCACAAAACATTTGCTTAAATTTTAGTGTTTAATGTGTTAATTTAAAAAAGCTTACATATTAGTAAAATGAAAATTTATGTCTTATAATACTTAGATACCTGCAGTTTGACATAATTAGTTTCCTTTGTAATCCTGTAAATTTTAATTTAAGCATTTTAAAACATTATTTCTGAGAATGGGTCTGCATAGGATTGATTGATCAGCCTATCAGAGTGGTCCACAATGTGGAGCTCTCCTAGCAAAACAGCTTCATTTAACAAATTAGAAGACTGAGGCTCCAAATCAACAGATTAGAATTTGATTCCAGATCTTTTCATTCCACACTCTTTCCCCTCTATCATGCTGATATGCCTACCTTACAGACCACATCAATGCAGGGGACTGTCTGAATCTTAAATTTGTTCTTTCTGGGATTTTAGGGATCTTTTTTTTTTTTTTCAAATCACATTATAATCACTGGATGTGGTTGTAACCAACTAGCTGTGTATCTGGGGCATTTCTTCAATGTTTATTTAGCTACTTGGTGTGTACGTCAGTAATCCCTCATTTATTTTGGTTGCATTTTTATGCCAGTGCCTCAAGTTGCTATCTATACTCAGTTCCTCATAATGCATTGCAGATCTCCTTTAGTAATCTTTGAGAGGCAACAGGAAGTTATGCTTACTGACTCCTTAATATTTTAAACTGGAAACTTATTTCAGCTATCCTACGTGCCTGCATCTGATAACTTTCTTATATATGTTTTTAAAAAATAAATCAGTAAATATCTTGCAGTGCATTTATTAAGGATTAAATTGAGTCCAAGGAGAAAAACCAGCTTTTTAACTTGATTTTTAAAAGGAAATTTTCAAGCCGTAAAATGAGATTTTCAAAATCTCCAGTATCTCAAGCTTTCTGTGATGGTTCACCTACTTACTGAGTATTAACAAAGTATTTTCTGCTCTAAATGGTGCAGAATGGTATTCCTCTAGTATATGATGAGGGAGCATAAGGCAAGCTGACAGGTCACAA
Organism: Hyaena hyaena; assembly: GCF_003009895.1. Taxonomy (NCBI): domain Eukaryota; kingdom Metazoa; phylum Chordata; class Mammalia; order Carnivora; family Hyaenidae; genus Hyaena; species Hyaena hyaena. Next base: position 530,793 of record NW_024081218.1, on the reverse strand, counting down.
CCCACCAGGTGGGATGTGTGTGATATGTCTGGGGCATTCGTGGCTGCCCATGAACAAAGGAAAGGGGGGAAACAAATGGTTAACTGATAGAGATCACAGTCCTGCAGGACCTGAGTCTCCATCTATTTAAAAATATCTTAGTAAATCACAAAAAAAGGCAATCTTATCAATAGCCTAATCTCCAGGAACCTAGAGACTCTGTGTCCTGGAACCACACCATCACCCCTCCAGAGTGATGCGGGAAGCAAAGCAGAAGGAAATGGCAGACAGAACTAAATTTCCTTATAACCCACAGCCCATTGACAAATACTTGAGGCTGGCAGAGTGAAATGTTTCTCCAGGAACTCCCTACTATCTTAATGCTAATGCTTTCCTAGGGGGAAAAACAACCTTCTCTTGACAATAGCAAGGCCTCCACTATCCTGTGAGTCTTCTTTAGCATAGGAAAATCTCACTGGAAACTTCCCCTGGACTTTACCTCCCCCATCTCCATAGTATAAAACCAGTCTCTCCTCATGGTCCTGGGGCAGCAATTCTTGCCCATGGGTCCCATCTCCATGTTTCAATAAAATCACCTTTTTGCAACAAAGATACCTTCAAGAATTCTTTCTTGGCTGTCGGCTCCGGACTCCACAAACCCCATTATCACCCCCCAAAAATCTCATCACTATACACAAGTAGAGTTGCCAAACTGAAAAGTTTAATTTTCATCTCATTATCTTCATTTTTAAAACTTTAATCCTGTTACCAAATATGAAAAATGTTACTTTATATTTGGAATACTTCAAATCATATTAAAATATACTTATGCAGTAATGAATGCTTTGGAGAGCACTCTGTAAAAGTGAAAAAAAAAAAAAAAGAATGAAGACATTTGCCCGTATTTTTACTCTAACTTCTAACTTACGTCTCCTCTCCAAACCCCAAGTCTTCTCTATTTTGCCTTCCTCTTCCTTGGTTAATTAGTTAACTTAAGATTCCTGGCCAATGGGCACATGATAACAGAAGAACTATTTCTTTTTCTTTTTTTAAAAAAAAATTCTCCACTTAAGGTTTTGTGTAACAAAAAATAGGTATGCTATTTTAAAACCTTAAAAATATTTACATTTCTCTCAAAATGTTGGACTTAAATAAAAACCTCCACTAAAATAATAAAATAAGAGCCACCCTATGGTATCATGTACCACAATATATTCCAGATGAATCGATCTTTTAAAAAAATTTTTTTAAATGTTTAGTTTTGAGAGAGAGAGAGAGAGAGAGAGAGAGAGAGAGAGTGGGGGAGGGGCAGAGAGAGAGGAAGACAAAGAATCTGAAGCAGGTTCCAGGCTCTGAGCTGTCAGCACAGAGCCTGATGTGAAACTTGAACCCACAGAGCACAGATCATGACCTGACCCGAAGTCAGATGTTTAAGCGAATGAGCCACCCAGGTACCCCATGATGAATCCATCTTTTAAGGGTAAAATCTAACTCATACCCATTAAAATCATACTACCTCATACTCATACTCATTAAAATTGGAAGAAAAACTTCAATAACCCTAGGGTAAGAAAGATATTTTTGAGTAGGTCACATATCAAGATGACAAAAATCATTAATTACCCCAACAACATAAACATATGTATTTTCTGCATGACAAAAATTACCATAAACAAAGTTTGGAATATTGGTCTGATATGGAATAACGGGAGGCCTGGTCAATACCAGCAGCCTCATTTCCAACATGAGCCGGTAGTAGCAGAAGGAGATACCAGTTTTCATTTCTCATGGCAGGAGCTGCAAACACTGCCATTTCCTTGCTGTGACTGCCATCCAGAGAGGCCAGTGCGCCTCCTGGAAGGGACATGTTTTTAAAGTCATCATTTTCTTAAACTGTAAGGTAATGTTAATTGAGTTGGTTAGTCAGCAGCCAACCAGCTCTTTCTGTACAAACCAAGGAAAAGCCCCTTTCTTACTTCCTTATTAAATGGGAGAGGAAGAGATTATAAAACCAGGGGTAGAGGCAGATAGGGGAGAGAGCAACAATGTTACAATCCAGTTAGAAATCCCTAGAGGATAACAAAACTTTTATTTTGTATTATGTGGCTTATAGATGTTTATTTATTTATTTTGAGAGAGAGACAGAGAGACAAAGAGAGAGGGAGTGCATGTGCACACTCAGGGAGGGGTAGAGAGAGAGGGAGAGAATGCCAAACAGCCTCTGTATGTGGGGCTCAAATCTCATGACCCATGAGGTCATGACCTGAGCCAAAATCAAGAATCAGACATTTAACTTACTGAGCCACCTAAGAACCCCAACCAAAACATTTTTAAATCTGTATATGGAATAATAATACTTATTTTGCCCATACCACAGGATTGACTTATGATCTAATAAGGTGTTTGCTTCTTTTTTTTAATGTTTTATTTATTTCTGAGAGAGAGAGAGAGAGAGGGAGAGAGAGGGAGAGGGAGAGAGAGAGAGAGAGAGAGAGAGAGAATGTGAGTAGGAGAGGGTCAGAGGAAGAGAGAGATAGCTCCCAGTTTCAGAAATGTTACTGTTTTACACCTAGAATTATATCACCAACAACAATTTAATATAAGGTCCATTTGGAGCCATCAGAAATGTCTATACCACTGGGGAGGAGACAAACAAAAGTAATTGCCACTTAATAGGGAAGAACAGTTCTCTTTTAGGAGGATTGGGAATGGATACAATAACATGAGTCCCCTGCTGGGGTAGGAGTCAATAAAGTAGACAGCCCAAATAAACAGGAAGTTACTGGAAGAGAATAGACAGCCTAAAAATGGTAAGGAAAACTGAAAACAAAGTTTCATTCATTTTAAAATCTTGATTTCCTTGAGGACCATTCTTATTTACATGGTTTGCAGGTATTGTATTTTCTAGGCAAGTGTCAAGTTATTATCAAAATATGCTAAATATGGGCCACCTCACTTTCTACAAGGAGACATTTACATGAGGATTTAGCATTTATAAACAAACACCTTGGGGTGCCTGGGTGGCCCAGTCAGTTAAGCATCCAACTTTAGCTCATGGTTCGTGGGTTTGAGCCCCACGTCAGGCTCTGTGCTGACAGACCTCATGAGGAAAAGCTTATTCCTGCCTTTACAAAAGAGATTTTAGATGAAAGCTCTGTGGATGATTGTAAAAAGCCTCTTCCTATGGACCTTGCATATCAAAGGCCATTGAGTCTGGCCCTGAGACTAAGAGCCTAATTTAGAGTTAAGGGCAAATATCCACCCTCACCCATTTGTTTCTGCTTAGAGCATTTTCTGGCCTTGTATATGCTGATTGCTCCCTGTGAAGGAACCTATTGAGGAACTTCTTCTTTTGTGATTATGAGAGCAGAGGTGTTCCCTGAAAGACCTGTTTTTCTTGATACTTCCACCTTAAATAAACAAGCTGTTGACCCCTGCCCACAGCGAAGTAACTTAACCCTTTTTATGCTAAAAACTTTGTCTGGTATGTTAAAGATGCCCCCCATCCCCTTAGGATAAGCCTCTAAATCCCCTACCTCAGTCACTATTGTAAACGTTATGCATGAGTCTTCTACATAGCTATGTCCTGGGAAATTTCTTACATATCAAAGAAGATTGTTATCAAAAACCATTGTCTAAGGCAAACGCCACTTCTGTGCCTTCCCCCAAACACTTAATGATAAAATAAAGTTGAGCCCCAGTCAGAGCAGAGATGCCTGTCTGGTGATCAGAAAGGATCTCCGGGGCTCTCTCATTCTCTCTCTCGCCGACACCGTCCATCCTTCAGGGACCCCTGGACATGCTGGAGCCGGCCTCCAGCATGTCCCATATAAAGACACTCCAAAATGCCACTCTGGCACTATCTCTGATAGGCTTACTGCTGGTTATTCCAACAGCTAAACCTATTTCTTCATGAAATGCAAACTATATACAGAGTGACAAACCCAGGGCCCTTCCAAAAACTGTACTCTGATCATATCGGAAAGGTAAAGAGAAACCATCCAAACTGACCTTTGGCCAACGCACTGGATGAAAGCACACTCCCCCTGGGTACAATTCCTATAGGACCTTTAATGACCAAAAGGATCAAGATATAGATTTTATGTCTCAGTGAAGGATAACAACTCTGGCTTCACAATGCTGTTCCATGCTGAGGAATTGGCTGACATAACATAACTTCAGCTATTATTTCACCAGCCTTCTTGAGGTTTGTCTTAAATAGCTTCTCCTGGCCTCACAGGCAATGCTATTTTAAATAATACAGTGTCAGCATTTCAGTGATGTATTCCAGCTGCAAGGCATTAAAAAAATTAACTGAAAAACCTAACTGGTTTTCAATTCAACATTAACTGTCTCAGGCTGCAAATATTTTTAATGAAATATTTAAACAAATGCTACTTTAGATGAAACAGTTTAGTCACTTCCCTTCAAAAAAAAATCCAGACATTTCAAAAAAAGCAAACCTGGAAGTAAGGAAACAGCTGGAGTTACTTTGCATATATTTAGCATCATTCAGTAGATAGCAGGAGAAAGTTTACTGTCCTCCTTGTGACCAGAGCTACAGGGCAGTTGTAAATCAGGTGGGTTGCTCTCAGGTTTTTAGAAGTAATTCATTTAATTTTAGGAGGGCACAGGGAGAAAAGGCTGAAAAATGCAGACTTGGCAAACCAGGAGGGCAAAGGATGTGGATGGCATACCATCGCACATTACCATTTCAAGCAAGTTAAGTGCTGAGAGTGAGAAATCAGGCAGAGGAAATAACACCATCAGCAGTACTATGTCTAATGCTGACAGATGACAGCATCTTCGCATAACCTGAAAGCCTGGGGCCAAAATAACTGCTGGCCTAGGGATAGCTCTGCTACAGTGAGTTCATCAGAGCTTTGTAGCCACCATTCTACCCAAGGAGCACTGTGCATAGGATACCCGGGTACCACCCATGACTCACATCCCAATGCCAGTCCCCACAGATCAGATTTCTTCGTACCAGACCTAGGACCATTATTTTGGTCCTAGTGTACCCGTCAGTTGTACACTTACACCACTAGTTTTTTTAACTCAATTCTCTTTTGAATTTTTTCTGCCTCTCCTACATGTTTTTTGAGGTCAAATAATTTGTTTTGTCCACCTTTCTACTGACCTCATATTGATCAGCACAATAAAGTGGGTATGATAAGAGTTTGTAAAAATGAAATCAGTCCAATTGTATCAATGTTTTTTTTTTTTTTTCCCCAACGAGAACGTATGGTAAGGGAGAGGAGAAGAAAAGAGTTTTACAAACATCATCTGGCTTGACCTAGGTTTAGACCTGAAAATGACCGGATTCAGAATTCTAAAGATCTCGGGAAGCTTGAGGTTGACTTGCGGTAATTCCATGAGTCATGACTGTACTCAAAAGCTCTCTATTAATTCCCTGCAGGGCAAAATCTGCTTTCAAGAAAACCATGTATCCTATTAGATACCTGGAGGAAGTCAGTAAGTATATACTGACACAGAGCACATTGTGATAAGTAGGTGCTTGAGATAAATACTAAAGAACAATCAAAGCATGACCCACAAATAGACTGCAGATGAGATAGATGATTTTGCATTCTCCCTTGAAAAGCACTGATGTCTCTTTTCAGCAGTATGACTTTAGGCAGTTATTTAACTTCCTGAAACCTTGAATTTCTCTGATGTAAAAAAGAGACTATGTGTACAATATGAGGAGGTTAAGAGAAGTAAATTAAATAATGCATGCAAAGCACTCAGCACCTAGTCCTCCATCAGAAGTACTTAGTACCTAACTGTTATTATTATGAATTACCTTTACTACTAAAGTAACCAACAGACCACACACACACACACCTATATTTTTGGCAATGTCTTTCTAGCAAATATGATTAAAACTATTTTCTCCTGCCTTCTAAGATATGGTATGCTCATATTTAGAAAGCTAAATCGTTTCATAATTATCTAATGTACTTTTTCCTAATAAACTTTGGTAAACTTTGGTTCTAAAGGATGCTCTTTTCACACTTTTTCTTTTTCTTCTTCTCAAATTAATCTCTTTGGATTTTATAAAAGAGTTCATGTGACAGAACTGTATTTTTCTTATTTAAATACTCTTACTTAATTCAATAAATGATAATATGTTTAAAATGTTATACAAATATTAAATATTATAAAATGCATTCCCCTTTTGATTTCCCACAAAATAGAGGCTTTAAAAAATGGTATAAAACTCTGTAAAAGATGATTATCTATACCTGAAAAATGATAGCATATCAGTTCATATTTTTTCATGCAGTATCTAGGAATTTTTTAGTAAATTACTTTATTTTTCTTAAATTTTTCCTTAATAAAATCATTTTCTAATCTGTGATGGGAAAACACAATAAAAAATACTTAAAATAACATTATAATTAACAACAAAAAAGAAACCAAAGTAACAAAACAGACTAAAAATTATTCTAACATTTAAAAAAATACATAATGCCTACTTCGTATTTAATAAATATATGCTTCATATCTACTATGTGCCTGGTGCTTTCATATATTTTATCTTTATAATAATATTTTAGGGAGTAAATAATTATACCTAAGCTGTTTGAAAGCCACTATTGCTAAGGAAAATTTAAACAAATCATCTGTGGTTATTTAGGTGGTGAGAAGGCCAAGATTTGGACCACACTTTCTGTTTCCAGGTCTAGTATTCTTGACTCTTTAACTGCAATGTTGGGATTATAAAGAAGTCAGCTTTCTCCTCACTACATCTGAAACTCAAAGCACTTAGAAATGGAAGCCACTTTGATATGAGACTTTTGTGTTGGATTTGACATTTTGCAGATAGATACAGAAAGGACACAAATGACATTTAACATGTCCCCTTGCCATCTGCCACACTGACATCTCACCTGGATATGAATAGTTACTTCAAACTCAACTCATCAGAGATTAAATTCCACATTATACTAAACAAAATAAACTAGTCACAAAAAGATAAGTAGTGTATTATTCTCATTATATGAGTGCTATTGACTGAAATATATCTTCCCACAAATCCCTGTGTTGAAGCCCTAACCCCCAGGGTGACTGTATTTGGAGATGGGGACTAGAAGGAAGTGATAAAGGTTAAATGAGGTCATAAGGGTTAGATACTAATCAGATAGCTCTGGTGCCCTTAGGAGAAGAAGAGACACCAATGTCCTCTCTCTCTCTCCACCATGTGAGGACAGAGCAAGAAGGTCTTTGTCTGAAAGACAGAAAAAGGGCTCTCACCAGGAACAAGCACCTTGATCCTGGACTTCCCAGCCTCCAAAACTGTAACAAGTAAATGTCTATTGTTTATGCCACTCAGCCTATGGTATTTTATTATAGCAGCCCAACCAGATTAATTCAAAGAAATATCTAAAGTAGTCAAATTCAGAGACACAGAAAGTAGAATGGTGGTTGCTAGGGAATAGGGGGAGGGAAACTGGGGAGTTGTTTAATGGGTATAAAGTTTCAGTTTTGCAAGATGAAAAAGTTCTGGAGAACTTTTATATTCACAACAATGTGAATATATCAACACTACTGAACTCTATGCTTAAAAATATGTCCATTATCCTTTTTAACAAATAATTTTTTAAAAGTCAGGAGCAGGGAGCTGGGCTGGCTCAGTGGGTAGAGCATGGGACTCTTGATCTTGGGGTTGCAAGTTCAAGACCCACATTGGGTATAGAGATTACTTAAAAATAAAATCTTAAGAAAAAAGTTAACATAGGGGCACCTGGGTGGCTCAGTCAGTTCAGCGTCCAACTTCGGCCAGGTCATAATCTCATGGTTCATAAGTTTGAGCCCCGAGTCAGGCTCTGCGCTGACAGCTCAGAGCCTGGAGCCTGCTTCAGATTCTGTGTCTCTCTCTCTCTGCCCTTCCCCCACTCACGCTCTGTCTCTCTTTCAAAAAAAAAGAAAAGAATAAACATTAAAAAATTTTTTTAATGTTAAGATAGTAAATGTTGTATTAGGTATACTATACTACAACTGAACATTTTAAACTAAAAATAAAGAATAAATTAATCATTTCTCAGCTCCTTCCCCAGTACTTCTTTTCTCCAAAAATGGTTACAATATTCATCCAGTTGCTCACATAAAATCTTTAGAATCATTCTTTACTTTTCACCTTCTTTTGCTTCCCCTTACACATATAATCTAGTGCTTCTCAGACTTTAACATGTAAAAGATAACCCAGAGGGTTTGTTAAAACACAGATTTCTGGGTCCCATTCCCAGACTTCTGATTCAGTATGTCTGGGGTGGGTCTCAAGGAACAAGTACAGAGGTAATAAATATGAGGTAAGAGCTTAAAAGGAATTACTATTATTATAAACATTTTTTAAATACAGAAAAACATATGTTAATTCTTAAAGCTCAGAGAAATGAGATGTTTTTCAGAAATAATAACTTTATTTCCCAGAGTCCAGAGACTTCTACCTAATTTTTTCTTTGTTATATGTTTGCCACTCAGTTAAATGACGCCAATTTTAAATTGACCAAATGAAATAATTTCATTAAGAAGTCAAAGACAGCATTCTACCTGAAGTACAATTTCTATCATGTAGAATCAAAAATATATTTTTTTTCCTTTTTTAATACTATTGGTTCTGAAAGTTAGTTTTCTAAAAGTCTATTATCTTATTATTTCAGTACTTGATATAGAGTATTGACCTATATATTCTTTTTTATTTTTGTAGCACTTTGAAGTAATTAGGATGTTACAGCCATCTGATAGATGAGGACAGGTAAGCAATTGCCAATGATCCTATAAATAATAAGTAACAGAGACTGTAGTAGAATTTGACTCCTGCTCCAGGTTTGTTGACTCCTGCTCCAGCTTCTTCATGGCTTGTCAAAAGATTTCTTTTCCCAGTTGTTGCTTCAAATATTCTCCCCTGGTTAAGTTTATTTTTTTGGTAAATACTTGTCAAGGAGGAAGCAGGGAGAAGAGCTGTTATCACTGCATACATTTATGCTGTACTATGCTGATCCCATTAATAAATGCCAAGATGGCTGGCAAACTTGAGCCTGTGCCCTAAACTCTGCAGTCCGTAGCTCTCTGCCTTGGTCGCCTCAAGACCACTATCCTTAAAATTTTTTAATGTTTAGTTAGAGAGAGAGAGAGAGAGAGAGCGAGAACTTGAGTGGGGGAGAGCCAGAGAGACAGAGACAGAATCTGAAGCAAGATCCAGACTCCAAGCTGTGAGCTGTCAGCATAGAGCCCGATGCAGGGCTTGAACTCAAGAACCGTGAGGTCATGACATAAGCTGATGTTGGACACTTAATCGACTGAAACACCCAGGTGTCCCTAAGATGACTATCATCAAAGATGACGGCTCACAAGTTAAAATAAATTTAAAAGGAGAATTAAGAGAAAAATATTTTTGGATAGTCAATTCAGTTCAAATCCCAAACATTCAAAAGTAGGTAAAATGTTTCATTAATTTGGGGCACCTGGGTGGCTTAGTCGGTTAAGCGTCTGACTTTCGCTTGGGTCATGATCTCGCGGTTCGTGGGTTCAAGCCCCGCGTCGGGCTCTGTGCTGACTGCCAGCTCAGAGCCTGGAGCCTGTTTCAGTCTGTGACTCCCTCTCTCTCTGACCCTCCCCTGCTCACGATGTCTCTTTCTCTCTCTCCTAGAAATAAATAAAACATTAAAAAAAAATTAAAAAAATGTTTCATTAATTATCCTGCAATTCAGAAATGGCAATCCTAGCATGATACCAATAAGGAAAGCAAAGAGTGCCCCTCCTTCAATTGGTATTAGAAATGATTAGTTCTAATCTCTCGGGGTTGTCAACAATATGCATGTCAATAAGTTATCACAGATTTCTTCCTCTCTCTTAATGTGCAAGTGTATATATTTTTAATATTTTATAACCACTGCACAGTCAATAACTGTTTGCTGACTACTACAAAGTGTCACATGTTCTAGAGAATACAACTATTAACAAAAAGCATACTTTATATTTTCAAAGATGTTGCCATATAGTTGGATAGGAAGTGCTTACCTGTATAAAGTGCTCAGATGATTTATAGAAAATGTGCTTTAAACGGTACAGTATATTGGTTTGAAAATTACTTTTGGAAGATCACGTAAATTTAGTAGAACTGAATAGAGTCTATTGATAAGAAATCTTTGGCAACAGCTAAAAGGTTAGCAAATAATGTAATACTATGCACTGACTGCTATCTGAAAGGCAGGTAGAAGTTTTCAACAATAGGCACTGCTAGCTACAGGATTCTTTTTGGATAACTGAGCACTGTGGTGGATAGATACACTATTGACGTGATCCCTTTATCAATTAAGCTTGGGTTTCTGTTTCAAATACCCAAGGTCAAACAGGAATATATTACTTCCTTGCTCTGACATGGAACAATAGCATAAAGAAAGGCACACGACCTCTTACCTACCTTCCCCTCTCCCCTACCCTTTCTCCTTTTCCTTCCCCGCGCCCCCCCCCCCCAGCCAACAACAACAAAAAGTTTAGGACTCATGATAAAGTAAATAGACTCTTGGCCCACAGGAGCTAGAATTACAAAATATTTGAGAGCTCCTATTTTTAAAGTAACTAGCTTTATGCCAAATTGTTTTGCTCCTGAGGCTCTGAGAAAAATCCATGAAAGTCTTTCTTAGTCTTTCTTAGATGTACACCAAGTTTCAGGCTGTTTTCCAAAACTGAATGCAGCATAGTATGTTCTAATTAGACAAGGATAACAGATTTAGAATCAAGCAAGTAACAATTGATAACAGATAAATTGCATACATTTAAGCTAATTTATTATTTATATAGTGATATTTGTTACTTAATTTCTTTTAGTATTTTCTCTTAAGTTAAATATGTAATATATGTAATCATTTTGGGGTTTTGCTTATTAAATAGCAATATTTTTTAAATGATTTCAAAGGTTGATAAGCCCTCAATAAATTATATTCTTCTGTATCACCAGTGAAAGAAATTGGCACTAGCCTTTTAAAAAGTCATTCAGCAGGATGTATTACATACTTGAAAAAGGTATTCTTTGATCTAGTGATATCATTTCTGAGAATCTATCCAATGTGACTGATCTAACAGAATAGGAAAACTATTTACATAAAAATATTTTCCATGCCATTGTTTAAATTATAATATATTATACTTTTGGATGAGTTATATAAGTAAGGAATATTAGAAACAACATAATTACTCAAACCATAAATGCCTAAATTAAATCTCATAGTCATTAAATATAATGATCATAAAAGTTAGTAGCATGAAATCTTTTGAAAGAATACTGCTAATCTTTAAAAATGTAAAACCTAAGAGCAAGATCCTCCCTACTAGCTTAAACTCTAAAAGCTTACTACTGTACTCAAAATAAAACCCAAAACCTGACTCTGGCAAAGCCCAGAATGCAAAGCCCATCCTGTGATCTGGCCTCTGGTTACTTCCTCCCTTGTCTACTACCACACTCTTCCTCACCCACTAACATCCCCCACACTTAGGACTACTCCATCCCACTATTTGGAATACATGTGACCTACTCTTTGCTGGACAAGTTCCTTTGGGTTTGAGTTTAAATGTCCTCTTTTCCCAGAAGACTTGCTTAATTATCCAATATGAAGCAATCACTCCCTAGCATGTCCCTCTACTTTAATTTTCTACATAGTACTCATTATCATCTGATAATTTCCTGTTCACTTCTTAATATGTGTGTCATCAGGCTACTCCACTAGAATACACACCCCATAAAAGCCAGATCTTACATTCTGTCACTGGTACATAGAAGATGTTTGATAAATATTTCTTTTCTTTTAAGTTTATTTATTTAGTTTTGAGAGAAAGAGAAAGTGTGAGCATGAGTGGAGGGGTGGGGGGCAGAGAGAGGGAAGACAGAGAATCCCAGGTAAGCTCTGTACTGTCAGCAAGCCCAATGAGGTGCTTGAACTCATGAACCATGAGATTATGACCTGACCCAAAATCAAGAGTCAGATGCTTAACCGACAGAGCCACCCAGGCAGCACAGTAAATATTTCTTGAGTGAATGTGAGGAGGTTAAGAATATGTCAGTTCAAAATACGCTACTTTGATATAAGAACTGTTTTGACCTGAAGGCAATTGAGAGGAAGCAAACACAAGGAAAATTCTGCCCTCTTCCTCTCTACTAGGCAGGATGATGTCTCCCATCAGCCCAGAGACAGATGGCACCAGAGGAATCCATAGAACAAACTCCATAAAAGCTCACCTTCCATTATTTCCCCCCATATATTTACCTTCCTAGTTTGCTGCTCCTAAAAGCCTAAAACTTTTCCTTTGTCTTATCTCTTTCTACAAATGTATTGTTCTTTGTAAAGATGCTATAGAAACTCAAGTGCTAACCACCTCTTTCACTTATTCATCAGTTCGTCAATATTCAGTTCTCTCAGGCAATGCACATGTTAATAAATTCCATTTATTTTTCTTTTATTAATCTATCCTTTGTTCAGTCTAATTTGTAGGGCTCTAGCCTATGGAGGAGGAGGAAAAGTGTTTTATTATCCTCCCTTACAAATAAATCTATCCATTCTAATAAATCTTTTTTTAAACAGGAATATGCTTTAAAAGAAAAATTAGCCATATTTAAAGAGGATTTTGTATAAACCTCTAAATGATCACACAACGAGCTACAATACCCAGCTACCATTACTACTTGGGAATAGCTTCTGTGATTGAAACATCAAGGATACCCCAGGAAATGAATCACATTTTAAGGCTGTACTTTTCAAAGCAAATAAAATTTCACAATGCCAAACATTTACAAAAACCCAAAATAACATATAATTAAGAAATAAGCTATTCAGTTCAATGTATAAGTACAAGAGCTATATACAGAAGACACAACAATTCAAGGACAGCTAGAGGGGTTTGGACTCAATAGGAATAATAAAATAACTCCTAAAACATTTGGGAAAGAGCTTTTTAGGGAACTTTAAGATATTCTTATCATTTTGACTTGCTCTTTTAGAACATTCAAACCCTAAATTATTCTCCTACCAATCTTTTGGCTTAGAGCCCAAGATAATACAGGACCAATAGAAAATTCCAAGTCCTCAAATTCTCAGGTGATATAATTATTTGTTCCTTTTAGAAGCTTGAAACACCTCAACCAGTATTCAGTTGGTCAGGAAACATCTAGAATTTATAGACTGTTGTTAGCTTATAAGCATATTTAATTAGCATCTGCTACTTTAAAAAAACACAATGATTTAGACATGAGACCCAAGTCATTTTTGTTTACTCCCTAGGGCATTGACATGCTTACCAAATATAAACTGAGCTATCAGCAAAAATGGAAGATAATTATTCAGATATAAATAGGGATATTTAACAAGATGCCTATAACCTCTTTTTGTCTATTGAGTGTTTTGAAAGGCAAGAAAGTAAAGTAAAAGGAAAGCCTAAATCTTTAAAGGTAGATTTAATTTGGTGGTATTTGTTATAGGCCTTAAAATTTTTAAATATTGATAAGATATACAATAATACATTTATTACCAGTAGTATCTCTTAAAGAGCACCCACTTACAAGTAAGTGAGATTATATTGAACCTTATTCCTCACTGAATTAAGCAATTAGTTCTAGAAATTTCTGACAAGGCCTAGGTACACACTTGAATCCCCACCCGTAAAAAATGTTACAAGTCATGCTCATCACTGTATGTCTCTAAATCAATAAAGTGGTGTAAAAATGCAACATAAGCAAAGAGGAAATTTTAATATATTGTATAATGCATGTTTCACATCTTGTTATACTTTTATTAAATATTCGGCTGCTAGCATAGCACTATAAGGCTGTGCAGCAAAAGCACACATATTAATAGAACATTTCTTTAACAACTTATAAAAAAGAAACATGAAGATTTTGACAAGCACATAATATGGTAAATCTCAGTAATATGAAAGTATAGCTGTATATTTCAACATAAACTGAATGTTCAACATTTTACAATACCAGTAGTGGGAATAAAGTAATTTAATAGGCAGAATTGCCCCTAGTCATTTGCAAACTACTGAAAATTTGCACGTAAAATTTAATACTCTATTTTCTTTTTCACTAGAGGCCTTTTCGAAGAGAGGAGAAAAGAGCAAATGTGAAGAAATCATGTATTAGTGACTATATTGTTCCTTTAGAAACTCCAAATAAAGGAATAGCAACACTTCACTGCATTGCATTTCCAATGAACTTCATATTTCAGCCTAACAACCATTTTCTTAACATTCTCATGCTTGACTTTTTCTTGTAGTTTTGGTTATAAACAGTGATTACTCCTAACATATATACGTTATATACATATTTTTACACGGTTTTATAAATTTACACAGTTTATATACAACATAGTTTTAGGCCAATAAATGATACAACATAAATCTCTAGTGTAATGATATTTGGCAATAAACATTTCATGTTTACCACAAAACCGAATTATTATACTAGAGGATACCTAGAACTTCCTCCCATATAAATTTTGCCATATATAAATCAGTATAGCAGAGAATAATTCATACTTTAAGAGGGATGACACTTTCTAAGTTCAATGAGGCCTTAATTTAACTGTGAGGGAAGATTTAAAGACTAGAAATAGAGAAAAATGTGAAGCCAGAAGTTTAGTCACTAAATAGTTCTTTTATATCTCCATTTGACCAAAACCAAAACTTCTGACCAGGAGACGGCAGAGATACTATATTTCTGTTGTTATTATTTCTTCTTAAGCCAAGACTTCCCCACTCTACATTACAGGGAAAGTCTATGAAAGCCTATTTTGCTGGGGCATCACTGACCTCTGTTTTGAGTACAATTCACTTCTAAAGTGTCTGTCTGCCCCCTAGCTGAGGGGTCTCACCATTATTACTTTTAAGGGGCTTCCTGGTTCAGATCATTAAACCTGCAAGTATCACCTACAGCTAAGCGAAATTCACCACCACCTTGCCAAATGCACCATTAACTTGGTGGCAAGGACGCACACACACACACACACACACACACACGCACACACACACACACAGTCTCAAAATTGATTCTGTATCAAAACTGTTTCTTCAGGTGCAATTCCTAATTTTTCCAAAGGAACATTTCACAGAAAAATCTACGTTAGAGTGGCCTGTCAATCTTTAATATTATCTCTCCTCTATCTTAACATTGGCTAGCATTAAACTAATCTGCTGCCCTTGTTTAATCCAAAAAAGGTGACACCTATCAAATGTTTTAGAAATGTGTGAGCTTCCCTAGAATGGCATAGAGAGAGAGATTCCTTCCCCCAAAAAAGTTTCTTTATTTGCTGCCTTATAGGAAGTTCTCACTCCAGAGAACTAATAGTTCTCACTCCAGTGAATTAATAGCTGCTGCACAACTGGAGATTCCTAATTCTTTGCCCCTCATTGTTTATTTCAAATGGAGACTTCGACGTTGTTGAGGTCAGAACAATTTATTCTGTCCAGACAAATAAAGAACACTGCTAAGATCCTTTCTAAACTCTCCCCAATATAGGGCCTATAATCACATCTTTCCTGTAATAAGGAATTAAAGTATCAATCAATAGCCTAAAAAATGTCTTCATCAGTTTGAACAAAAAATGCCTTAGCTACATTCCTTGTCTTGTACAGGATCTATAAGCAATAAATGTATATAATAGTTGCCTTCATATTTGGTAATACCTAATGAAGCTAATATTTTGTCTTAGAATTCATGTCCTGCCCAGTATCTTAAGGTAGAGAAATGACACTCCTCTTTCTTTTCTATTTCTGAAGTGTCCAATGCAGTTAAACCAGTTAACTTAGGCTAAAGTTACACTAAAAGTTCTATTATGTTTTCCAGAGTTTCCCAAATATTTTAAAATATCAGATTGATAAAATGTTTTCTGACCACTCTACCCAAAATGTTAACAGTTTTCTGTTGACCTCCTCTTCAACAAAAGCTCACAATATAATGGAAGCAAAAAGAGATTTAGAATTTAAAACCATATAGGTGATATTACATTTAAATAATAATACCAAAATAAAGTGAAATTTAATGGGAAAATATCCAAAGATATATAATGCAGAAAATGTTTTTAGCACTCTAAAATGTTTTATTATAAACTTGGTAGTTTCATTATTATTGCTATGATTAACATTTAAATGAAAAAATGGATTTGTTCTTAAAAACTTTTTAAAAATTGCTAAAAAAAAAAAAGGTCTTATTTCCATGGTTCAGAGTATGGCTCAGTTTCTAAAATGCAACATGAACAAGAAACCAGGCCCATTTTTGGGCCTTGCTCAAAATAAAATAGTAGTTTCCAGAATTCCTACTCTATCAAAGTGAGAAACTGGTCTTACAGAAACAATTTAGAGCAAGTAGTCTGACTGGATATTTTGCAATCACAAATGCAAAAGTACCTTAGGTCTAGACTAATGATTTGCAGCTAATTTTTAGACTTCCATATATTTTTTTAGTAACAAGGACTCTATTGAAAGCAGAAGAAAAGTGTTTCAGAATCTCTAGAGGGAAAGAGAATTAACAGTATGGGTAGACTTAAAAAATGCCCACCCCCTTATACCTTAAAATTAACCCCCCCTAAAGCTGGCATGTGTCTTCCAATGGAAAATCACTGCTCTAGACCCCAAAACTGTGGAAAATATGACAAGAAGCAGGGTGCTTGACTAACAGGAAAGTTAGTTACTTCCAGAATGTATACCTTTAACTATTGCTGATGAATCCAACTGGAATAATAAGCCCCATTTGCGAGGAAGACTGAAGACAAAGAGTAATCAAAACAGCAATCTGTACTCCTATGGAAGAGGGAGGTTAGGAAGTGCTGGGATATATTTAGATGAAATAGAGAGCTGCAGTAATCATTTGTCAAAGACTTAACAAAAATCAAATGTGTTCAACCATAAAACTTTCAAATTAGACATATTAGCTGTGTAAAATAAATATTATCTAGAATGGAAGTAAAAGATAGCTATATTCCATCAAAAAGAAAGCTATCCTCTAATTTTTGCCAAGTAATTACATAGAAGCTAATATAATCATTTACCTCAGAAAACCCCAAACTGTAAAATGAAATTTTCATTACAAACAACGTAACTAAAACTTCAATAGCTACTGGAAACATGATGAAAATGCCCTGATCTCATTTACCATAAGATATGTATATAATGTTAGTTTCCAATGAAAGAACATTGCATATTTAATTTGGCAAAAGGGCTTAAAAATTTTTGTGTGTGTGTTTATTTATCTTTGAGAGAGAGACAGAGACAGAATGTAAGTGGGGGAGGGGCAGAAAGAGAGGAAGTCACAGGCTCTGAAGCAGGCTATAGTCTCTGAGTGGTCAGCACTCAGAGCCCAACATGGGCTTGAACCTATAGAGCCTAACACAGGGCTCAAACCCAAGAGCCGTGAGATCCTGACCTGAGCTAAATTTGGACACTTAACGAACTGAGCCACCCAGGTGCCCCAAGGAAAAAGGGTTTAAAGTGCACATTTTGTTAGATCATTTGGGGGTGTTCTTCAATGACTTTTCTAGTTAAAACTGAAATTGATATTTTTGTCAAAGAAAAATATGATTCAGAATTTCAAATAGAATTACAACTTCCCAAAGCTCTGTATCAATAACTCATTGTATTCAGCAATGTTTCCTAGAGCAATTATGGTGCCTCTGAAGATATGCTATGATTGATAGGATAATAGTAATGAATAAAATTTCTTTAAATTATATTCCAATTATTTAAGGTTTCAAAAATGTTAAAGAACCAGTTAGTTTTCCCATATTATTAAAAAACTTGAGTAATAGCTTATTTAGCACCTCCCATTTTTCAAGTTTCTCTCATGTTTATTATCTCCTTGAGTGTTATAATTCCCAAACTATTAAATCTTAAAGACTGAAGTTCTTTGGAGACTGTCTCTCTATTACTTATACGTAACCTATTCAATGACGATATGAACAGATTATTAGCTCTAATTATGGACATTAGTTTACAATAAGAAAAATGAAGAATTGAATATTATGTGTCTTATGCCTAGTGGTAGATTCATGATTTCAACTTCATATTCTCTGCTTCTTTCTGAAAAACTATATTGACCCTGACAATATCGGAATTCATACTATGATGACAAATTAGAAAAATTGCCATAGTGAGCACAACTAAATTACATAAGTACAAATGTGTAATTAGATTCTTAGAACTAGCATAAACCTCCCATTTACAACAATAAACATAATTTTAAGAATAGACTCTACATTCAGAGTAGTACACAAATCAAATATGAATAAGTTGCAGGGTCAGTTAAAGGAATATAACACAATAGTTAGATGTGTAAACAGAATTCCCCATCCAACTTTACTTAAGTTTCCTATTTTGGCTTTTCAAATCTTAAAAGAAGTGGTGGCATGAGTATCATTAAAGAGTAATGGAAATGGGCTTAGGAATCACATCATAGAACTACATGAAAAAAGGAAAAGACAAGATGCATGGGAAAATTATTTCCCCCAAAATAATCTCCCCAAATGTCATGTACAGAGTATCAAAAAGCCATTTCAGCTGTTGTTATAAATAAAATATAGTTTTAAAAAAATGATACATCAATTCAGAAGGAGATCTTGATTTTGCTAGATTACAAAACAATCCAGATAGCTAGCAAACTTTGGGAACACAATACAGGCTTTTGTTTTCTGGGCTGTGCTGGGAGTAACAAACATTAGAGGCATTAGAATCACCCTGTGAGCATTTAATTCTGTTAATTAACATCTATGAGTCACCCATGTGCCTTTTAAAACTCTAGTAAAATACCATCCCCTCAGTAAGCACTAATCACACCTTTCTCTGCACATTTATTCTTCAGTTAGTCTTCTCATCACATTGTATCATATTCTATGTCATAATGGAGTTTGGGCCTTAAAGGTCATAACCAGGATGATTTTTGTGACTCATCAGTGTCTAGCACGGTGCACTTTTGTCAGTCAGTACTTAAAACAATCACTCACCCTACCATTCAAATACTCCAATGACATCTGTGAAACCTCCCCTTATCCATCTTGCCAGAAGCAATTCTCATTGGATCTTAGTGCCTTAGAACTTCATCTACCAGCTGCCACTTCACTGTTGCCCCATTCACTTAAACTCTAGATGCTGTATTATAGTTACTACAGTTGTCTTATCTGCTTTACCAGAGCATCAGCTACTTGAGGGTAGAAGCCTGTATTATTTCTATTCATATCCTAAACAGCTGCCCTTGTCTAGTAAGTACTATCATTCGTTCATCTTTTTGCTCAGTTGAAATAAACACAAAAAAACTCAGCCTCATCTTTCTTCCATATTTCATATCCCAATTATCAGGAAAGCCTGCCAACTCTACTTTCAAAATGTATCTCACCAGCCCAGAAGTACCTCCCTAGTTCAAATAAACAGTTTTTCCTGTTCCTACTGCAATGGTCTCCTATCTGGCCTCTTGTTGCCACTCCTTCCAGAAAGTGCTTTTTTTCCTGAGTAAGAGTGATTTTTAAAAACATTGTGTCAAACCATGCCAATGAACAGTTTAAAACCCTACAATGACTTCTCATCCCACTTAGAATAAAACCCAAATTCTGCCATGGCCTCCAAGGCCCTACATGATCTGTGCACTATGCTCTCTGACCTCATCATTTACCACTTCAGATACTTAGACACTCTGCTGCAGGCTCCCTGACCTCCTTGATCTTCCCCAACCTGCTCCTGCTTCAGCATCTTTGCTCTTTGTTTTCTCTTCCCCAAGACATAGCCACAGGGACCATCTGTTCACTTCATTCAGATTTCTGCTCAAATGACTCTTCCCTAAAAAAGGCCTGGTGTGGCTATACCAAAATCATGCTCCTTCCTCTCTATTCCCCTGGACTACTTTATTATTGTTTTCATAGCACCTATGTAATGTAACTGACACTACATTAACACATTTCTTTGTTGTCTGAAACCAAAGTAATTTTCTATTCTTCTGTTAAATTTTCTATTCTTCTCATTACAGAGAACAGGCATATGTTCCTATCCCTGTGTTAAATAATTCTGGAATCAAACATACTTCCCTGCTCCTGTGCTACATAATTCCATGGTGAACTGCATGCTTTTCTTTTGAGAGTATGCAAAATAACTTACCTGTTTACTTGGGGAAATGCCTGCTCATTGAAGATATGAGTGAATTTTAAACAGTTTAGTTATCAAGTTTTGGTTTAAGATCCTCACTTCATTGTGCCCTCTAGTTCAAAGTAATTCAGTCAAAAATTCTACACAATGTGAATTAGTATCCCATTTTGCAAGATCTACCTTAAAATCACCCAGGCTGGTCCTATTACCCTATAAATATCCCGATCCATTTCCCATTCTGAAGCCTATCATGACTCTGTCAAGATTGTGCTCAACCTTAGTGTAGACATCAAATGAACTTAGTTTTGCCTGACTAAAAGTTTTTTTTCTGTTGTTGTTGTTTTTTGTTTTTTTCTGGTGCTTTTTTAAGAGTTACTAGTTGACAACGCTGGAGGTTCACCAAGATCCTATCAAGACCTATTCACTAATGTGACTCAAGGTTCTAGACTCAGAAGAGAGCAGTTCCTTGAGGCCCCTTAAAGTTCCCATTTGGGGATCTCTTTAACTGCAACCATGAAATGGGTCCCATTTTGGGTCTGAGTTCCAAATGTTTCATTGATCTTCCAAATTCTGTTGGATTCCTAGAATGCAGAACATTTATGAATCTTTATCTACTCCAATTAGAAAACGGTTATCCTTAGTACAAATAACAAACCACAAATTTTTCTGCATCCTGTTGTCACTATCCGTTGTGAATCTATATAACCCAGATATTATTTTGTCCTTGGACTATGAAGTCAACAGTCAATATGGTTTAATTGTCTCCTTTAAGGCTAATACCTAGATTGTCTTGTTCACCAAATTAGCTCTGGTATCCAGAAAAGTGCCTATTATGTAAAAGGTGACCAATGAATATCTGTTAATGAAATTAAGATATTTTCAGATATAAAATATTACAAAATTGATTTTTTAAAAAAATGCATAAGATAGACATTGAATTTCTCAAGCCAAAATTTCTGATAAGAGATTTGAAAAATATGAATGGAGACAAATGGAAGAAAATGGATTCATTTTAATCTACCCATATACTGCTATATCTATAAATTTCAATGTTAAAGTTTAAGGCTTCAGTTAATGGTTGTTTGGGAGGCAAGCTGGAACCAGCCTTTGCCCTATCCTGTGAAGCTTGCATTTTGTGTGTCAGAGGGAATTATCAACCTACCAATTATATTAAATAAATATAATCAATGAACATCTAATCTGAATATTCTCTCTGTATAAATTAACACAGTATTACCTCTATAGAAATTCCCCTAGATTACTGTCACAGACATTACTTTTCTTATGTTCTACTTCCCAAGATAATTTAATAAAACATGATGGCAACAATAACATTCTGCAGTTCCATAAGCAAATGGATATCTGAAAACTCCAATTCATGGCTCGAAGTTTCAGAGAGATCATCCTTTCCAGTTTAAATTTGTCAAAAAAATTTTTTTCTATACATTCACATATCCAAAAGGCATCAATCTACCAAATGGAGCCCACGAAGCAGACCAATCAGATATTTTCTATTTCAAATATTTAACTTTCTCACTAGTATTTTCCCTCCAATTCTATATATCCTGAACATATCTCTTCAAATTTGTTTAGACATCAGTAAATAGGAACCTAACCTTTCATGGTCTCTCCTAACCTCATCATTGATGCTGTCTTTTTTTTTTTTTTCTTTTTTTCTTTTTCAAATATGGCAAGATCAGCTAGTAAGATGCTGATCACAGCATCTAAACTTCCTCTTTGGGAAGCTAACAGCACAAGATTTTCTAAGGCATGTTTCTTTTACTGGTTCTTTATATAGTAAGTTAGTTCTAATTCAAATTTTTGATGTAGTATGGCATTTTGAAAGCTGCTATTTTGTGATCAATAATTAATATTATCATTTTTATACTTGAACACTGAGGCATGGCTGTAAAGTCACTATAACAATTAATTCACTTTCTAATTTTCCTATACTTATTGTTGACAGAGATGAAAATATGTCCTTCCTAAAGCCAAGCTATCCTGTCCCTCCTAACACACAAAATAAACAAAACAAAATAAAATCTCTAATAGTATAAGGTGTAGTGATAAAATAAATTTACAGATTCATAGGCTGGCTTCTTTATATTGCCAAAAGTATTACTGATTCATTTTAATATATAAAATATAGTTTGAGAAGCAGCAATGTTCAAAGAAAGTATTACTTGGCCACTTAACTTTATATCCTTAAATAAGATACATATTCTCTTGGAGTCTTGGTTTCTACATTTGTAAAATGATAGTAGTAGTGTCTATTTTTGCAATATTTTTACAAAGATACCAATGCAAATCCCCTAACCTAGTGTCTGGATTATCAGAATAGCCCAATAAAGAAAATGTATTCTTATGTTTAACAAAATAAAATGAGTAAAAAGCAACATTTATTTTGAAAATCTGCTACACTGAGGTCCCTCAGTATACCCTTAAGAAGTGTTTGTCTTTCAAGTCTATTCATTCAATATTTTAAATAGTACGTTTTTACCCTATATTTACTATAAGCAAATACCGCATTCCCAGCTCTCTACAAAAATTAGGCTGGGCAAAATCTTTCCACATATAACCCTATTTAATCCTCACAACCATCTTTAGTAAAATTAGTATTGCTTTGTTCTTAGAAGTGAGAAAATTGAGACTCATATAAGTTAGGTAACTTGCTATGGTCAAAGAGCTGCTAAGTGGCAGTTACCCAGTTGAAATCTATGTTTGTCTACCCTTTCAATTCTAACATATTTTCCCCGAAATATTATTCTATTAATCAAATGGAATAGGAAGTAACTAATATTTATTGATAGCCTATTATTTGCCAGATACCTGGCTTTTGATTTTTATTTTAAGCATTCTCAAAAGCACCCTGTCATTCTCAGATTTTCATGAAAATTGAAACTGAGGTTCATGAGGGTCAATAATGAATACATGACCAGTAAGTGGCAGAGCCAAAATTCAAACTCAGATCTGCCTGAGTTTCAAAGCCTCTGTACAGATGGTGTGAACAGTGGAAAAAGTTGGGGCTTTGGAATCAGACTGATCTGGGACACAACATCAGGTTTGCCATCTGTCAGCTCTATTAAACCTCGATGGGCCCAATTTGTGCTCCTAAAAATGAACATACCAGTGCATTTCTCATGACTTTGTTGAGAGAATGAAATGAGATATATATACACATTGCTTAAGATCTAGTACAGTTAATAGTAACTGTTATACCATCTGCCTCAAGAAGAGGTAAAGCCATAAGGATTAAGATGAATAAAACATGATTCCCAGATTTACAGTTTGAAAAACAGGTGGTTCCATTTTCCAAAAAATTAAAATATATACTCCTATAATACACAAATATGTCATTTCCCTCCTATCCACATCCTTTTTTCACCTCTGAAGGGGAATGTTTACATATCAGGTGACATTCCATTATCTCCCACAACACCTAGTGTATGTATACCCACTGGAAATGGACTGGCCAATCACTTTCTTCATTCTAGAAATTTGAGATTGAAACATCGAAAATGTGGCTCGTCATATTTACAGGCACAGGGCATGTGAAGCCTTAGAAGCTAGGGGCTTGTAGCCTTTTGTGGCATGTATTCTCCATTAAAGAAATCCAGAAAGGCAACTCTCCTTGGAAGTAGCAGGAGAAAAAAACAGAAATGCAGAGGTAAGTTGAGATGAGACAACATGAAGCAACAGAGAGGCAGAGAATTGATAAGCTGTCATGTTTCTGATGTCAGGCTGTATTTCCTAAAACCAAGGCAGGCTGTATTTCCTAAAACCGAATTCCTTGAGATGTTCTGTATCCTTTTCAACAATTATGTATGCATATTCAAGGTTTCTGTTTTTCTAAGCAAAGAAACCCTCAACTGAATATATTTTAGGAGAACTCTATGGAATAGCAGCCACTGTGGTTATCTTTCTAACATCTGATTTATTATACTTCATTATGTAGCAGTCATGTGATTGGCTGGGACTGCTCACGGTTCTAGGTGTGGGTCCTGACTGGGCTCACAACTTGACATGTGATAGGTTAGGAAAATGGTGTGCTGAAGTCAGCCAGCTTGCTTTTACTAGGAGGGTTTTTCACCCTAAGGGCTTCTGAGAAATGTCTTTTGCTCTATGGAAATAGCTCTCTGAAGAGCTGCTTTCTTTCTTTTTGAACAATGTGAATGAAGAAATAAAGCCTAGAACTACTGAAACTATTGTGTAACTTTCAAAGAAGCCAATTTGGGAACACAGCTGACTCTCAGAGAACCATAGAGCCAAAAATTCCTAAAGAAACACAGCCAAATCAGCTTTTACAGGGTCTATAGTCCTAACTACTTCTGAGCCAACATATCTCCTTTATTGTTTAAACAGCCAGTTGAACTGAGTTTTTTGTTAGTTACAAATGAAAGCATCCTGTCCGATATGGGAAAGAAGGAAGGGAATAGGGAGACAAAAGGCAATGAAGTCATTTGGGGGCATGTTGAATTTGATGATCTTGTGGAATATCCAGGTGGTGATATGCAGCATGCAATTGGAACTACATCTTTGGAACATCAAAAGAAAAAAGACATCAAAGCTGTGATATAAATTGGGAGGGTCACCAGCATAAGGGGGGAGGGTTCCTAATCCCTGGGTATAGCTGAAGTCATACAGAGAGGACACATGTAGAACTGACTGTAAGCTTTTCTTCTTTTTGTCACCAGTATCATTTTGCTCAAACAAAACCTACTTAAATATAATTTTTTATAGGGTTTGCTTGCACTTGAAATGTTTCAGAAACATCTAAACATTAAACCCTACCCTATAACAGGAAATACACAGTTGTTTTCATTGCTTTTCAGGATGATATATTGACATTTCAATGCTAAAGATTTCTTTTTTCATAGGGGATATAAATTGAAGGAGTTGAGCAGAAGAAATGAGCACTAGATTTTCTATTACCATATGCCAGAAGTATGATTTACAGATATAACTTTTACCTGGCATTTATTTGTTCTAATTCACTCAATTCTGAATTCTAAGCTAATTTTCTTTTTTAAAAAAATTTTTTAATGTTTTATTTATTTCTGAGAGAGAGAGAGAGAGAGCAGGAGAGGGTCAGAGAGAGAGGGAGACACAGAATCTGAAACAGGCTCCAGCCTCTGAGCTGGCAGTCAGCACAGAGCCCAACGTGGGGCTCGAAACCACAAACCATAAGATCATGGCCTGAGCCAAAGTCAGACGCCCAACCAACTGAGCCACCCAGGTGCCCCTTTCTTTTTCTTTTAAGTAGCCTCCATGTCCAGCAGGGGGCTTGAGCTCGCAACCCTGAGATGAAGAGTTGAATGCTCTACCATCAGAACTAGTCAGGCTCCCTTAAGCTAAATAAATAGTATATGTGAACTTATTAATTCCACTTACAAATATTATATATATAAACTTAAATGAAAAAATATATTTTTATATATCTTAAAGCAATAAAAAGGACTATAGATTCAGTGTTTCCACAGGGCTTATTTTGGAAGAAAGGCTGATTTCTGCTTGTTTCTTATAATCCTCAGATATGTATCATAAAAACATATTTGACCGAAAGAACTGGGTGTTTTCTTTACTGCTAGTGATTGTTGTATCAGAAGCAAGGATGAAGTGCTATAAACACTGGAGAAGAAATTTTAAAAAATAGTACAAGAGAAAATGGAGACTGGATTAAAAATAAAAAGTGAGAAGAAAACAATTTACAAAAAATATAATTACTTTCTCATAACAAGAATTTCTGGCTATGTATTTATGATGAAAACAAAACCAAGGGCATTTTGAACAGAGAAAATCAATATAATCAATGTTAAAATAACCTGCTTTGTGAAGAACTTAACTTTGATATAAAATTGACATTAAGTCTTCTACTTAAATATGCTCATACTAGGCATCTTGCCATCAACTTCAATGGAACTTTGATGGTGAATCCCCCTAAGTGGAAATTCTAAAAAGTCTTTTAAAATTTCCCCAATAAATATACCTTGACTTTGGGATTGTTGTGTTCTTGCTTGTCCTATAAACTCTACTTGGGGTGCTAGTTATATGGTCTAGGACCTTGGGAAAATAATTAAATCTCAGGGCCTCAGTTTCCTCATTTCTAGAAAGAGGGAATTATATCAATAATTTTATCCAAGGAGGCCTCGTCCCTTGAAAATCAGAACCTATAGAAATAAATGAATGTGTGCTGTTCCTTGAAATATTTATAACAGAATATTAAAAGAATTTTATTTTTGAAAAAAATACTGATACTTTCAAATTACGAATTACAGAAACTTTAGCTCAGCAAAATCATTTTAAAAACATACCATCTTTTGACATTAGTGACTAAAAGGCAATTTTATTTTTGAAAAAATATTGATGCTTTCAGGTTACAAATTACAGAGACTTTAGCTCAGCAAAATCATCTTGAAAGTATACCATCTTTTGACATTAGTGACCACCAGATGAAGAAGGTATGTGTGGGAGGAATATGATTCTAAGGGCAAAGCCCTATCAGAATCTCTCCCTGGTTGGGTTCTAGAGCCCACCTCTACTCTGACATTTTACTGTTTATACTTCTCTCTCTCCTCTGCCTCTGGATGCAGTTTGATGCAGTTTGCTTGTGCACAATGGCCTCCCTACAATCACATCCACTTCTGAAGTCTTACAATGAGACCACTGCATCTCTTGTATGTTCTTCTGCATCTCAACACTCTCTTTTCTTTCTTTCTTTCTTTCTTTCTTTCTTTCTTTCTTTCTTTCTTTCTTTCTTTCTTTCTTTCTTTCTTTCTTTCTTTTTCTTTCTTTCTTTCTTTCTTTCCTTCCTTCTTTCTTTCTTTCTTTCTTTCTTTCTTCTTTTTTTAATATAGGGTTATTTACTTTTATTCATCATTTATTTATTTATTTTTACTTTGAGAGAGAGGCTCCATAAGCAGGCTCCATATTCACTGCAGAGCCTGATGGGGTGCTAGACCCATTACCCTGGGATCATGACCTGAGCCAAACCCAAGACTTGGCTGCTCAACTAACTGAGTCACGCAAGTGCTCCTCCACACTCTCCTTTCTGAAGGACTTGCCTGGAATCTTTTTTCACAATCGTTCCCCATATTTTCACCAACAAAAATTGCCTTGTTATGAAAATGTGTATGCACTTTTTCAACCTATATACCCACCCCTGTGCAGAGAACACATCCTAACTCTTGAGAATCAACCAGATTCCTTTTGAAAAAAATGCTTTAAGGTTTATTTATTTTTTAAGAGAAAGACAGAACCAAGTGGGGGAGGGGCAGAGAGAGAGGGAGACACAGAGTGTGAAGCAGGCTTCAGGCTCTGAGCTGTCAGTCCTGAGCCTGAGGTGGGGCTCAAACTCATGAACTTTGAGACCAAGTCCTCAGCCAAAGTCTGATGCTTAACCAACTGAGCCACCCAGGCATCCCAAGAAATCAACCAGACTCTAAACCAGTGGGTTCCCCTAAGGGACACCATGAGAGTTTTATAAGTAGTTCTAGAATACAGAACCCCTAAAGCACAAAGATTTGTCTATAGAATAATTTATAACATGGTTAGTACTATTTTTCAAATGTGTGTATAAAGCGTATGTAATATAATACAAATGTATATATACTGCATGTAGGAAGTTACAGAAATGTGATATGTTACATGCAGAATATGATGAAAGGCTATTGAGATTTATACTATCTAGATTTGTTTCTAAAATATTATTGAATTCAGTATACAGCATGTACTATAGCAGGTAGGTATTAAAATACCCCATCTAACTCAGTGGCTTGGAACTACTTGACAAAATCACTGATTAGACTATGATTTGTGTGCTATCCTAGATCATCTTTTTATTGGTGGGGTTAGACTTTTATTTATTTATTTTTTAAATTTTTTAACATTTATTTATTTTTGAGAGACAGAGAATGAGCTGGGGTGCGGCAGAGAGAGGGAGACACAGAATCTGAAGCAGGATACAGGCTCTGAGCTGTTAGCACAGAGCCTAATGTAGGGCTGGAACCCATGAACTGTGAGATCATGATCTGAGCCGAAATCAGTCCGGTCAACTGACAGAGCCACCCAGGTGCCCCACGGAATTAGACTTTTAGATGGAGGTGGAAGGGGATTAGAGACCAGCTAATCCAATATTCTTGCTCTATTATTTTATTTCTCAAGTATATCTTGGTTAGTTGAGTAACTAATACTATTTTATTATAAGAAAATGTTGCTATTTAGCATTCAAGAAGGTATTACCCCTCTACCATTAACCTAGATTACAACCAGGTAATTATCCAACTATATCTACAACATTGAGGTTGGTGGCCTCATCAGCTATCTAGATAGGAAACTAAGGCAGACTAAAAACAGATCTATGTAGTGTGCCAGTGAATGTTAACAGCAAAGTTTAATCATGATTCCACTTGGCTTCAGCAAACACTGAGCCCAACACAGAGTTCCTCTCAGCCAGGTTAGTGGTATGTAAGTCCTTTTTTCTTCTTGCATCAGATACCTTGGGATCCTCCCTATCTGGCCACTCCCATGACAAGCCCTCAGACTCTTATTTTAAGGCTTTCACTGCTAATCATTTCAAAGAAAAGAAAACAGCCCAAGGGAAGTGTAAAATCTGGGGGAAAAAAGAGTCAGAAATCTTTGGAAATGCTGCTCTTATGACATTAAGTCTGGAAAGTGTCTCTCTATTTGTTATGATAATACAAAAGCCAAGTTGCTCTTGGATAAATGCTTTAGTTTCTGAAAGTGGATTCACCCAAACACTACTTAAGAAAGTAATTTGTATGTTTCCTTAAAATAAGTTTCCTCACTTCTTCAGGTGGCCTCCCAAAGTCAATTAAGATAAAACAATAGTAATATTTCTGTTTTCCTTTGTTTTTAGGTCTCCTTTTCTTTTCTTTAACTTTAGATACCACTGACTGGAGTTTCTATTTCATTAGACCTCTGCCTAGCCAAGGAATGATCCCCCTCTTTGGCTAGTTCCTCATCAAATCTTCCATTTTGATACATTATATATCTTATGCATTCGTTTGCCCAGTTAGATAATCTGAAATAACATTAAATAAATAGACACACTTGGGTCTATACATGTATTTAAAGAAAAAATAACAAATTTCATGTCATTTTAATTATAGTTCTAATTTTAGAAAAGCCTAAATGATTTAATCTGTACCAATTTGTCAACTATTTTTGGGATGCCTAAATTGCTTAAAGGACAGGAAGGAGTAATGACTGTTAATTCCACCTTTTCATTACTTAATTGTAAAATAAGGGTCACTTCTAGCCATTTTCTAATTTTTTAAATGTTTGTTTATTTTTGAGAGAGAGAGAGACAGAGTGTGCGCAGGGGAGAGGAGAGATAGAGGGAGACACAGAATCCAAAGAAGGCTCCTTACTCTGAGCTGTCAGCACAGAGCCCAATGTGAGGCTCTAACTCATGAGCCATGAGATCATGACCAGAGCTGAAGACAGACACTTAACTGACTAAGCCACCAGATGCCCCTACCCTCTTCTAAACATATATCTAACTATAATATAAAGCATGGCTGCACCAATTGCAAAAGAATAAGTGTGTGTGTGTACTTTTTTGATAAACTGAGACTTACTAAAAATTGCAGGAATCACTTTTATGACTTTTCCCTGTACTAACACGAGTTGCTGTTGCAAAAATATCCGTTAAGTAGTTCCAAGATTAGCATTTGACAAGAGTGTCCTCATTTTTAAAAAGGCTGATATTTTACATTTTAAAGATACTAGCTGTGAATCTTAGATTATTCTTTTTAAAGGCTCTAGGCACTCTTGTTCTCTATCACACAGACTTGATAAATATTAAAATCTACTAGGATTTTTGCAATACTTTCCCCATTTCCCAGCTGACCCTGGATCTTTGATATCCCTATAGAGAAAGACTAATGTTAAAATGTAATTTTTTAGAAAAGTACTGATGATTAATAATGACCAAGTTATCATCATAAGAGTAGCTGAAAATAATATTTTTAAAAACACCATATTATAAGTAGAAACTTTTATGGATTACATATTTTCAATTAGGTATTCTATATTTAAGTGCAATTGGAAAACTTATCACACATCTTGAGGAATGCTCATTAACACAATGAAGGCCCAGAGAAGTCCATCAATGGAAAAAAAAAAAAAAACAAACTCATTTAACTTTGACTTATTTGGCTTTTCTCAAATGCATTTGTTCAATAATTCCCTTTTTTATAAACATTGAAGAATAATGTTTGAGAAACACTAGATTTGATGAAGTCTAACAAACTTTTTGGTTTTTAATGTTTTGATTATTAAATGTGTACTTACTTATTAATGAGTTATGACTGTGAGTCAATTCACATTCAAATTGATGTGTCTACAGCAGGCTAGATTCAGAGAATAGAGTCTAGTGAATTGGTAGGTGGGTGGAGAAATTGGAGATGGTATAGAGAAAGAGAGGAAAGGAATAATAAAATCTTGGGTTCCACCCAGGCTAATTCTGAGTTTTGGCTTGCTTACTTTTATTAAAATCACCAGATGAGTTTCCTTTTTAAGTAATGAAATTACATCATCTAGAACCAGGAATGTTAAAAAACTGTAATAGATTGGATAATTTATCAAAAACAACCAGAATAAATTCTAAAAGGAATTGGAAGTTCAGTGAATATGTATGTTATATATATATTATCCCTATCACTATCTATTCATCCATATGTCTATCGTTTATTATCTTAAATAGTTTTTAAATAAAAAAATAGAAAAAATATTCAGTTACATGTTCTCTTTTCTGTTAATCAGCATGTACTGGATTTGCTCATGCCATTTTATGGCCACTTTCTACTTACAGCATATTTCTATGATAAGAAATAGTATATTTCCATCATTACCCATTTACATAGCTATCTCCCTTTGTAAGGAGTAAATTCTTGGAGAAACAAAAACTTTATCTTATTGATATCTTCAGGGCCTTTCAGCACAACAGATGCTAAAAAGTTTTTTTTCTTAACTTTTATTTATTTTTGAGAGACAGAGTATGAGCAGGGAAGGGGCAGAGAGAGAGGGAGATACAGAATCCAAAACAGGCTCCAGGCTCTGAGCTGTCAGCACAGGGTCCGATGTAGGGCTGGAACCCACAAACCGTGAGATCATGACCTGAGCCAAATTTGGACTCTTAGCTGTCTGAGCTATCTAGGTGTCCCTAAAAAGTTTTGAGTAAAGGGAAAAAACTAATGAGTGTAACCACAGAAGAAACAAAAATTATATGAGTGTTGATAGCACATTAAGTAGAAATGGCAATAGGATGTGTCACTGATGTTAAAGAACTAAGTGGTATGAACTATAATAGAGAAGAAAAATCATGTACTATTTAGTTGTAAATTTTAGTGTGAAGTCCTATGGGTCACAGGTTTATATTTATTTATTCTTTACCTCATCTCAAGGAAAAAAATGTATATTGTACAAAAATGTAATTATGATAAGCAAAAACAACAACAATAACAGCTACACACACCAAAAATCAAACACACAAACACTACAACTAGTAAGTAAAAGCCTAGGAAAATTAGATTTTAGAAAATTAAAGTGAAGCCATAATCATTATCCAAATTGTATGCTAGAAGATAGTCTTTAATTACATTTATATATCCCTAATAACGAGAACAAGAAAGAAACAAGGTCAATTCCACTTCAAATTATCCATTGAAGATATACTATAGCTGATCTTAGAACTGAGATCTGAAAGGAAATTTGCAGATAGGTAAAACAAAGCCATTTCAGGATGTACCATTCATACCACTACAAGACATAAAATCAGTTTCTAGGGGTAGAGTTTTATAACATGCCATGAAATTGGGTGACAGCATCATGCCACACAAGTTTAATAAACCAGAGATACTAAAAGAATGCAGCTTAAATAATTTACACTTTTTTTAGGTCTTAATCTTGGGTAAAGAGGTTCAGAATATTAGATTATCTAGAGTGAGGTTCCTCAGCAATGGTACTCATGACATTTTAGGCACAATAGTTTCTTATTGGGAGGGCTGCAATGTACAATGCAGAAGGTTTAACAGCATCCCTTGCCTCTCATCTACTAGGTGGTAATAATACTCCCTACCACTCCAGCTGTAACAACCAAAAAAATTGTCAAATCACCCCCACTTGAGAAACACTAATACTGATTCACACACTGGGCTAGAAATACAGATCCCTTTAAAAACTTAAAGCTATGGATTCTTTAACCAGGAATGGGCCTGTAGGTACAATGACAAAAATGTACATGTAACTGTCAAGTCTCAGGGTCCCTCTGCTGTACTTAAGTTAAGCACCTCTCATTTAAAGGAATGAATTACATGTTTTTCAGCCAAAGTTTTATGAATGTTTATTTCTTGCAACTTATATACAATTGGGTGGCTTTAAGGGATATGTGGAGAAATTTTAAAGGATTGCTCCTAAAAATAACTGAAATTAGATTGAAAACACTGCTTTACCAAAGTTGTCCAAAAATGATTTTCACAATCAAGATCAAAATACTTGGATTACTGCTTTTGTTCTGAAGAAAAAAAGCTATAGTTTAAATATTTTAAATACTAAAGTAAGAAATTATGTTCTAACTGTGTACCGAGAAGATAACATCAGAAGTGAAATCAGACATAAGAAAAATTATTTACTGAAAGCTATTGTACCTAAATGTGTTGTTTCGACATGACAAGCAAACTTGTACTGTTTTATTTGAAGGACTGTCCCATCTTTGAGATTTAAGTGTGTTGATCTGCCTCGTGGTTCTAGTGAAGAGCACAATGCCTCAAGCAATGCCATTTCAGAATACGCCATCCTTGCTCCAATGATTATTTAAGATATAGTATATGATCTCATGACCCCTAATAAGTCAGCCAAGGCAGTTAAGGAAACGTTTTCTCCAACTGTGTATGCTAAACCTATAGTTGCTAACATCTGTAACTGTCACTACATAGGGACTATTCAACAAACGTTTCTGAGTATTTACTACATGGCAGCCATGGTTAAAACAATCAAAACCACTGCTGTCAATGAGGTTAAGTTATAGTGAGGAATAGTACTTATACATATAAATAAAAAAATAATAATTTCAAATATTAATAGTGCTTTAAAAGAAAGTAAAGCAAAGACATCGATATGTATTATCTCCAAATTCTTGAGGTTATAGTTTAAAACATTTAGTTAATTAATGAATAGTTTTATTATTAAAGTTCAATGCATTCTCGATAATACATTCTAAAGGGAAATATAAAAAGAAATACTGACCTAGTGTTACAATGTAGGAGAATGTTTATTATTTTTATTACTAATACTTTCCTGAGAATTTTCCTATTTAACAAAAATGTACTGCCAACATTTCCCTTGGTGGCCATTTCCTAGGTTGGCTGTAACAACACACAAAAAATTATGTGGCTTATAACAACAGAAAATTATGTCAGATTCTAGAGGCAAGAAGTCCTAAGAATTCTCCCAAAGGTTCTAGACTAGGATCCTTCCATGCCTCTTAGCTTCTGATGGACACCTGGATCCTTGGCATTCCTTAGCTTGTAGATACGTCACTTCAGCTTCCCTCATCTTTACATTACCTGCTCCCAGCGTGTTACTGTGCCCAAATTCCCTCTCTTTACAAAGACATCAGTCATTGATTAGGACACACCCAAATGTGCTATGACTTCATCTTAACTTGGTTACATCTGCAAAGACCTTGATTCCAAATCAGGTCACATTTACTGGTGCTAAAAATTAAGGCTTGAACATATTGTTCTGGGGAACACAATTTAGCCCACTACACTTTCTATAGATGCTTAAACATTTAGTACCCAAACCAGGCTCACTTACAGAATAAAAAAAAGTAGAATTATAACTAATCAAATTATGTATCTTTTAAACAACAAAATCCACTTATTTTGAGAATTCAAACATATTCTAGTGATTACTGACTACAGAATTTTTTCCAAAGAAACAGTGACATTTCATTTTTGACCAGTTAAAATAGCATTACTATTTCATTAGATTATTAAAAATCATATTAACTTTAAAAGGCAGTTCAGAAAAATATAAAAAATGGAAAAATTCATAACCCCTGAGATAAGAATACTATTAAATATTGTATCCTACTTCCATGCATCTATTTGTATCAGCTTTTAATGTAAATATTATGACCTTTGCTTGTCATTCCAGCTCTGATAGTAGACCCCTTTTTAAAGTAGGTGTTTCTTTTTCTGGACAGCTTTAAATGACAGAGGGTTTTTCACTCTTCTTGGCAATCAACAAACACTCTCCTCTAATGTCCCCCATTGGTCCTTGTTCTGGCCTCTTAAACTACAATAATATACCTACTCCCTTGGCCATATATGAAGGCAGTCATCTCATCTACCTTGATTCTTTCCCTTCTCTAAGCTTAATTATTTCAATTATATTTCATATAATGCAACTTCAAATGCTATCTTTCTCACCTTTTTCTGGCATATGGCCCTGTTAAATTACACTCTTCAGAACTCATGTGTGTTCTCCAGGAATGGTGTGACAAACAGAATGAAAAGTGAAGTGACTACCACTCCCATTCTTTTCTCTAAAGTTTATTAATACATTTTAAGGTAAATTTGGGCTTTTAATTGTCATATAATACCACTGATCCATATTTAGGTTGGTGCCAAATAAAACTACTGGTGCTTTTCCACATGTGCTATTATTAATAGGACTCCTCCAATTATTTATTATGTGAACTAGGATCTGTAAGGATTATTAAAATCCACAGATAATTCTCCAAATACATCTTATCTGTTAATCTAAACTCTTTCCATAACTAATTCTATACAGGAGAATTGTCTTCTAGACTATTATAAAAAAAAAAGTATAAAAACAGATTGATTTGGAATTTGGTATTTTTAATTCCATAGCCTAGTAAAATGATCATAGTAAAGATTCAGAGATAATAGAAAAACTGTAAGTGTATTGTGGATAATCTTACTGATAATAACCCAAAGCATTACATTTTAATATTTTATATTTCTAGTATTTTAAAGTTTATACACTAGCTCTCCTTTTAAAGAACTCCAGTAATATAATTCATCCTTCATTTTTGGCTAATAGAAAATTAGTGGATTCAATTTTATTTGGCTTGCTAACCACTTAGATATTTTCTTTTTATCCACTTAGATTTTATCATCATGGTTGACATACAAATCTGGTCATGTGCATTTTCATAGATACCTTTGTATCATACCTATTTACAAATTCAATGAATGTTATTGAGTGCCTAATATACATCAGGTCTGTCTCTATCTTTTAATCTGATGTATTTCTACCTTATTTGTATATATGTATGCACATTTGTTTGACTACAGTATATAATAGTCTAGAAGACAAAGAAAATCCAAAGGATTAAGGGCTCAATTCCCTCTTATGATCTGCTTTAAGGGTCTTCTAATGAAGGTCATGGGGTCTTTTTGGTTGACTATTTAGGAAAAGGCATGGAACTCATGAACTCAGTTCTCAGCTCTGCCACTGTTTAATTTTGGATAGTAACTAATTTTCTATATTAGTGAAATAGCATCACTGGAATGATTTTCAAATTTAAGTTTAGAGGAAATAACATAAATAGAAAAGTAGTAATTAAAGGTGCTTATATGAAGCATTGAAATGTACCCACATTTTACTTTTAATTTCAAAATTTGTATGTGTAATATTATCTGAAGTAACTCAGGAAAAATTTAAAAGAAAAGAAAGAAGAAAAAGGGGAGCCTGGGTGGCTCAGTTGGTTAAGTGTCCAACTTCAGCTCAGGTCATGAACTTTCGGTTCTTGAGTTTGAGCCCCACATTGGGCTCTGTGCTGACAGCTTAGAGCCTGGAGCTTCAGATTCTGTGTTTCCCTCTCTCTCTCTGCCTCTCCACCACTCACATTGTCTGTCTGTCTGTCTCTCTCTCTCTCTCAAAAATAAACATTAAGGTGCACCTGGGTGGCTCAGTTGGTTGAGGGTCTGATTTCGGCTCAGGTCATGATCTCACAGTCTGTGGGTTCAAGCCTCGCCTCGGGCTCTATGCTGACAGCTCAGAGCCTAGAGCCTGCTTCGGATTCTGTGTTTCCCTCATTCTCTTCCCTTTCCCTGCTTGCTGTCTACCTCTGTCTCTCAAAATAAAGACCTAAAAAAAATTTAAAAATAAATAAACATTAAAAATTTTAAAAAAAGAAAGAAGAAAATGTTATTTTGTATCTTCTCTTTTTAACCTTGTTACACACTAGGACTGATTAGAGATAACTAATGCATGAAATTATAAAAAATAATAATTTATTTAACATCACAGTTGGGTGTCATCCTTTTGCATACTGTAGAAGCCATTGTAGTCCATCTGTCCACTTACTGATAAATTGTATTAATGGATATAAGCCATTATACATCTTATGAAGACTCTGGATCGAGAGAGTGGAAACTTTAGGAGAAATATAAAAAGTATGAGGTTGTTTTGGATACAGTGTCACAATATATGTATATATATTTGCTAAGCATTTG
Source organism: Hyaena hyaena (assembly GCF_003009895.1). Taxonomy (NCBI): domain Eukaryota; kingdom Metazoa; phylum Chordata; class Mammalia; order Carnivora; family Hyaenidae; genus Hyaena; species Hyaena hyaena. The sequence continues at coordinate 494,182 of NW_024081218.1, read as the reverse complement.
TATTTTATGTATATGTAAACATTTTGCTAATTGTAATACATATATGTATAGTATATGTATAGTGTCACTATATAAATATATATATATTTGCCAAGCATTTGTATCATTATATATATTTGTTTTATATGTGTGTGTGTATATATATATATATATATATGCCAAACATTTTTATTATATCCAAAAGTGACACACACAAGGAAGGAAGACTGGAAGACTAGCATTTGTCTTACAGAGACTAACTTATAGAGAGGGTAAGAAAATTAGTTAAAACAACTTAGAGTTAACACCAGTGATAATAACAAGCAGATTTCCAGAATGGAGAAGGAGGCTGGTAAAAAAAGAAAATAATTGAGTTTTCTTGTTATGGTATTTTAAAATATGAAAATTGAATACAATTTCATAATACAGAGAGAGATAAAGTGATCATAACTTATGGCCATCCAGAGTTCAGGCTTAGTGTATTTTCAAAATATGAAGATAATCTTCAAGGTCTTTTTCTTTCCCCGAACCAGTATATTCAAAACAATAATTGGGGAATAAATTGTCCAAATAATAATTTTCTTTCATTATTTGAGAGTTTTAGGTTCGTAACTACAATTTTAGGAAGAGGGTTTATTTGATCATCCAATCCCAGCCTTTTAAATTAGAAGTTCTCAACAAAGAGTGCGTATTTGAATGAAGCAGGCTGGTACCATGCAGCAGTTTGCATAGCTTATCACACACTTATCTCACATACATTTAGACAAAAGCTTAAGGTCAGCTCTTCTGTATTCCTAAACTAGTACCTTCTCCTTGCCTACGTAACCATGGAAACAGCCTTGGTCTCAGCCTTTAGAGATGTTGGTCAACAGCTAAACAAAATAAACTATAGAGATATATGGTTGCCCTAGAGACCTGTTTGCTTAGTGCTTTTTTACCCTCAACTCTTAATTCATGTTAGTGACAACAATGTTCCAAGTCACTTCAGCAAATACCAGATATTCTACATTGTTTTACAACAGCTTTCTAACAATCAAAAGAGCAAATGTATAGCATGCTCAATTTAGCCAAATTAATAAGTGCCCTGTAATTATGAAGGGCTCTGTAATAAACATTTGTCCCTTTAGGCTACACTTCACCTAACTGATTGCTTTATTTAAAATAATTTTGAAATGGAAGATGATCCTTAGAGCTTTTCCTCCTCCCATGATTTCTGATAAGATGGATATTTCTTGCTTTTGTACTGATGGCACAGGCATTGACTGAGGCTGAGTTATCAGAAGGTCCCACCTTCTGTGACTTGAGGGAGAAAGCAAAAATGCAGGGACAGTTGGGAAAGTATTCACGGCAGCAATGAGAAGCTGTTGGTAGAGAGGTCTAGGAGTACAAGAACCAGTGACAGAAGAGAAGCTATTTGCTTCAGGTGGATTTGGTCAAGCCTGTTTATCTGATGCCCATTTCCTCTGATTTATGCCCACTTCAGAAATGGGTACCCCAGCCTTCTAACAGTTTTTTGGGTAGTTATATATAGCCTAGTATGTTTACTTTTTCTTAAATCAGCCAGAATTTTCTTCTGTCGTTTGCAACCAAGAACATGTATAACAGAACACTTTCCCTTCCAGTTTCACAAATAATACTGAGCCAATTTAAATAAAAAATTGTCAGGTTCAAGAACCAAAGGATTCATCAGCAAAACACCAACCTCTGAATTGTCTATTTCAGATGCATTCCAAAGGCAGGATGCTAGCCTCTCAATGGTTGTGGGGAAAAGGCAAGAAGAGAGGGATTCATCAAGACTATCTGTTGAGATCCCCACAGAAACAAGTTTCTGTTTGATACTAGCTATTCCTGCTGTGAGAAAGCTTTTTAACTTTGATTTATAGTCTCTTTTTTTATGTGACAAGTTTTTGGCAATGCTACTTTTGCTTACTGCAAACCCACAAAGAGAAAAAGTAAACTTACATGACCTGAAGAAGAGAAAATAGGTCAAATACTATAATAAAGACTGAATCCCTTGATAGCTTTGCAACAGTTAGGCAAAGAAGCCCATGCTTTTAAACAGAGACACCTCTGTAGACCTAAACAGGATATAAGCTACTGGATCAGAACCTCTTGGAGGTAAGCTTTAGGCATTATACATACATACATATATACATACATACATATCTATTATATAAAATATACATATAATGAATTATATAGCTCCACAGGTAATTCAGATACTTATCCTTAGTATAGAACCAAACGTTACTTTATAGAGACCAAATATTCAGGAAAAATCTGCTTAGAAAATATCAACATTCCAGCTGCTATCTATCAACTGAATAGAACTAATACTTATCACTTTTTTCGCTCCTTTCAGTACTACTTCGACCTTTCATTTTTATCTGATTTTCCTTCTTTCATTTATCTGTAATCTTGCCTCTCAGTAATGGCCAGAGACTCTGCTTTTGTGATCATTTTTCTGTTCATTTTCTCCTTTACCAAAAGTGGTTTCACACAGATAACATACCCCTAACTGCCTATAACTGAAATCCACCCTGAACCAGGCTCCATTCATCACTCTTCACCTGTACTTTGAACACATTTCCACCAGAAGTAGGGATTCCCACAGAAATAACTGGTTTAAGGGGCAAAATCAAAATTTGATAGCCTCATGAGACTTGCCAGAATACCATCTCAGTGTTTAATGCTGAAGTATCCATAGATAATGCCCCCGGAATTGCCTTTTGTACTCACACAGAAGAGAAAAAAGATGGAAAATATGATGAAAACCCTTATATTTTTAGAGTGATGTTAACCATTTTCCCGTTCATTGTTACAGTTAACAGTTTATGAATACTAATAAATTTGTACATTTTCCAACATTAGTGATAATGTACAGTCATTTTCTGAGCAATAAAACTTACAATTTAAATCCTCAGGTAATGAATTCATAGCTGTACAATCAGAAAAGCATGGGAAGCAAATAACTACAACTGTTTATTAAGAAATTAGTTGAATTCCAACAGTGCCATAGAAAGATTCAATTAACATATTGCAGTTACCACATTAATCTTAACCATGACCTCATACACCCCAAAGTTGCATACTTAATTTCTGAAAAAGAATGACATTGGAGTCACTTGCAAATTCTCATAATCAATATATTTACAGAGGCAGCAGGATCTGTTCAATGAAATCCATCTGAATTGTCCTGTGAATCATTCATTGCTCTCATCTTGCTCTTATGACTAGCGTTGTCCCCCGCATTTATGGTTTTGGTCCTCTCACCCTTTAGAATGCCACCATTCTATATGTACCATCTGCATATGTACCTTTTATAGATTTCTCTGCTAACCATGACAGGGTTGCATAAACTTTGGAAAAACCCTGATAAAACTTCATGTATTTCTGTAGCTTGTTGACCACTAATATCCACCCCTCCAAAGCCCTGGGGATCCATGATGCCACTCTCTGCTATTTTAGTATGGCATTGACATGTTTAAATGGTCACTGTGAATCAGATTTTCCTTGTTGGAAAGAGCATTAGTAATGAAAGATGGCTGTTTTCACATATATTCATCAAACATTTTTTCCCCACCATGGCTAAAAGAAGTTGGATTGCTCCATAGCATTGTCCATTGTGAACACAATTAAACTATCCTTTATCCAAATATGCACATTATTTCCATATGCTAATCTCTAGGCCAGAACTTTTGGCAATAATGAAAATGTTCTTTTAACTGTCCGGTAGGGTAGTAGGGTCACAAAATGGGATTAAGCACTTAAAAAGTATCTCTTACAACTGAAACATTGAAGTCTTCATTTTACTTAATTTTCATTAATTTAAATTTCAATTTAAGAATCCACATGTGACTAGCAGCTACACTATTGAACAGTTCAGGCCTAGTTTGTGTTTTCTTTTAGGGCTTTTACCTTGTTCTTTTTATTTCTAAGATCGTGTCTGGCACATATAATAAACAGATTTCATGAGTAACCTTTACTGAATTAGTGAGTGAATTGTGTACTTTGAGATTAGCTTCCAACTTCCAGAAAAACTGAAATAATAAGCACACAGAAACTAGGACAAAGCATTGAGCTCAGAAGAGTGTTCAATAAGTAACAGCTACATGTATATTTTAGAGTAGCTTCTTGTAAAGTTTCTCCTGAATATGTTCTTTCTGCAATGCAAACAGGGAAGTCTGAACAATAGATGAACTCTGCAAACCAGACAATAGTACTTCAGCTTTGAATTTGAAAGAATTTGAGTTCACGGGCTGCTGATCCATGAAAACAAAGGCAAATTGTTTGCTACTGCTGGGCAACCTTTCAGGTCTCACCCAAGAAAACCTTTCCAAGTAGAAGAAACACAAAGAGGCAGGTGTTATATTTTTTTCACAGAAGTGACAACAGATACTATCTCATTGGGAAGACTACTGGTTCTCTAAAGAAAATTGTACAGTACTTCAGCCCCTGCTCAAGAGCATTTTTCATCACATGGACACCGACATCAATTCTTGCTTTGTCTTCTGTCTTTCATGTGATAAAAATAATTGCAGAAAAGCAGATTTGTTATCTGAAGCTTTCATTTCTTTCTTTCCTTAAAGTACTAAAAACAATTGGCTCCTACTTTAGATTTCATGGGATTGAGTTTTCCTCATAAAATCTTAAATAAAAGAGATGAAAGAGCTTTGGAGAAGTTAACAGTGCTACATCAATGCAATGTATTAATAATTTAAATTATCTAAAAGTTCAGTTATTCTTTTATAAATTGTTGATACCATTGACCCTGTTATAGCTTCCATAGACTTGATATAGAATCATTAACATTTAATAAAGGGCATAATTAGTCACAAAAATTTCCCAAAAGTTTAAGGAAACTATTTCTAAAGCCAATTAGTAGATAGGAACCCATTGATTGATTCTTAATCCAGACAAAATTGAACATATCCTGGGTTAAAACATGATTGGAACAAGAATCAGCTCCTTGCAAAGGTTCCTGACATTTGTAATTTCCTACTGTATTTGAATTAATTTGATACAGAAGCAGAAATTCAGTCCCTGAGGTAGAATTAGCCACATTGATGGCTGTGGCAGAATCTGTGGGAGCTGAAACTAGTCACTAAAAGTCTGTTGATGTGTCAGTTTCTACATGATTAAACTGAGGGACCATGATGAGCAATGGCCACTGTATTAGTTTGCAAAGGCTGCCATAACCAAACTACAGACTGGGTGGCTTAAACAACAGAAATGTATTTTCTCACAGTTCTGGAGACTAGGAGAATAAGATCAAGGTGTCAGCAAGTTTGGTTACTTCTGAGGCCTTTCTCCTGGTCTTATAGATGGCTACTGTCTTGTTGCTTCTTTACATGGTCTTTCCCCTGTGCATAGACATCTCTCTTGTCTCTTTGTGTGTCCAAATTTCCTCTTAAAAGAACACCAGTCTTATTGGCTTAGGGCCTACAGTAATGGCTTCATTTTTTTTTTTTTACTCTGTTTTTTGCTGATCTGAACATTTATTTACTTATTTATTTATTTATTTATTTCACAAATACTTTATTGTCAAGTTGGTTTCCATATAACACCCAGTGCTCATCCCCACAAGTGCCCTCCTCCATGCCCATCTCCCCCCTCCCCTCCCACACCCATCAGTCCTCAGTTTGTTCTCAGCATTCAAGAGTCATGGTTTGCCTCTCTCCCTCTTCCCCACTATTTCCCCCCTTCTTCTCCCACTTGTTCCTCAGTTAAGTTCCTCCTAATCCTCCTATACTGCAAACATATGATATTTGTCCTTCTCTGCCTGACTTATTTCGCTCAGCATAACACCCTCAAGGTCCATCCATGTTGCTACACATGGCCAGATTTCATTGTTTCTCATTGCCATGTAGTATTCCATGGTATAGATAAACCACATCTTCTTGATCCATTCGTCTGTTGACGGACACTTAGGCTCTTTCCATGTTTTGGCTATTGTTGAGAGTGCTGCTATGAACATTGGGGTACCTGTGCTCCTATGCATCAGCACTCCTGTATCCCTTGGGTAAATTCCTAGCAGTGCTATTGTTGGGTCATAGGGGAGTTCTATTTTTAACTTTTTGAGGAACCTCCACACTGTTTTCCAGAGGGGCTGCACCAGTTTACATTCCCACCAATAGTGTAGTAGGGTGCCCATTTCTCCACATCTTCACCAGCATCTAGAGTCTTCTGATTTGCTTATTTTAGCCACTTTGACTGAGGTGAGGTGGTATCTCAGTGTGGTTTTGATTTGTATTTCCCTGATGAGGAGGGATGCTGAGCATCATTTCATGTGTCTCTTGGCCATTCTCCAAATAATAATGGCTTCATTTTAATGCAATCACTTATTGAAAAGTGTTATTTTAAAATACAGTCATATTCTGAGGTTCTAGGGCTAGAACATATGAATGGGGGGAGCACAATTCAGCTCATAAAAGCCCATCTTAGTTTATCCTATGATGTTAATGAGACTAGATTCTGATTAGTTTCTCTGCCCCACCTCGGCTTGCACTGTCTCTTATTCTCAAAAATAAATAAATAAACTTTAGGGGCGCCTGGGTAGCTTAGTCGGTTAAGCGGCCGACTTTCGCCTGGGTCATGATCTCGCGGTTCGTGGGTTCGAGCCCCGTGTCGGGCTCTGTGCTGACTGCCAGCTCAGACCCTGGAGCCTGTTTCAGTCTGTGACTCCCTCTCTGTCTCTGACCCTCCCCTACTCACACTGTCTCTCTCCCTCTCTCTCCTAGAAATAAATAAAACATTAAAAAAATAAAAAACAAAAATAAATAAACTTTAAAAAATAAGTATAAGGAACTTTAAAACTGCAAACCCAAACTCATAAATAACCAAAAACGTCTGTAAGGCCAAAATGTTTATGCATAGTGACTATACCTTAACACACACCTGTGAAGTAGCCCAAGAAATTGTCCTTAACAAGTCTCTATATATTCTTTAAAAACAGTGCTGGATTTTTAAATTTCATTAATTCTTTCTTATAACTTTCATACCCCTGGAAGTGTTCTGCTTTTTTTACCCCCTCCCTCTTTTAAGTTAGTGAAGTGTGACTGAGATGAATAAAGATCTGTTAAGGAAAAGTCAGTAGAAGAGTTTACATTTTTCAATCCATATTCAAGTATGATTTTTCACAGCAAAAGTATGTGCTCCCAAAGGCTGATAACATATTTTATCTTTAAAATTATTAGATCAAACATTTAGAGAATGAAAGTTGATAGTTTCTAAATGTTGTACAATATTATCTAAAATGAACATAAATTGCATGAACCTTCAAGTTTTCATCCATTATACAATGACCTTCGGAAATTACTTCTGCAGCAATAAAACCAAACATTCAAGGATGATGCATGTGCAGTGCATTAAGTTAGGAGTGTTTACATGGCACGCGCTACAGAAGATAAATTGACAAATTTCCCAAAGTATCTCACCATACCTACTTGTCCCATTTCACCTGAGTGAAAAGCAATAAAATATCTGTTTTAGAGGAAACTTTAAGTGCTATATCTTAGAATTTTTTTGTGTGCCCTGAGGTAAAAGAAGAAGGTTATGATAGCAGTTGACGGAATCTTTGGGTCAAAAGAGAGCCTGGTAGTAAATAACCCCAAATCCTGCTGTGGCCTGTTTAAGACTTTTCAGTTTCCAAGTCCTCTGACTGGTCTTGGTGTGATTCCAATCACCAGAACCCAGAAGGAAGAGGCAGTAGCTTTACACTTTACACTTTAAAAAGTTCTATGAGGCACATCTCTGGGAGTTAAATCTTTAACAAATAGGACAATCTGTTATCTTACATAGATATTTTTCATATGTTGTTTATTCTGCACCTCAAACTTTGCTTACCTCTTTGCATTTACTCCTTCTTAGAGAAAAAGGTGCTCATCCTGTTTGCCAAGGTGGACTTCTCCCCTGAGGCCCCAGAATACACTTTCCATTGTTTCTTCCAGGTCCCGACTACATTCACTATCTGATCTCTTTCTTGGAGTTTTAGTTTTTCTGTCTTGTGAATACAAATCCTCAGCCTATACAAATTTTAGGGCTACTTTCTACTTAAATCAAACCAAAACACAACAAAAAATGATTCAATAACATCATCCCTAGACTCTGTCATTCCCACAAGTGATGTCTGTTCTCTTCATTTTGCTCTGAAACAAACCATAGTGCTTTATTTTCCTTTTTTCCTCCTTTTTTTTCTTTTACAAATCATAGTGTTTTAAAACAACAATTTATTACCAATCATGGTTCTGCTGGTTGATTGCGTTTTACTGGGCAATGTTCATTAGGGTCTCTTATACAGTTTTAGTCAGTGAGAGTTGGGGCTGGAGTCATGAGAAGCCTTCACACACATTTCTGGTCCAGCATCTCTTCACACATTCTTCTCCTGGCTATCTAGGGTTTCCTTCACTTCCTTTCCTGCAGCAGGTCTTGTAAAAATCCTAAACTTTGGTTGCTGTCACATCCTTTCACTGTATCATCCACATACAAGTAGCTGATAGTTACTGAGAGTTTCTAATTAGTATGCACTATGGCAAGTACTTTTTGAAATGATCTCAAGTAAAATCTATAAATTAGATACAGTTCTTATTTATAATCTCTTTTTCAAACATGAACAATCGGGGTGCCTGGATGGCTCAGTTGGTTTAATGTCCAACTTTGGCTCAGGTCATGATCTCACGGTTTGTGGGTTTGAGCCTCGTTGTCTGGTTCTGTGCTCACAGCATGGAGCCTGGAATTCATTTTGGATTCTGTGTCTCCATCTTCTCTGCCCCTCCCCAGATCACACACTGTCTCTTTCTCAAAAATAAATAAACATTAAAAGAAATTTAGATATGAACAATCAGAACCTTAGAGATTTTGAGTTTCTTGTCCATGGTTGCATAAATAGCTATTTAGTAGACTGGCTAAGGAATTTAAGGCCACTCTATACTCTCCCATTTATTCTTTAATTCCTTACAGTGCACTTTTGTTTCACCTAGATTTCCTTTCTTCAGTATCACCATTGCTTTGCTGTTTATCTAGAACAAATGGTTATTAGCCCTTCCTTGATCACCGGTGAGCTTTTGATTATGGTGACTATTCTATCTTCTTGGAATACTTACCTCTTGGTCTCAATAACATTTGATTTGGGATCTTCTTTTATATCTGTAATGATTCATCTTTCTTAATCTCATTAAAGTTCACAGTTCCATTAGCCATTTCTCTACTCATTTGACTCCTAACATTTTATATTTAGCATTCACCTTTCTTCTAAACTCAAATTTCATGTTTCAAACTCTCCACTAGTTATTTCTATCCAAATGCTCTGCCATTATTTAAACTCAACATGTACCTAAATTATTCTTTTTATTCTCAAGCTTGCTATTGACCTTCTCTCCATATGACTTATTTTTGATGAAGGTCTCTATCACCCTCTAAGTCACTAGCTCAAAATGTTGGTGGAATGAATACTTATTATTTTCTTCTTTTGGGAAACCCATCTTCCCTGTCTCTCAGTCCAAAGGATTCAAAAGGGGTTGATCCAAACCCCAGCTCCTGTGGTGGGCATCTGACTTAAACTGAGCCATTGAGAATCATACTCTGCTATCTGACTGCAACATATATAAAGATAGTCCCTTTTGATGAAGGCTTTCTAGCTTCTAGGATAATGTGATTCTAGAGGCCAGAATTTATGTTCACCACCACAAATTTGGAACCTGCCAAATATGGAATCTGGCCTGAAGATGAAGCCAATATGAGAAAGTAGATCTGAGAAACTGTTAAACACAGAATTTCTTGACTCCAATATATAAACCAATAAATTCTCATTTTTGTTTAAACAAGTTTGAGTTGCTTACTGTCACTTGTAATCTACAGACTCTTGACTGATGCCACTGCCATTATATTTGACTCTTGCTCTATTATGCAATTCCTGTTAATGCTATCCCTATAAAATTCTATTCTGTGTTTTTATCACAGCTACCACTCTAACTCAAACCTTCATCATCTGTCATCTAGAGTAAATAATAATCACCCACTTGGTGTAGAACTCCACTGTTTCAACCAATCTTATTCATTGCTGCCAGGATGATCTTTTTAAATTACAGTTTTGATTCTGTCAAACTTCTTAGCTTGTTATTCAAGGCCATTCACAGTCTGTCTGTAGAGACTTCTCTCTTAATACCCTGTATCACATAGCAGAATGCAGTGCTTAAGAGCAGAGTATGGAACCAGATACCCATGTTTAAATCCTGGATCTGCCATCTCTTAACTATATAAATTGATCGAGTTTCTTAACTTCTTAACTTCTTTATACATCAATTTCTCCATCTATACAATGGAGATAATAGTGTCTACCTTATAGTGTTTTGAAAACTAAATAGTAATGAAGCATTTGAAACATAATAATTATTAATTCAAAAAAGTAAAATGTGCAAGTGCTCAAGGAAAGGGATTTTATGCTTTCTTTTTTCTTTTTTCTCTTCTTTTTCTTTTCTTTTTTTTTTTTGTATACCTTGTGCCTAACATATTCTGATTCATATGAGGCACCAATTAAAAGTTTACTGAATGAAAGGCGCCAAAGTGGCTCAGTAGGTTAATTGTCTGACTTCAGCTTAGGTCTAGATCTCGCAGTCATGGAGCCCTGTGTCAGGCTCTGTGCTGACACCTCAGAGCCTGGAGCTTGCTTCAGATTCTGTCTCCCTCTCCCAACGCCCCTTCCCCAATCCTGCTCTGTCTTTCTCTCTCTCTCAAGAATAAATAAACATGAAAAACATTTTTAAAAAGTTTACTGAATGAATGAAGGAAGGAAGGAATGAAAGCAGTCTCTGCTCTCTTCAAACAATGTTTTCTGTTCTTCAAGAAGGTCCAACTCCATGTTTATATTCTATGCCTTGGTGTCCATTGTCGACTTAGAAAATTCTTTCTCTCCGGAGTATACATATATCTGTATGTATGTATATATATACAGAATACTATCTATTCTTCCATACCTTATTCAAATGCTGTCTTCTTGAGTAATTGATCTAAATTCCTCTTGCCAGATATAAATGCAACTCCTCCTTTAAAAAAAACATTTTGATTTATCTAGGCTTCTCTAATGGTACATATTTTTTCTCTGCCTTGAATTAGAGTTATTTATGTATGTGCATTACCTTCTTTCTAAAGAATGATGATTATAGGAAGTGGAAGAAGGATTATTTTTGTAGTGTCCCATAATACCTACCACAGGGTCTTGCATGTTGTTGAATTCAATATTTATTTTTGTGTTACTATATATGACTATAATGTATATGTATACAAGTGACTAATTGCTAGTAGGAATAAACAGGAATATGTCAATATTGAACCTTTAATTGAACTGAGAAAGAAATGTTACACTATTACTTAAACAAACAGGCTAAAGACTTTAGATTTAACTAAACCAGATCAGAACCCACACATAATAGAAGCTGAAAATTTAGCTTTATCCGCTTGCTTGTACTGAAGAAAATAATAGCCTGAATAAATACTGAAGAAAAGACATAGCCAACTTACTATGAGTATAAGAAAATCAAATCAAGCATCATGATTTGAAGAAATGACTAACGTCATAATCAAAATGTACCTGATATATGAGTGGCAGTTTGGACAGTAAATGATGAAATGAGTAAAGTTAAATAATTACTGGGGTCTGCCTAATCATCTGGAAACAGCCCAACAAGAATCCTCTTAGAATGCACACTTAAGTCTCCTATCTCAGGATCTCAATCATGCACTTGTATAAATATACAAATCTGAGCCTGTAATCCTAACTCTCAAGTTAGATGCAAAAAAAAAAAAAAAAAAAAAAAAAAAAAAAAAAAAAAAAAAAAAAATCAGGTAGATTTAAAGAAGAAATAAAGTGAATTTAAGTCATAGAAATAGAGAGTAGAATGGTGGTTGTCAGGGGTTGAGGTGTGAGGTAAAAAGGGAGATAATGATAAAAGGGTACAAACTTTTAGTTATAAATTGAATAAGAGATGAGGAACTAATATTTTAATTGGTGACTATATGTCTGTATGACAGACTATATGTCTGTATAACTGAAATTTGCTAAAAAAGAGAAAAAAGGTATGTGAGGTGATGTATGTGTTAATTATCTCAATGGTGGGAATACTTTCACAATGTATATGTGTCTCATTGTGCACTTTAAATGTCTTTCAATTTACTTGTCAATTAGACCTCAATAAAGCTGGAAAAAAGTTACAAATGGAAATAAGAACAGAGCTTAGAAACAAATTTAAATCCACAGATTTAGCATTTTGCACTCGATTTTGGGAGAAGAGTAGTGAACAGACCGTAATGATTATATTTTTATTTGCTTAATTTTTAGGATGATTAAAGCATTAAGAGACTTCTATGGTAGAATTGTTAAGGAATTTCATTTTTTAAGTTTGTAATTAAAACTTAAATGTTTGGTGAAATCTCATTAGCTACATGCACATTTTACTAGTTGTAGTAGTAGCATATTAATAATTAGAACATGTTAAAATAAATTGGAAATTAGGCAAAGTATAAACATTACTAAATATTCCTGTCTTTGTACTAAGGCCTTTTGAATATTAATAAATCTATCACAAACTGAAGTATGAATTGTTCACTAATGAATCACAGCTAAAGTACATAATGCTAAGCTGAATTAACCCTATAGTGAAATATGAAAAAATATAACTATTCCGAGTAGTCCCTCTATTTGAAAGAGTTTATTGGAAATTAGCAACATGGGACCTAAAATTCCTAAGAGGTGAATTTAAGTTGTATAATCACTGAAAAGAAAGTTGGTAAGTCAATGGAATACTAATAAACCCATAGAAAGCCTCTAAGATATACTTTGCTATGACTGCATTAGTTTGCTAGGTTGCCAAACTAATGACTTTTTTTTAAACTTAATTACTTCTTTAAAGATCAAATCTCCACATACAGTCACATTCTGAGGTACTGTGGGTGAGAACTTTAACATACGAATTTTGTAGGAGGAACCAATTCAGTCCATAAAAAAATGACTCAAAGATTTTATTTTACTGGTGGAAAACTATTTTTAAAATAATGCTCTGAAAATATAAACTGTTGGGAAAGGTGATTTCTTACAATATTGTAAAAGAAATGGAAAAGAATTGAGCCCAGAAACAAAGGGTCAATAATTTATGACAAAGGAGGCAGGAATATACAATTGGGAAAAGACAGTCTGTTCTACATAAATGGTGTTAGGAAAACCAACAGCTACGTACTAAAGAATGAAATTGAACTACTGTCTTATACCATACATAAAGATGAATTCAAAATAAATTAAAGACCTAAATGTAAGACCTGAAACCATAAAACCCTAAAAGAAAATATAGGCAGTAATCTCTTGAACATTAGCCTTAGCAATACTTTTCTGGCTATGTCTCCCCAGGAAAGAGATACAAAAGCAAAAATTAAAAAAACAAAACAAAACAAAAAAAACCTTAAAAAGCAGACTGCATCAAAGTAAAAAGCTTTTGCACAGTGAAGGAAACCACCAACAAAATGAAAAGGCAACCTCTGAAATGAGAGATTTATTTGCGTTTGCAATATATTTTGCAATGGATATATTTGCAAAGGATATATCCAATAAGGGTTTAATATCTAAAATATATAAAGATCTCAGACAACTCAACATAAAAAGAAAACAAAAAATCTGATTAAAAGTGAATACACATTTTTCCAAAGAATGCATACAGATGGCCAACAGACACATGAAAAGATACTCAACATCACTAATCGGTAGGGAAATTCAAATCAAAACCACAATAAGATATCCTCTCACACCAGTCAGAATAGCTAGTATCAGAAAACAAAACAAAACCAAAAAACAATAAATAACAAGTGTTGATGAGAGTGTGGAGAAAAAGGAACCCCTGTGCACTGTTAGTGGGAATGTAAACTGGTGCAGCCACTCTAGAAAGCAGTATAGACCTTTCTTGAAAAAACTAAAAATAGAGGTAACATATACTCAGAGTTCCACTTTTGGTTATTTACCAGAAGAAAACAAAAGCACTAATTATAAAAGATACATGCACAGCTATGTTTACTGCAGAATTATTTGCAAGGGCCAAGATATAGAAGAAACGTAGGTGTCCATCCATAGATGGGTGGATAAGGATATGGCATATACACACAATGGAATGTTAACCATAAAAAAGCTTGCTCTCTTATTACTTGTGATGACACAGATGGATCTAGAAGGTATTATATTAAGTGAAATAAGTCAGAGAAAAACAAATACCATACGATTCACTTATATATAAAATCTTAGAACTACAACAATAACAGACAAATAATAAAAATAAAAGAGAAAAAGACTCATAAATATGGAGAACAAACTAGTGGTTGCCAGAGTGGAAGTGGAGGGATGGGAAAAAGGGGTGTGAAAGATTAAGAGCACACACTTCCAGTTTTAAAAACCAATAAGGGTAAAAAATAAAAAAGAACAAGGCATGAGAATGAAATGTACAGCATAGGAAACAGTCAATAATATTGTAACAACTTTGTATGGGGACCGATGAAAACAACACATCATGGTCACATTTCATAATATCAATTAATGTCATAATTGTCAAACCGTTATGTTGTACACCTGAAACTAATATTATATATTAATTATACTTCAATAAAAAAGAAATTGAATTAAATTTAAAAAGAAAGCCCAACACTTAAGTGTATCTATTCACCACAGTCATGTAAAGGTGGGAAAGTAAAATGATATATAAATACCCAAATAAGATAAAGTCTGAACTTCATATTCACACTGTACTATAAGTACACCCCAAGATTGTTCCATATATCACCCAGTAAAACAGAATTATTAGTAAAATAATAACCTGGACCAGTCATGGGCAAATTGTAAATATAAAAATGTATTTTCAATAATCTTTTATTTTTTTTAATGTTTTTTATTTTATTTCTAGGAGAGAGAGACAGCATGAGCAGGGGAGGGTCAGAGAGAGAGGGAGTCACAGACTGAAACAGCTCCAGGCTCTGAGCTGGCAGTCAGCACAGAGCCCGACGCGGGGCTCGAACCCACGAACCGCGAGATCATGACCTAAGCGAAAGTCGGACGCTTAACCGACTAAGCCACCCAGGCGCCCCTCAATAATCTTTTACTTTCTGTTTATAAAGACTTCTTAAGCAAGAGATTAAGACTATCATATTTGATCATCTGTTTTCCTACCAAAACTTTCTCAGGGAGCCTAGGTGGCATCTGACTTTGGCTCTGGTCATGACCTCATAGTTCCTGAGCTCAAGTCCTGCTTCTGGGGGAGCTCCAGCGCTGCTCCAGGCTCTGCACTCCCTCTCCCACTCTCTCTCTGTACCTCCTGGGATTCTTTCTCTCCCTCTTTCTCTGCCCTTTCCTCACTCATGCACACACACACACACACACACACACTCTCTCTCTCTCTCTCTCTCTCTCTCAAACAAACAAACAAACAAACAAACTTTCTCAATTTAAAATCATATATCACTTTTAGGGATACAAACTGGCACCTTATCTCTGGAAGGACTTGGTCATATGTATAAAAATTAGTTTTGATTTGATTGACTGATTTTCTTATTATTGTGGTAAAGTTCACATAACATAAAATACACACTTGAACTATTTTAAAATTATATTTCTGTAGCATTTCACACATTTACAATGTTGCACGACCTAGTTCCAGAACATTTTCATCACTTCTAGGATTTTTTTAAATGTAAAAACTTCCTTGTTATACCATACACCTATCGAGAGAGAAAGCAAAATAGCAGGGTTTCTTAGAGTCCTTATATGTGAGATTCATAAGACAGGCACCAAAAATGTCTTAACATGAACAGATAAAATGGATAAAGAACAGTATTGTGTTACTATTTCACTATACTTCAATACAGAGGTTGAGCTCATGTCAGTGACTGAGAATCATTTAAGAAATAGAACACAAGCTTTTGTAAGGGAATTAGTGAAAGCCCCTATAAACAGAATATGGTTAAGTTCATAAGTAAGAGTTTCATCATTGGTATTCTCAAATTCAACAGTGAAAAGTGAAAAAAAATTAAAATTTCTGAGGCCTGCTATGTTCTAATTATTTGTGACAGGTTTCCCTGATACCTTGTCTAGTCAAATCTGCATAATAAACATGTAATATACATATTATAAAAAGACTTTTATAGATGAAGAAATAGACTTTCATGAGACTTAGTGATTTGTCAAAGGTGCTAGTCAATAATGACGGAGCTGGAAGTCAAACTTAAGTCTCTCATTACAAGTCCAAGATTCTTTTCACTCCACCACACATGAAATAAAGTACTGATCTGAGACTAAGTTTATTTTCAGATGAAAAAGGCATACATCCATACTACATCCTATTCCAAAGCCATGAGGAGGAGTTGATATAGACTGGATCTAGGCAATTTCCCAAGACAAATATTGTAAAAGTAAAACCCATTAAATCACATTAAACATTCTTCTTCCACTTTATCAAGTATTCTGTTAGGAGTGATGCTTGCCTTTCTTTTCTATGATGTTCATGGCATAGGGGAAAACCTTTTGAAAACTTATATTTATATATTGATACCTTTGTTTCTTTATTATTATTATTTTTTTAAGTAGGCTTCATGTCCAGTGTGGAGCCCAGCACAGAGCTTGAGCTCACAACTCTGAGATCAAGAGTCAGAAGCTTAAAGAATTGAGTTACCTAGATACCCCAGTATCTTTATTCCTAAGAGATATGCTTCTTATAACTATTCCTAAGAAATGCTTCTTATAACTATATCTCAGTCTTTTTTCCTTTATATTATGACAGCGTATATTTAGTACCTTCACTTAACATGACGCTAAAAGTTATTTTTAAGATTCTTAATATGTTTTCACATACAATATAGTAAAGTTCTATAGTTATCGTGACATAAATTCAAGTAGATTTTTAGAATTATTATTTTTTTAAATTTTTAATGTTTTATTTATTTATGAGAGAGAGACACACAGCATGAGCAGGGCAGGGTCAGAGAGAGAGGGAGATACAGAATCTGAAACAGGCTCCAGGCTCTGAGCTGGCTGTCAGCACAGAGCCAGACGTGGGGCTTGAACCCACAAACCGTGAGATCATGACCTGAGCCGAAGTCGGATGCGTAACCGATGGAGCCACCCAGGCGCCCTGAATTTTAGAATTATTTTAACTTACCTCTATACAGTGCAAAAATATATTAGACAAACTGATTAACAGTTCATCCAGACAAATCTATTAGTAGTTAATTGAGAATGAATTATAAAAGTATTCTCTAACTCTGGTATTTCTTAGAGAATAACCCCCAATAATTCTAAGGAGATGTAAAAATACTTACATTTAAATTAATCTGAGACATATTTTTCTCTACATATAATCAATCAAGATATACTACATTACTGAAGATTATATGTTAGAAGATTACATTTTAAAGGGTGCTCCAAGTATCAACCTGTCATATATAACAAAATCACATATATAAGTGACAGGCTAGGATAGTTTAGGTAGAAAGTCATGCTTTTCAAACAATAAAATAGATGCACTTATAAAATGCAGATAAGGTCTCATTTCATGAAAAGACAAATTTCTAGTTTGAAGTAGGATAGAGTAAAAGAGGTTACCAAGAAAAGTGAAGAAGGCAAGATACTATATTTCCTAACTACTATGTTATTGAAAAGTCCTAAATCTTATTTCCAGTGGGATAAGGAAGCTCTGATGTTCAGATTCCTGATTTCAGAACTAAAATTTTGACAGTGGGGACATGCTAAATTAGTCATTAAAAACGGACTTTGAAATTATGTATATTCATTTATCTCAGAGAAGAAATATAATTTTTAAAATGAAGGTTTGAAGGTGATACTTTCAGTATACATTCTCTTCTATTCCAATTAAGAGCAAGTAGAAGAAATTATCAGTTCACTATAAGATCCACAGAATATTCAAACAAGTCAAAGAGAATTGAATGTAAAGCATCCTAAGTTTCTCAGATCACAGCTTTACTTTGTTTTACCTAAAAAAATCAAGTCCTGAAGTTGTGGATAAACCTCAAAATTATAAAGTAAACAAGAACGAAAGTAAATGAAAAAAAATGGAAGCTAGCAATCTTGCATTAATATTTGAAAGCCAATCCATCAATTTTGCTGTATTTTATAGAATTCATATATAGCTGTTTTCACATATATCATAATGTTCCAGGGAACACATTTTATTTCCTCAAAGCACAACTCTCATGAAATTTAGATGTGAAGAAAAAGTGGGTTAATTTTCTTTCTTTTTCTTTTTTTAATAGCATCTAATTTCAACCACAGACTAACTTGATATAAATGATAAAATATTTATGTAAAAAAACAAGTGAAAGTTTTAGCTCCTTGATATCCATAATGTAGATGTTCTTCTGATGATCTAAAATAATGATATAGTATATACTACTGGAGAATATACTTAGAGTTGCTAATCATTAGTGACTAGAAATAGAAGAGTTTATGAACATTATTTAGACTAAGAGAAAAATAAGGAAACAGGGATAGTTCTACTAGAGGTTATGTTTATGAGCTACTATTTTAAATCAGAAATGTTCTGGGGCGCCTGGGTGGCTTAGTCGGTTAAGCATCCGACTTTCGCTTAGGTCATGATCTCGCGGTTCGTGGGTTCGAGCCCCGCGTCGGGCTCTGTGCTGACTGCCAGCTCAGAGCCTGGAGCCTGTTTCAGTCTGTGACTCCCTCTCTCTCTGACCCTCCCCTGCTCACACTGTCTCTCTCTCTCTCCTAGAAATAAATTAAAAAAAAAAAAAAAACATTTAAATCAGAAATGTTCTTAAAAACCACTCAGCCTAGTTTCTCATTTTAAAGGTGATGACATTGAATGTCTAAAAAATTACACTTAGACATATGTAGCCAGTTATAGCAATAATCAGAAATTGATTTCAAATTACTGAATACCCATTCTATCTTCTCCCTTCTAGAATAAAGAATTCCAGAAATCAGAGATCCTTTTTAGGATTCTGACATAAAGTCAGGGAAACAAAGTCATGGTAAAACTGTTTTTTTTTAATCTCCACTCTATCATGCTTTTAGCCAGTGTTTGTCACTATAATTCTAGCAGACTTGAAATAGAAAGGAGTATATAAATTTTCGTGTTCTTAATACTTCCAAGTCCCTAGCATCTAGCAAATGATTTGTACATGATATGTCAAAAATTTAAAAAGAATTAAATAATGATGTTTGTAAGAGATGTAAATTGTGGACACTAAAACAGATTGCCAGCTTATGATAAAATTTTCTATTCAAGCAGCAATCTCAAATAAATGCAAGAAAGGTCAATTGTTTGAAAAGTATGTCCCTTCTACCACTTTATAAATATCATATGCACACTAATATCATGTGCACACATTAATTGAATGCTTTCTGTGTGAGAGGCACTAAATGTGGCTTATACTCAGACTGTCTGATTCTAGGATCTATGGTTGTAATGCTTATTTATATTACAAATGCATTTTAAAATATAAGATTATACTTTTTAGTTAAAATAGTATATTGAGCACCATCTTTATAATATAACAAATAGCTATTTCCACAAAATCCATTTAAAGGGAAAAAAGAAAACACTGCTAGACTTGGGAATTTAGAATAAACATTTAAATAAACTATCCATTAGCAGTCATTTTCTCTAACCATGTAATTTAATGGCCATTGTCTATCTTGAAACTATTTCACAACCATCTATAATTTGTAAACAAATAAACAAGCCTCCAAAGATGATATGAAATGGAATTTTATACAAATGTCTGACAATCAATATGAGTGAAGAAAAGATGGTGAAAGATTTTTAACCCTTAATAAGCATCAAACTATTAGAAATTTTGTAGAAAGTAAATTCTGCAAATGCACAAAATTCCTAAGGATAAAAATTATATTAGGAAGAGTTTCAGTCATCTGTCTGCCAGATATTTATTGTGTGCCTGCTTTGTGCTAAGAAGTATTCAATATATTAATTATGAATAGGATTCTGAAAACAAACTATCTGGCTTGCCCCCTATTTATATGGGCTATGTGATCTTGAGCTGATTACTTAAATTTTCAGCTTTAAATTTCTCATCTATAAAACAAAGTTATAATAATATTTTCCTTAAGGAGTTGAGGGGATGATTGATTTACGTAAATCATAAAAAGTACTTAGCTGTGTATTTAGCACATACTAAGTGTTCAGTAAGTATTGTTAGATATCCACCTAAAGACTTTGTGGAGTGGGAAATTCAAAGATGAAATTGGTATGTATCCAATTTGAAAGTAAATTAATTTTAAAATGAAGATAATAACTTCATGTACATGATGATGTAGAAAAATATATGGAAAAGAAAATATCAAAAATAGAAAAGATATGTGTTTGTTGTAACTTTTTGATATAAGAAAATGATATAAATTAAAAAGTATAATAAATCACAAGTATTTATGTACTTCAAATGTGTTTATTAAGTATTATAAGTATTATAACTTATAATACAGGTCTTAAAGTTTCCAGAACCTTAATCAGCTGTAAATTCAAAAGACTAATCTGTAGACTCAGACAAAGCATGGTTTCTGGTGTGATCTAGTTTCCTGTCATTTATTTATTTTGGCATTTAAGCTTGGTTTTATTTTATCTATTATTTATTTGCACCATCTCATATTAATGACTATGACATAAACTTCTAAGGGTGGAAATTGGTGTCAAATATGTTTTGTCCCATTACAACAGATGTCACTTAAATAAAGGGAGGAATGAATTAGGTTAAATCACTTATAGAGAGAAGTTGATGAGTCATAAGTTAAACATATAATTGGGAGATGTAATATCTATTACATCCAATATCATATATACTACATCAATTATAATATCAATTACATGTAATATCAATTCAATACCCTGAATGACAAATTAGGGCGACTAAAAGTAACTAACATAAAGCCGTTTTCTGCAAAAATATGGGAGGCTAACACATTTCTGTCTCTTATCTCTCCCTGAGACACAACTAAAATGAATAAGAATGAAAACTATTAAGGATTTTAAAAGACACAGAGAAAACAGAAAGGAGACTCTGACAGAAGATGTAATAAGTAGGAAAATGAGTAGTCAATAATATAACTGGGGAAACAAAATGACACAAAGTGGGTTTTGAGAGGATACATGCAAAGAGACTCAACTAACCAAACAGAAAACACAAAAACACTCAGGAGGAGAATTCTGGTACAGCACAAGCTGAGACTGAGGCCTGCATTGGAAAATGGGAATATGCTGAAAGTCTGTACATGGAAAGTCTCTGCTCATGCTACTGTTAGTCTCCTTTCATACTGAAAATGTCAACATTTAGGCTCCATCTTTCAGTCAGAAGGCTAGATGTTTGCTCTCTAGCGGAATGGAGCACATGTAATGGCTTGGCACTCATAGATACCAGGCACAGTACAGGATGGGGTGAGTTTCTGTCTTAAATTCTAATGATAAAAATTTCCAGACATATGAGGAAAAATTGATTCATAATAAAGAAAGATTGACATAAACAGAGAAAAAAGGGAACTGCAGAAAACATCAGTACTGTATGGATCAGAAGACATTATCAAAGAAGCTAAACAATATTTTTAGACAAATCAAAGAATAACAACTAAAAAGATACTATCTCTGATTTAAAAGAGTGAAGAGAGACAGAGAGAGAGAAACAGAGGAAACTACACTATGAAAATAAACAATCAGAAAAAATTGACATAAAAAATTTCAAAAGAAATTCTTAAAGATAAAGAGAGGTTATCTCCCAGAAATTAGATTTTTAAAATAAATGACATAGAGATGGTAAATATGAACAAAATAGAATGACAATGAGAGAAACATCCCAGGTCTCTCAGAGGCAACCAGGAAGGGTTTCAGATAAAAAGAATAAAAGAAATAGAAAAAAAAGAAATAGAAAAAAAACATAAAAATTTACACAGAAATTCATCAGAAATGAAGGACATGCCTAAAAGGGCATAGCAGTTGTCTCATCCAATATGTGCAGAAGTCATCCTCATGAAGCAATACTTAATTTAAGAACATCAGGGATGGGGCACCTGGGTAGCTTCATCAGTTAAGTGTCTGACTCTTGATTTCAGCTCATGATCCCAGGGTTTGGGATCAAGCCCCGCATCAGGCTCATGCTCAGCATAGTGCTTAAGATTCATTCTCTCTCCCTCTACCCCTCCTCCCCATTCACTCTCAAACAAAACAAAACAAAACAAAACAAAACAAAACAAAACAAAACAAAAATCCACCAGCGCAAACATGCTACAAGATATCAAAAGCAAAAAATCACATTTAATATAAAAACAATCAAAATGACCCTGTATTCTAAGCAGCATCACTAAAATCCAAAGGATAATGAAAAAAGTCTTCAAAATTTTGACTGAATATAATTTTCAGGCTAAATTGTATACAAAATCTATTAATTACAGGTAAGAGAAAAAAATGTTTAGACATTCGAGAATTCATTAAATTTATCATATAAACTTCATTTCTTTCTAAGCTACTCTTAGGCAGGTTCCAGCAAGATACAGAAATAAACTAAGATTTAAAAAGATATGATCTTTCTTGTACAGAGGATCTATTACAGAAGAACAGCAATAAAAAATCTCAAGATGAGACTATGCAGCAGGCTCAGTCAGCAATTGTTCCAGATTGAAGTAGGATGACAGAAGACTTCAGGAGATAAAATACTGCAAATCTTGACAAAATAAAGACTTATTTGGAAAAATAAGCTTTACATTTCCGGCAATAATATTTGTGGCACATGAAAAGCCTCCTGCCATGGAAAAGGCAGACCAACAGAAAGGAATCTATTACACTTAATGACCTCAAAACTTCTGAGGTGAGAAGAAATCATAGATGTATGTATGAAGGTCTGTGATAACCTGACAAGAACCAGTAGATGATAGATCCGTGGTACTTAAGGAGGGATTCTAGTCATTAAAGATTGTCATGTGGGTATGATTGAATGGGGTTAAGTCCCACCTCCCTGCTCTCAGTAATATCAATTTGGAACATCTTTCCTATGTGTTTTTTCTATGGTGAAAAAAGTATTCTTGGAGTTGGAATATACTAAATCTATACTGTATTCTGAGTCAATGCTGGTACCTAGAAATAAAGAAACTGAACTTCCATTCACCTCTGGCCTGTGAGTGATCACAGAGCTGTTGGAATTCAGTCCCACTAGGAAGTAGAGTCACAGAAGGAGTTTATAATTTCCTTGATCTTCTAAAGCTACCAGCTTATTTTAAAAGTTTACAATGTATTAAATGCCTAAAAATGAAAAGGCAGAGTTAGTCTACCATTCTAATGCTAGAAATCAGCTGATAGATGCAGAAAGACATATACATAAGGATGTTTATTGCCAAAAGTAATAGAATTAATATGGCTTAAATACTCTAAAATATGTATGTTACTAATTACAGAATATAAATTAATAACATGGAGAAATATTTACTATGTTAAATTAAAAAATCAGGTTATTAAACACTATGTATAGTATGTAAAAGACTGATGAAAAATAATATATAAAAATACATATTTGGGCTAAACAGGATACTATCCAAAGTAATGGAATTATAATTTTTATTTTTTGTGAGTTTCTATGCAGTTTTAAGTTTGTCTATAAGAAATATATACTACTTTTGACAAAACTTTTTAAAAGTATTTTATGTTATGTAAAAAAAGATAGGGGAAGAAATAATAACCGAAAATCCATCTAGCTAATCCTACTTAATTTAAAAATTTACCTCTGAGCTTCCTAGCTCTTAGGAAAATGAGGAAAACTCAACAGATTGTACAATTTTCACTCTGTGTGTGTATCTATTTATCTATTTATTATTTATCTGCATCACCAATAGTTTGCAATTTTTGACAATAATTTGTCATGGAGCTTCCAATAAAAGATGCAAAGCAACATGATTACAATATCTGTACTAGTAGATTGAAAAACAATTACATTTGATATAGTGGTGACTATTACATATATAGGT
Source organism: Hyaena hyaena (assembly GCF_003009895.1). NCBI lineage: Eukaryota > Metazoa > Chordata > Mammalia > Carnivora > Hyaenidae > Hyaena > Hyaena hyaena. The sequence goes on along the minus strand of NW_024081218.1, from coordinate 470,190 downwards.
CATTGGGAAAAGACACAGATATAATGTTTTCTAAGGGAAATGCTGCAGAGACCAAAGTTAAGCATGTGTTTTCTCTTGGTTAAGGTATGCAGGTTTCATGGGCATAATGTTTAAATTGATCTTTTTAATAATAAAAAATAAAAATAAAATAAAATAAAATAAAAATAAAATAAATGCTATAGAGGGCAGAATTAAATGGTTAAGCTGTTTTGGTTACTTGTGAGCTGGTATAATATGAGGATTGAGCTTGATGATCTTTAGCAGTAAATGGTCAACATGTCTCAAAGATAAATGTTTCACCTAGTATGTTTCTCTAAGGGTGGATTACGTTCTGAAAACATTAGATAATCTCTGTTTTGTTAGATTTTTGAATACTTTAGTCTTGTTTTTAAGGGAAATGAATCCAAATAAAACAAATGTGAGCTGCTAGAAAGAACAGCTCTTCTTTTTTAATTTTTCAATAAAATGAAAATAGCTTCATTGTGTTTTCTAATATAATTAATGTCTTTACCTCTAAAACTGAAAAAAATAGAGGAAAGCCTGAAATAGGAAGTAAATCATCCTTAATCCCATGGACCTATTATTATCATTTAAGTCCACACAATATTTAGTTACTGACATTTAAAAATATAAATACACATAAATATTCATATGAATATAAACATATGCAAAATTTATATGTGTATAAGTTACATGTGTTAACATATGCACATAAAAAAGGAAAACAATGTTATAAAATGATTTCTTTATTTTAAAAATATATCATGATTTTCCATCAAAACAATATTATGTCTACAACATATTTAGTGGTTAGAAGAGCAAGAATATGTTTTGGTTTTTTTTGTTTGTTTTTAGTGTTTATTTTTGAGAGAGAGAGAGAACGTAGCTGGGGGAGAGCAGAGAGAGAAGGAGACACAGAATCTGATGCAGGCTCTAGGCTCCAAGCTGTTAGCACAGAGCCCGATGCGGGGCTTGAACCCACTAACCGTGAGATCTTGACCTGAGCTGAAGTCAGGTATTTAACCGACTGAGACACCCAGGTGCCCCCAAGAATATGTTTTCAATCAAAGAAAGATTCACGTGTTCAAGATACTAGTCATGTAGATGAAAACTTGATGTTTAATTATGAAAATAAAGAAGATTAGATGGTCTTCTTACCATACCATAATTTCTTTTAAAGGCTTTATATAAAAGTAGTACAAGAAGACTTAATACAGCAATATACTTATAGGTATACATATCTATTCAGATATTTATGTATGATGAACATATATAATTTACAACTGTGTATGAATATGTATATATTCATATATGTGATTTTACAATTCACATGTATGTTTAAATTTGTGTGGCCATTCTTTGAATGCTTGAAATTATTATAGAAACACAGGCAGTACACAGGCTTCCCTCAAAATATTGCTTCCCTTCCAAAGGAACTGGTATGTTGGCACAACTATAAAACATCCACAATCATTGTTCATTATGTGGGTATCATTTTTCCCTTTGAATGGCATTTACCATCTTACCTGATCAGCATTTTATACTCCATATGTCTTAATGTCTTCTTTTCTTTCTAAGACACTTTAAGGACAATGATAAAAAGTGAGAATGCAGATGAAAAGTATCCTGTTTCTCAAAGCTGCAAATTCAACTTCAAGGGCTTCATTTTAGCACATTTCAGAGCCGCCTGATTGACTATTCCATATACTAAAGAATGAGTGGCAATTGAGGCAAATCATGCTGAACTAAAAGGAGTTGTGGAAGCAAAAACTTTTGATGTAGAGTTCAACTGTAGGAGATAAATAGTATTATTCTACACTAAGAGGCAGCATTTTCTCATCTCAAAACTCAAATGAAAATTTTACTCTGGAAATTCTTTTTAAAAATTCGTAGCATACTGTCTACATTAAACAAATTATGTTAAGTCTGATACTTGTACTTCTGTAACTATTACATAGCTTTATCAGAGGTCCAAATATAATCTTGTATGATGAACCTATTCTAAGTAATGGGTAACACTGCTGAGGTCAGAAAACACCAAAGACATCATTTCTGAGTTTTTTGGTAGAATATTCATTTGCAAATTATTTTGATTATGTTGTTCAGTCAGGATAATTTCTAACCGTTTTCAATATGAAATGTAATAATCAAATAACTAAAAATATGCATTTGGAGCACATTTTTATTTTTTACTAGTTTAATGCTTATTATTTTTGAGAGAGAGAGAGAGAGAGAGCATGCAAGTGGAAGAGGGGCAAAGAGAGAAGGAGAGAGAATCCCAAGCAGGCTCCACACTGTCAGCACAGACCCTGACACGTGGCTCCATCCCACGAATCCATGAGATCATGTCCTGAGCTGAAGTCAAGAGTCAGACACTTAACCTACTGAGCCACCCAGGTGCCCCTGGAATGAGTTTTAAACATCAGACAGTGAAAAAGGGTTTACAAAGCTTAGCCCTAAAGTTAGAATCTCATAAAGGAAAAAGAAAGCTCAACTGCCTAAAAATTTAAAACTTATGTACTTCAAATGAAGAAAAAAAGTAGCATACAAACAAGATAGAAGTTTAATAAGCTTTATATATAAATATATAAGACAAACACACTAAAAGCAAAATAGGGAAACAAAGTTTGCCAAAGATGAAATACAAACAAGATAAAAGGAAAATGAAAGCAACTTCAAATTAACTAATGATCAAAGAGGGGCATGTAGAATGAGATTCTGCATACTATCAATTGATCAAATAGGATACTACTGAATTTGATCAAAGGTTTGTGGAAACATACACTCTCATATTTTGTTGGTAAAATTATAAACTATTATGTCTTTCAGGAAGACAGTATATATCAAAAGTCTTAAGTAGTTACACACTCTTTACTAGCCACTCTTCTTATAAGAATTTTACTCTGGCGTGTAGATGACATATATAATGATTTACACATGAGAATGTTTATAAAAATGAAAATTAGAAACAAGTAAAATCTATAAAAATAGAAAATTGCTTAAATAATACATTATATACCTATAGGCAAGGATCCAGTTCAATTATTAAAAATGATCATAATGAATTGTATTAGTGAAAGTTTAAATATTTAAAACTAAAAAGATATATTTTTAGGGCAATATATAATATAGAAAGATATAAATATAAATATAATCTTAATAATATATAGTCATCTTAATAAATAATCTAAAAGTTTATATGGTAATATTTTAATAGCAGTTTGGTTGGTAGAATTATTTTCTTCCCTACACTTGAGTTCCTAATGCATATTTTTAACAGGTATTTCTTATGTAAAGTAACTAAACTAACAGATAAAGCCTTTTCTTTCTTCTTGAGTAGTACATGGTGGCAGATTAGCAAATGATATTTTTTATTGGCTCCTGGACATTATCTATGACATGTTTTTTTTAATTGCCATAGAACTTATGGTTTGGTCATGACTTAATGAAGCACATCCAAAATCAGATTTTGATTAGCCAGAGTCTGTAATTAACCATGATTGTTTCTGACATGTTCTGATAAGCAAGAGGCAATTTCTAAATCTATAAAATCACAAAGTCATAATTGAAATTTATAACGATCCAATTCGATACTTATTGAGCATGTATTACATATGAGGTACTGTGTTGTCTATTATGGGGCTGAATGAAGAAAAAGACATGGTCCCTAGCCTCAAGCATTTATAGACTGGCAGACTGTGATCAATGCCATGTAAGAGTTTCCAATAAAATGAGTTTAGAGAAAGGAGAGATAATTTTCTGAAATGACCTTTAAGAACCATAAAACTAAATTATTTTCAGTAATGTATACTTACTAAGGCAAGAGATAACACTTAGTCATTTTAGGAACTCTGCAACAAAATGGGTATGTATTAAAGGATTTTGTGTTTACTTTCAATTATTCAGAAAATTAAATTACCAGAACACTTCATACTCCAAAATTCTAGCTAATTAAGGTTTTATTTCTAAGGGCATAGGGAAATATTTTCTCCATCATTAGGCTTAATTTTATTATTCTTAATTTCATCTCACTATCTAGAGCAAGATGAGTTAATGATGTCCTTTATGGTTACTTCTATTACAATTTAGACTAAAATGTTTTCCAAAAGTTTGATTTTGTCATTTTCTTTCTATATTAAAAATAAAATTGTCAGTGTCACAAAATGGGATTGTCAATAATTTCCTTCAATATTCCTTTGTCCAAACATATCACCCATATCAGAGAAGAAAATTTTGTGTCCCACTTTTTGGCAAGTCCATATAATAAAACTGAAATAATGTAACTATAGGGTGACTCAATCATCTTTCCAAGTAAAACTCATTTTTATTTAGAGAGAGAGAGAGAGTGTGTGTGTGTGTGAGAGAGAGAGAGAGAGAGAGAAGGAGAGAGAGAATTAGATCTGTGAGATACTTTCATAAATAGGTACATTTTCTCGCTGAAAACAGAAAAGCAAATTTGTTATATGGAAAAGAATATAATAGCAAAAACACTGATAGGAAAAACAAAACAAAACATTATTCTGACAGAGTATACTGATGTTTTTTTTCAATTACTATTAGTAATTTTGAAATAAAAATTTGCATCATTTAGATATAGGTTTGTTTCAAGTGTGCATCTCTTGCATTGTAACCTTATGAAGGTTAAGAGCCAAAGACATGAAATTGGTAATATTTCTTATTGTATGAGTGTACTAATAGCAAGATATTTCCAACAAGTCTGAAATCTTAGAAGCAGTAGGACTTTTAGAATTACCAACTTCTTATGCAATGCAGAAATATCTCCTATCACTATTTTCTTGGATGATATTAAATACTTTGAAAAATTTTGGATCAGGATATGAAGTTTAACTTAACAGTTTCAGAGTGGTTAAAGAAATTAATGGGAAGAATTTTGTTATTCACTAAGAAAAATTCTGAGTTCCATATAAATTATCCTTTTTCAGGTATCCTTCCCATTATGTAAGACATAATATTTGTTCTATTTCCAGTTTAACAATACTCTTACTTTGAGAAGGCAATATAAATGAAAAGACTATGGTATAGCTTTGCTCCAATCATCTTCCTAGACCATTACATGCTTATTATAGAGAGATTATTTTTCCTCTTTAATGAACCATAAGGTAGAATTGTTTCCTCTGTGTCCTTTCGACTGTTTTCTAGCAGGTAGATGATGGTAGTGTACATAATCACTAGTATTTCAGACAGAAATTGGTGTGGAGCACTAGCAGGTAGCAGTTTCTTTAGACACTCCTAAATCCTGGTTGGAGAGGACCATACTTAATCGAATGTATTGTCAAGACAGAATTCCTACATTTAAGAATGGGCTTCTATTTCAGAAATTTCAAAATAATGCCTACAACTTTGTGTTAACTTTTTTGTTACTATTTATGCTCTTATAAATTGATACCTTCAGAAAAAACAAACAAACAAACAAAAAACTCATCACATTCTAAAGCAGGAGTCAGCAAACTACAGCCAGCAAGCCAAATAGCCTACCACCTATTTTTGTAAATAAAGTTTATTTTGAACACAGCCATACCCATTCTTTTATTATTGCTACAGCTGCTTTCTTGGAAATATATACTAGAGTGACAGAGGCCTCACAAAGCCTAAAATATTTACTATGTGACCCTTTAGAGAGTTTTCTGGTTCCTGCTCCATAGTCAGACTACTATTTTTAAAATCTATGTAGGAAACTTGCATAAAACTTTTTGGTTTTTTCTCACTCAAGATGTATAAATATATAAAATAGTAATATATGTTTGTTTGTATATGTATGTATATGACTTTTTAAGAACCAACTACTGGGATGCCTGGGTGGCTCAGTCGGTTAAGCGACCGACTTCGGCTCAGGTCATGATCTCACAGTTCGTGGGTTCAAGCCCGTGTCGGGCTCTGTGCTGACAGCTAGCTAAGAATCTATATCTCCCTCTCTCTCTGACCCTCCCCTGCTCATGCTGTCTCTCTCTCTGAGAAATAAATAAAACATAGAAAAAAAAAGAAACTGGCTACCTAAGCTAAAATGAGTACAGTTTATCAAACTGTGGTATATAATATTATAAGTAGGGCTATTTTGTTAAATTGTTGATTACTAAAGACTCTCTAAAAAGCAATAGGAAATTATAAACATAATTTTGCTTCAAAGATATTTGAAACATCTCTTTTTATATGCCTGAGGAAAGAAAAGGATGGTGAGGTATAGCTGACTCTAAATATTATTTCATAGAACTGGGTCTTCTATTGTTTCTCTATATAAAGGGATGGATATATTCAAAGGATATAGCATGTCTTATATATTTCTCCATAGAAATTATTAGTGGGAGAAAAAAAAAACATGTAAAATTGAGAAGAAAGACCAGTTTCTCAAATGAGTCACCAATATTATGTGGTGACATTAGTCACTGAAAAGCATATCACAAAAAAGTAATAGGTTGCAATAACAATAGGAGAGTCAAAAATAATAAGTGAGGAAGAATATTTCTCTTTTTAATCTTTTCAAAGTTTCCACTGAATGGAATTTGACCTGGTGAATATTAATTCTTTTTTTCCTTTTATAAGGAAGAAAACTAATTTCATATTGGAGGGAGAAATTTTTACTAACCAAGCATGATACTCTCTTATTCTATTCACAAAAAAAATTTTAAAAAATAAAAATTTGAATTAAAGAATGTTTTTAGCCTCCTTTCTGGAATTTCCATTTTTATTAAAATGAAATCAACCCATTTCCTCCACTTTGAAGCAGAAAATGCAACTTATTTACCTGGTAGATGGTAAATATTCAATGAATATATTCAGATATAAGCTTACTCTTTTACTTTTTAAAAATTTTTTAATGTTTTATTTATTTCTGAGCACGCGCACACGTGAGAGAGAGACAGCATGAACAGGGGAGGGTCAGAGAGAGAGGGAGATGCAGAATCTGAAACACCCTCCAGGCTCTGAGCTAGCTGTGAGCACAGAGCCCGACGCGGGGCCTGAACCCATGAACCATGAGATCATGACCTGAGCTGAAGTCGGATGTTTAACCGACTGAACCACCTAGGTGCCCCTAAGCTTACTCTTTTGAAGAAACATTTTCAGAGACAAATTTAACTCTTTTTCTTTTGAATGTATTGGTATTTAATAACTTTGTCATTTCAACATAACAAATGGTATTCTATTGAACTGAGATGCAAATTCACTTGCCTGTCCAATATTTCTTCCTTTGCTAATAAAATAATTGATCCCAGGGAGTGGTTCTTCCTCCAAAAAGTGTTTAACCTTACCTATGTAGGAAAGTAGAAATACAATGTTTTTGAGCCTAGAAGTCAATGGCAATCATTAACTGTGAGAAATTAGGCCTCAAGTTCTCTAAACTTCCTCATTATGTATTTTTTTATTTTTTTAAATATTTTTTTTATTTTTGAGAGAGAGCCATAGTGTGAGCGGGGGAGGGTCAGAGAGAGAGAGACAGAATCTGAAGCAGGCTCCAGGCTCTGAGTTGTCAGCACAGAGCCTGATGAGGGGCTCAAACCCACAAACTGAGACCATCACATGAGCTGAAGTCCGCCGCTTAGCCAACTGAGCCACCCAGGCTCCCCATAAACTTCCTCATTAAATGGGAGTTGGAATGGATGAACATTCAAGTATTTTCCAATTGTAATGGAGGTCATACAGAGCTTTGCAAGTAAACCAAGTAGTAAATTAGTTTGGAGGTAAAATAATATCACACTTATAAGATAAAAATGGTTTTTGGAAAATAGTATATTAGCAATAAGAAGTATGTAACTTTTGAAGTTGAATTCTTTTAAAATAAGGATGAATTTAATAGTATATATGTAAGGGGGTATTTAAAAGATATTTTAAAAATAGGGGCACCTGGGTGGCTCATGATCTCATGGTTTGTGGGTTCGAGCCCTGTGTCAGGCTCTATGTCGACAGCTAGCTCAGAGCCTGGAGCCTGCTTCAGATTCTGTATCTCCCTCCTCTCTGACCCTCCCCTGCTCAGCTGTCTCTCTCTCTCTCTCAGAAATAAATAAAAACATTAAAACAAAAATTTAAAAAAATATAAGATATTTTAAAAATAATTTAGATTAAGGAAGACTGATGAAGTAATTAATGTGTGAAATGCATTTAATCAATTAGACTTGTTAGCCCACAAGCAACAAAAATACACTGGTTAATTTCAGTAAAAATCAATTGATTGGAAAACTCTCCAGAGCTTCCAGAGTAAATGGAAAGGGAAAAGAGAAAGAACTGTGGCATTTCTGGCATGCCGGGCAATAGCAGCTACGAAATGTTCTCAGATCTTGGAAGGATGGTCAAAATGCTGCTGCTGAAAAATAATTCAATTATTTTCAAAAAGATCTGTTTATTTTTATGCTTAATTGTACTTTCAAAGTAACATTTTCTGTATGTCAAATAATCATTCTGAAGGCTATAAGGTATAGCCATCACATACCAACATACTGAAAATATTCTCTAACAAGTACCTTAACTGTGAAGTCCTGGTTTGAATCCCTAAATACAAGGTGATACTTTACCCACCTATTCAGCTAGGATGTAACAAGGACTGTCTACCTCCTTGTTTGGTGGGGGAGCAGAGGTCTTCATTGTCCATCATCACACTGTCTTCAGTTCATCCACCGTCATATTAAAGGTGTATTATAGTTACTGTGTTGTTTATAATAGCACTCTTCATATAAACAATTATTTATGTTTCATGTGGAAAAAAAAGATCCAACTAAAACAATGAAAGGAATTTATCACTTTCTTAACTAAAAGTCTGAAAATAGGCAAGAATTGATCCTGCAATTAAACATTATCATCCAGGATCTAATTCCCTTCTCTCTGATTTCTCTGCCACTCTCTGCCCATACTTTCATACTTCACACTAATAACTCATTGCTTCTTTATTATGATAGTAAAATGACTGTAACAGTGTCATTATACATTATTAAGGGAAAGAAAGGTGCTCTTTCCCAGTGGGCTCCAAAGGAAAGAGAAAAAGCTCCTGTTTCCTCAAAGCCAATCCATTCCTTACTGCCTCATTGGATCTGTTTGTATAAATGTGTCCATCCATGAACTGACTACTGTGGGCATAGAAATAGGTTGCAGTGACTGGGTGAAATCAACCAAGGCCACCTCTAGAGGTGAGGGTCAGGGCAAGCCCACACACAGCATCCAGCTAAGAATGGAAGGGAATGCCAGCCTAGCCAAAACTAGTTGTTACATCCCTAAAAGAGAGGGAGTGGATAAAAGGCAAAAACGTCAATTGTCTATGAAATAATTTAGAGACTATTACATTGTCTTATGATAGTTTCAGAAAGAACAATGGTCTATTTATAAAATAAATGTTCTATTTGATGTTGGAAAGGAATAGGAGACTGGTTTATTCGGTCTACCTTCATATTATTTTTCTTCAATAAATTTCCATACCCAGATTACTTCTAATAACCCATAGTATGCATAGCCATCTCTATTATTAGAAAAGAACTGTGAGAATTACCTTATTTCACACCAGTCACAATGGTAATGACTTTTGGTCCCTGATGACATGACATCTGCTGGATTCAGATCAGTGATCCAGAAATGAAAAGTTCTATCCCACACTGCTCAGCTTTTTAAATTCCATAGACCAACAGCTAATTTAGGGCTTTTTCGTTTAAATTAGAATTACTTAGTAACTTCTGCCTTTCTTGTTCACCTCTGATTGTTCCCCCTGTCTAATTTTCTGGAATACGGAAACAGGCTCCATATCTATAGATGTCTATGACCAATATATGCCAGTTTAATTATTTTCACTTAATCAGTCTATGTGAACAAATATAAAATATGTGGCTTAGTTTCCATTTTTCTTCTTTAGCTATAACCTAGTCTTCCTTCAGATAAGAAGAGTAATTTTTTTGTCATAGCTTGACCTAAGTGACTTATCAAAATATTCCTTTAATATATTTTTCTAAATACTTGTGTAATATCTTTTTATGCCAATCTTAATTTTATTATAATTTTTAAAGTCAAAGAGATATTTTTTACAAAATCAAATTACTTTAATAAAAATAATATTCATCTTTCCTCAATGATAATATAAATATAAAAATTGTAATTTTTCAGGGTATGTGGGTGGCTCAGTCAGTTAAGCATCTGATTCTTGATTTCAGCTCAGGTTATGATCTCATGATTCATGGAATTGAGCCCCACATAGGCTCACTGTCAGTGCAGAGCCTGCTCGGGATTCTCTCTCTCCCTCTCTCTCTGCCCCTCCTCCAATTGTACTCTGTCTCTCAAAATAAATAAATGAACTTTAAAAAGTTTTTTGTAAGTTATTATTTTCATCTAGATGCTAGGATGAGTATCTTGGTCTTTTAATCTCCATCCACTACAGCCTTGGGGAAATACACAAGGAGTTCCCTTAATCACTTTATTCCTAGGCTAAGAGCCATTGTTACCAGGAATTAGGATGATCCTTCATTATATATCCTGCTTAGAGCCAACTGCAGTGTTTTCTATATGATTGAGTCTCCCAGCTCTCACTATTAAAGTAAGATGTTCTGGCAGGGAGTTTGGTCTAAGTACAAAAAAGTTGTCACAAAACTTGTTTTACTGTATTCATTTCCAATATTTTATCAGTAGAAATATATAACTTGGTGGAAGACATGGAGAGTGTGGCTTTAAACACAGTCAGAAAGGTAAATATTTAACCTTACCATGGGCCCACTTTCTCTGGACTAAGATCTGTTTGAAAATAAAATCAGAATGTGTATGTGCGAGAGAGGAGGAGAAATATCACTCATTAACTTGCTGGTTTTATGAGAAGTTTTTTAGATTCAAATTCAAGGATAATATTTTTTGAATTATCTACATACAGATGAATGCTGATGTGTATATATGTGCATGTACATACACACACACACATATCAGTCAAATGAAATATCTAGTACAGAAACTACTTAATAATATTCAGCATATTCCACAATGATTGGCCAGATAATGCACAGCCAGTTAGACTTCATATTGTCTACATATTCTAGATTACAGCCAGATTCAACACTACTGTGAAGAAAGGTCTTGCACTCCAGACTAATTCACACTTGTTCTCTAATTCATAGTATGTCTGCCTGCAATCTTTGTTCAATTTCATTTGAAAGAGTAACAAAAGATATTATTAATTATGCCGAAGGTTCAAAGAAACATCTTTGGTGTAGAATTAAACAAAAGTTGAAGTATTTCAGTGAAGAGTAATGTTTTTCTGACAAGTGGATATCTCAGCTACTCATGCTATTAAACATTAACCTCTTTCCATTTCAATAACGTCAGTTTTATGTCGCTTTTCTTTTTGGCATTTCCATTTCAGTAGTGTTTGCTTTGGTTTGGCCTATTAACACTTTTACTTAAGTTGGTGCCAATGCTTTTCAGACTACAGAGGTATTTGACAGACTATTTTGATAAAGGGTAAAGGAAATAATGCCAAAACATGTATTTTTAATAATTCTAGGAATGCCAGCCACTCTATACCTTTCTAAGAAACTATTCACCATATCTGGATTAGACATATTTTCTGCTACATACATACAACTCCCAAGTGAACTTTTCAATTAAATGCATCTTTAGATTAGGTGGTTTATAGATAATATTAAAATTTAAGATGCTGTGTAACTAATTCTGCAAATTAGTAATGAGGTGCGGTGTAGATTCCAGAAGAGGCTTAATCTTTATGGACTTCATAGGCTATAATGCATGTCAGAGAAGGTAGCTGCCAGAAATTCTCTTGATATAAAGGCTCTACAAATACACTGAGGACTAATGATCAAATCTGGGACTGAGGAACTTGGACAGAAAACATCTGTTTTTAATTCTCTAGATAGTAGCTCAGATGGGCCAAAAACAAGGGAAAAAAAAGAAAATTACCTTTAATTTATTTGTAAAACAACTATTTGAGGACTTACTATATACCAGGCACTGTTTTTCAGTCCCAGGAAAACATCAGTAAACAAAACAGACAACCATTCTTCCATATCCTCATGTGCCTTACATTTTACAGGGAAAAGACTGATCAATCACACAATCAGTAAGTACGTTATATAGAATTCTGTAAGTGCCATGATAGTATAAGGCAAGGGACTCAGTAGTGCTTTGGAAGGGCTTGGGGTGGCAAATTTAAATTAGGTAGACAGGGTAATTCTCACTGTGAAAGAACATGACTGTAGCAGTGAGTAAAGGGAGAGTACTAAGAGATGGGACTAATTAGGTCAGAGGTCGGATCTTATATGAGGACTTTGGCTTTGACCCAGAATGAAATGAGAAGCAGATTGCAGCATGGTCTAAGTTAGGTTTTTAAGGAATAACTGTGGCTGATATTTTGAGAGTAGATTGGGGGCTGGAGGTAGAGATAGAAGCAAGGTGAGCGTTAGGAGGCTACAGAAATCATCTTAGATGGGACAAAAATGGAGACAGGGAAGGCAGTGAGATGTGCCCAGATTCTGGTTATATGTTGATGGTAGAAAAACAACAGGATTTCCTAATGGAGTGGTTGGACTGTGTGAGATTAGGAGAGGAATAAAGAATGACTGGGAGAAAGTTAACATGCCACAGGTCAGACAGGAGACACGCTGTGACTACTCACATGTAAAAATAGTCTGCTGTAGTAACTTGTTCTACGACATATTCTTTCTTTCTTTCTTTCTTTCTTTCTTTCTTTCTTTCTTTCTTTCTTTCTTTCTTTCTTTCTTTCTTTCTTTCTTTCTTTCTTTCTTTCTTTCTTTCTTTCTTTCTTTCTTTCCAAATAGTTTATTGTCAAGTTGGTTTCCATATAACACCCAGTGCTCATATTATTTCTAAACCAGCCCCCAAGTCAACTTTTGCCACATCTAGGAGTTTTCATTCTAAGAATCATAGAGAGTAAATAAGGCCTCTTGGGAAACTATCTAATAATGATAGCCTCAGAGACTGGGGGTATAACTCCATGCAGAGTCTCAAGACCGCCGAAGCTAGAGATCAGAAGGATAAGCATGAACTTTGAAAGTCATTCCAAATGTATCATTCAGGAAGCCGGTAATGGTGAAGGAATAAAGAGCAGTGCCATTTGGGTAGCAGAAGTCCTCCAAGTCACTGATGTGTGAGTCTGCATAAAGAGGAATAGAAAGCGAGAGAGTGTATGCTGGGGTGTAGGCTACATGAGGCCGGAGAACCTTCTCCTTAGTCTCTGTCTTCCAAGAAGAAAGACACCTGGGAAGCCTAAAGTTCTGGCACCCCATTCTGAGGTGCAGGGTAAAGCTAATATGCCATTACCTTTTGATTTTACCACAGTCTGATCTGATGTGGTCTTGTTATACAAAAACACATTTACATGCTTTGCAATTTTTAAAAGTGCTTTTGACATGTTAAATTATTTAAACAAGAACTAGGCAGAGATGGCTTTAATGCCTTAGTACTGCAGAAGCAATCTAAAACCTAAGCCTGTATGGCCTCAAGGTTAAGGAATCAAAATGTAAAGACAACCAATCATGAACTCACTTTCTCAAAGAATGCCACCACTTAAGCTACAGCCAATCAATGAGTTTCCTTGCTTTGCTTCCATTTCTTCTCTATAAAAGTCTTGCCCCTAACTCCCACTGATGGACTATTTTTATTATTTTTATTATTTTCAAATTTTTATTTAAATTTAGTGCAATATTGGTTTTGGGAGTAGAATTTAGGAATTCACCACTTATAATACCCAGAGCTCCTCCCAACACCGGTGGTGGAGCATTTTTAACTACTTCAGTGTGGCACTGCCCAATTCAAATCAACTTTTGCTCAAATAAACTCTGAAGCTTTTTACTATGTCTCAGTTTACTTTTTCACAAATGCAATCTCTTTTTATTCCCACAATAACTTTATTGAAGTAGGTTAGACAGTATTATTATTAACCCTGTTTCACATAATAAACCATACTGAAGTGGAAGACATTAAATAATTGACCAACTATCACCAATAAACTGTCAAGGTGGAATAATTCTTTCTACACATACTTTAGATATCAATATTATGATTTCTACATTGCTGTTGTCTTCCTATTCTTAGCTAAAACAGAAAGTCAGGAATCATTAAAGCGATGGGTAGCTGTATTTCAACTTAGAACTAGTCTACATAGGCAAAGAGCATCACTGATCAGAGTAGCAGTTAGCAGCTGCTATCTAACCAGAGCCACACAATCAAGTTTTCTACCTCCTCTTTCCACATGACAAAGAGCAAAGAGAAAAATTAATTATTTATGCTGCTGGTTAAGGCTAGCAATTTAAACAATGTAATTTGCTTTTCACAATTCAGTTGTTAGCTGTAGTTCTTATCAATCCTTGGCCTCATTAACTTTGTTTCTAATCAACACCAAACACATACACACACACACACACACACACACACACACACACACACACAGAACCTGTGAAAATCATCTGTATTTCTGTGTATTTTTGTGTTTATTGGATGTATTATAACATACCAGTATTAAAATATCTTAAGAATAGGGGCGCCTGGGTGGCTTAGTCGGTTAAGCATCCGACTTTCGCTTAGGTCATGATCTCGCGGTTCGTGGGTTCGAGCCCCGCGTCTGGCTCTGTGCTGACTGCCAGCTCTGAGCCTGGAGCCTGTTTCAGTCTGTGACTCCCTCTCTCTCTGACCCTCCCCTGCTCACGCTGTCTCTCTCTCTCTCTCCTAGAAATAAATAAAACATTAAAAATTTAAAAAAAAAATATCTTAAGAATAACTTTGACATTCTCAAAACGTAATTTACTTAAAGAAGTAAATTGACTTATGTTCTTATTTTTCTTAGAATAAATAGCAACAGTAATTGAGAATATAGGATCCTTAAATTAGAGTACACACTAGCAGTACAGTGGCATTTCACTGTGATGACAGCAGTTATATAATATGATTAAAATATACCTTGTAAAAATGATTTATGTTACTTGCATGGTTTTGCAAATAATTATGTCTTTTAGGAGACATTTTTGTGATTTGAAAGTATTGACTATTATAATGCTATTCAAATAAACTGAACTGTTTTCGTTTTTTTTTTTTCCTGAGTTTTCCTGACAGATAAACTTTTAAAATAATAGGAAACATTTTACTCTTTGTGCACTTGTATATACTTTTCAAGGCTAAAGGACATTTATCTGTATTGTATTCTCCTTTTAATTTCACTCATGCCAAATAAAGCACTTGGCTGGGAAGTAGTCCTTCTGCTAAACGATCTTGCTCCTCAATACATCTGTTTGACTAAAGGACACTGTTAGCCATAGTTTTGCTCTCCTTCCAGGACTAGCTGCTCCAAAGTGTGAAAGAAGCCTGGCTGTAATTTACATGTCTGCCAGTCTAATCTCATTACCAGCAACCCTTTGCTGTAAAACTAAATAAATTGTACCTCTTCTATCTGAAATTTCAAGCTTGTAGACTTATTTTGAGGACACAATGAAATAATTAATAATATATAAGGATGTACTCAGTACAGGAGCTGGCACATCCATAATACTAAGTTTCCTTTCTATTCTTCTCAGCAAAAGAAGTCTGCACCAATTTCAGTAGTCAATGCCGGGACTTCCAATCACCCAAACGCACACTCTGAAGGCTGGTATCCCATTGATCTTATTATAGAACCCCTATGTTTGAAGTGAGGTACATTAGCAACCTCATCTAGAAAGACCAAATGCATTCCTTTGAGATGATTTTAAAGTGAACAGATGAGTGAGTTGAGGTCAAGCGTAGTTATAAAGTAAGAAATAAAAGTGAGGAAAAAAAATTGAAATGATAAGGTAGGGGACACATTAGGCACTTAATCCTTCAATTTCCTTAAAAGGAAGATAAAGAGATAGAAATATGAGAAAAGGATTAAAGAAGAAGCCTAGAAAGAGGAGGTGTACAGGGACTAAAGGAAAGTAAGAGGAAAGTGAAAGGAAAATGCCAAAAAGGCAGATCTAAGCTTCAAAAAATTTTGATTTATGCCTGGCATGTGAGTTACTATGTGAATGCTATCTGAAGAATGACTATCTTTTTTTCAGTATTTCTCCAAATATTGCTGACATATATCTCCAATAGGATAAAAGGCAATTAGGATAGTGTGATTAACAATACATAATATGCATAGTGCAACAACTTGATCTATAAGTATTTTGCTCAACTAGCATGATTTCTTAAGAAGGCTTATTTCCCAAGTACTTATTTTGTATATTTATAAAATTCTTATTTCTTGGTCAAGTATGTTTATTTTAAGGAACAATGCCTGAATGTAGTGGACTCATCCAAATTGTGTGTCCATGTTCAAAAGATGTTATTGGAATGAGCAGATAGAAGTTTACATATAATTCAATTCCCTTCACCTAATAAAATGCTTAAGGAAATTAGAAAAGGTTGGAAGATAACAAAGTACCAAGTGGCAATCTCAAAACATTATAATAAATGATTATGGTTACCTCACAAAATTCCTTAAGATTAACTTCAGAATGTCATCCAGGTAAATGATGAATTCTACCTAAAATTACTATTAATTTTTTAGGTTAAAAGAAATCAATAGTTTCTTCTTTTTTTAAGCTTATTTTATTTTATTTTATTTTTGTATTTTGAGAAAGAGAGAGAGAAAGAATGAGCAAGGAGGGGCAGAAAGAGAGGGAAAGAACCCCAAGCAGGCTTTGCACTGTCAGTGCAGAGCCCAACATAGGGCTCAAACTCATCAACTGTGAGACCATGACCTGAGCCAAAATCAAGAATCGAACACTTAATTGACTGAGCCACCCAGGTGCCCCAGAAATCGGTAATTTTAAATAAAACTAATAGGTTACTGAACATGTCGACACAAATAAATTACTTTTAATAAAGTAGTGTGTCTATAAGAACCTTTTTCAATATGATGAAAAGATCATTTGAGAAATTTCTAAACATGCCACATAATAGTTGAGACAGTGCTCTGAAAGATTATCTGAAAGGGAGCTGAAAAATGTATTATACTAAATGTATTTCTATACTGAATGTTCCTTGAGATGCTGACAGATTAAAAGACCATACCGTAGGCCATGGCCTTCTTTGCCAACTGCACAGATTTTCCAAGTTATTTAAAAAGCTTTTGGCTAAATAAACTCTATGTCTTTAGTCTATGGATACATATTTGAAGCTAACAATTTTCATGATTTTATCTTCTGAGATACATTTGATGACTGGAAATTTAATACTGAACAACAGCCTCTTGAAGACTTTAGATTTAAGGAGCCTCCTGTGCAAACTGAAGATTTCACTGCATATAAAATTACTGTAATTTTAACAGACTTAGAATCTAATGATTATTTTAACATTCACGCTGAGATTTTCTAGATGTTGGCTAATATATATCTCTTAGATAAGTATATTTTAGTTTCCCTAATTCTTTCTTACTGAAAAGTGGGTAACTTTTTCTTTTCTAATAGTATTTTATGCTTAACCTCAGCAATATGAGAAATTTCGCATCACTAAGCATGAGATGGAAACTTCTGTGGATGATTTTTTTTTGGACTTACACTGAATACATACATATTAAAGTTTATGTGGAATGGTATTCTAATCTTCAAGGTGGATACTATTCTGATCTCTTTCACCAGAGATTGGTTCTAGGACTTTGTATGAATGAAATCATACTCTGGCTACTATGGCAAATCATTACTTTTCATGTTACATGTGCCAACCAATTGTTCCTTTTTTTTTGAAAAAAAATTTTAATGTTTATTCATTTTTGAAAGACAGAGCACGAGTGAGAGAGGGGCAGAGAGACAGAGAGGCACAGAATCCAAAGCAGGTTCCAGGCACTAAGCTATCAGCACAGAGCCTGACATGAGGCTTGAACTCACAAACCATGAGATCATGACCTGAGCTGAAGTCAGAGGCTTAACTGACTGAGCCACCCACGTGCTCCAAAATTGTTCTTCTTTATTTCTAAGTAGCATTCCCTTTTATGAGTAAACTACAATTGGTTTACCTGCTCTTCTACTGATAGACATTTAGATTGTTTCCAGTTTGGACTATTATAAATAAAGCTCTCATGAACATGCTGATGCATATCTTTGTATAGTCGCATTTTTATTTCTCTTGGATAAATACCGGGATTTGGGATTACTGGGTAATATGTTGATAAATGTTTATCTTTATAAGAAATTGCCAAATCATTTTTTCAAATGATTGTACCATTTTACACTATTACCAGTGCAGTATGAGAATTCAAGTTACTCAAAAAATTTGTCACTATATGGTGTTGGCAGTTTTTAAATTTAGCCATTTTAGTAGATATATCTAAAGACTTAAAAACATATATATGTTACATTTGCCCATGAAATACTGATTTTATTTACCTTTTGGGTCCCTATATTTGCCTTTTGTGTGCTCTATTCCTTCCTGTAGGTCATTTCCTTTCACCATGAAGAATCATTTTAACATTTCTGTGTGGGAAGGAGTTAAGGGTTAACTCAGCAGGCCTGGATTACTCAAACCCAGCACATTTCACTCCTGAGAGATGAGCTCTGAGCCCTTGGAATATTCTGCCTGAGTCTTTTGTATGCTTGAGGTCCTAGGTCATAAACTATCCAGTAGTTTATGCTAACAGTGTGATTTATTGTCAACTCCATGCTGAGGTCTGATTCCTGATGTGACTCCAGTGATATCTTTATGTTCATATGCCAGTGGTCCAAACCATGAGTGATATCTCTCTCTGTTTTATAGCCTAAATGCCACTTTTCTGTTGTTTTGTTTTGTTTTGGCTTCTCAAACAGCAGTGAAGAATCTTCACTCCCAGTCCTATGGCTGGTTTTCAAAGCTTCTGAAATTTCTTTTTACCTGGCTGCCCTGCTCTATACTTCAACAGCTACTACTGCCTTTCACATGCCGATGACTTGAGTACCTGGGATGGGTTTCTTTCAGTTTACCCACCCTGCCTCCTCACATCCAACAATCACTGTTTGTACTCAGTAAAATTTTGAGTGTTTCAGAGTCATTTTGCTCATATATCCTTTTTCCTTCCCTCCAGCCACTGGCAGCATCTTCATTGTGCTCAGTGAAGATCTGGAACACTTCAGAGGGATTTCTCTCAGCAAACCTAACCTAGGTTTCAGCAGCTTGTCTTGATTGGCAAATATCTGTTATGTTCTGAGGGTTATTCTCACAGCTGTTTTTCCCTGCCTCCAGCCTTTGATGTCCTACCTTATGTGCTCAGTGCAGGTCTACGGGGACAGAATTCTAAATTCTGTCATTATGTCATCCTGAAGGGATTGTTAAAACTTAACTAGTTCTGTTGATTTTTCCTCACCCATGTCTTTCCTAGATCCCTCCTCATCTTGTCATTCTGCCATGACTGAAGCAGCTCTTTTCTCCAACGAACAACTTACCAGTTTCTGGATTTCAGTTCACTGGACTTAATTTGCAGCCTCAGACCTCTAAAAGGTTTTTATCTAAGATTTGTAAAAAACTATGACTTTTGTAATCTTTCTCACTTGTTCTCATTGTTAGGGTAGAAGCAAGGGTCTCCTGCAACTTTTTATATCCTAATTGGAAGCAGAAATCCCATATGCAAACTTTATTTATTTATTTAAATTTTTTATAGTTTATTTATTTTTGAGACAGAGAGAGACAGAGCAAGAGTGAGGGAGTGGCAGATAGAGAGGCACAGAATCCAAAACAGGCTCCAGGCTCTGAGCTGTCAGCACAGAGTCTGATGTGGGACTCAAACCCATGAACCATGAGATCTGACCTGAGACAAAGTCGGATGCTTAACCAACTGAGCAACCTAGGCGTCCCTATGTAAGCTTTACTGAATAAAAATAGAATGTGTAAGAAAACAAATGTCCACTTATTTACTTATTCATGAAATATTATTGAGTGGTCTTTATGTACCAGGTACTGGAAATATAGCAATGAACAAAACCATCCAAATTCTCTCCTCTCAAGGAGTTTATAGTCTACTGGAAAAGTGATAATGAACAAAATTAAGATATATAAAGTGTTCATGATAAGTGCTAAAGAGAAAAAAAAGTAAAGTTCTAAAGGAGATATAAAATGTCAGGATGGTGTTTCATGTTTCAAATATTGGATCCAGGAATTTCTCACTCAGGTGATTTTGAGTAAAGATTTGAAGAAAGGATAATGCATCAAATCTATGACCCCTTTCAATCAGAAAATGGGACATTTGATAGTTATATTTGTCACTGTCCTAGGAATTGCTCTATGATGTACACTGTTGTTCCCGCAATCTTCCAACAACACAGTCCCCACCCCATACAATCAACCATATACAAATATAAATTAAATAGTAACATAGATACTATCATGCTTGAATATTTTAAATCATAAGAAAAAGAATGTTAAAACAACATTGTGAAAAAGTACATATAAGAAGAGGCACTCCAGGGACATCCGAATGGCTCATTCTGTTAAACATCTGACTTCGGCTCAGGTCACAATCTCATGCTTAGTGAGTTTGAGCCCCGCATTGGGCTCTGTGCTGACAGCTCAGAGCCTGGAGCCTGCTTCAGAATCTGTGTCTCCCTCTGTCTCTGCCCTCTCCTGCTCATGCTCAAAAAATATTATTTTTCTCTCTCTCAAAAATAAATAAACATTAAAAACTTAAAAAGAAAAAGAAGAGGCACTCCAACATATGAGTGTGATATTTATAAACTAATATTTTTGACCCAGAAATTTGATATTTTGGAATTTATTCTAAGAAAAGTGTAAAACCTTGCAGAATGGCTACTGCATCACTAAAGCCTGGAAAGTTAATGATTACTTTACAACTTCCTGAGACCTAGCTGCCACCAAGTACACACACCTGTGTGAAATTAGTCAGAAGAAGATAATTCAGCGTCTGCTGCTTCTGATATGATCGGATAGTCACAGAGGTATGTGTTGGCACAGCATGCATGGTAAAAAGAGGTGTAATCCTGGTTTGGTGCTTCAAGGTACAGGTTGTGGGTTACAACATTTTCTCTGTATTATGGCTGAGGTAGTGTGGTCCTAAAGCCAATAGCTATAAGCTCACTAGATCTTAATAGAAGTGCTGGGTTCTAAATTCGGTAATATGGGAAGTAGCTTCGTGAATCCTAAGCTTTCTTGTCATGCAGAGATAGAAATGCCCTCGGAAGTTCTCTATTATCATGCTGTTCTGTAAGTCATGCCTGGAAAACCTAGGGATGGCTCCTATAGTGTTGGAAGCCATTTCGGAACTCACTAGTTGAGAAAACTCCTTGTGATGTTAAGGCAAGTTTGCAAGGCTCTTGCCATCAGATGACAACTGATATCCACCCCTACTCAATTGTTTCTGCTTGAGCATGGACCTCAAGGCACCTTGTTGACTGGTATTTGGAGTGACTTATAGTGGCTTTGATATGCTGATTGCACCTTGTGAAGGAACCTATTGTAGGAACTTCTTCTTTTGTGATTATGGGAGCAACCATTTTTGTTTCCTGGAAAACCTGTTTTTCTTAATACTTCCCCTTAAGCAAACAGGTTATTGACCCCTGCTCACAAAGAACTAACTTTGCCTTTGCTATGCTAAAAACATTGTCTTGTATTTAAATGCTAAAGATACCTTCCTTCCCCATAGGATAAGCATCTAAATCACCTACCTCAATCACTATTGATAAAGGTACACAGGAGTCTTCTACAAATCTATGTTCTGGGAAATTCTTACATATCAAAGAAATTTGTCATCAGAAATCATTGTCTAAGGCAAATGCCACTTTTGTGCCATCCCCCAAACACTTAATTATAAAATAAAGTTGAAAGTCATTCAAAGCAGAAACGCCTGCCTGGTGACCAGAAGGATTCTGAGGGCTCTCTCATCCCTCCGTCACCGACACCATCCATCCTTCAGGACCCCTGGACCTGCTGGAGTGGGACTCTGGCACTATAGCCCTTCCAAAGACTTAACAGTTAATTCTATAGCAAAAACCTATTTCTGCTTAAAGAAATGGCTTCTGTTTCATGCAATTGTCTAGTGACTGATGAAGGAACTAATTGGAAAGAGGCAAGAGGCATGTACAACCATGTATATAGTAGCAATGTAGATTTTAAAAAAGCAACAGTATATAAATATTTATATTTTTTGCCCAGTATATAAATATTCTTAAAAAAGGGATTGGTTAACAAATGTTAATATAGTTATGAAATAAAACACATTCATTAATTGAATTTATTATTTTTTTAATATTTTTTATTTATTTCTGAGAGAGAGAGAGAGACAGACAGCGTGAGCAGGGGAGGGTCAGAGAGAGAGGGAGACACAGAATCTGAAACAGGCTCCAGGCTCTGAGCTAGCTGTCAGCAGAGCCCAATGCGGGGCTCAAACCCAGGAACTGTGAGATCATGACCTGCGCTGAAGTCAGATGCTTAACTACCTGATCCACCCAGACACCTCTGAATTTATTATTTTGAAAAAAAATCCAAACCTACATAAAAGTTTATAAGTATATGACAGTAAATTCCCCTATACCTATGTTTACTTGATTCACTTATATACCAAAGATATTATAATATATATGTTTTAATGTAAACTATTTATAATACATTGAGAGGAAAACCTGCAGATATAGTTTTCTTTTGGTAACAATATATCTACATACATTACACAAAGGTTTTCTCTGAGCAAAATTATAGATTATTGTTTTTACTTTTGCTCATGTAATGTTAATAAATTTTCAACAAAGAGCACAATAAACTAATAAAAAGAGCTAAGTTAATTCTCAGAGTATCCTTTGTAATGTATGTAGTTCTTTATCAAGTTCCTATTTCTAGGATAAAGTGAAAATGCCAATAACCTTTGTTAATCTTCATTAAAGATCTTGAGCTTGTCACTTCATTTTGGGATCCTGCAAGATCTTATTATTTTCTTAACCTATAATTATCCACTGAATATTAGTGAAACTTGCTTAACATTTTGGGTGATGCATCATATACAACTAGAAAGTATGTCATTTTAGTTCAAAGATGATTGAGTTTCATGTAAAACATAATTTATAAATTAGTATCCTTATTCAATTTCTGAAATTTTAAACTAATAATTCTGGATTACTTTACTTAGAAAAGCGTACTGTGATAAAGGGTACCAGTTTTGATGCTGTGAATATAAACTAGCTTTTCTTTATAATCCTCTCTAGGTTCATGTCTATTTCAGTTTTACATCTGGGCTACTGACACCTTTAACTCTTGTATCTGCTATTGACTGTCACACATAAATGAGTTGGGGCTACTTCAGAGTGAAATGGTTATCATAGATGAATGTGTCTATTCTCCATGCTTATGTAGTTACATTGCCTTAGAAGACAGTTGTAGCATCAACACTGGACTTAAAATTGTCATGGTCTCTTATATTCACCAACTGTTAATATATATAGTTTATAGATTTAGATCCAGAATTTGTAAAGGCTCAATATAGATAAATAAGGAATAAATGTGAAAGTTAACAACCCAGAAATGAAATGCAGGCTGTAATGTACATTTCAGCACTAAACAAACAAATACACATAAATAAATAAAGGATGGATTCACAAGTGAATTCTTATGTAAATAAAGGCTAGCTGGAGCAACCACTCATAAAAATGTTCAACCCCCCTTCACGACACCTGTACAATGTTTGAGCACCTTTAGATAAGTCATCCTATTTGAGAATTCTTCCGTAGGCTGAACTGAAATGATTTCTCTACTCCTTGGAGACATACAGAAAATTGTTATCATGGCCCTCAGGAGAATTGTTGTGTCAGAGTTAAAATAGCTTAATTTCTTCTGCTGTTCAATTTATTTTATCACCCTAGTCTTAAAATTATAATTTTCCTACTAAAAAATATAGTTAACAGTAGTAACTGTTGAGAGATTAGCGTCAAATTATAGGATGCTTAAGGCCATGAATTTGCAGGTGAAATTCCAGATCAAAGGGAAGGAATAATCAGTGCCTTCAGGTCTTATCAGCACTGTATATTGAGGTGTGTTTCTGAAAAAGTGTATAAGAGTTGTAAATCTTGCCCTGTGAAGAAATCCGTTTTCAAGTGAAGGGATTGAATACTTATTTAAGCTTCTGTAAAAATTCCAGTTTGAGGTGCATATGGGGTTTGTTTAAAGCAACATTTCCCTGACTATTTTCACAAGATGACTGTAGGTAAAAGGTTCTAGAGCAAAACAAGTCTGGGAAAGACAGCATGTTCTATTTACCTATGGATCTTTGCCATGCGTTAGATACATACTGAAGGTTCTACTTAGTATACCTTTCACAGCACACACTGGGCAATGTGAGTTTAAAGTAAGATTCATTATCATGTTTATTTGTTCAAGCATTCAGTTGTTACTATATTAATTTCCTTTTGTCTCAGAGAACTCCTTTTTTAATCGAAGCATTTATTTCCTTTGCTATTTTTACCACGAGCCTACTTAGATTTTTGATTTTAGAATTTTTCTTTTTAATCATTTAAATTATATATGTTTAAAATATAAAAAATTAATTAATATACATATATGTTGTAAAATTTTTATCTATATAAGATACTTAACATATCCATCACCTTACATACTGAATATAGATAATTGTGTGTGTGTGTGTATGTGCGCGCGTGCATGCTTAGAATGCTTAAGATATACTCAAAACAACCTTTTAAGTATATAATATTGTATTATTCACTATTGTCACCATGCTGGACATTTTGCATTTGGGTATCCAATTTTCCCAACAGCATTTATAAAAGAGAATGTCCTTTCCCCATTGTATGTTCCTTGTACTCTGTCAAAAATTAGTTGACCATAGATGCTCGGGTTTATGTCTGTACTCTATTCTGTTCCATTGGCCTTTGTGCTTGTTTTTATGCCAGTACCATGCTATTTTGATTAGTATAGTTTGTAATATAGCTTGAAATCAGGTAGTGTGATACTCCAGAGTTTTCTTCTTTGTCAGGATGACTTTGGCTCTTTGAGGTCTTTAGTGAATCCATACAAATTTTAGGATAGTTTTTTTATACTTCTATGAAAAAATGCCATTGACATTTATTTTAATGTTTGTTTATTTATTTTTTTTGAGAGAGTGAGAGAGGCAGAAAGAGAAAGGAATAGAGAGGGAGAAAGAATCCCTCTATTAGCACAGAGCCTGACATAGAGCTCAATCCGACCACCCATGAGATTATGACCTGAGCAGAAATCATGAGTCAGATGATTAGTTAAATGAGTCATTTAACCTACTGAGCCACCCAGGAGGGCCACCATTGGAATTTTGATCAATTTCAAGGTGATCAATTTCAAGATTGCATTGAACTTGTAGACTACTTCGGGTAGCATGGCCATTTTAATAACAATCCTTCTAACCTAAGAACATGATTTTTTTTCCATTTATTTGTGTCCTCTTCTATCTTTTTCATCAAATTCTTATAATTTTTAGTGTACCAGTTTTTTACTCCTTTTATTAAATTTATTCCTAAGTATTTTATTGTGTTCAGTGCCATTATAAATGGCATTGCATTTTAAATTTCTCCATCAGATAATTCATTGTTAGTATACAGCAACAAATTATGTCGTTAAAATCCTAAGTGGTCCATTTAAATACAAAATATCAACACGAATACAAAATCGCTTGGTTAACATGCTCCTTAAAAATAGATATAACAGGAGTACCTGTTTGGCTCAGTCATTTAAGCAACCAATTCTTGATATCAACTCAGGCCATGGTCTCACGGTTTCTGAGTTCAAGCCCAGAATTGGACTCCATGCAGACAGTACAGACTCTGCTTGGGATTCTCTCTATCTGTCCCTCTCCTGCTTGCATGCTTTCTCTTTCAAAATAAATAAATAAACTTAAAAAAATAGAAATAAACAAAACCAAAGGAGTCATAATTTATACCACTTACTTTGGGTAAGCACATGCCAATAGAAACTAAAATGATCCCAGTATATATACATATATATATGTATGTTCCTGGTACATACATAGAGGTGAAACAGTTTTATGTAACCTCCTGAGTAAATGGTCATTCTTTTGAATTTTGTAGAGGTCTGGTGTCTAATATACTAATCAAAAAGTCAGACTAGGGTGGCTGGGTGACTCTGTCAGTTAAGCATCCAACTCTTGATTTTGGCTCAGGTCAAGATCCCGGTGTTTGTGAGTTCGAGTCCTGCATCAGGCTCTACACTGACAGCAAGGAGCCTGCGATTCGATCTCTCTCCCTTCCTCTCTGCCCCTTGTTGCAATACAGAGGATAGAAGAGATAAAGAAAGGCAAGAGCAGTGCGTGCTGAACCAAGCACACACTGAACATAGTAGCTCCTCAGCCAAGGAGAAAAACAAGACATGCTGGAAACAGCATATGCTGAAAATAGCAGAAGTATTTTCCTTCCCAGATGATGTGTATGTGTAGGCAGTCATGTACCTAGGGTCATAGTATGTCTCACCTGATTTATTATCTTATTTTTCTGCGTTTATTTCCATATACTATTGTTCACTCTCCAATAAATATAAGAGAACTACACAAGTCGGGGATTTACCCATCCATCTTCTGCTTAAAGGAATTTTTCTTGGTGTAGTCTCTCTGGGGCTCTAATTGTTCCAAACCATTTTGAGTAACCCTTTCCTCTTGCATTGCACTAAGCTGCATGACAGCCCCTCCCTTGCTTGTGCGCTCGCTTTCTCTTTCTCTCTCAAAAATAAATAAATGAACATTTACTTATTTTTCAGGTAAACATCTGTCTCCTGATATCCATGCAGGTCATGAGCTTAAGATTTGTGGGCTTGAGCCTCATCTGCTTGATATTCTTTTTCTCTCTTTGTCTCTCTCTCTCTCTGTTCCTCCCAGGTTCTTTCTCTCTCTTTCTCAAAATAAATAAATAAAAATTTAAAAAAGTCACAGACTAAAACTAACTCAGCTAAAGCGATTTTAAGAAAGTGACATTATTTTGATTGTATGAATGAGTTCACACTCAATTTATTAATATGTTAATATCTCTAATTATTTGCACTGTTCTTTGGCTATGTCAACCAAATATTTATATCAGCTGTCTTCTGAAATTCAGGGTTTTAGACAGAATCTGACTGAGACTTCCCTTGACATCTAGATTTAAATAAAAAGGGATTTACAAATTGCCAGCATATACTGAACAGAAAACCTTGTAAAACAGTAATAAACTGGAGGGATTGCTTGGTTTTAACACAAAGAAAAGTATTGTAAACCTAGGAGATAGATTAACCTGCCAATAGAATCACAATTTTAAATGTGAGACTTTATTGAAGTGGTAAATTAGTGTAAGATAGGATTTAAATCAGTTTATTAGTCTTTATGGTCACTTCAGTGGGCTACTGTTAGTAGAAGCAGCAGCAAGGAAGATAAATTAAGTAGAATTAAGTAGAATCCACTGAAAAGACTTGTAATTTATAGTGAGCCAAAAAGCACAGAGAATTTCTCTACTTAAAACTAAACAAAAGATAAAAACTAATAAAGATAAAAACAAATAGACAAACAAAAACTATGTCATGTATCATGAAAGACAAGTCAGTAGAGAATATTTCACAATCAATTTTACTTTTATATTTTATGGCAAGTAGAACAGAAATTAAACTTTGTTTCAGTACTCTGTATTCAAATAATCAATGAGAGAGGGAAAAATACAAGATGCCTATTTTAATTTGACCACCATACTTTCTGTACTCTACCACTCTGGATTTTGGTCAGTATTATGGACTAAAGTATCTCTTCCCCAAACTCAGAGGTTGAACCCCAGCTAACAAATGTGACCACATTTGGAGGTAGGACATTCAAGGCCATAAAGTGAAATGAGAGCAAAAGGATGGAGCCGTAATCCATTAGGACTGGGTCCTTATAAGGAGTAGAAAAGACTCCAAGACTGAGTGTGCATAGGGAAAGACCATGTGAAGACACAGTGAGAAGATGGCTCTTTGCAAGCCAAGGAGAGACGCCCCAGGAGAAATTTGCCCTGCCTGAATCTAAACCTGCCCTAGTCTCCAGACTGTAAGAAAATACATTTCTGGTCTTTCAGGAACCCAGGCTGTGGTATTCTGTTAGGGCTGCCACAGTATACTAGGACTAGTTATTTTAGTTCCACAGTGTATAAAAATAAAATCAAGAGAAAAAATTTTTACATTTATTTTTATTTATTTTGAGAGAGAGAGAGCAAGTGGGAAGGGGCAGAGAGAGAGAGAGAGAGAGAGAGAATTACAGGCAGGCTCTGTGTTGTCAGCACAAAGCCAGATGTGGGGCTCAAATTCACAAACCATAGAGATAATGACCTGAGCCGAAATCAAGAGGCAGATGTTTAATAGACTGAGACACCTAGGTACATGCAAGAGAAAAAAGTTTAATAACTCTATTGTTTGAAATTCAGACTTCTGGAAACTCAAGCATTTGAGCCAATTACTATCTGGGGCTAAAATGTCTCCTATGTCTTGCTTTGACCCCTCAGAGAATAGTGGCATGGTCAGGCAGAATGGAAACCAGCACTGTGGCACTCAGTCACAACTGTACAAGTACCACAGCAGACACAGCTGTAGCAGTCCAGTACCCCTCCACACAAGAGAAAAAGATCAGAAGCATAACAAAGTTATGCTTGATTTGAGCAAGGAGATGGAAATGGACATCAGTTGTGTGATTTGAAAAGCACTGGTAGTTCGGTAAAAGAGCCGTTCGTTTACATGATTGAAGTATTGGGCTTTGACAAGGTAGACTGTTAAATTTCTTCCAGATTCTGAGTATATTCAATCTTTCTGCCACTGTTATATAATGCATGATTCTGAACTAAACTGATTTCATGGCCCCTTTCCTGTGAATTCCAGTATAGCACCTAATACACTCACCCTTATATTTTACCTAATTATGCATGCCTTAGGTTTGTGGTAAAGTCATAAGCTCCTGGGCAACAGAGACATTTCATCTACTAATTTTGTTCCCTACAACACCTGCAACAATGTCATATACAGTCGGATTCTTTTTTTTTTTTTAATTTTTTTAATGTTTTATTTATTTCTAAGAGAGAGAGAGAGAAAGATTGGGCAGGGGAGGATCAGAGAGAGAGGGAGTCACAGACTGAAACAGTCTCCAGGCTCTGAGCTGGCAGTCAGCACAGAGCCCGACGCGGAGCTCGAACCCACGAATCCTGAGATCATGACCTAAGCAAAAGTCAGATGCTTAACCAACTAAGCCACCCAGGCGCCCCACAGTCGGATTCTTTATAAAAATATTTATCATATTTTAGAGCTCTGAAACAGGCTGGGGCTATTCGTAATCAAGTAATACTGTAGTCCGGTTCTGGGCTCAATGTTCTAATGAATGCAGTTGAATTGAGATATATGTACCATATTTTCTGGTGGGAAGTTCTTGGTATGAAAAAATAAAACATGAAAATTAAAAAAAAAACTCTATAAAACTGAAAAATATCTTTGCTACTTTTTTCACAGCCTGGAAATATAACAACAGCATTGTGTACCATGTGGACAGTTTTACAATATTGATGCAACAGTTTGGTGTTGATCAGGTTTGCCAGTGTCTCACAGGTGTTTCAAAAGTGACATTTAGGAAGAATATTGCTAGATTGACTACTTTCATATGTACGAATGCTTCAGGCTTCCCCAAAATAACCTCTTAGAAAGTTCTTCACTATTTACTTGAGTCTTACAGAGTACTGACTAATATATGGATGATCAAATTCTGTTTTTCTAAAGGCAAAATCAATACCTTCTGTGAACTTTGAAAAATGATTTCAAAAAATAAAGGTGCAACAGCAATATATATATATATATATATATATATATATATATATATATATACTATAAATTTAAAATTATTACTTAGGGAATAATCTTCTTTATCTTTAATTTCACAACTTACTTTGCATGAAGAGAGTTATGTTTCATTAATTAAGAGGACATTGGCCTGTATATCCTTTACTGAACACTTAAGTAGTCAATCAGAATTATTTTCAAAAAATATTTTTCTAAAAAAATAGATGTTAAATGATCTTTTATTCCCTTTTTATTCCCTACTCATTTAGGGAGCATTGGGATTCCACTCATCTCTACAGAATATTATATAATCCACAGTAGAATGAAAAGTATCTATCTATCTATTATCTATCTATCTATCTATTTATCTATCTATCTATCTATCTATCATCTATCTCACTCTAAAGCTTGTGAATGAGAGAGTATATAACAAAGACTTATAATGCTCCTTAAACGTCAATACCAAATCAAGTTTGCCATGCTTTGTATCAGATACTGGAATAATAAATGTTGTTTAGAAGATTTGCATAAGATTAATAATTAAGGTATGTTGCTACCAGGAAGATATTGAAATGTCAAGGAAGAGACTTGGAAGAAGAATTCACAACAAAAGAATTCACAACAAAAGACTTAGTTCCTTTAAAATGATTTACTGGAGCGTTGTCTAGGTGGTCTGGGTGACTCAGTTGGTTAATAAGCACCTGACTGGCTCAGGTCATGATCTCATGGTTCCTGGGGTCAAGCCTTGCATAGGGCTTTCTGATGTCAGCAGAGCCTTCTCTGAAATCTCTGTCCCCCTCTCTTTTAGCCCCTCCCCAGCTCTCTTTCTTTCTCAAAAATAAACAAACATTAAAGAAATAAATAAAATGTTTTACATTTTGCAATTCTTTTTACAAAATCCTTTGTTTTATGTAATAAACTTACTTTTTTGATGTCTATAATGCATATATTAACATTACCACCATAAGTTTAAAAAAGTTATATCACTGTATTTTTGCATAGTAAAATGTAAATAAGCAAAATATCAATATGAAGTTAACATTTTTGCAAAGGATATAGAAAGGTGTTTTATAATTTGAAAATGTATAGTCATCTCTGAAATAGGGATTTAAAAATATTAATATTTAATTTTTAGTTTTTTAAGTTGAGATTTTTTAATTCTAAAACTTATAAGCTACTTTAAGTGAACTAATTATTATGTTTTGGTAAAAATGTTGGTAGCACAAAGGAAGTAGAAATGCTGGTTCAAAATGCTAACAAAAGTAACACAATAAAATCAGCCACAGAAAGCCTTAGTTTTTGCCTCTTATTTACCATTCAATGGGTACCTCACTGGTAGATTATTACAATTTTCAGAAGACAAATTAGTGTATTAGTTATCAGTGTTATAATTTAGAAAAAATGTTTTTTGAGGGGCACCTGGGTGGCTCAGTCGATTAAGTGTCTGACTTTGGCTTAGGTCATGAGCTCTGCGTTGGGCTCTGGGCTGACAGCTAGCTTGCTTCAGATTCTGTATCTCCCTCTCTCTCTCTCTGACCCTCCCCTGCTCATGCTGTCTCTCTCTCTCTCTCTCTCTCTCTCTCTCTCTGTCTCTCTCTCACACACACAAATAAGAAAAGAAAAAGAAAAACTGTTTTTTGAGATTTTTTTCAAGTGATAATGAAAATTTCCAAATAAATACCAAAGAGAGAGGGCAGTACAATTAAATCTCATGTTCCTATTACCTAGCTTCGGTAACCATCAGCTTTTCATTATTCTTTAGTTAATTTTTTTAAGGTTATTCTTCATGAAGTCTAAAAAAACCCATATAGTCACTGGTAGTAGATTCAGATTCACCAAACCTTTCTGAATCCTAAAAAAAATTTCATCGTCTTCACTCAGTATGATTTAGTTCAAATTTAGTAGACTAATTTCAGGGAAATGGCTTCTTAATGTCAGTTCTCTTTATTTCAAAATCAAAGTTAGAATACCAAGCTGGAGGTAGAGCTACAAATGTACATTGCATTCATCCCAGACATAATTGACTTGTTTTCCTTGTCATAGATGTTGTGAAACTACTGACACATGTAACAACATGAGAATATTTTAAAAATCATTATTGGGGCACCTGGGTGACTCAGTTGGTTGAGAGTTTGACTTTGATGTAAGTCATGATCTCACGGTTTATAGGTTTGAGCCCCACATGGACTTTGCATTGACAGAAGCCTGCAATGAATTCTCTGTCTATCTCTCTTTCTCTCTGACTCTCCCCTGCTTGTGCTCACTCTCTCTGTCTCTCTCTCAAAATTAAACTTTAATTTTTTTATATTATCATGCTAAGTAAAAGAAGTCACACAGAAAAGACTATATACTGAAGGATTCCCATTGTTTATGCTATTCTGAAAGAAAAAAACATTTGGGCAAAAATCAGATCAGTCTTTGCCAGGAACTAGGGAAGAGAGGAGACTGAATGCAAAGGGCTATGATGGGAAAAAGTTTTTGAGATGGAAATACTGTGTTTCTTGACTGTCATGATGTTTACCTGCTTGTACACACTTGTCAAAATTCATTAACCTGATACTTAAGAAGGGAGAATGTTAGTTACTGTATGTAAATTATTATTTTAATTCATCAAGTAAATCTAACTTAAACAAAAATAATAGCATAGCAACATCTAATGGACCAAGGAAAATGAAACTATCATCTTCCTTGATTGGGGTAACACATTATTAGTGAAATTTGAACTGGTTTTGATTTAGGGTAATTACTTCACATTATTTTTTACCAAGCTTATAATCCATTAAAACATCCTATATTTGATGAGTCTTTTTAAATAAATGCAGTACTGTATACTAAACTTTAAATATTCCATCTGATACATTTATTTCTACCACACTGACTTAGGAAGTTCTTTTTTTATTCTACACATTGCTATACAAGACTACCCAAAATTCTGTAAATCTTTATGTCATTCACAAGTTAGTCAACAGGCTTTATTAAAAAAATATTGTTCTTTGTAGAAAAATCACTTTTAATTTGTTTTCGCTTGGTTTATATCAGATTATATAAAACATGTGTTTGCATATGGTAACAGAATCTAAGTAAAATGATGAAATACAGAGGTCCTGAAGATTGGTAAAATATCTTAGTCTTTGTAAGTAAAGTTTATGTTCTGCTGTTATAATCAGTTAATCAGTTCCTTTTTTTTGAAACATTTTAAATCTTTCTTTTTT
Organism: Hyaena hyaena; assembly: GCF_003009895.1. Classification (NCBI taxonomy): domain Eukaryota; kingdom Metazoa; phylum Chordata; class Mammalia; order Carnivora; family Hyaenidae; genus Hyaena; species Hyaena hyaena. The sequence goes on along the minus strand of NW_024081218.1, from coordinate 437,263 downwards.
AAATGCCACTGGTATTAAATTAAATTATATAAATTACCGTGAGGTTCTGTTTCCTTCAGTTCTCTTTACCTTTTTAAGTGTGTGGACATATTTTAAAGAAAAATATCTGGCATTGAATTATTGTGTGCAAAATATATCTTAAATTACCATATATATTTGCTTTGTGTTAATAAAACTCAGTATAGTTAAGTAATTCTTATTTTTAAAAATTGCATATGCTTTTGTTTTTTTTTTTTTTTGAACCTCTGATAATTCTACATTTCTAAATTGTCCTATTGAACACAAACATATAGTCTCTTTCAACTTAAAGGAATTTTTCTTGAATAAATTAGAATTTATATACAAATTTTTGGATTAGTATAGAAATATTTTCAACTATAGAACAAAAAGTGTCTTCCCCCAAACAGATAAAAAGATACATCTTCCATATCACCATCTGTTACTGAGAAACCATGCTGTACTTTTAGATAATTGGGTTTAAATGCTAATATTTTAGAGTTCTCTCTTATAAAATGGTGCAAAAACATTTTAAATAGCATTTTATTCTCAGGAATTTCTACAGATAAATATTTCTCTAGATTTTATAGTCCTTAACAGTTTTTAATTTCTATTTGCTTATGAATTTCAATGATTACATATCCTCCAAGTTTCTCAAAATATAAATATTGTAACACATGAGAAGGAAAAGACAAATTTGAAACCAACCTGCCCCAGTTGCCAGATACTTGAGCTAATAATGTCTTCCTTGATATCTCACTTGTACAGAAATATCTTAACTTTCCGAGAGAGGCATTTGCAGCTGATTTTCTTTTGAGTTTCTGAGGCAAGTAGTCATAGAATGCAAAGCAGTACAAAGTGCAAGAGGAATTCACTTACAGAACTGGATATAATTTAGGGCATGCACACTGAGGTTTGGCTGATCGCAAATGTGCAGATTTATCCATTTCATCTTTCATAATGTCCTCTTTATTATACTACATATGGAAATGTCAATGAAAACTATTAAACTAGAAAATACTTTATGAAAGTCATAAAATGTTGGTTTGCATTACATTTCAATCAAGCATTATGGCTAACCTAAAGCACTGTTCATTATGTCTCTTTTTTTTCTAGTTCAGTTTCTATGACACATGCTGGAAACTGTGAGCATCGAAATGGTCATTTCTACTATACAGTAGTAACCCTTGGGGTGGGAGGAAACCATCTCCTAGTGGTGGCATGATTACTTTAATTCTGAAAAATACCATGGATCATTTTATCTGTAGTATAAGTCATAAAAAGAATGAAAAAATAAAAGCATGAACTCAATTAATAAACAGGAAAGGTGTTCTGACAAAATATTTGAAACAGATCAGAAGTAACAAAATTAAAAAAAAAAATAAATAACTCTAGTGAGTTATTTCTATTATCACAAACTACATGACTCCTTTCAAATTATTTTATAGAAAAATGCATGCTATCCTTTCCTATAGTATTTTCCAAATAATATTATATAAATATCTTGAATTAGTTATGGCTATATTCTAGGAACTAGACATAGATCCTGCTTTTAGGCAGAGTACAATATTATTGAAAAGATACGTCAGGTCCCAAATTTGCTCGAAACATGAATGAGGTGGGAAAGGTCTAAAAGTAACCAATCTACCACAAAATGTCAAGATCAATAGAATTGGGAACTTGGAAGCTAAATTTCAATTTTTAAGAAATAAATTTATATTTGTACATATGTTCTCTATAACTATAAAATTTTATCTACAACAACCACCATAGCAAATGCAGAATTGCAGAACATATGAAATTGGTTAAAAGAATATTGATAAAAAATTAGTAATAGATAATTCCTGAAAACATAGATGGTTTGGGGGCTCCTGGATAGTTCATTTGGTTAAGTGTCTGACTACTGATTTCAGCTCAGGTCATGATCTCCTGGTTTATGAGATCAGCCCAATGTAGGGGGCTTGCTGCTGATTGTGCAGAGCCTGCTTAAGATTCTCTCTCTCTCTGTCTCTCTCTCTGTCTCTGTCTCTCACTCAAAATAAATAACTAAACACACACACAAAAAATAGATGGTTTTATGCATATTAAAAAGTAAAAACATCAAGACATGTTAAATTATAGAGAAATAGGCAATTTTGTATAATCATTTGATTAAAAAGTAGTTTGTCTTACCTCTCCCACCAGTTGCTGAAGAGATGGTGACACTACAGAATATAAACTTGAGTTACCCCTAATGGGACTATGGAGACTAACATAAGCCACGACATTTCTCTGCAGAACCTTCTTGAACTCCTGAAACAAATAAACAAACAAAACATCTTTAACATAAATGAAAGTAACAGAGTTTGTCAGTTATGTATTGAATAAGAAACACTTTCTACTTAAAATCACTATAGTACACAACTGTTTAAAAAAAATCTATTCTATTAGAGCATACAAAGGTCATAAAAGGATTTTAAATAAAGGGCTAAGGAGTTACAAATCATATATGACAAAATATTTTTAACTATATTCCTGAAAAAAGTCCAATTTTAAAAGAAAATGTCCTTAAATAGTTAACATAATGTGAGGTTTAACTTTAGAATACAGTATGGAAAGTTTGCTCTAGCCACAGAACTTAATTTTATAGTTATTGAATGAGAGAACAGACATGGGTAAACTACTTCAGTGATTAATCAGACTAGGCCTTTCCTTTGAACAATGAGCTGTTACATGAAGTGGATTTTTATTCTGAGCAAAATGGGGCACAATACACCTTTGTCCCTGCACATATCACCTGAAATAAAACCTGATACATTTTATGCATATGAGTAGCATATAATGATTTCAGGAAAATAGTTTTTCTACCTCTCTGCTGAACTAGTCCCCAAAACTGAATACCACTAAGCCTATTAATAAGGTGCCACTAAGATGGTCTTCTATTATTTTCTTCCTTTCTTATACAAATATTTAATGACCAATCATCATGGTAACAATTCTAGAGAAACAACCTAAAAACTATTCAACTTCATGTCTTAGGAACTTGCTATCTTCCTCCAACACTATAAAATGGAAGACTATAAGGGCATGTCTACCTAGGAAATCAATAATTTTAAATTATTCCTATTTTAAGTTGAAAATTCAGCTATACCTCTATAAGAGAGGTGAAAAGACGTTTCATTTAAAATGTATATATATATATAGGGGTGCCTGGGTGGCTTAGTCGGTTAAGCATCCGACTTTCGCGTAGGTCATGATCTCGTGGTTCGTGGGTTCGAGCCCCACGTCGGGCTCTGTGCTGACTGCCAGCTCAGAGCCTGGAGCCTGTTTCAGTCTGTGACTCCCTCTCTCTCTGACCCTCCCCTGCTCACGCTGTCTCTCTCTCCTAGAAATAAATAAAAATATTTTTAAAAAATGTATATATATATATATAATATATAGAGATATAATATATAGAGATATATATTATATATATAGAGAGAGAGAGACTGGGGGGGAGAGAGAGAGAGAGAGACAGAGAGAGAATCCCAAGTAGAATCCACACTGTGCAGAGCCCAACATAGGGCTCAAATTTATGAACCAAGAGATCATGCGTGACCTAAACCGAAAGCAAGGGTTGGATGCTTAACCAACTGAGCTACTCAGGCACCCCTAAAATTAGTAAATATTTTAAATGAATGAGAATGATGAACTTAAGCTTAAATACTCTGCTTTACAAATAATATTGTTTTAAAAAAATGTCCCTTAAAAAATGTTGCATAAATGCTGTGGAAAAACAGCTTCTATTTACATACTGCCACATAGATACTGTATACATGTTAGTCCATTTAACAATGGTGAGAACGTCACGTTAGTATATTCCTTGGAAGATCAAGTATTGGAGAAATTAATCTTGCCTAAGAACATGTGTGTTATGGTAGAAACAATTTGAAGCCTGGCTTTTGACTGTAAGATCCACAGTATTCTGTGATAAATGAAGAATCTTGAATAGAAAAAAAACGGTACTTTTCATTTAGTAAATGGTACTATTACATTGAAAAATGGTACTATTTATTTAGTAAAATGTATGATAATTTTCCTCAAGGATCAAGATTAGTATTGAGTCGGGGTGCCTGCGTGGCTCAGTTGGTTAAGAGTCCGACTTTGGCTCAGGTCATGATCTCATGGTTCCTGGGTTCGAGCCCCGCGTCGGGCTCTGTGCTGACAGCTCAGAGCCTGGAGCCTGTTTCAGATTCTGTGTCCCTCTCTCGCTCTGCTCATTCTCTGTCTCTCTCACTCTCTCAAGGATAAATAAACATTAAAAAATTTAAAAAAAAAAGATTAGTATTGAGTCAATTCAATAATAACTATATCAGTATAAATTCCAGTTTTAAGTTTATTGACCAATATCACCTAACCTTTTTAATTACAACTGTGCATTTCAAGGGGCTCTTGTGCAAGCAAAATTAAACAGGGCAATATGACATGTCAACAGGTGCCTTCCTTACTCAGCTTTACTAGGAAATCAATTTAGAGCTGACTTTAGTTGAAAAGACAAAGTTTCATTTTCAGGAGTACTTTGGTAAAAGTAGACAGAATGGAAAAACTAATAGTTTTCTAAATTCCTTCTCAGTCAGGTAGTTATGAAATGGCTTTGTGAACAATATTGTAATAATCTTCTGAGATACAGTAATTTTATATAGTGTACTCTATGAGCCAATAATCAAATCTATATGTTATTCACCATTTTCCTATTCACCATTTTCTTTACTCATATATCTTTGCCTACCTAGTCATGGAAAAAGTAAGAAAGTGACTGAATGAATAATTAGTTGTCAAACATGCATATACACATAAATATGTTAGAACAGAGGGTCGTACTCTTTTTGAACATTAAGAGCCTCTTTTGACATAAAATGCTTTTTCCTATGAAGGTTTTTTAGTTGTATCTGATGATAGAGAAAATAGAAAACTACCAAAAGATAAAGTGTTTTCAGTAAAGCTTACAAATAAATTTATATTTTATTAAGCACAAAAGTCTACTTAATTTGAAAATATAATTGATCACATACATGTAAGGCCATACTATTGATTCAACTTACTGGCAATGATGCTTGATGCTCAAATAAATTCAAAGATTTCTTGCAATAAACTTCCCCATGCATAGGGGCTCAGGATATATAAGTTTAGAACTACTGTAGTTGGACAAACCCACTTTGAGAAAGTAGCTTAGGAATATACATGTTAATTTAGGATTAACATAAATTAATTTTGAAAGTTACTAATTAGATATGGAGAAGGCTGTATGATATGGTGGAATAAATTTTTGGAGTTTGAAAAGAATCTTGAAGATACTTTTTAAAAAATGCACCTTACTGTTGCAAGAAAACTAAAAATTTTGTTTTCTTTATGATAAAAAATTTTAAAAACTAAAATTAGCCTAATTCACAAATATATTTCCCAAATTGCATCTTAACTTGTTTATGTCTTTGAAGTAAGTAATTTGGAATAGAAGTTTGAGAAGTTGGTTTAGCAATTACATTTGCCAGCTTACTAAATATTGTTCAATTTAAAAAGGCCCTTTCAACAATGGACTTTGTTCATTTCAATTAGGTCTTTGGAATATGGAATAAACATTCACACAACTAATTTGAGTATAGAAAAGTATTCTAATTTGCAATGTGAATATCTTGATAAATTTTACACTAAAAGTCTTCTACTTTTAAGACTCCTTGTTCTTCAAATTAAAAAAGATGCTTGCTATTTTCTTTTGTGTATCTTTTGATATTTTCTTTATAGTCAATAGACATTTTATCTTTGTTGTGAGTACTTAAATAAAAGAGTGAAATAGTAGTAAAACTTCCCATTAGATATTTAGGATTTTTTTTTCTCCAAAGCTGAGGCAGCAACAAACTAGAATATCAAATTGTTTTATTTTCCTAGATAAAATTGTATAGATTTTTCCTACATTTTTCATTAAATTTCTGTTTTGAAAAATTCACAAAGTAAGTAGAATATCTAAGCATTTTACAATATCTTCATTGTTTTTAATATGGCATCAATCCAATTTTTGGTTGTTATATCCCACTGAAAATATGGTGCATCTGGGGCACCTGAGTGGCTCAGTTGCTTAAGCATCCGACTTCAGCTCCGGTCATGATCTTGTGGTTCATGGGCTTGAGCCCCTCATTGGGCTCTGTGCTGACAGCTCAGAGCCAGGAGCCTGGTTCGGATTCTTTGTCTCCCTCTCTCTGCCCGTCTCCTGCTCAGTGCTCTGTGTCTCTCTCTCTGGGTCTCAGAAATGAACATTAAAAATAATACAGTTCATCTGTGAAACAGAGATATATCAAAAGCTTTGAAATTTAAATATTCCAGTGGTGTTCTAACTATGATCCGTTGCATGCTAGATTTTATTTGGATAAAGGTTTCCTAAGGTAGTTTAGATATGTAGATGGGTTAATAGGTAGATTTGCAGAAAAGAAGAGACAGAGAGATAGAGGTATAAGAATAGGAGGATTGAGGGGCACCTGGGTGGCTCAGTCAGTTAAGCATCTGACTTCAGCTCAGGTCGTTATCTCATGGTCCATGAGTTTGAGAGTTTGAGCCCCATGTGGGACTCTGTGCTGACAGCTCAGAACCTGGAGCTGCTTCAAATTCTGTGTCTCTTTCTCTCTCTCTGCCCCTCCCCCACTTGCTCTCTCTCTCTCTTTTTCTCTCTCTGTCTCTCTCTTTCTCTCTTTCAAAAATAGATAATTAAACAAAAAGAATAGGAGGATTGAGTAGAGGGAGGAAGGAAGAAAGGGAAGAAGAAAGGAAGCCAATATTTTGAGACAAATCTACATTTTGTAGAGGTATGGTATAATGCTAGAGTAGTAGACATTTAACATAAGAGATCATTTCCTAATTCCAGATAATTGCTAAGAAGTTAAAAAAAAAAGTAATTGTATGCATCACCTGATCTTTTCTTGTCCAGTAACTGTCAACCTATCTAAGGAGAAACACAGTAACCAGGTAAACACAATTGTGGGTCTATCAGAGTCTTTAGGTCTAGTAGCAACAAGAGTAAGGTAGTTGCAGGTCATACATAATTCACTGTAATCTAATCCTCCTTCATTCTTACAGGTGATCTCAACAAATTAGCAGCTGGGACAACTTGGTTGAGAGGCACATTCTTATACCTGGCTTCGACAATTTTATTTTGTCAACTTGAGTCAAAAAGTGAGAGCGAGTGCACGAGAGCCAGAAGAGCATGTTAATCCATGTACATTTACCTCTCCCCATTCATATGAGCCAATATTGCCAAAAGCTGTTCCTCCCCATGAACAGAAAACAATTGTGCGGTCTGGTCTCCACCCTCTCTTAACTCTTAACATCAAGGCTCGGATAAAAGCTGTGATTATTGCAGTGCTGCTGGCCCATTCTTGTCCATAATAACTGTATGCAGTGTGATGGTGGCTGCCAACTACGATATACCGATCTGGAAATAGAAGGAAACAAGAGCCATTAACACAAAATATAAACCCTAACAATAAATTTAATGACATTTACATAATCCTATTGCACAACTGAGCAACAATTATGTAAAACTGTTCTAATAATTAAGACTAACATTTTTCACCCACTGTCTTGATTCACACATCTGTGTATATCAAAGCAGAGGCAGCTGCTGAACTCAATTATGATTCCAAAGCTTAGATCCATATTACTGTCCTTTACAACATGTATATTAATTAATGAAGTATACAAATATGCCAGAGTGAAACCTTTATCTAACATTTTTCCAGAATCATAGTGGGAAGTGGCCTGTAAACAATGTGTGTGTGTTCAGTAAATATTAATGAACTATTAATACATATGAGGGAGCACTTATCAGTAGCTGTAATATTAAATAATGTGGTAGTCATATATGGATTTTGAAATAAATGTAGTTATTAGGAAATTAATTACAGCTTCCAACTTATAGTTTTAGCTCCCCTTCTTTCTCTAAAAAAAGAATACATCATCAAAAGTCTAGCTACTGAAAAGTTTTCTTTTTCTCTCCTCCCCTCCCCTCCTCTCCTCTCCTCTCCTCTCCATGAAACTGGGATCATGACCTAAGTTGAAATCTAGAGTCAGGTACTCAGTCAACTGAGCTACCCAGGCATCCCTTAAAAGTTTTTTCACATATTTCATATAGTAATACAAAATCCATTAGATACAACAAAAAAAAATCTGCACGACCCATGGACAGGACTGTTCAATGTACATTAGTGACTATTAGTGATTATTATTACTAACAAGGTAGAATAAAAGCATATCTCTAGAGTTTCCTCTAATTTTGTTACCGAAACTGAAATGTTTTGTTACCAAAACTGTAACTGAATGTTATTGGTATAGAACTAAATTTATTTCACTAAATAGTCCTATACATCCATGTAAAAGCTTCCTTTACTGAGTGTCACATTATTCAGAGATGTCCCATACCAGACTTTGAAGCCAGCCCCTTGGGTTTGCATCTAGTCTATTCAATTTGCTAGATGTATGACCTTGGGAAGCTCGTATAAGCTCTTTATGCCTTAATTTCTTCAAGTATAAAATGAAAATACAGGGGCGCCTGGGTGGCTTAGTCGGTTAAGCGTCCGACTTTCGCTTAGGTCATGATCTCGCGGTTCGTGGGTTCGAGCCCGCGTCAGGCTCTGTGCTGACTGCCAGCTCAGAGCCTGGAGCCTGTTTCAGAGTCTGTGACTCCCTCTCTCTCTGACCCTCCCCTGCTCACGCTGTCTCTCTCTCTCTCCTAGAAATAAATAAAACTTAAAAAAATGTTTTAAAAAAAATAAAATGAAAATACATATGGTACATACATTATTCAGTTGCTTTGAGTTTTAAATGAGTCACCATTTGTAAGGCATTTTTAATAGTACCTGTCACATGAGGACTACCTATGTGTGGAACAAAGGAATTACTCCTTTACTTTGTGGCATCAAAATGCTATTTGATGGGAAATCACTATGTGATGCTATTTTAGTTTTCTATACTGATTTTTGAACCAGAAATAACTTTGATCTGTTAATGTTTTATCAAAATTTAATTAATGGTATATAAGAATGGCTGTAAAGGTTGAAACCCAGGGAATTTATTCACTCATCTCCTAGATATGTGTGAAAGTTCTGCTTGGGATTATCTGCATTCTAGATAAACCATATATAAAAGCCTTCATACGAATTGACAATTGTTTCTAATTTTCAGAGTCATTAAATAAGAAAATCATGTGAATGAGCAACCAATATTTTTGTGTAGGATTCAAACAAACAAAATTTGAGAAGTTTTACATATTATACACTGAAGAATACTACTGGCAAATTGATTTGAAGAGATTGATTTTTTTCTGTATTGAATTTCAATTAGGAAAGCTATTTTACCCTAAAGCTAGTATAGTTTTGTACAATTTGGTTTTTCCATAAAAACTAGCAAATGCACCAATGATGATAAATATTTCTGGTGCTTCCGATAGAGATTCTGATGATGAAAATATGTTGAAATAGTTGAAATGCAACAGTAACAATTTCCAAATCCATTTATATATTCTATTGAAAGACATTAAAATCAGAGGTTGTTCACCATTGTTACTGTAAGGAATTCAGAGAAAATGTGTACCTTCCATAAATTTTGTAAGAGTTGGCTGGCAAGAAACTTGAGAATATGAACTTGATCTCAAAAATTTCTGGGTTATCAATTATGGGGTCAATTTGGCTAAAGTCATGGAGAAAAGTAATTCTCCAAGGATAACTTGAGTAAATATCCCAACCATATTAACAAAAGTGGCACAGGTGTGTTACATAGACCGCTATATTCTAGCCTGTATACTAAGCACATCAGATAATAGTATGTGGCTCAAACTCACAATGTATTTGGAAGTGTTGCTATAGTAATCTCTTAATTAATATATGTGCCAATTAGTTTTACTTTTTTAGCCTGCATAACATCATCTGAAGATGTCATAAGCATCCCAAAAGCAAGGTGGAAAATAATTGAAAATTAACCAGGTGATTGTTTTCATAAGCATCTTCAAAATCTAAAGCCATGTAAACATTAGCAGAACTCTCAGTGGACCAAGGGTCAGAGACAGAACATAGTTTTACACTGAAAGACTAGATTCTGGAATTAAAAACTTTTATTTTTGGGGGTGCCTGGGTGGCTCAGTCAGTTAAGTGTCCGACTTCGGCTCAGGTCATGATCTCATGGTTTATGGGTTCGTGCCCTGCATCAGGCTCTGTGCTAACAGCTCAGAACCTGGAGCCTGCTTCAGACTCTGCATCTCCCTCTCTCTTTGACCCTCCCCTATTCATGCTATCTCTCTCTCTCTCAAAAATAAATAAAACATTAAAAAAAACTTTCATTTTTTTAAAAAGACACCATTAAAACTAAAATATTTTCTTTCTAAAGAAGCCTTTTTTTGATAAAAGTAAAAACTCCAGTGGTGTTATAGAGAAGAACAATAAAAAAACAAAATAACATCCCAAACTATTGGTTTTTGTAGATTTTCTTCATGAGACACATGCCAATTGAATGAATCTAAACTCTGTTTTCTCATTTTGGGTTTTTTTTTTCCCCCTTACACTCCTTACTTTGATTTATTTTTTTAAGAGAATAAGAAAGAGAATGAAGACCTACTTCATGGTTTCATATTGACTCACTCTTAGAGTGGCCTGTGTGAACTAGTTACATCTAAAGTAGGTCATTTAATTATTCTATTACATTGTTATAGAGTATTTTCTTGTAATGGTTCATATAAAGCATAGATTATAAACACTTAGTACTACTTACCTGGAGATATCAAGCCCTTTAAATATCCAACAACATTAGTAACTGTTTTGAATTTTGTAACCGTCTGAATTTGTATGCTGACAATTCTCTCATCTGAAAAAAAAATTAAGATATTGTTCTCCTACATTCTGTTATTTTTTCTTAAAATGGTCAAAGTGATTTATCTCATATCATCAACAAAAGAATTACAAACCACTAGATTTTTCTAGAAAACAAAAGTTACACTTTTCGACAAGTATCTAGTCCATATTTTGTGTAGACTCTATTTTAGGTACTAGTTATACAATGATGACTAAGTTTCAATTGCTGGCCTCACAGAACTTCAGAGCTATAAATAAGCAATTCTAAACTTCACATTCAGAGCTATAGTGAGGTTATACATGAGAGCACACAGAAGACTTCAGGGAGAAGTGGAAAACTCATATTTAAAAGAAATATGTATTGGATAAAGATATTTCCAAAAAAAAAAAGTAAGTACTTTTATAGCTTCAGAAAAAGAAAATGTAGAAGGTAACTTTTCCTGTATGACTCACTATTCTGTTATCCCACTAAAACCTGTAAAGCATTACAGAAATTAAAAGAATAAAGATTTCTAAGGCTGTACATATTTCCACATATTTCAGGCTTCATGTTCACCTATGTTGGTTGGTTTCTTCCCTCTATTCTAAGTCACACACTACTGCTTTGCCTTTTGTGAGTTCTTGTATCTATGCTTGATATTCAAACATTTTGATAACAAGGCAAAGACAACTTGGTAGATACTTTAGTCACAGTCCTAAAGCTGTCTTTGAAGGCCTTTATGGGTAACATATATTAATCCTGTGTCTGGTGGATCCCAGGAAGTCTGGGGGTAAGGCGGTTTCTAGGAGAGATTCCAGGGTAGCCAGGATGTTATGTTGTGGTGGGGGGAGACAATCAGAAAGTGGCTAATGCAAAGTAGCAGTGCTATACTGACAGGCCTTCTGATATCGCTTTTCTATGCTGGATGAAAATTGTTACAATAAATAAGTTTCTTCTTTCCTTGAATGTATTCTTTCTAACAACTTAAATGGCAAATCAGTATACTGGATTTGTTAAAATTATAAATAAAACAAAAGTAAAGATGCCCTGAGAGAATGCCTGAGCATCTCCTATATGAGAAAAGGAAATATGCTTAGAGGTATTGTGGTTTTAATTTAGTTGCTATGCATTTTTGTTTGTTTTAAATTAATATAATTTGTTTCCTACAACAGTTTCAGATTTACAGAAAACCTGATCAGAAAGTGCAAAGTTCCCAAATATCCAATGTCTTTCCGCTGACTCTATTATTAACATCTTTGATTAGTGTGATACATTCATTATCATTGATGGCTAATATTAATACATAATTATTAACTAAAATTCATAGCTTATATTAGGGTTCACCCTTTGTGTTATACATACTATTGGTATTGACAAATGCATAAGGGCATGTATCCAACATTATAGTATCATACAGAATAGTTTGATTGCTCTAACAATCTCCTGTGCTCTACCTTTTCATCCTTCCTCTACTCCTTCCTTATTGAAACTTTGGCAACCATTGATCTTTTAAATTTCTCCATACTGTGGCTTTTTCCAGAACATCATACAGTCAGACTCATGTTTGTTTTTAATGTTTAATTCTCTGTTCTACATTTGTTCCAAATAGTCCAATTAAATAAACTTGATTATTACTTTTTAAATGTTTATTTATCTCCAGAGAGAGAGAGAGAGAGAGAGAGAGAGAGAAAGCAGGGCAGAGGGAACAGAGAGAGAGGGAGAGAGAGAATCCCAAGTAGGCTCCATGCTGTCAGCATAGAGCCCAACACAGGGCTTGATCTCATGAACCATGAAACCATGATTTGAAATCAAGAGTCAGATGGTTAGCTGACTGAGCCATCCATGTGTGCCCAGACAAGTTAACTTTAGATAAGAGAGTCATTACTTTTTGTTTTTAAAAAATCTTTCCAGTCTATTTCTTTAGCAAATTCTTACTACACACATCACCAGAAGCAAGAGAAACAAAAGCAACAATGAACTATTGGGACTTTATCAAGATAAGAATTTCTGCAAAACACAGGAAACAATCAACAAAACTAAAAGGCAACCTATGGAATGGAAGAAAATATTTGAAAATAACATATCTAATAAAAGTTTTGTATCCAAAACCTATAAAGTACTTACCAAACTCAATAGCCAAAAACCAAATAGCCCATTTAAGAAATGGGCAGAAGGCATGAATAGACACTTTTCCAAAGTGTCCATCCAGATGGCTAACAGACACATGGAAAGCTATTTAACATCACTCATCATCAGGGAAATACAAATCAAAACTGCAATTAGATATCACTTCAGCCCTGTCAGAATGGCTAAAATTAACAACTTAAGAAACAACAGATGTTGGTGAGGATGTGGAGAAATGGGAATCCTCTTGCACTGTTGGTAGGAATGCACACTAGTACAGTAATTCTAGAAAACAGTGTGGAAGTTCCTCAAAAATTAAAAATAGAATTCCACTATGACCCAGCAATTGCACTGGTAGGAATTTATCCAAAGGATACAAGAGTGCTGACTCGAAGGGGCACATACACCCCAATGTTTATAGCAGCACTATCAACAATTGCCAAATTTGGGGAAGAGCCCTAATAGCCATCAACTGATGAATGGATTAAGAAGAATGGACTAAGAAAACTCCACAATAGAATACTACTCAGCCATGAAAAAGAATGAACTCTTACCATTTGCAAAAAGAGTACAGAGAACTGGAGGGTATATCATGCTAAGCAAAATAAGTTAGTCAGAGAAAGACAGATATCACATGATTTCACTCATATGTGGAATTTGAGAAACTCAACAGATGATCATAGGGGAAGGGAAGGAAAAATAAGATAAAAACAGAAAAGAAGGCAAACCATAAGAGATTCTTAAATACAGAGAACAAACTGAGAGTTGATGGGGGTGGAAGGGTAGGGGATGAGCATTAAGGAAGGCACTAGTTGGGATAAGCACTGGGTGTTATATGTAAGTGATGAATCACTGGATTCTACTTTTGAAGCCAAGACTGCAATGTATGTTAACTAACTTAAGAATTAAATACATACACATACATATAAAAATAAATTAAAAAAAAGATGTTTGCTATACGTTCCTCAAAAATTCTCTTTCAGATGAAAAAAGATCACTTCTGTTTCTACTTCGCTAAGAAATTTTATCATAAGCAGATGTTAAATCATCTTTTGAGATAATTGTAAGTCTTTTCACTTTACAATGTTAAAAAATGCATATATTTTATGGAATTAGCTCTACGTACAGTATGTCTTCTGTAATTGATTACTAATATTTTTAGCATATTTCCATATATTTATAAGTGATCAGTTGACAATTTTACTTACCATTTGTCATCATCTGATTTTGATATCTGGATTATACAACCTCACAAAAATGTTTAGAGATACTTGCTTCTTTTCCTAGATTTTCTAAGAGTTTATAATGTAGCAGGGGGATTTTCCATTTTACAAAGAAGTGTTAGGATTCATACATATTCTGTGTGTGGGATGGGGAAGGAGGGTACATTCTCAATGTATATTCTCATTTCACTTATTATTTTCAAGTAAATAATAATGGTTGTAAATACATTGCGATTTTTTAACATTTTTATTTCTTCTATTTTTGTTCCTTCTATTCCTTTGCTTCCAAAAAAAATACTGCGATGTACATTATTTTTTCATTTTTTTGGTCATTAACTCACTTCTGTTTCTTATTTTTCACTTATAGGTTTTGCTAGAAATAGCTAATTCATTAGTATTTTTGAAGAACCAGTTTTGGGATTTATAGATCCTCATTATATATTTCTTCTGCTTCAGTATTAAGTTCTATGCTTATTATTACCTTTGTTCAATTCTTCCTGGATGCCTTTAAGGCTACAGCTTTTCTATATAGATGTTGTACATTAATTTTTATATAGAGTCTTATTATCTTACATTCTAAATTATTTAAGAATTAATATTCAAATACAGGGTGTGTATTACAGTTGTAATACTGATATCTAGCTTAAATGTAGACAGAAAGCAAGGACTATATGCTACTGGTATTTTGATATTATGTGAGAATTGTTTTGTGACCCTACAAGGTATTGCATCTGATAAATAGAGAATATACATTTTAATAAAATGTTCAATATAAAAATATACCTTCCTTGTTAATGAGTGCAGCATTTTCTATACATGTCCAATAGATCAAACTGGAAAACTGTGTAGCTATAACTTTATGCATTGTTCTTTATATTTTCTGTTAATTATTGAGACATCTTAAAGTTTCTCATATGATTTGTATTTATTAATTACCCTGGTAATACTATCAAATTTTTCTTTGTGTATTTTTAGTCCAGTTAGTTTCATGCATTCATGCATTTGGAGTTGCTATATCTTTTAGATTTCTATATAGAATACATAGAACAATTATTTTTTACATCTTCTTTATCCCAAATTTTTCTTCTAAAGTCTTCCTTCCCACTTTACCTCTGATATTAATATAATTACTCTATTTTTCTTTTGCTTAGTATTTGTCCAATACATATTTTCCCAGCATTGCATTTGCTTTTGCCAGGCATCCCAGGGGCATCTCTGGCTCAGGGACAATCTGTATGCAAATTTCTTGGCTTGGAGTTTCTGTACTACAATAGTAGTGGAAATTCTAAGCTCGAGTTTTTGATTTCTAAAAACAGATTTTTTTTTTCATCCAGAGCTCAGATAGAAGAAAGCTTTCCTCCACCAGTATGTGAATTCCTTTCTAGTCTTCCTACTAGCATCCCATGGTCCTGCTTTTATGTAGGGATGCTAGTTACAACTCCCTGCTCCCTATAGGCATATAACTATGTCTTCTATTTGCATGTGAATGCTATATTCCCACTGTAACTTATCAGAATCTATAACTTCCCAATACCAGGCAACCATAGGGTAAATTCTTTTGTTTATTTCTCTGATTTTTCGTTCCATCTTTATATTTGCTTCTGGATATTTGACTTTCTTTCTTTTTAATGTTTATTTATTTATTTTGAGAGAGAGAGAAACACAGAGAGAGAGAGAGACAGAGACAGAGAGAGAAAGAGAGAGAAAATCCCAAGCAGGCTCCACACTGTCAGCACACAGCCCAACACCAGCCTCAAACTCATTAACTGTGAGATCATGACCTGAGCTGAAACCAAGAGTTGGAGGCTTAACCAACTCAGCCACTCCAGCGTCCCTTGACTTTCTTTTTTGGAATGGAAGCATTTTGAAATGGAAGCATTTCAAATATTTTATCCTGCCTTCTGCACATCCTGAAGTCTAAGATTCCTATTTAGAAGAAACACAGCAGTCTGAGAAAGTAAAGACATTCTTTTGCCTTGAGAAGAATGCTGTATTTACATTGGATCCTTCTCTCCAAGAGAAAGGCCTTCTTTTGTGTCACTGAGCATGGGCCAGACCGAAATAATGATATATAATACAGCAAAAATCACCTTTTAATCTATTTATTTGCATCTCTATACATGATACTGATCCTAATACATACTGTTTTATAATATTCCATATCCATGCCTGACAACAAATATGCAGAGAGTCTGTTTCTCTTCACTGGAAGCAGCACCATGATCCCATTTTCAATTTTTTTTTTTATTTTTTTTTATTTTTTTTATTTTTTTATTTTTTTCCCATTTTCAATTTTAACAATAAATGTCAGCAAAGCTTTGGATAAACTCTTATGATGCATCTACTGCTATTGACATTACTAATTTAAACAACTCATTGGTAAGGCAATATTACTCTGTATAACAATAACAATAGCAACCGTGTATTTTGGAATTCATTCTATAAGATTAATTCAACTCTTTCCAGTATAATCTCTAATAGCAATGACAGAAAACAGCATAAATATCCCAAATGATTTAAATGACATTTCCCTAAATGACTTAGAAAATTATGACAAAATATGGGCCTGTTAAAATGTAAAAATAATAATGTAGAATCATGGATATGCTATAAGCGAAAACAATGTCTTCTGCTCTGCTGGGAGCCACATGGGTCTCGCTGGATGACAGTCACAGTGAGGAAATGGCAGTGTTTGCACAGCACCTGCCATGAGAAATGAAAACTTGTATCTCCTTCTGCTACTACTGTCTCATGTTGGAAATGAGCCTGCTGGTATTGACCAGGCCTCACAATATTCCAAATCAGATCAATATTCCCCACACAGATTCCTCATAAGGAAAAGCATATTCCTGCCTTTTCAAAAGAGATTTTAGATGGAAGTACTGTGATGATTGTCAAAAGGCTCTTCCTATGGGCCTTGCAGATCCAAGACTTAGATAATAAAGAGGGTTAAGGACACAAGACTTACAACTGAGCCTGGCCCTGAGACAAAGAGCCCAATTTAGAGTTAAGGACAGATATCCACCCCCCCCCCATTGTTTCTCCTTGGAGCACAGGCCCCCCCACCCAAGGCATCTTGTGATCAGTATTCAGAGTGACTTATTCTGGCCTTGAATATGCTGACTGCACCCTGTGAAGGAACCTATCGAGGAACTTCTTCTTTTGTGATTATGGGAACAAACATTGTGTTTCTTGAAAGACCTGCTATTCTTAATACTTCTCCTTAAACAAACAAGCTATTGACTCCTGCTCACAAAGAACTAACTTCACCTTTTTATGCTAAAGACATTGTCTTGTATGCTAAAGATACCTTCCTTCCCAATAGGATAAGCATCTAAATCACCTACCTCAATCACTATTGATAAGGTTATGCAGGAGTCTTCTATGAATCTATGTTCTGTGAAATTCTTACATATCAAAGAACTTTGTCATCAGAAATCATTGTCTAAGGCAAGTGCCACTTCTGTGCCATCCCCCAAACACTTATATATAAAATAAAGTTGAGCCCCAGTCAGAGCAGAGATGCCTGCCTGGTGACCAGAAAGAATCTCATCCCTCCCTCGCTGACACCGTCTGTCCTTCAGGGACACCTGGACCCTGCTGGAGCCGGCCTCCAGCACTGCCCATTTCTTCACTGGATTACTTGTTTCTCGGGTGTTGAGTTAAGTAAGTTCTTCATAGATTTTGGATAATAACACTTGATCAGCTATGTCATTTTCAAATATCTTCTTCCATTCCATAGGTTGCCTTTTAGTTTTATTGTTTCATTTGCTGTGCAAAAGCTTCTTATCTTGATGAAGTCCCAATAGTTCATTTTTGCTTTTTTCCCCTTGTCTCTGGTGATGTGTGTAATAAGAAGTTGCTAGAGCTGAGATCAAAGAGTTTTCTTTCTGCCTATGTTCTCTAGTATTTTAATGTTTTTTTTGTCTCATATTAGGTTTTTCATACATTTTGAATTTATTTTGTGTATGGTGTATGGTCCTCCATCCCCTCACTTTCAATCTTCAGGCATCTTTAGGTCTAAAATGAGACCCTTTGTAGGCAGCATATAGATGGATCTTGTGTTTTTATCCACTCTAATCCCCAATATCTTTTGATTGGAAAATTAGTGCATTTACATTCATAGTGATTATTGAAAGACTTGAATTTAGAGCCTTTGTGTTATTTGTAGAGCTCATGTTTCTCATGATGTTCTCTGGTCCTTTCTAGTTTTTGTTGCTTTTGGTCATTTTTTTTTTTTCCTCCACTCAAAGAGTTCCCCTTAAAGTTTCTTGCAGGACTGGTTTAATGGTCACAAAGTCCTTTAGACTTTCTTTTTTTAATTTTTAAAATTTTTAAATTTAATTTAATTTAATTTTTTTTGGTCTGGGAAACTCTATCTTTCCTTCTATTCTGAATTTCTGAATGACAGCCCTGATGGATAAAGAATTTTTGGCTACATAATTTTCCCATTCAGGACATTGAATATATTCTGTCACTCCTTTCTCACCTCCCAAGTTTCTGTTGACATGTCTGTTGCATATCTGATCTGTCTTCCCTTGTAGGTTAAGGACTTTTTTCTCCCTTGCTACATTCAAGATTCTTTACTTGTCTGTGTATTTTGTGAATTTGGCTATGATATGCCTTAGTAATGGTTAGCTTTTGTTGAATTTAATGGGAGTTCTCTGTACTTCTTGGAGTTTAGTATATGTTTCCTTCCCAAGATTAGGGAAGTTTTCAGCTATAATTTGTTCAAATAAAGCTTCTGCTTCTTTTTCTCTCTCCTCATCTTCTAGGATTCCTTTGATAAGAATGTTATTACATTTTAGTAAGTTGTTGAGTTCCTTAATTCTACCTTTGTGAACCATTATCTTTCTTTCCCTCTTCTTTTCAGCTTCATTATTTTCCATGATTTTATCTTCTATATCATTGATTCACTCCTCTTCTTTGTTCATCGTCATGCTTATGGCATCCATTGGAATTGAATTTCATTATAGCACTTTTAATTTCAATCTGACTAGATTTTAGTTCTTTTATCTCTGCTCTAAGGGATTCCCTAGTGTCTTCTATGCTTTTTTCAAGCCCAGCTAGTATACTTAAAATCATTATTTTTAACTTCTTGTCAGACATCTTACTTAAATCCATATTGTTAAATCCCTAGCCATGAAATGGGGTGAAATTTTTGGGGTAAAATTTTCTCTTGTTGTTTTGTCCAGAAGGCTGGGGATGAGGAGGTGGAGGAGGAGGGGAAGAAGAAGAAGAAAAAGAAGGAGGAGGAGGAGGAGGAGGAGGAAGAGGAGAAGGAAGAGGAGGAGGAGGAAAGAAGGAGAAGGAAGAAGAAGAAGAAGAACAACAACAATAACAAACAACAACAACAAACAAACAAACAAACAAAAAAACAAAAAACCCAGATCCTGGGTGTGTTTTGATCTACTTGTTAAAAGAATCTTCCAAAAGGTGGTTACTTTTCTACTTGTAGACTAGCAGATTTTTTTTTTTTTCTCTCAGATCTCTGATTGATTTCTTGGGTGCTCAGAATGATTTGATAACCATCTAGCCGAGTTTAGAAACAAGACATGTTTAGGGTCCCTCTACTCCTCCACCATGTTAGTGCCTTTCCGTGATAGAGGAACTAATTAAATAAAATCACAAAGAAGCATTCCACAAATCTAGAATGTAGGGCACATTCAGGACAACAGATTTGATTCCACAAATCCTGCTGTCAAGAGCAGAAAAAAAGGATCATGCTAGATTAGATGGGATACAATTTATAGGCCTGGATTGCATCTTGGTTTGGATAAACACATTGTAAAAGATGGGATTATTGGTAAAATTTAATATTGTCTTGTTTACAATCATGAAAAAGTGGAGCTCCTTAGATAAATATTTTTCTAAATATTATGTATGGTATGATCTACTTTTGGTAAAAATCCAAAATAAACAAAGAAGAAAACAAAACCTTTAAGTGTATGTATATAAATCTAGAAGGATTTATATGAAGTATCGATAGTGATAACTACTGGGTGATAGAAGTGTGTTCTGAATTGAACTGTTTCTCTTCAAAATTCATATGTTGAAGTCCTAATCCCCCAGTTTAGCTGTATTTGGAGATATGGTCTGTAAGAAGATAATTAGTTAAAGGAGGTCTTAAGGGTGGGAATTTAATCTGATAGGGCTAATGTCCTTATGGAAAGAGAATGCAAACACCACAGGCTTCTCATTCTTTATGTGTGCACAGAGAAAAGGCCATGTGAGGACACAGAGAGAGGACAGCTGCCTGCAAGCCAGGAAGAGACTCTTATCAGAAACCAAATTTTCTGGTACCATAAGCTCGGAGTTCCCAGTCTTGAGAACTGTGAGAAAAATAAATGTCTGTTGTTTAAACTCCAGAGTCTGTGGTACCTTGTTATGGAAGCCCAGCATGACTAATATAGAACGTGCTGATTTGCTTTCCTATTTTTGCTCATCTCTCTTTTCTAACTCATAGCAAACATTAACTGCTTTTGTAATAATAGAAATTAAAATAATTTATTTATTTTAATGTTTACTTATTTGAGAGAGAAAAAGAGAGAGAGAAAGAGAGTGAGACAGAGCATGAGCAGGGGAGGGGCAGAGAGAGAAGGAGACACAGAATCTGAAACAGACTGCAGGCTCTGAGCTGTCAGCACAGAGCCCAACATTGGCCTCAAAGCCACGAACCACGAGATCATGACCTGAGCTGAAGTCGGACACTCAACCAACTGAGCCACCTAGGTGCTCCAGAAATTAAATTTAAAGAGAAAAGTAAAATATGTTTTAGTAGTGTAAAATTTTGGTTCTGAAAAATGTGAAACTCACACACAAACACTGAATGAAAACTGTTTTCTTGGTCCCTTTCATTACATACTTTTCAGCTTAATATCTATCCCTGAGTCTCTCTCTCTCTCTGCCTCTTTCTCTATCTCTTTCTTTCTCTCTCTCTCTCTCACACACACACAGACACACAGACACACTCATCCATTTGTGCATGTATTCTTATGAACTTGCATAATTTAGAAAAAAATATTTTAGGTTTAAAATTATTTTTTAATTTGTAAAATTATCTATATTTGAAGATGTTTTAAATACTTTGTACCTCAGAAAACATAACTTTTCATCTTTGTATCCCTTACACAACTGAAAATTGATTAATAGATTTTCCATATCTTTCTACCAAACCATTCTACAAATCACAAGTTATCAAATTAGTTATCAGATGAATCGTCTGCAACACCAACTGTACTGTATATTTTCCACATTTCCATCCAAATCTATTTTTACCCTTCACCTAGATCTGTACCTAAAGAAGGTAACCTCTATAGAGAACATATACCTAGCTCCTGTATTCTTTGCTTCAGGTTGGGTGTAGCCAATAAAAAACATCAACAAGTCGTCAGCAGGTTGGTTATGAGAAAGATTAGAGTATTTATATTCCATCACCCTCTCTGGCTAGTCACTTGCTGGCAGAGACTGAATTCATTCCTGCACTGAAAGCCTCAGGTCCTGTCATCCTGCCTCTCCTACCTCTTGAGAACCTGCCATTTCCTGTTCTAGTCTCCTTTTTTGTGCCTTTAGGTTTACAAGTACTAACAATTACTAGCCTTGGGGTAGTTCATCATCCTTTCTCTATTTCCCTTTACCTATCCACACTTGTACATTGCCCTTTGGCTAAACTACTTTGAAGTGCACATTTTTAGTGTGTCTTTAATTATTTCCTGATAGAAAACTGATTTATATGTTGACCAATTTAGGTATATTCACTGAATCATCCATACATGTTGCCAGGGAATGAATTAGTGGAAAGGAGGAGGAGAATTCCTTTTATAGTAATAAGGTAGGTTAGGATATTAAGACCAACTTTCCCATTGAAAATAACTTACAATGCTGAATAAAATACAAAATGAATCTTGTTAACAGTATCAACAGACTAGAAAGTAAGGAATTACTAAGTCAAAAGTTAAGATGTGGTGAGAACCCAGATAAGTAAAACAATAAAGCTATTTTCAACCTAAGGGAATTTACTGAACCTGGAGAATCTGTTAATCTTGATGGCCTTAAGAGATGCAAAAGTTAGAAGAAAAAGCGCTGGGACTGTCCAAGTTGGAGAGAAAATAGTTCCAAAAAGAGATTATTCTTCCACAAAGTAGGAGTCCTAAATGATTGCATTCCCCACTCCCATGCAAGAGATAGCAAAGAAAGTTACTTGTGATGGACCAAAACAGGAAAAGGAATCTTTAAAAGGCTATAATTCTAGGGTAACTGTAAAAGAATACGAAAAGTATTTATAATTTCTAAAATAGTAAAGGGAAAAATATAAGAACAAAAAGAATCTAAATCTAAAGAGAGAAATAAAACAAAAGAAAAACAATCATGTAGTACTAATAAGAAACCTAAATTAAGATAAAACTATTTAAGCATAAATACATTAATATTCACATTAAATGCAATGAACTAGATGTTTCAGCTAAAAGATAATCAAGTTATATTTAAAATACAAATAGTTGTGGAGTTTCTGTCTGGCTCAGTTGGTAGACCTTGATCTCAGGGTCATGAGATTGAGCCCCATTCTGGGAGTAGAGTTTCCTAAAAAAAAAAATTAAATTAATAATTGTTAAGAAGAGATGGGAAAAGAGAAATATATAGAAAGATGGATAGTAAAAAAAAGATATACCATAAAGACACTAACTAAAAGAAATAAAAAAGGCTAGTGAGGATAAATTAATATCAAGCCAAATCAAATTTATGACAAGCATTATAAATATAAAGATCACTTCATCTGATAAGTGTTTCAACTAACCAGCAAGAGATGATGTATTTGAACCTATAAACATCTAAGAAATGACCTTAAAATATATGAATCAAAAAATTGACAGAACTACCAGATAAAAATAGGTAAGTCTATATACACAAAAGTGGGAGATTTTAACACTAATAAAAAGATGTAGAATATCTGAACGGCCTGATTGTGGTACCTGGTTTAAGTGGACAGATGTAAAATTCTACACCGGACAACTACACAGTATGCACTCTTTCCAAGTACTCATAGAACACTGGGCAAGAAAGGATACCTCAAAGAAATGTATATAAATAAACTAAAAGTAACACATTCTAATGAAAATTAAGGTTGTTTATACTCTAGCTCAGAAGAATATCATATCACAATGCCAAGCAGCATACAAGTGTTGAAAGCATGGCAGAGAGAGAGTCATGAGATGATACTGCTACTTCCAATTCTAGAACTATGCCATCTGCATGGAGCTGTAGAAGTTACTGAGACTTTACAATTCAGAGACTCCAACGTCAAGACATGTTTGGATAATTGAATACATGAAGGAAATAGCAGGATATAGAACCAGAAAGGCACTGTGGAAACAGCCCATTGTAAAAAGAAGATCAGCAAAATATAAAGATAAGATATGCTCTAATGGAGTTTATCATGTATTTAAACTGCCAAGTTTAGGTGAAGTTTCTGTAATTTGAAAGAAGTGACAGGCACTTGAGAAATTATGTGATGAGAATAAAGGAAATGATAAAAATTGCTGAGAAACATTGGGAATTGAAAAATACTTGCTACAATAATTCTGCCTAAGAGTATACTTCTCAGGTTGTCTTTAGGTCTTTTAACAAACAAACAAACAAACAAACTCTAGACTGAATCTAGGCTGAATCATTTCCAAAAATCAAAACTGTCAAGACAGAAAGCTGGGAAACATGAGAAGTTCTGGGTGAATGACAGATCTGTCACCCTTAGTAAACGAAGCCTGCACTCCCTAGGAAAGAGAGAATTGACTGTACTTTCTGTGGACTTTGGACAATAGGTTTCCCACCTATGTTCACTCTGTTTAAGACAGAGTAGTTTAAGATGAGTAGTCCTTCAAAGTCATTTCTGAAGCTTTTTTTTCCTTTTGTCTGAGGACTTCACTCTGACAGCTCTTGAAGGCTGATCTTTAGTTCTACGGATTACTCTGTTATCAGCTTCCAGTTCAGACTCCTTGGTTCACTGTGCAACTGGCTGCTTGAAGAGCCATAAAATTGAGGTGTCACCATTGCACAGTTTAGTGACTCCTAACATTTGTCATGACACTGATTGTAAAAGTATTGTAGCTTACTGAATTTTTGGAATACAAGTGGCCTCTATATCTATATGCATCCCATATAGAAATCGTCAAGACAAATTAAAATTTTCCCATGTTCTTTTGGATATGTTCCTCCAGATTCATGGCTGGAAACTATTAAACTTACTCTTCCCTAACACAAGTTTTCAATTCTCTTATTATTATTATTTATTTAGGTCTACTGAGAATTTCTCTTTCGCAAGTCCCAAAAAGGGCCATATCTTATCATTTCCATACTGCTCCATTATCTACTTGATATATCTACCAAAAAACTCTTTAACCAGAATAACATAATGTACTCCTGGATCTTCTCACATGTAGAACTTTAGGGACTACTCTGAAAAGGTTGATTAATCTCATTTGTAACTAAAAATAATACTGAATGCTACTGCACTAACTTTTCTGGCTAATAAATATTTCCTAAAAACCTAATATTTACTATTTGCCAATAAATTTTAGTATAACCTCAATTTTTGGATATGTTCAATATATCTTTTTAAATCTCTGCTCAGAAAATGATAATAATTAATACTTTTAAGTAGCTATTAACAAATTAGAAATATAAATCTTCAAAATACATTTGAAATGTATAAAAAATATAACTGACATTATCACTATATTATTCTAATTAAAATAATTTTAATCAAAGAATATATAAAATTGTGAACAGGGAAATGGTAAATATAGATATATAGGTATCTTCATTTGAAGAGAACATGTAAATTTACTCATGTAAAAATGTGTTATCGCTGATGACATTAATTTTTATGCAACATTGAAATAGTAATTTTTTATTCATCAAATGTGATTCATCAAATATATTATAATGTTTCTTTAACTTAGTTCACTTAAATTTAAATTAAAGTAATGGATTTTAAACTTCCTCCTCTCCTTTTTCCACTTTATTCATGGTTTTTAACCATAAATTTAGACCAATAACCGTAAATTAAATTTCCATATTTTGGTTGATTCTCAGGGAGAAAGACTGATAACATATTAGATAGATCAATGGGTAAAGCTTACTAAAAGTAAGACCATGGAAAATAAAATACAGTCAATATGCAATCATCTAAGCAAGCCATTTGTGTGTATGTCTGCGCATATTTTCCTGATTCTTTTTCTATTCCTCAAGCAATTCTCATTCTCTCAGGACTTTCCATAAATCACTGTGCTTTCCACTTTACTTTGCTGAACCTATTTCATGAATGCAGATCTTTAATACCTTCATTTAGTTCAAGTTTTATGGTCTGTTTCAGTTAGGTAGCTTTTTGTTGCAAGGAACTAAAAACCCAACATAGACTGACTGGAAAAAAAAAAATGGTAGAGGGCATGTATTGACTCATACATATGGCCAGTTCAGCAGACTTGGCTTCAGACAAAGCTTTAGGGTTCAAATTCTATGAAGACAGTTTCCTCTCTCTCTCTCTCTCTCTCTCTCTCTCCTCCCATTATTCATTTGTACCTCCCTTGTATTGGCTCCATTTTCAGGTAGGCTATACTCCCAAAGTCTCAAGCATGTTACCAAAGATCCTTGGGCTATATTCTTTTTTGCTCAGCTTTGGTGTTAAAGTGAGTCATTGCTCAAATAAATTCCAAAAATTGAGTCTTGGCCCTATATGACCAATATCATCCTTAATCAACCATCATAATATGGTTGATGTGATATGCCAATAGATTTGAACTAATCAGGATCTGTTTCTAGAGCTTGGGATGTGTTCAAACCTACTCAATCTATATTCCTGGGAAATGCTGGAAACAGTTCAAAAAAGCGGAGGGCCGAAATGGATTCTAAGAAAGCAAATATGATAAGCAAATTCCACTAGATTGTTGTCTGAACTACAGAGAATTGGTATATATAAAGGATTAAGTGGACAAGATGAGTAATCAGTTGATTTGTATACATATTTTTATTGTGCTCCTGCCTAACTTCTTGGTGAAGATTTTCCTACACTAAGGCTCAAGACTAAGAAAATTCAACAGTAAGATATAATTATAATATGCTTTAAATTAATTTGTAATCTATAAACTGTCAGTATTGTTCTTACTGCTCCAAAATAGAGCACTTTCTTCTGTAACTTTTCATGTTACATTCTTTCATATATCATAATAATATTTAATGTGTTTATGAGAAAACTTATATGTCAATTATCTTGGCTGTATCATGAGTATTATTATCCAAAACATTGGGGGTAAAGGGTTGTTATCCTACATTTAGGACTAATTTAAATTTAAGAACTCATGCTCCACCACTATTTGGGAAATCTAAATGTAAACCCTATCTTTAAAAAGATAATGTAGGGGTGCCTGGGTGGCTCAATCAGTTAAGTGTCTGACTTCAGCTCAGGTCATGATCTCACAGTTCATGGGTTCAAGCCCCGCGTTGGGCTCTGTGCTGACAGCCAGCTCAGAGCCTGGAGCCTGTTTCAGATTCTGTGTCTCCCTCTCTCTCTGATCCTCCCCTGTTCATACTGTCTCTCTCTTTCTCTCTCAGAAATAAATAAAAAAACATTAAAAAAATAAAATAGAAAATATATTATAAAAATTAAATTAAAAAATAAAAAAATAATGTAAGTACCTATTATAACGTGAAATATCTTCTTGATTTACATACATCTCCATCTGAATTTTTCTAAAAACAATAATAGCTACTATATCCATGAGGAAAACTTGATATGCCATAATTCCTTAGAAAGCAGGCCTATCTTGTTGCATTTTATTTTTTCTTTTAAGAGAGAGGAAATGTGAGCAGTGGAGGGGCAGAGAGAGGGACAGAGGATCTGAGGCAGGCTCCACACTGACCGCAGTGAGCCAGATATGCAGGGCTTACTAAACTCAAGAAAGTGACCTTTTGCATAGTGTGCCATTATTACACAGATATTTAACATATTATGGAGGAAACATAGAATTCTTTGATAAGAAAGACACTTGCTAACATAACATTTTACACTTTGCAAAAATACTGCAGTGCACATCATAACTTGCTTCTCAGACCAACTTGAGATACTAAAAGGTTAGTTATCCTTCTGTAGATACAGCGATGGCAGCTTCCAGGGAACCAGCATGTCGATCGTCAGCTCACTAAGGGCAGGATGGTGGCTGGAACACATTAGGGGCTCTGAATATCAAATTAATTCATTCATTGAATCTGGGCTTAAATCTGGTCTTTTACAAGTTTGTTGCTTTCCTTACAACTAAAGTATTATTATAGCCTTCTCTACATATTTTAACAAATAGACCCCATGATCAATTTTCAGAACTCAGAAAAAAAGACCAGAAGAGCAAAACAAAACAGAAAGCTCCTCTAAGGCTTCTGTATTCCTGCTTTAAGGAAACAGCCGTATCGTTGTTTTCTAGATTTCCTACTTGCTCAATCAATAATCAGTTTGGGAGGCACTCAATCGATAGGACTTTGAAAAAGTGTATGCATTTGTCTAACAAAGGGCAATCCTGAATGCATTCAGAATTTTGGGAGGTTTTTTGTTTTGTTGTTTTTTTGTTTTTTAGGCGTCTTCAAAATACTTTTTTTTTTTTTTAATGTTTTTGTTGTCAAGAGAAAAGCAGATGAGATAAAACATGGGTAGGTGAGCCAGCAAGTCTGGACACAAAAACGGAGTCCCTGAGTTGAATTTTCCGAAAACTAGATACAAATTTAACAATATGTAAAGAGCGTCTCTTCTTTAGAATGCCAATGCTGAGGCTGGAGACAGAAATAAGATGCAGCCTGTGGCTTGCACCCTCCCCCCTCCCACTCAGGTAGCTTAACTACTTCAGTTTTATTCGATCTGCTACAACAAGGCCTGACAAACTGCACCTCAGCACAAGAAGCATCTCTCAGGCGATGATGCGTAAAGACACAGGGATTTTTTAGTCAATCGCAGGAATTAGGCTTTAATGCTTTCTACTAAAAGACTTCAGACCCCAGATAGCTGACTGCTATCCACTGAATCTTGGCAGGCAAAGAGACTGCTGGAGCTGAAGTGAGGAAGCCACGTTAAGCAGATTTCCATGAATGTACGAAATGCTTTATTTGCAAAGCTGCTTTTCTTTGTTGCAGTTTAAAATGCTTTTTTCTTTTCCTTTTTTTTTTAAATCTCTAGGTTTGATCAATTCTCCATCTTTATCAAAATTACTTTCCAAAAATGTCCCTTAAAGAACCACAGAAGAGAAATAAATGCTCATCTCACCAAAGTAAGGTTTTTTTTTTTTAAGAATAATTGTCAAAGTGTCAATTTAAGAGATTAAAAATGATCACAGTCCTTACAAAGACTACAAAATACACACAAAGACATTAAATACTTTACCGTTGTTTGGCAGTTCTAGAGGGCTACAGATACCGTTTTTGGTTCTGCTGTTTGGTGAAGAGATCAGTTTCGCAACAAGAGATGCTGAAATGGGCTGTACCAGGAGGGTCGTGAGGTTTGGTCGGTTTTGCCTAAAGCTTCCATCTAGATTCAGAAGAGAAGGGAACAGAATCCTTAGCAAACAGAAATTAAAAACACACGAAGAGAAGTTTTTGTCATAAGTATTCAAAATCTGAACCATATGTTTATTTTAGTTCTTTTGTTTATTCCTTAGTTATACTCTATTTATTAAAACTTATGTGAGGCACGTCAGTCCAAATACTATTATGTATCCTAGTTAATGCTGGCAGAATATTCACCTGCATTTACCTCCATTCTCTCATAAGACCAGGTCACTGGAGACTATACAAAAATACTGAAAATCTGCCAGTCCACCAATAAAACAACTCACCAAAAACAACCCATGTTAAAACCCATCAGTCAATAGCCCATCCATATAGAGAACTTCAAATCAACTCAACTGTGCCATCATTAAGTAGGTGCAGTCAGCCAAGGACAATCTTAGAATGGCACATAGCAGGTGAGCTCATGAGGATAAGAGTAAGGAGATCAGGAGGCTCAAGGATGGAGGTTACCAGGAAGACAAAAATAATGGAAGAGCCAGATGTGTGCTTCTGTACTGAGAGGATATTTACAACAGAGATTAGAGAGTATGTGAGGATCGGGGCGCCTGGGTGGCTCAGTCGGTTTAGCCTCCGACTTCGGCTCAGGTCATGATCTCACAGTTGAGGGTACGAGCCCCACATCAGGCTCTGTGCAGGCATCTTGGAGCCTGGAGCCTGCCCCAGGTTCTGTGTCTCCCTCTCTCTCTAACTCTCTCCTGCTCACGCTGTCTTTCTCTCTCAGAAATAAATAAAAACATTTTTAATTTTTTTTTAAAAAAGAGAGTATGTGAAGATCTTCTAGGTACACAGAATGATAAGAAATCTAAAAATTAGACAATCTTTAGCTTCAAAGGGATCAAAAGTTGTTCAAGAAGGAAATGCAATCATCATACAATGTGAATAATATTTACATAGTCATAATAATATAAATAATGACTATTTAACACAAAAAATTGGATATTCCTTCAGAAAGAAAAGCAAAGGGAAAAATTCATGGATGAGGACTCATGGAGCAAACTGCATCTTTATTTTCCATAGTGGCAATAGATAAAACTGAAAAATGAATTAAACTCTTAAACATGCTTCTGAGACACAGAGAGGCAAATATAAAATGCAGGGAACAACTAAAAATACTGAAAGGAATTAAGTGTTTGCCTTTGGGAGAGAGGTGGGACATAAAAAACATAGAGAAGGAGGGGAGAAGATGAAGTTTTTGTAAACTAACCTTAGAATTATTTTAATATAGTCGTCTATAACTTTGAATAAAAAACAAAAATTAAATAAAAATAAGGAGAGGAAACCATGGTAACACAAGTAAAAGCAAAATACACAAGTACTCAGAGTAAAGAGAATGGAGGGAATAAATTAAACTTTGCTTAAGAATTAAAAAATACATATTCAGTTTATATATTGATATGGACTCAGAGAGGAAATACACAATGGAATGACTCTATCAAGTCGCCAGAATGTCTGTGAACACAGCGCTTCATTTTTCAGAAGTTTTATTAGGGAAAATGATTGCCAAAGGTTTTCTCAGAATTTAATTTGATAGGACTGTAGGGGGTGCGGACTCAACCACACTAGTATCCAGGCTGCAGGAGGCAGATTATAAATGAGAAAATATGTTACAGAAGTGCTCCCTTAATTTATCATCTGGAAAACCACAAGACTAAAACAAAATGATATTTAGCTTAGGCCTATGGCAGCCATAGCAGCCATAGCTTTGAAGGGAAAAAATAATAAAGATTTAAGCTTCGAATCAGTTTTGTTATGTAAACACAATGCTGGTTGCATAATTCAGTAACTCCTTTTGTATGGGTATATGACAGCGCATTTCGATCACAATGTAGTACATCGCTTCCTAGCCATTTTCATGTCGGAGTACCAAGACTGGCTGTATAATCTGCAGGGCCCAGAACAAGATGACAATGTGGGACTTCTTGTTCAGAAAGCATGAAGAATTTCAAGATGGCAACAGCAGAGCATTAAAACAAGTGTGGACCCTTCCGAGTAGGGGCCTATGCAACGGTGCAGGTTGCATGCCCATGATCCAGACCCTGCAGGATTCACCAGAAGATGCTAGCAGTCATTCATCCTACTGATGAAATCCAAAAGGAATTTTCAGTCTCCAAGGAAGCTGCCCTCAGCCTCAAGTGACCAGCTCTAGTCTCTATTGTTCCAGGCTGCACCTGGGGCCACAGTGGTTAATATCTCAACGTATAGATGGTGTCCCTCAGCACACCAGCCAGGAAGCTCTGATATAGCCAGCTTATTATGTTTCTTCAGCATATATTTTCTCCCTCAGCCCTTACCTTCTGGATTTCTAGTGTACATAGGACAATAAAATGATATTTCTGAGAAACGTGAAATGTTATTTTGATGTTATCATGGATGTTAGGTGCTGACACATTACCAACACAAAATGAAACTTTTATTTATTTATTTATTTATTTATTTATTTTTATTTTTGAGACAGAGAGACAGAGTATGAGCAGGGAAGGAGCAGAGAGAGAGGGAGACACAGAGTCTGAAGCAGCCTTCAGGCTCTGAGCTGTCAGCACAGAGCTTGATGTGGGCTCGAACTCATGAACCATGAGATCACGACCTGAACTGAAGTTGGATGCTTAACCAACTGAGCCACCCAGGCACCCCAAAATGAAACTTCTTAAAATGCTGCATAATCTCCCCAGATCAAATAGTGAACTCTTTAGTTTGCCATTCAAGGCTCTTCACAATCTCAGACTTTATATTTTAAACACTGTTTCCCATCATTCCTCTCCATACATCTTATGCTAACACATAAGCTGTCTTTGACATATTCTGCGATGTATGATCTCCGGGTTTTGGCTTAAGCCATTCCTTCTATGTCGTTTGCTCTTCCCATGCATCACATAGGTCTGAAGTATACATTTCCTTTAAAACCAAGCTCAAAAGTCATCCTTTTATAAGAAGGTTTCTCTGTCATCCTCAACTCTATGTGATAATTTATGCACCTTTTTTTTTTTGTAGTGCTTGTCATTTCTAATTAACATTATCATTACATACTTATAAGCATTTCATACTTATCACTTTTTAACTTTGTTTCTCCTCTTTAAACTCTAAAATCCTTAAAGACAAAAAACAAGTATTCCATATCATTGAGTGACATGCAATGCCTAGCACAATGCCAGGAACACAACATGATCAGCATTTCTTTGAAAAATGGTTTCAACACCACTATCTTATTGGTTTTCTGAATGCTTAGTGGAACAATGATACAACCAAAGAATAAATTACATTATATTCTATTAATACTATGTTTGCTATACATTTGTGGTTTTTTCCCCAGCTAACTACTCTCCCACAGCAGACATATC
Organism: Hyaena hyaena; assembly: GCF_003009895.1. NCBI lineage: Eukaryota > Metazoa > Chordata > Mammalia > Carnivora > Hyaenidae > Hyaena > Hyaena hyaena. The sequence continues at coordinate 405,165 of NW_024081218.1, read as the reverse complement.
ACATAGACTTTCCAAACCTATCTATCCTCATCAATTCACTGGTTAACCTTGCTGTAAAATTAGCTTTCGTGTGAAAAAAAGACTATCTTTATAAATAAAATAATCTGAGATGTATTTATCTGTTAATGAAAAATCAATAACTGCATTACTTTTTTCTTTATAATGCTCTATCAGGCATATGAAACAATATATTTAAAAGTTAAATATGAGTGCACCCTAAACCCTAATTGATTTGTACTCAAATCTTTGATTTGTTTCTTGCATGAGTAATAGACTTGCATTAGTTTTGAAATATCTGAAGTGGTTCATTAATTTTTCACCTTCAGCTTAACGGAAATTTGACAAACAGTTCACTTATGAGAGCAGACAGTATAAACAGGACTTTACAGTATACTAAGATTAAATAATAGACAAATGTTATTTTCTAACTCATTTATTGAAGAAGAGCTGAGAGACTTTTATTGTGTGACATTATTAAGAGGCTTTGAATAAAAATAAATATATGTACCATTTTTGATCATTTACATTTTATTTTATTTTTTTAAAGTAATTTTTTTAATGTTTTATTTATTTCTAGGAGAGAGAGAGAGACAGCGTGAGCAGGGGAGGGTCAGAGAGAGAGGGAGTCATAGACTGAAACAGGCTCCAGGCTCTGAGCTGGCAGTCAGCACAGAGCCCGACGCGGGGCTCGAACCCACGAACCGCGAGATCATGACCTAAGCGAAAGTCGGACGCTTAACCGACTAAGCCACCCAGGCGCCCCTGATCATTTACATTTTAAAACACATTGATGAACTATAAGAATCCACTAGGTGGGTGTTGAAAATCAGGCAGAATGTGTGCCTTGATGCAAAGGGCACTGAACGGAAAAGATGTTTGCATTACCTCTTAGCATTCCTACTATTCAATTAAAGCATGGATATCTTGCCCTGTTCATTGTTTATGCTCAATGAAGAATGACACTAACTTATATTTTAGTAGATCTCTGGTTCTCTCTTCACTTTATGTACTCTGCAAGCTATATAAAGATCCAAGTCAAACCATGCCATCAATAGCCCAATCTCTGACACATTGGCACCCGAATATAGCAGAAAGAGGAAACTGGATGAAGTCAGAGTCCCAAGTCCGACTTCATCACTGACTCTCCCTGTGAAGTGTAATATATAAACGATTTCAGTATACTCATATTGTCATCCCCTCTACTATACCTGAACAACCAAGATGACACCGAAGGGCATTCATTATGCTGACTTACTGAAAGAGAAAGAGCATATGAGCTCAGAGGCCAAAAGCCTGGCCCATAGTAGGTGAAACGTAGAAGAAATGAGGTTGGAAATAAGTGAAAAGGTTTTCTGGTTGTACATATTTAGTAGATTTTGGATTATGCTTTTTTCAAGTTGTTGATGTCCACTTCAATCATATTTGGTTATGTGAATAAAGAAATCTGAACACTGTTACCACCTGCACATTTTTTATGTGGCAAGATGGAATTCTTTTAAACTCAGTTGAAAAAGTGCAAGTTGAAAAACAGCAAGTACTGATTCCTCAGAGAGTATTAAAAAACGAAACCTTCAGAAACTAGACATCTTAGACACTGGGATCCTCAGATTAATTCACCAAGAAGTGAAGTGAGGTTAAAAAGTGAGGTTAAAAAACAAACAAACAAACAAACAAAAAACAAAAAACAAAGAAAAAACACCCAAATGCTAGTAAATAAAGCAAGAAGAGCTTTGTGTGGGTTGGTGATGATTATGTGTTGCCATCAGAGAGGATAGTACATCAGAGAGGAAGTTGAGGGAAGTAACTCAGCTCTCAGCACCTGTGTGTGTAAACATAAGATCCAAGCTACATGATATAAAATAGTGGAGATCCTATAGACTCTTTTTATTCAATGTGTAGTCCTTGGACAAGCAGCATGGACATCATCTAGGAAGTTATTAGAAACACAAAGTCTTGGGGTACCTGGGTGGCTCAGTCAGTTGAGCATCCAACTTTGGATCAGGTCGTGATCTGGTGATTTGTGAATTTGAACCCAGCATCCAGCTCTGCTAACAGCTCAGAGCCTAGATCCTGCTTTGGATTCTGTGTCTTCTTCTCCCTCTGCTGCTCCCCGGCTTTCTCTCTCTCTCTATGTCTCTATTTATTGTTTAAATAAACATTAAACAATTTTTTTTTAAATTCAGAGTCTTAAACTCCACCTCAGACCTTCTGAATCTAAATCTGAAGTCTTGGAGATCCCCAGGTAATTCATATGCACATTAGTCAAGAACTGTCCTAAATCATTATATATTTTTCCACAGCACAACTTACATAATTTTCATAGCAAAGAAGACATAAAAAAACAGGATGAAGAAGATAAAAAATAATGGGGTGTGTTTGCTCACCTTTCCCAAAATTAAAGATGAAAGAACCTTCAATTGTATCAATAAACCCCAACCCAACAGTTTTCTCAGAGTCTCTTTTAAAATGGGAAACGAGGCTTCTTGTATGCTGTCCCTAAATAATGAGTGTAAATTGGATCCAGAGCCCTTCTTTTTGTTTATGTCCTTTCCCCAAAGATAAATTCAGTGATTCAAGATCAAAATTACATTTACAACAGTTTTCAGCCATGAATAAATATTACAATAGCTAACTGATGTGACTTCTTTTTTTCCCCTTGGTTTTCAACAATTCTAATTCATTATAGTTGAAGACTCACAAACCTAAAATGTAAATACTGCCTACTTGCCAGCGAACCAAGCAATCAGAGAGCTTGAAAAGCAGAGACTTAAAAAACAAAACAAAAGCATTTTGTGCTGTACTTTTAGAGAAAGACCCAAACAGCAAAGGAGCACATTGATATCAGTGATGTTATCCCAGAATATTTTATTTGACTTTCTCCAGAGAACTGCCACTTTGACAGAAATCAGACCATTAAATAACTGGCGCAAATGTTTTTTCATTTTTATTTTAGCTCACTAAATTTACAGTTATTTCCCTGAAATGACCAGTGCACTAAATTGGCTAGTCATTTTGTTGCCCTTGTAAATACAGCTGATCTTTTATTATTTCAGTATCTCATAACCTGCTGGTTATGAATATCGCCATCTTCCCTCAAGCTAGTGAAATTCAGTACTGTGTTCTTTAGGTTATTATTTAAAAAAGAAATATTTAACACTTAAAAATTCTTTGTGCTATGCAGTCTTCTTGGGCCTCCTTTGTTCTCCTGGTGTCTCTGTGTATACATACATACATACACCCACACTCACATATACACATGGATATATTTTTACCATATAGGGTTTTGTATTGATAATCATTTTCATAGCTAAAATGAAGTATTGTTTCTTTAATTTACATCATATTTCCTGCCTGCCCTCAAACTAATATAAATTGTAGGTCTAAAAGCTGGCTGTTTACCCAAATCTTAAATGTCTTTGCATGTGCCCCCACATATATCCTCATTTATATATTTAGTAAACACTGTTCTGTTCTAATTTCCTTTTTATTTTCTGCTCACTGACCAGAGTTTAAGCTTCTCAGGGGCTAATTCACTGTTATATTCCCATGGCTTAGCCCACTGCACAGTAAAAGCAGCATCATTTGGATGAATGATCAGATCGATGTGCAAGTGAATAATTTTTTTTGTCTGATCATAAACCTAAAACTCATGACTCATGATATAAAAGTTGCAATCACAAAACCCTAAAACTGTAGACACAGATGGTCTCATCTCCTCATTTCATTGGTCCTCTCCTAAGCTAAAGCATCTTGCCATATTCCCTAGTAATTATCACAGTATTTTAACACTTAGCTAATGTGTTGTAAAAAGTCATAAAGGGGATAGAAAGTAACATGCTTGTTTATAAAACAAAGCATCTCTATAATCTGCTATTAAAAGAGCATAGAGAATATGTATAGATTTATTTTTAAAATAGTATACAAGAAAAATCTGTTAATATTTTTAATGTTTATATTAATATTTGCTAATTTAATTTGAGCTCTCTCTTTCCAGTAAGTTTATCCAAAGTTATTGATTATGAATATGACACAGGCTCAGCACGAGCTGACAGCTCCTTCATGACTTTTCCCACCACTAAAGATATTTTTCTTTACTGGTTAGATATATAAACTCTAGATCTATATTGGTAAAGTGAAATTATTTGGGGCAAAGGGCATTAAAATACAAATTATCATTATTCTCTCCCCTCAAACAAATATGCTTGGATCTTCCATATATTTGTGGATGCCATAGACATTCAAATAAAGAAGAGTTTTTTATTATTGTCTTAAAAAGTCTTGATTAATGTGCAGTTAAATGAGGTGCTATGCTTCATTTGGGCTGGTATACAGGACACAAGCACACTATTTAATTAAATTGTTAGCTGAAATCTGGTAGGTTATAATTGCATTTACTATTATTTAGAGAATTATGAGAAAATATTTTTATAAATACCTTACATGTTTTGTTTTCTTTTAAATGGCTTTCCAACACATTGCCACATTACTTCAAAGTCCATTCCTATGCTTCAAGTAGATGGTGGTCATCATTAACAGCATGCGCTTTAAAGCATTTTTGTAGTCTGCTCCTTTCTACTCAAGAAACAGGACTTCCTTTGGCACAGGGTTTTATGTCACTGAGTTTCAGTTGGTAAGTTTGTTATTTTAAGTGAATATTCAGATGTACAATGGCAGTGGCAACATTCAGATATTGACAAATATTTTCTTAATTCTATTTCAGAGGAATGACTGATGATATGAGAACTGATTTCCCTTTCCTTGAAAGTCTAAATATTTCTGGGGCACCTGGGTGGCTCAGTCAGTTAAACGTCCAACTTCGGCTCAGGTCATGATTTCACAGTTCATGGGTTCGAGCCCCGCGTCAGGCTCTGTGCTGACAGCTAGCTCAGAGCCTGGAGCCTGCTTCAGATTCTGTGTCTCACTCTCTCTCTGATCCTCCTCTGCTCACACTGTCTCTCTTTCTCTCTCTCTCAGAAATAAATAAAACGTTAGAAAAAAAAAAAGTCTAAATATTTCTATTTTTTTGTATTCACCATTTGTCTACTCAGACTATTCATTCCCTAAAGCATTCCAAGAACATGACAATTTGGAAACAAACCATAAACTATATCATAAGAAAAACAAACTAAGAGACAGATAAAATATCTAGTTTGTTCTTTACTTCAAGGAGAGTAGTCTAGATTCATAACTGGAATAATTGGCCATCTGCACATTACATGTAATATAAGCAAAGCAATCCTCTTCAGAGGCATTCCCCCGAGAAGCTTCCCATCTCAAACTTGAAGGGTATGAACATCGGAATGATTTGCAAAGTTTCTAGTTTTAGGAACAGTGTAGTTTGCATTTTTCAAAAGATAGCAAATAAACTATGAGGATGTGTTTGTTGGTTGTTGTGAAAGTACACAACCATTAATTTACAATAAAATCCTTCATACCAGATTGTAACAGGAACACATTATTTTATGTGGCTAATTAGAAGAACAGGCAGAAAACCAATGTTTTATTTCTGGATTTACTTATTTTTTGGATGTTTTTGATAATAAAAGTAGAAAATAATTAACCCTTGCTCTCCTGATATAGATATTAGATTAAAGGAGCTATCAAATATGCAGTGCTTCCCAGATCTTCTACGATTCTTGTGTATTTTCTATTTCTGAAAATAGAAACACTGATACAAGAAAGGGACCCTGGCTCAGTCCAGAGACCAACATCTGGTTCTTACTCTTCCTCTAAAGGGGAAGTGACTCTGGGAACGTTTTTCACCTCTTTGCAGCCTTAAACTCATTATGTATATAATGTCTAAGGACTTCAATTTTTAAAGTTTTGATTTTAAACTTGTCTATGGGAATGTAAATAAATTAACAGTTTCCTCTCCAAAATGGGTTTCAAAATGTCATATGCTGCTTTATAATCCTGACAGTAATTTAATATAAATATTTCTCATCTTAGTGTTGAAATAGGCTCTTTACATTTAGATGGTTACATCTAAATTTGAGGTGAATATCTCATTATCATTGCAGAAAAGTCCCTCAGATGTGGAAAGGGTAATATGAAAGATGTCCATAAATTTCCAACATGGCTTATCATTTTTCTTACACTACAATTAAAATTATTTTTACTAATAATCATACATAGAGTTATGATTTGAAAATTATCACTCCAGTATTTTGCTGTAATGGTGTATACTGGGAGAAGAAACACCCGGAAGGAAAAAGAAAAAGTAGAGATTTTAAACATATGCCATGGAAAAAAAAATTCCCTTCTTTTAATAAACCACAGATTGATCATCAAGAATTATCTCTACAGAGTGGCACCTGTGTGGCTCAGTTGGTTAAGTGACTGACTCGATTTCAACTCAGGTCATGATCTCACAGTTCATGGGATCGAGCCCCGTATCGAGCCCCGTGCCAAGACTCACATCAAATCCACATCGAGCCCACTTGAGTTGCCTCTACACAAAATTCCAGTCAAAAATATTCTATTAATAATTCTCTTTCCTAATTTAGATGTGTGAAAATTTTCTGACTGAAAAGCCCTATAATTTGGCAAATGTAATTTAGCAATTTGTTTTGTATGTACATTTCCTGCAAGTATTTTATGAAATGAGACCCAAATTAACATTAAAAAAAAAGCCGCTGATATAATGCTTTGCCTATTTTCTTACTAAGGTAATATATTTAGTGTACTGAAAGGTTATTTCACCAAAATTAAGTCTTCTTTGAAGTCACAGAAAAGGCTGTAATGACACAATGGGAGACATGGCTATGCTTAGTATAGTTAATAAGCTAGGGTGTACTGTGAGGACAGGACCAGTGTCTTTGTTAGTGCTTATATGTAAGACTTCAAATAGCACTGGGCACAGTCATCTTTTAAAAGCTTTTTTATGATAATGGAGCTTGAACAAAATTCAGAATTATTCACTTTGGCCTAAATTTTCTTTCTAGCTTCTTCATGTAATAATCTTAAAGTCCAAAGATGTAACATTACACCCTGCACTACACATCATGAACCTTTTTGGTCATTCTTAGTCGACATTATGAATGTTTCTTAGAAGAGGTCGAAAATGAGTGGGATGTTAAGTGGCCACAAGTTGTTCTAAGCAAGAATACATCCCCGTTGGCAATACTATATCATTGCATTTTTGTGGCAGTTGGATTGGGATTGGAACAGAGAGCCCAACAGATATGAGAAGGGACAGACGATCCAAAATGTCCAGTTTTGTGACTGGAACTATTCAGGGAATAGAAGGATTTCAGAGTGGTCAGGAAACCCATGGTCTTTAACAGGGTATGTGAAATGAACTAGCAAGGCAAAAAGGCTTCAGCAGGCCTGGAGAGGATATGTATTCCCGAAATAAGGGAGAGACTGATACTTGAAAAAGACAGTGATGAGTTCGGTGGAAGCGAAAAATAAACTGCTAATGGGTGAGTGGAAGAGCAGGGTCCCATGACCAGTCAGTGGTCAGCATGTCAAAGTTTGGCCCATGAAGTGACTTTTCTTGACTCATTACAGGAAAATAAGAGTTACTTTCAAAGTAGCGGCTAGAGCACTAACAACAATTACTAGAACTGTTCTCTTTAGCTGCAGCTGGTGTCAAATGATCCCGGCTTTGACATGATTTTTAATACAACATGTAAGTTTCAAACTGTAAAGAAAATATGTATGAGAGTGATACTTCTAGGCAAAAGAATCAACATGACTAAATGGGCTGTAATAGGAAAGAAAAGGTGTGAAAAGGGAATAGCAAGCAGCCAATATTAACTGGAGATTACCATATATGTTGTAGATTAGGGCTAGGATTATAGAATCTTTGTTGAGATAGGCCTTGTAGATGATGGATGTAGAAGTGTGGAGAATATTAGGTAAGCCCTAGGGACTTTGATAGGGTTTTGAGCAGGGAATTAGTACCATGAAAGTGGGTTTTAGAAATATTGATCTTAAAGTGATATAAAGAAAAGGGAAAAGGGGAAATACAATAACACCAAAAATAGATCCCATTCTTCAAGACACTTGTATTTAGCATATATTGCCTCATTGCATTTTCACACTTTATATATGATGATACAATTTTTTAACCTAGTTATTGTTAATTCTATTTTACAAAAATGACTCTGAAGCTCAGAAACTTTGAAATGCTTAAACTCACGTAGCTGATAAGCAACAGAAGTGGGCTCAGTGTCTGCCTCTTTTAGACCCTGAAGTTAAGGGTCTGGTGTCAAAAGTGTTAGAAGCTATAACAGTTTCTCAACAAGAAGTAATACCTGCATAAACCAGGATGTCTCTAGAAGCAGAAAGTAAAGAGCCATGTAAAAAGAGTGAAAAAGTAGAATTGTCAACACTTAGCAACCCACTGAACAGAACAGTGGCAATGAGGTGGTACAGAAAGCAATTAAGGTTTCAATCCTGGGTGTGTGGGAGAATGAAAGTTCTATGAGTGACACAGACAGAGTCAGAAGGAAAAGTGTCCTGGAGGCAAAGAAAAGTCGGAATATTTTAAATAATTATATATAGCAGTTGGCTTCATTGGGCAATCACTACTTTATAAATAATAGTCTATAAAATAAATAAATACATACATAAATAAATAAAGTAAAAAGTCCTTCTCACCAGTTCACATTACAGTTCTCCCCACTGGTTGTTTTCGAAACACTTTGCAAATGCCTGCACAGTGACATCCTTTAAACTGCTCTCTCCTAGGCCATAAAGTGAGGACAAAGGCTGCCAAATACATAGCTGAGGCTTCAGGATTAATGAGAGCGCCCATAAAGTGCTTTGAGCTCCACAGAAGAATAGTTACAATATAAATGAGCCACATTATTCCAGTGACAAATACTATCCATATACTGCCCAATAACCCTCCCCCAATGTGATTTCTTGTTGTTCTTTCTGATAGTGCATATTGTCCTGCTAGTACTTCTTTTCATTCTTTTGAGGTTCTCATGGAAAAAAAATAAACACCTGAGCTTCATGCCCAATTTGTGGAGTATACTGAGATACACAAATCAAACAGATAATAGGATACTCTATGGTTACTTTCCTAGTACCTTTGGTATAAAATGAACAAAAAGAGTAATGCACTTACAAGGTTGTTTCAAAGAAAATATAAATCATCTGAAAGCAAGATGGCTATTTTTAGAATGTTATATTCAAGTCAAATTCATTTTTCAAAACAAAAAAGACATCAGCTACTTTCTGCATACATTCAAGATTTGTTGGAACTACTTGAAATTTCAAAATTATTTCATGTTTCAATAAAATATCAATGACATGCTAGATTTATAAGGTTACATATTATATCTATACAACCTAGGTTGAAGCAATGTTGTTGATATTAAAATTTAATAGTTCTTCATAAGCTATAAGGACTTCTAAAAATTTAACTGTCACACTAATACCGTATCATAGTATTAAGATTCAACACTCTAAATTTCTGCTTTTGTTATTGACAAAGGAATAGACTGTTTTTAATGTTTATTTATTTTTGAAAGAGACAGAGAGACAGACAGAGAGAGACAGACAGAGAGAGACAGAGCATGAGCAGGGGATGGGGAGAGAGAGAGGGAGACACAGAGAATCCCAAGTAGCTCCAGACTCTGAGCTGTCAGCACAGAGCCCATCGTGGGGCTAGAACTCACAAGCTGTGAGATCATGACCTGAGCCAAATTTGATCATCCAACCAACTGAGCTACCAGGCACCCCAAAACGCATAGACTTTTTAAATATAGCTATGACAAATTTTCATGAATCCCACTTCTATGCTAATCTTATATGTTTAGCAATGTACATAATCCTGACATGGGAAAGCCTCAGGAGGGAAATGATAGGCGTAGAGAAAAAAAATTATGGTTATTCTTTGAGTCAATCTCTGAATAACAAAGATAAAAATAAAATATAAGTATGATGATAACATATGTGAGACGCATCATATTAATTTTGGCTAGAAGACAAACTAGAATTCCATACAATTTAGTTAATAATGTGAATAGAAATTAGAAAAAAAAATACAAAAGATTCTCTTTAATATTGAGATTGAAATGTCTAAGTTCTATGCTTAATACTTTCAATTAGAGTATACTTCAAAATAAAATCATAAAAGACTTTTAAAAAGTCTTAATTGCTTTTAGGTTCCAAATTAACATGCATATAAATGTTACCACACACACACACACACACACACACACACATATGTATATACACACATCTGTACACATACATGTAACTCAAAGAATAAGTAACATAACAGTTATTCTAAAATTTGCAGATTAATTACTAGAAAATAGTGTAATTTAGATTGCTGGTTCTCAAGGTGTGACTCAAAGACCAAAGAATATAAAATAAGAATACTAAAAATAAAAAGATCATAAAATAATAATCTTTATATCTCTTTTGTGGGTGGAAGGGGCTTTTTTTTTTTTAGTTTTTTTTTTAATGTTTATTTATTTTTGAGAGAGAGAGATAGAGGAAGACAGAGAATTAGAGGGTGAGGGGCAGAGAGAGAGAAGGAGATACAGAATCTGAAGCAGACTCCAGGCTCTGAACCATCAGCACAGAGCCCAGCTCAGGCCTCAAACTCAGGAGCTGTAAGATCATGACCCGAGCTGAAGTTAGACATTTAACCAACTGAGCCACCCAGGCATCCTGGGACTTTAATTTTTTAATTATCTAAATGGCATACATTAATGCAATCTTCAAAAACAGGAACATTACATATAAAGCTAAAGGCCATTTTGGTCATGCCTCACTTTTAGCCCCCATACCACCACCCTATATATCATAAACTTTATATTCCTTTCATATATACAAAATTTAAAATTTTTTATGTTTTTATTTATTTTTGAGAGAGAGAAGAGAGCATGAACAGGGGAGGGTCAGAGAGAGAGGGAGATACAGAATCTGAAGCAGGCTCCAGGCTCTGAGCTAGCTGTCAGCACAGAGCCCCACACAGGGCTCGAACCGAGAAACCGTGAGATCATGACCTGAGCCGAAGTCGGATGCTTAACTGACTGAGCCACCCAGGTGCCCTTCATATATACAAAATTTAAAACCAATTGTATATTATTATTATTTCACTGGCTTTTAATTGAAAAACTGTAATATATGTAAGTATGGTATTTCTTTTCACTCAACAAAGATGTCTTAAAGAGTTTTATCATGTAAGTTTGCAGAGATCTATTTTATCCGTTTTTGGATACTGCACAATATTTGTTAATTCTGATATTCTGTAATTTATCTGGTCAATTATAAATTTTGCTACTGCAGTCACACCTTCATGAATATTCTTGTTCATATATCCACTTGTACATGTGTGAGGGTTTCTATAAGGTTGTTATGGAGAAATAGATTCTGGGTGAGAGAATATGGGAATTTTTACTTTTATTGCTTCCTGGTAGATTTTCCTCCCAAGTGTCTTCACTTACTTTCACTACTATTAGCACTATGGGATAGGGCCCATACTTCCCATTGTCTCTAAACCTTCTATGCAAGAGAAACCACATATGTGAAGGTAAGAAGGAATAAAGTGCATATGGGAAAGCAAAAGGGGTCAAGCATGACTGAAATGATGTAAAAGAAGGTCACAGAGTCATGAAAAAGATCTTGCCTTTATTTTCAGAGAAGTTTAATCATTAGGCCTCTCTGTTCCTCCCAGAAGATAATATAGGTAATACTTTTATCCATACTTGTATGGCCTAGATGTCATCTTAACTACCTCCAGCCCTATTGCCCTCTCTCTCCATCCCTCTCCAGAGGGAACAAATATCATGAATTTGATTTAGCTAAGCCCTTTCAATCCATACTCTGTATTTTAATATGTCCCCTTAAGCAATCAAAACAAATCTGAAAACATGCTGAGTATGGAAAAAATCATATGGAAACATGTATACTATAGTGAACTATCATTTTTATTTTTATTTTTTTAATCTTTTTAATGCTTATTTATTTTGAGAGAGAGAGACAAAGCATGAGCAGGGGAGAGGTAGAAAGAGAAGGAGACACAGAATCTGAAGCAGACTCCAGGCTCTGAGCTGTCAGCACAGAGCTCGATGCGGGGCTCGAACCCATGAATGAGATCATGACTTGAGATGAAGTCAGACACTCAACTGACTGAGCCACCCAGGAACCCCGCGAACTATCATTTTTAAAGAGTAACGAATTTTAAAGAACAACAACAGCACTGAAAGTTTTATATAGAAGAGTGTAGCATGATCAGATTTGGGGTTTTAAAAGTTCGTTTATAATATATCAGATAATGGATTGAAAGTTATAAGACAGGAAGCAGTGGGATCATTTGAGAGTCTTTCAGTTGAGAATTAATGTTGGCTTTGACCAGGGCAGAGAGAGTAGAGATGGAAAAAAACAAACAAACAAACAAACAAAAAAAACCCAGATGATTTAGAACTTATTTAGTAGACAGAATCCCTAACACTGATTGCAAAGTGGTGGGAGTTGAGAGAGTAGAAGGAGTCTAGGAAATTTCTGGATTGTGAGTTCTGGTCAAATATTCCTCACCCTCCTCATGGGCTGAACTCCTCAACCCCATCTTCACCCCCAACTGTCCACTCAGATATCTCTCTGCCTTCTTGCCCAGTATACAATTTCTGAACTGAGAGAAGAGTCTCTTTTGTTGTAATGATAAGCAATGGTAATTGGTCTAGCGACTGGGCATTTTGTTCTTCTGAAAAGAAATGATGTCTGAGATCTTTGAGAAAATGCATACCTTTATACTGCAGTGGTTAAGCAATTCTTCATTTCAGTTAGTACACATCTGAAAGTTTTTATGTTTCATAAATAAACTTGCTGAGTAACTCTCATATTCTAGCTATATGCTAAAGGTACAGTAGTGACAAAAGTCCAGGTATATGTCACCATTGAGACTATGTCAGGTAAGAAGGCAGTTTATAGAAGTATAAGATGCAAAAATGGGGTTGTAGATTTGGGGAAAGCTGGGAATGTTCTAGACCTAAACTTTCCTGATGATTACACTGCTATAAACAAGAAACATTTAGTAATCTTTACACTTCAGATGAATGTCTTTTATGCTCTTCACTGTATGCATGGTTTCAGGGGAAAAAATGTAGCAAAGACTGGGTTTCAGTCAGAACAATAACTCTCCATAAAAATACAGATGAACAGTTAACATTTGAATATGAAAGAGATTATACGTTCATGTTTCTACAACTTCCACTCTACAAATATAAGAATGTATACAATCCTATACAAAAGTATGAATCTAATAGCATGAGGAACATTAAGCAGTGCTTGGGTATAGATGAAAAAAAAAAACCGAATTACTTAAATGTTTTTCTACCTGACATGAGAGGTATAAAAGCAGATAAAATTAGAAAATATGCCTATTGAAAATGCTAGTTAAATTGGTCATTTACTCTGAAAAACAAGAGATCTAATAGTTTTAAGGGTATGAAATATACATCATATAGAAAGATGAGCTATTCAAAGATAGAAACAAAATCATTTCTAGTTATGAATACCAAGTGAATTTTTACCTGCCACTGTTGTGAAATTGTACCTTTGTTGTCCTGTACATTGGGTGACATGTTTTATCATTTTTCTGTCTAAAGGTAATTTTTAAAAATATATATGTGACATGCATCTGCCTGAGATCAGCACTTACAACAGTATATGGAGAAAGGGTAGTGAATCATTTAATATGTGTATCATTGTTTCAGAAAGAATGTAAGAAATAAATTCATTAATGTTTAGAACTTTTTTTCATTTTCTATTTCCATAAATATAAGGTATTCAGGATGCTTAAAGTGTTGGAGGCACAATACTTAGCAATATGTTGTATGAGAAACAATCCCAGAAAACTGCTAGAAATCATCTGTTTCTTTCATTTGTTAATTGTTTCATCACTGTTAATTTTTAAAAATAATATTTCAGAATATGTTCAAAGTTGAATCAGCAGCTTGATCCTTTCTGAGTCTTAAAAGTGGTAAAGTAATTGGAAAAAAGCATATATTCAAGAAATAACCTAACCAGTCACACTTTTCTTCTGCCATAAACTTGTGACTACCAGAAGTGAAGTTTCCTGGCCTTAAATGTCAGACAGAGTTCAAAACCAGTCTGGCAATCTTTCAAAAATAATTACCTACTAAAACTCATCACAGGTCCGAACTAGGCATCATGTCATCCTGAGGTTTCTCAGGTCTCTTAGTCAGCACATTCTGGTTTACTCATCACAAAACCAAGGACAGACTTCTATCTCCTACAAAGGTGGCACTTCCCTGACACCTTGTCAGCCGCACAGTACCATTAAAAAGATTCAGCTGCTGACCAGCTAATTCTTTTTTTTAAGCAGCAAATATGTATAAAGATACTAAGTTGAGTAAAAATAAATGCTGTTTCTTGGTAGAATGATAAATACACATTTATTATATTCAATTTTTTTTGTATACTGAGCCCTTATGTGGGAAAGGTTAAGGTACGAAGGTCAGAATATGGTTCTATCATAGCTACAATTGGCTCATTTTGTAGTTGGAACTGTAGATTCAAACATTAATTACCCTAACACCAACTGCCATAAACATTTCAACATGAAATATTTGCATGCACTCTTGCAGACATATGCAATCATACTCATTTATAGACTATGTGTGTATGTGGTGAGGAAGGGGGGACCTAAATGTAAAAAGACTGAACATGAGAAAAAGGAAATCACCAAGAAACTTGTCTTTAAGTGGGCTAAACCTTATAGATGCACGACAGTAACAAAACATAAGTCACTGCTGACCTGCAGTGTCTTTCAGCTGGACTTTGCATACCAGAAGTATCATTTCAGTTCTCTATGACAGATCCTTTGTTCTTTCATATTCCATAAAATGAAAGTCTGAGGTTGTCAGCCCCCAAGTACTTTTCAATCAATTGTATCTGTCTCAGGTTTTATCTCCACCAAGAAGTGTTTCTTCCTTGGGTGAAAAATAAGGAGTTTGGTCAGGGGATGACTTAAATGTGTTTATATTCTAACAAAATATAGTATTTTGACTATCGCTACTTATTTATATGGGTGATTGTAGGTCTTTGTTGTGTCTTCAATGTCTGAATAAAATTATCTAAGAACACTAGAAAATATCACTCTTAACAAAATAAGAAGTCATGCTATGCTGTATGATGCGATTTTATAAGATTTTATCTGAATTCTTATGATCTACCATCCTAAAATCATGGCAACAAATAGAAACGGGAATCACAGACTCAAAGGCTTGTGGGGCCAATTGAAAATAAAATGTGTAAATCATAGCCTCTGCAGAACTAACAGAAATGGTGGGGTTAAGGCAACTGAAGTCCAAAGAGCCACGATCACACTCAAACTCAGTTTCAAAACAAAAATGACCAACAAATACAAACATACTGACAGTCAACCAAAGCACCTCTGTGGATGAGATTTGGCTTTAAACTATTATGAGGTAACATATTTTTCTAATGAATGTATAAATAGTCATTTACACCGCTGCTCTGCAATGGGCAGGCTGAGGGCCAATTATGATATCATGTGAATTATCAGACATTGTTTCTGACAGCAGGTTTGCAATGTCCTCATCTGAGTGGATGGTATTTGCCAACAGAAATTTTAACCAAGCGGTTTCAATCAGTGTCATCGCTTTCAAGTGAAGGATCAAGCTGCAAAGTTGCCACAAAGCAGATTATTGGATGAGTGTGGCTACCAAGATTTATTAATTTGCTCATCATTCAAAATTTCATTGCACTTTCAACCAAGAAGGTCACCAACCTTGTGTGAAAGAAGACTCAAAATAAACTAAAGACTGCTAAGAGAGTCATTCAAAACACAGCTGAAATGACACTGAGAAAGTAGGACTTTGAGAAAGTAGGACTTAGGTACCTCTCCTGTTTCAATTCTTGGTACACCACGAACTTTTGACTTTTGTCAGTTGCAACTTGACCACTTCCTGGAACACATCCTTCTAGTTTGCACCAAAACTGAGATAATATAACACCTGTTGGCTAAATAGATAATAGTGTATTCCATAATCAGTTTACATTGGCCCCTTGAGTCAGCACCAGATATAATCTTTCAAAACAAGTTATGTCACCTTTTGTTTTTTGTCTTTTAAGCTTGCACTCTTCACTTGCAATTTCAGCACACTTTGGGTTTCTGTGGACTCTGTGTCTCTTAAATTGTAATTCCTTATACTCCAAATAAGCACTTTGGTTGCTCTACTGACTCTCCTCCTTGATTAACACCTAAATACCAGTGGGATGCATCTTCACATTTATCTCAGCTATATTATAAGAAAAAAAAAAACTTCATGGCAGATATTTGTTCTAGGTAAACTTATTATTGTGTTTAATAGGAATATAGTGTATTTCTATGATGAATTAACCATTTCATTTTCAATTGTACTCAATAATATAACTCCAGGAATCATTACTATGCTGGGAGTAAGGTGACTAAAGTGATGGGTAAGGTTACACAATAGCCTATTTAAAATATAGATCATCTTGGGTAGATAGAAGTCACAAAGGCCATCCTCAGAGCTGTCCATTTATTTGTATGTTCTATAGCACCTTCACATCAACTATTTGAAGCTCATCTCATTTCTCTACTTTACTCCTCCCCTTATTGAACCTGACCCTCTTTTTCTACTGTCTCCATATCAGCAAGTGATTCCATTATGCTCTTAGCAATGCAAACCAGAAATGTCTATGGCATCATTTGATCTATGACTTTTCATCACCCTTTACATCCAATCAATCCCAGAATTTAATAGATTCCACCTCCTAAATATCTCTTGAATCGATTTATACTTTACTCTACTCCTACAGTAGTTAATCTACCATTGCATATCAGCTGGAAACTGATAATTGCCTCCAAACTTTAGGTTGCAAAAGAATCACCTTGGTGTCTATTTAAAATTATAAACATTCTTCTAAACTCATAAGTAAAGTAAGATGGGAATAATTAGTAGACACTTGGGTATTTAAGTACCAGTCCTTGGCCTTTCTATACTGTTCTGCAATTAAAAGTATAAAGGCAAAACAAACTAAAAATAAGAAAAAATAAATTATCCAAGTTATAAAAAGGGAAGGAGACTCCATCTTCTTTTATTTAGAATACTTACCTTTGTAAAACCTGTAATTGTGAATTATTTTCCTGTTCCTTTTAAAGCTATGTCAGTCTTTTTTAAAGCTACATAAGCCCCTTGCAAGTTTTATAATCCTAGATTATTTTTCTCAAAGACCTAGAACTGTCTTTGAAATGCAATCATTAAGAAAGATAACACCCGGGGCGCCTAGGTGGCTTAGTCGGTTAAGCGTCCGACTTTCGCTTAGGTCATGATCTCGCGGTTCGTGGGTTCGAGCCCCGCGTCGGGCTCTGTGCTGACTGCCAGCTCAGAGCCTGGAGCCTGTTTCAGAGTCTGTGTCTCCCTCTCTCTCTGACCCTCCCCTGCTCACGCTGTCTCTCTCTCTCTCTCCTAGAAATAAATAAAACATTAAAAAAATTTTTTTTAAATAAAAAAGAAAGATAACACCCAATTTCTTTGAGAGGAAAGCAAGCTAACTTCAGCTGGTGTCTGGTCCAAGCTGCAAGCCTACCTCTTGCCATAAAGATAAGAGAAATCTATTTTTCCTTTGTATAAAGGTGATTAGCAAACACAGGTGGCCACCCCAAACAGCAGGTGAATTTAAGATGAACTATGTGTGACAAATGGTGCTGTCAAGTCCTCTTACCTGAGGATAAGATATTGTTTACCTTGAGCAAATGTATGCAATGGGTTATATCTGTTCAGCTACATAAAAGGGTAAAATTTATTTCTGCCTTTGCAATCTCTTTAGCAAATTGCCTGCAATGCACATCACATTCTGGTTTAATGCTTATTCAATAATAAAACAGTTTTCTTTCTATCTTTGTAGAGGGGACTTCTAGGTTGGCAGAGGATTTTGTTTTTAATTATATTTCCTCAACAAGAAACAGTCTATGTAAGATTATTCTGCTATTTTAAAAGGTAAATTAAGTAAAGGGCAGTGGTATATATAGAATGGAAAAACCACTGTAGTTTAATTCAGGTATGTTGGAACTGTATCAAAATTATTCATTCCACATAGCATAGATTCCTGGGACAGGAACAAGTTTTAACGTGTGATCCTCAACTAATAACCTTTTCCATCTCTCCTTCCAGAAGACTTAATTACAAAACATTTTGAATTTTTTCTTTTGTACTCAAAACTCCATAAGGTCAAAAACACAATTGGCTGCTTTTCCTTTATACAAACCCTTCATTCTACAGAGTCTTACAGAGGTTAAATGACATGCAAAAAAGTCTGCAGTCTGCACCATGGCCTATGAGGAGGTGCCTTCTTCCCATGCTGACCTTATTCTCTACCACCTCTTCACTTTCCTCCAGCCTTGCTTGACCTTTTGCTATTCTTCTATCATAGCAGACAAGCTCCTGCCCCAGACTGTTTACATTTGTTATCTCAGGACTAGAAATGCTTTCTTTCAAATATCTGTGGGCCACTCACTCATTTCCCTCAGCTTTTCCCCTTCATGTTTCCTTCTCTATCAAAGGCATCCTCAATAATGCAATAGAAATACATATACAATACTGCCATACACACCCATACCCACTCCCTCTCTGTGTTTCTGTCTCTCTCTTTCTCTCTCTCTCTCTCTCCCCCTTACTCTACTTTAGGTTTTTCACAGTATTTATTTTGATCCTAACTTGTGTCTGGTTGAAAATGAATGAAGAATGAATGAGTGAATGAATGGAGTGATACTGTAACTTATGGGTGTGACTATCCCAGAGTTACTTTTAAACTCTATTATTTTCATTTGTTTGAACTTTTGTGTATTCCTTCTCAATACATACATTTATTTCAAATAACATCAAACAAGAGCCCAAGAGTTAATCCAGGAGAAAAGTGAAGTTATACCCTCACATTCTAATTAAGGATATAAAAGATAGATGATTTGGAAAAAAAAAATCAATGTCTCTGCTATACCCATTCAAACCTCATAGGCTTCAAATAAATTCTAGTGGATAACAAATACCAGGAAACAGACTTGGCCCATTCTCTGTCCCACGTAAAATACACCACTGGTCTTAAACTTTAGTGTGCCTCATAATTACTATATAATTAAAATATAGATTCCCAGGCCCCCACATCTAGAGCTCTGGTTCAGTAGTTATGGGTTGGGGCCTGAGAATTTATACTTTGAGTATGTTCCTAGGTGATTATGCTATTGCTTTACAAACTACACTTTGAGAACTATTCTAAAGGTAAAGCCCCTCTAAGTTGGTATTTGGTATATGTAACCAATTAATCTACCCTAGGCAATGGGTCTTACATGGAAGTATTGCCTGTGTCTGAACTGCATATGGATTCAAGCCATAAGAATATGTACAGAATGATTTAAGAAAATATTCTTGGGGTGCTTTGGTGGCTCAGTTGGTTAGGCATCTGACTTCATCTCAGGTCATGATCTCATGCTCATGGTCTATGGGTTTGAGCCCTGCATTGGGCTCAAACAACTGACAGCTAAGAGCCTGGAGCCTGCTTTGGATTCTGTGTGCATGTCTCTCTCTGCTCCTTCCTTACTCATGCTCTGTCTATCTCTCAAAAATGAATAAACATTAAAAAGTTTTTAAAAATATTCTTGATATCTTGAAAATATAATTTGTTTTATTATTCAAAGAAACAGAAATAATAAATGCTGAAATGAAACAAGGCATAACCTATCCCGTATTTGTCCCTAAATATACTATTACTTTCTTAATTACTTAATAATTAATTACCTAAATAATTAATTACTTAAAATCTTTAAATTTGAGCAGAAAATTTCTACTCAATTTGTTATGCATCAAAAATTAATCACCTTTATATGTGGGATGCAAACAGGCAAGGAAATATATTCGAAATGAGTGGTAATATTTCATGTCTTCACAAAGGTCATTCACTGATTTTTTTAAGCTTTTCTGAGGCATAATTGATATACAATAAATGCACACATTTAAAGTATACACCTTGATGAGTTTGGACATGTGTATCAGCCTGTGATACTGTCACCACAATTAAGGTCGTGAACGTAACCATCACTTCCAGATTTTCACTGTTTGTATTGCCAGTTAGAAATCCAATTCTTGATCCTCGCTTTTTCATTCCTTCCTTAAGGAGACAAATTGGAGTATTAAAATTTAGAGGAATTTTAACAAATTAAAATTGTGTCTAAGCACTTAATGTTCAACTTTAGGAAAAGGAGGTGTTTAACTTCACAATGTTTTTCCAATGCGGTATTAGAACTTGAGTATATGCTAACTTTTGAAATAATTATGCTCAAAAATCCTTTTAAAAAGTTTTTATTAACTTGGCTATTAACAGAAATAAATTTTGAAATTTGGAATTCGTAGATTATATGTCCCAAAAGAATCTCCAAATTAAAACAAATATTGACCAAAACTGTACATCTACCACCTTATCTTGTCTTTATGAATATCTCAACTCTGAAATACTCAACAACTTCAAATCGAGGTGTAATCATTCAAAACTCTTTCTTCTATTCTCTGACCCTCTTTGTATACAGGAATTTAAGTTCAGGCACCAAAAGGGTGTCATCCAAACAGTTGTCACCTCAGCAAAAGTGGAGGATGGACCGTGCCACACTACACAGATTATAACAAGGCCAAAACAAGCCAAAGAGGTAAGAATCAGAAGGGGGTCAGAATAAGTTACACCAGAATAGGCCATTTCCGTGTAAGGATTGTTTTGAGCTGAAGGCAATTAGCTCTTTGCCCTGCTCCTTTCTGTCTAAAAGCGGTATATAAATATCCCTTTGTAAAATTAACATAAAGTTTCACTTGCAAAGGAGTCTCCCTTTCCCATATCAGGAAGTGGAGGATGATTCTTAATAACCAACTTGAGTCTGCCTAATAAATATCACTAAATAACCCTTCTCTTGCATTGGTTTCCCGTATTTACCTTCCCATAATTTGCTACCCTTAGAAGTGGAAATATCTCTTCTTTTCTCTAGACACTTCACAATATTTTTTCTGTTAAAATTGCATATAAGCCCCCAGATTTAACCTCATCTTTGGAGTTTTTACTCCTTTTTTGTCAGATTACTACATGCATACAAAGTAAACCTTTTCTCTCATCAACCTTTTTTTTTTTTTTTAAATTTTTTTAATGTTTTATTTATTTCTAGGAGACAGAGAGAGACAGCGTGAGCAGGGGAGGGTCAGAGAGAGAGGGAGTCACAGAGTGAAACAGGCTCCAGGCTCTGAGCTGGCAGTCAGCACAGAGCCTGACGCGGGGCTCGAACCCACGAACCGCGAGATCACGACCTAAGCGAAAGTCGGACGCTTAACCGACTAAGCCACCCAGGCGCCCCTTCTCTCATCAACCTTTATCAGTTTGATTCACAGACCCTTAGCACTAAAACTAAAAAAAAGAAGAGGATTTTCTTCCCTCTCCTATATATGCAAGTACTTGAGATGATGAGTATTATTTTAATGATAGTAAAGCTATAGGGAATTCCAGGAATCATCTAAATGCTGGCATGTGGAACTGTATAAGGCTCCATGAGTGGTGGGTTCTTAGGCCAGTGTATGGATTTTGTATATGAGGAAATCAAGGCCTGGGATATATAATATACTCCATTCCTTACATCTGATGAGAAAATTCAAAATTTGTGTATTTTAATTTTCAAAGGGATCTAGGG
The DNA here is from genome assembly GCF_003009895.1 of Hyaena hyaena. Taxonomy (NCBI): domain Eukaryota; kingdom Metazoa; phylum Chordata; class Mammalia; order Carnivora; family Hyaenidae; genus Hyaena; species Hyaena hyaena. The sequence continues at coordinate 383,471 of NW_024081218.1, read as the reverse complement.
GTACCTGGGGGGCTCAGTGGGTGAAGCTTCAGACTCTCTCAATTAAGGCTCAGCTCATGGTCTCATGGTTCATGGGATCAAGCCCCATGTCAGGCTCTGTACTGACAGAGTGGAGCCTGCTTGCAATTCTCTCTCCCTCTCTCTACCACTCTCCTGTGCATGCTCTCTTTCTCTCTCTCTCTCAAATTGAATAAACTTAAAATAAGTTTTCAAAGGGATTTTGTCTGGCTCATGGTGATTGTGTATAATTGGGTCTGAGAGTGTTTACTATAACTGCATGCTTCATTACTCTATGCATTTTTTAATTGTTCATTGGAAATATTACCTCCTCTGTAAGGTATCTTATAATCTTCCCTCTTCTCTTACCACTGAGGTGACTGAGGTGAGTTTTGTTTTCCTTCCCTTGTGCCCTATAATACTTATTTCATATTTCTTTTTTTTTCATATTTCTATACATTATAAAATTGGTAGCAAATTCTTAAAACTACCAGATTATAATGGAAAAAATCCATATCATCATGGAAAAAAATAGAACAATGATATAAAACACCCAAAGAAGGCACAGAAGAACAAAATGGGAACATATTGGCATTATTTTGTTTCCTAATCCTCATCAGGCCTGCTTAAGAATTTACTTGAATCATAATGAATGTCACCTGAGACTGGTACATTTGGTTAAGATTCTGCATTTTACTGGAAAAAGGAAATGTTTGGATAACTTTCTCCAGGAACTTTCCAAAGCTTGATTCCTAGAGAATCACTTCATAATTTAACCTGCCTTTAGGCTTTTCTGTATATTTTATTTTTTTATTTTATTTTATTTTATTTTATTTTATTTTATTTTATTTTATTTTATTTATTTTATTTTATTTTATTATTTTATTTTATTTTATTTAGAAATAGGAAACAGAGGACATACAAGTGAATTATTGGAATGCTTGCCATACTGACATGTTTCCAGGATAAGTCTAAATTAGTTCATGTACCCCCTTCAAGACAAGAATTTCAAGAACTTTCTTCACATGGAACTGAGAAGAAGACTGCTTAGGCAGAGCTGGCCTCTCCCTCAGTGAGTTCTTTTTCCCCCAGAGGCAACATGTATAAGGGTCATGAGAATTCACTGTGGAACTGGAATGTTTGGGTCTGAATCCCAGCCCAAACACTGCACAGCTGTGTGAACTAGAGTAAATTATTTAATCTCTCTTGTGAATCTGTGATTTTAGATCCTTCAAAACAAAACAAACAAACAAACCAAAAAAAGGTGATCACTAGAGATGTTAAGGTTTAGCCCATTTGCTACAGGTGAGCTATGATGGATAGGCTTTCAGTTACCTGCCATTGCTCCCTGTAGTGAAAAAATTCAAGTGTCTTTGATTCTTAACACAAGCCACCAAAACTATAACGATTTAATTTGAGTGCCTGAAGCTGAACTAGTGTAGAATCTCTTTTTCAAAGCAATATTAAACCAAGTGGAAAGAGACTGCTCTGATCTGCGTTTCTCTTCCTTCCATTATCTTCCTTCTCCACTTTGAACATCACTGTCATCAACCCCACTGGTTTTCATCCACCAGCATCAATTAAGCTATTCTGTATCAACCACTTCTAAATTCAAAATAAACGTTGGCATGCCATCTTCCAGGGGTAATGAGATTGGGAACAACCCATGCAACATTACAGATTTTATACTTCTTTCTTTTTAGGCTCTGCATTGCTCAGAGGAAGAGAAATAGAACTTAGCATTCAGTCTCACAAAGTTCCTATTTTTAGGAACCTTAGGGAAGAAAGTCAACATTCAGCACACTTTAGAAATGTAAATCCAACCACATATTACTTGTATGAGAACTTACATTGATCCCAATAACCATGCATTGGACAATAACCTGAAAAAAGTTTGAAACTTTTTTTTTTTAATTTAAATGAATAATTCAGTAGATGTTTCCCATTAGAAAATGTGTACATATTACCCAGGGCAGGGTTCTTGCTCTTGCCTTGAGGCCCACCTACTTGAAATCTGGTGTTCAGCAGACAAAAACAAATCCAATCTTTTCTAAAATCTTTCCAAAGTATGAAAAGTTAATTTCATGCATAATCTCAAAAATTCACTTTAATATGCCCTTCATTTATTTCTTTTCTTGTCTCATACACTTCAGTTCTCCATCTCTCCTGATGCCCCCAAGCCCAGCCAGTACAGAACTCCAATGCCTTTGCTAATTTCCACTCTTACTCTTCCCATTTTTTTTAGTTCCTTACACCCAAACTCCCCACCATCCCTGATAGAAGTCAAGATTCTGAGGCTTTCCAAGTATTCTGGTTCATCTATTAAGTGGATCTGCATTAAAAGGCTCAGGAGCCCTTAGGGCAAGAAACTTTTCCCTAGCTGGTGAAGGGTAGCAGAACATGACACCTCAAATCATGCTACTTTGGCAGAAGGATTATTTTGAGTTGAATGTAATTAGAAACAGATATAAGAAAAGTTCTCTGCCCTGCCCCTATTTCCCTAAAAGTAGGACATAAATTTGTAAAGATGTCCTCTCTTACCTCTCTATCAAAGAGGGCAAAAGTTGGGGCGCCTGCGTGGCTCAGTCGGTTAAGCGTCTGACTTAGCTCAGGTCATGATCTCACAGTTTGTGGGCTTTAGCCCCGCATAGGGCTCTGTGCTGACAGCTTCAGATTCTGTGTCTCCCTCTCTCTCTGACCCTCTTCTGGTCACGCTTGTCTCTGTCTCTCTCAGAAATAAGTAAAACGTTAAAAATTAAAAAAAAAAAAAAAAAAGAGGGCAAAAGTTAATCACTAGAAACAACTCTAAATCTTTATTAGTCCAGAAAGGCACCAGGAAATTTTACATAACACATTTTACTAGCTAGCCTTTATCTTTCATTAGTTCCCTATATGTTTTCCATTCCAAAATGTACTGCCCCTAGAAACTCAAAGTCTTTTTCTTTTGTCACTTGTCTACAAATACTTTTCTTTTATAATGCTATATAATCCCAAATTCTAATCCTTTTTGAGTTACTCCTCACTCTTTTTTTTTCTTTAATGTTTTATTTATTTCTAGGAGAGAGAGAGAGACAGCGTGAGCAGGGGAGGGTCAGAGAGAGAGGGAGTCACAGACTGAAACAGGCTCCAGGCTCTGAGCTGGCAGTCAGCACAGAGCCCGACGCGGGGCTCAAACCCACGAACCGCGAGATCATGACCTAAGCGAAAGTCGGATGCTTAACCGACTAAGCCCCCCAGGCGCCCCAAGTTACTAATCACTCTTATGTGTGGCATGATTCACGTTGTAATAATCTTGTTTTTTTAAATTTGTATTTGTTTTTTAAATTCAAGTATAATTAGCATCCAGTGTTAGTTTCAGGTGTACAATATGATTTGATAAATCTATACATGACTCAGTGCTCATCACAAGTGTATTCTTAATCCTCTTCACCTATTTCACCCTTTCCTCCAAACCTATATTTTTCTCTTGTTAATCTATTTGTGTCAATCTTATTTTCGAGGCCTTAAGTAACACTAAGAGGGTAGACAGAAAAAGTTAAAAGTAGTCTCCTCTACTCTAGCTATGAATACGCAGATGTTTTGTCCAGTCACAGTATTTATAGACTCTTATTAGTAAACCAAGATTTTTCACAACAGATAAAACTAGATACATATTAAACACTAAACATTTAATTTTTTTTTCTGTCAGACAGCTCTAAAGTGCTTTTATAAAAAACTAATATTATAATCTTATTCCACATATGTTCCATCTACCTTATTTCAACATTCTATTTAAATTTTTTAAAATTATAGTGTCACTGAGTTAGAGCTTTTGTGGGGGTGTACAGAGCTAATGGGTTTACGTCTAAGAGAAATTCTAGAACTGAGATAATTACTGAATTGGCTTTCTTAAACTCATTATCCTACTCAGTAGAACTTAATGTATCTTCACAATACTAATTGAACCAAACCAGTTTTTAAAAAAAAATATATTTGAAGGCATCATATATTCCAGCTGACAGCATTATGATGATGATTTTTAAGTGCAAAAGTGACTACAATACTAATTTTTCTTCCAGGATTATTGAATTAAATAATTTATGGCCAATGATTAATAGTGCTAATTATGTCCACTCTCAGAATTACTTCAATAATTATTTATTCTCTTCTGCTTCTAAGTAATTAATTTAGCAGATGCATCTTAGTTTACATTGCCCTGTCTCATAAAAAGGAGTTAGTATTATCTATTGGACATTTTGGAAACTATTATATTTTGAACAGGTTTGGTGGCTGACTGGACTATTTTTCTTTTTTCCTTTGTATTTTGCATGCTGTTTTTCTAACTGAACTTCTTAACTGACATTCATTATTCAGCTATATTCCAATTGTTACTGAATTTATGAAGGTTTTCATTACTTAATGCATCTTAAATAAATTGCTCAGCATTCTGTAAAGGCCAACTTAACATCAATTTACACCTCAGCTTTATATTTTTAAATCTTTTAATGTTTTAAAGATATTATACAATCATTTAATGTGACAACTTAAGTGACTCAGCCTCATAGTATTCTTTGTTTTCACACATTATCATCCACGTATGTTCATGTATCATTGAGTCACAGTTTTCACACATTTTTTAGTAGAACTCACTTGATACATTCTCTTCTGCATAAGGCCTTAAAGTATTTTTTAAAATTATGTTATAAAACCTGCTTGAATGGAGTGGAGACATAGGAGCATTTTCATGCTAGCAATAGCTTTGTTCTTTTCTTGAGTTTAATAATTCTTTGTACCTAGTTATGAAACCTGAAAGTGATTGAAAAAAATCTAGTATTTTGTTACACCTTACTTTTTTCAGAAGTAAATAAGACCTCCTTCCCATTAATAATGGTAATCTTGAAACTAGCACAATACCTCTTATATTATAAAATTTTTATCATTAATTGTTATGATAAAGTCCAATTGCTACTTTCCACAAAGATGTTTCCAGTAACCAACTGCTGGTTCAACCACAACCAAATGCAGACTTCAGATACAAATTATGTTTCAAAATTAATTAATTTGGTTATACCTAATTGTGAAACTATTGCTTAGGAAAAAATCCTACATATGCACACTTAAACTGCATCTGAACCATTTTCTATTTTATTTTTGACCACAATGCTCCATTGTATATATTACTGCATTGCTAAAGTAGTAACAGTTTTGTTTCAATCTATATGCCATTTTAGAAAACAATTGGAAAAATAAATTTGTACAATATCTCTGCATGTATTGATGTATTTATTTGAAATATACTTCTGATTAGAATTATTTTCCTAAGGCATAAACATCTTTATGTTTCTTGCTATGTATTGCCTTACTTCGCAGTATTCTAGGAGACCTGCTTTCATTTATTTATAGCAGCAACAATAATTTGGTGTAAACATTTTAAAACAACGTTAGCAGAATTTGGTGTTGAGGTTTTTTTTTCTTTAGTTTTGTATCATGTTGCATTATTTTGGTAGTTTTAAAAAGCTTTCCGGGCTGAGTTACATTATATGTGTTAATGCTTTGTGAGGGTGCTTGTTTAGTTTTTAGTTTGTTTTAGTATTAGTATATCCTCATTATGTTAATTATTTTCTTACATTCTATATATTCTGTATAAATTGTGGTTGAGGTGTTTCACTGTTAGCAATGTTATATGGTATTTTTCATTTTATCTTATCATTAAAACCATATGTGTGTGTAAACATGGGTATATAGGTATATGTTTATACATACATAGAGAGGGCAGTCCAAGAAAAAATTCAAGAAGGAAAAGTTTACTTTATAGTTTATAACCCCATAAGGAAACTTTTCTACTTAAAAATGCTTCCTTTGGATCAGCTTTAACGTTCATCATTTATTCTAAATTTACTCTGATCAGTGCCCCAAGAGGAGAACTCATCAATATTCAATCTCTAAAAGTTTTTCCATACCTTTATTTTCTTAGCTAAGTGAACAGTAAGCATTTTCTTGCATAACTTAAAAAATATTCATATATGTAAAATCTTGTATTTCTGTAGGCTCTTTACCTTCACCAATTTTGAACTTGGATCTACATTAAAATCAAGACTACTTTAACGTTTTCTCTTTTGATATATCTGCAACTATCGACCTGAAGTTCAGAGTTGAAGGAACGGTACTTTAGCACATTTCAAAGTCACATTTTGAATAATGTACTTTTGACTATAACTTGCACTAAAATTTCTGATATGTCATAATAGAGGGAAGACATTTGGCTCTAAGTTTTGGAAAAGGCTTTGCTTTTGAGAATATTCAATTTTATTTAAAAAAAGATGTTTAAGTTTTGTTCAGAAAACATAAGCAAAATGTATGTTAGATGTTAAATGTTTCATAGTATATTAAATATAGATAAGTAGTTAATAAGTAGGTCATGTGTATGTTACACACAGATAGAAAAAGATAGAGGGACCAAGAGATACTGAATATTTAAGAGGTACTGAATACATTTAAGGCTCCTGTGAACTAAATATTCATATATTAAAAAACATATATGAGCATTTAATGTTCATTATGGCCTAATTCTACCAGCTGCTGCTTGCTGAAAAGGATTCTGGCTCCACACGTCCTCTGCCCAAGAAACACAAATAAAGCCTATATTCAGCAGGCTTGTTGGCAAGCTGTAGCTATTAACCTGGCATACTTTTCCCTGTCTTTCCTATAGAACACATGTCTGTTATTGGGCCAGAGTATGTCCCCTTCTATGGGCCCCTGCTCAAAACCAGAACTCTGGATCTTGTAATTACACAATTGTTGAGGAAAGTTGATGTGGCAGAGAGAAAAGATATATGAACTTTTCATACCTTAGAATTCAGGTTGTGAGAATTCAGAATTCAGGTGTTGTGGTCTTTCCAAACTCCTTATTATAGGTATGTTAACCTATCTTATCTCTCTTTCCTTGCTTCTCCCTATGTGATTTAAATTGACTTAATGAGCCATGTGATTGAGCAATTTAATCTGGTTTGCAAGCCTCTCTGATTCATGACCTCTGGGACAGCTTGCCTGATAGTATGATTGGAGACTACCTTTGAATCAGGGTAATTTAATAAAAGGCAAGTTTTATTTCAGTTAGTGATCATACCCTCAAAATTAGCATATACCATATGTTCTGGATTTTTAATTAAAATTAATAATTTGAGGGGCACCTTGGTGGATCAGTCGATTAAGTGTCCAACTTCAGCTCAGATCGTGATCTCACAGTTGGTGACTCCAAGCTCTGTGTGGGACTCGAAGAACCTGGAGCCTGCCTCAAATTCTGTGTCTCCCTTTCTCTCTGCCCCTTCCTCACTCATACTCTCTCTCTCTTTCTTAAAAATAAACATTAAATAAATTAAATTAATCATTTGATTACTATGTGTACCAGGAATTAAGTAGTGAGCCAAAACATCCCATACTACTTGAATTGATCAGTTGGAGAATTTCAGGAATGGCTAAAGTTTATAAACAATTTGACAAAAGAAATATAAAAAGTAAAAATGTTTTTCAAAAATTTGTTTTTTTTTTTCTGTTTTTGAGATAAGCAACCACTTAAGCCTTATATAGTGATAAAACTGACTTATCAATAGGAACATTATCTGGGAAGATTTTCTTTCACATTTTTTATGTTTAATAATGATTAATGCCAACCAAAGAGATATTTAAAAATAACTCATTTCTGGGGAGCCTGGGTGGCTCAGTCAGTTAAGCCTCTGACTTCAGCTCAGGTCATGATCTTGCAATTTGTGAATTTGAGCCCCGCATTGGGCTCTGTGCTGACAGTTCAGATCATGGAACCTGCTTCGGATTCTATGCCTTCCTCTCTCTCTGCCCCTCCTCTGCTCATGCTCTGTCTCTGTCTCAAGAATAAATAAAACATTTTTAAAAATTTAAAAAAAATAGCTCATTTCTTAGAAAGAATAATATCTAAGAGAGTACCAATAGATAACAACACCACCATTCTGCTTGGTTGACTTGTTCTTTAACAAACAGCTACCTAAATACTAAGGTTTATCTTTTCCCCTTTATCATATATCATACATTAAAAGCCTCCCTTATAATAAAGACCCATTTAAAAAATGTCCAACATCCACTTATCCATTGACTGTCTTGCTTATTTAGTGCAGTGTAGAATCTAATACAACAAAATGATATGAAACCCCCCCCCCACACACACAATCTCTTTTGTGTCATCTTTACCATAAAAGATGGTAAAGGAAAAAAGGAAATAGACTATAAATTAGTAAAGTGTATTCTAACACATGGATATCAACTGTGTGTAGAAGTTGAATCTGGTTTAATACAAGGCAAGTGTTGAATTCAGATCATCAAATAACATTTATCAGTACCAGGATTCAGAAAGACTTTGAGCAGAGCAGAGCCTTGGGCATGTAGAAGACACTTGTGATCATAAAACAATGTTTACAGAATTCATCTAGTCTTTCAGAATTTGGCCATGTTAACTCATTATTTGACTCTGATCTCTCTTGAACTTGGGGTTTGTAGATCAACCTCTGGCTTCTTGCCCATAATTTCTCATAGACCCTGCATTGTTAATATCTCAGTGGCTTTGACAACTTGTTCTCTTATTGAACAGAAACATTGCCCAATGAGTCAGTGATATTACATAGTTGTTTTAAAAACAACTTATTAACAAAGAAAATTCAGCCTTGTTCCTGGTTTTTGGACATCATAGCTTGCAGGTGCTTTTCAGACACAGGCATATTCTTACCCCCTCCCCTTTTCATCATCAAATAAAAGAGCTCCTCATAACATTCTTTTATCATGAGCACTTTTCCTTCTGGTTTGCTTATTTAGCTTCTTCCCTATATATTTTTATCACATGCTGAAAACCCCATAGTTTCCTGTTTTAGGTTCATTTGCATTGGACTTCAATTTTTCTCTAGGAAACAGCTCACCCATATCCAGGCCTTTAATTTCAACATACATGAAATTTAAAATTTTATCCCCAGTCCACACTCTTCTCTGAATTCCAGACTGGCATATCCAACAGACTACTTAAAATCCCTTCCTGAATATCTGCAAGTGTCACATTACCACAAACCAAATGAAGAAAGAGCATAATTCAAAGCTGTTCTTCTAGCATAATGCCCTTTCAATCCATCTACTTATGCATGCCAAAAACATACCTCCTATGTCCAACTTAATAGAGAACACTGCTATCCCCTCCCAATATGTATCTGGTAATTACATCCATTTATTTCCATCTCTATTGTTATCACTTTGTCTTGAGACCAGCATCACTTTTCTGTGCTATTGACATGATCTTCCACTACCCTCACTCTATCTGCCCTTCTAGTTTGTCTTCAACACTGCATCTGAAATGACCTTTTTGAAACATAAATATGATCCTTATAACATTTCAATGGCTTGTCATTGCAATTATGTTAAAGACTAGAAACATAAACATGCCAGTAAAGTCTGTTCCACTATTTTCTGTCTGTGCTGTCATAGAACAGGGTTTCTCTCACTCTTTGCAGATAAACTTGTTTAATTTACTTTGATTTGCCATGTTTGTTCCAGACATAGGGTGGTAACCTATTCCACTCATTCTGCATTTGAAACATCTTTTAAGTTCTCGAGTTAGTCAACGTAGGCCTCAGATGACCTGTTGTTCTTTTCTCAGGAAAGTTCTTCCTGACTTTGCCTCCCTCATTCAAGTCTAGGTTGGAGCCACCTGCTGTATGTGCTCACGATACTGTGTGAATATGCTAAAAGTCTACTTTTATTTGTGAAATTATTTGTCCATCTTCTTTAGACTACAAGCCCCATGAGGCAGAGATGTTATGTACTTTTGTCCACGATGTTTCCCAGTGCTTTAACGTATACCTAGCATTTCTGGAATAAGCTACTAAATAAATGTAGGGAAAGAGGAATGAAGTCTCTTGAATTTTCTTTTGCAGTACATGGTTCCACATGCAGGGTTTCTGTGTGCTTCTTTCTGCTGGCTTATAACTCAGTTATTTGGGACCTTTTAAATGAAACAAGGGATAATTTCCAAAGATATTAAACTTTAAAAATGTTATTATTGGGGTACCTGGGTGGCTCTGTCAGCTGGGTGTCTGACTCTTGGTTTCAGCTCAGGTCATGATCTTATGGGTTTATGAGTCTGAGCCCTGCATTAGGATCTGTATTGGCAGTTCGGAATCTGCTTGTGACTCTCTCTCTCCCTCTCTCTCTCTGCCCCTCACTGCTGCTTACTCTGTCTCTCTCAAAATAAATAAACTTTAAAAATTGTTATTGGGGCGCCTTGGTGGCTCAGTCAGTTAAGCCTCTGACTTCAGCTCAGGTCATGATCACACAGTTAGTGGGTTCGAGACCCGCGTCGGGCTCTGTGGCTCAGAGTCTGGAGCCTGCTTTGGATTCTGTGTCTCCCTCTCTCTCTGACCCTTCCTTGCTCACGCTGTCTCTCTCTCAGAAATAAATTAAAAATATTTTAAAAAATTGTTATCATCAAAATAATGTATGTACATAACAAATAAAAAGAACAGTTGAATTTATGAGGAAACGTTATTGACTACACTCCCTCTCCTTCATCGTACCTCAAGCTTGACTCCAAGACGCACCCTATTTAAGCATTCCCCTTTTTAGTGTTTCTAGTAATTACCTTCATAGCACTATTCTAGATTTATCAAATATTTAGATAATGTAAGTTGATACCCTGATATAAGAAAAAATGGAATTTAACTTATGCTACCCTTCCCCATCTCTTCCCAAAGCTTAACACTTCATATAATTATATTAGCTTCTAGTCGGTTGTTTTTTCTACTTTACAAAATATCTGGCCCTTCATAGCTCAGAAGCATCCCCTGATTCTTTCTTTTGAAAGATGACTTTTATCTTTAAAATGTTATACTCTATGGTTTTACTTTTATAATTTGCATATTCCCCCAAAGAGTGTGTTAACAACTGTATAATCTGATTATGTCATAGTATTCCTTCTGCAAGTTTACACATTATTAAAATATGTCTAAAAACAAGAAAAAGAAATGCTCCCAAAGTAAATTGGCTAAAATATATTCAATAGCTCATGCATATTTATTGTTTTATAAATGAAAACTGTTGAACTAGGTAAATTAATAAATTTATAAGCCATCTGAAACAATTTGGTAGTTTCTTGGGACAGAGAGGTTGAAATAAAAAAGAAAAAAAAATTCACTTGATTAAATAAAGCTAAATTATGGCTTGATTTTCTACTGTTTTATATTTATACATTACAAATAATTCACTTATAATGAATTCCACTTGAATTTAAATTTAACATAGATATAGAACTTTTTACATGCAAGATGAGACAATAATTTCTAGGTGAGATTCACTCCACCTCACCTTCTTTAATTTAAGAAGCAAATTAAAGTAGTGGTAGCAAATAATTTTGGAAGTAAAAATAGAAGACATTTATAAATCAATGAAATCTTAGACAATTTTGCAGACAGGTATGTAGCTTAACTTACAGGCTTGCTTGCCTGTGTGCCTTCCCCTCCCTCCCTCCCTTCCTTCTCTTTTCTTTTTCTTTCCTTTTTTTTTAAAATGTTTATTTATTTTTGAGAGAAAGAGAGAGAGAAAGAGAGCATGATGGGGAAGGGGCAGAAAGAAAGGGAGACACAGAATCTGAAGCAGGCTCCAGGCTCTGAGCTGTCAGCACAGAGCCCTATGTGGAGCTTGAACCCATGAACCAGGAAATCATGACCTGAGCCAAAGTTGGACGCTTAACCGACTGAGCCACCCAGGCACCCCTTTAAGTAACAGAGTAGTAAATGAAGTTCCTAATGACTTTTGGAAATGTATCAATCAATACATCCACAACTATAGAGTTTAGGGTTTGATAAAATTTTGCATTCATAATTAAATATCTAAGATTGATATTCAGAATACACAGAAAAGAAAACAACTTATAATTCATTGTGGTCAGAATATCTTCATGTGTAACTAAGTTACTTAAGAAAATAGAATCTTGGATATGTACATTTTAAAATAAGAAGTTTAGTATAAATGAGAAAACAAAGTTTTGATTGACAGAGATATATTAATATGTTGTGAATATCTGTAAACAAAATCAGAGAAAACAAATGAAGATTGTTCTAGTTTATAAATAAATCTACTAAGCTTCTATAAAAACTCAGCAATTCATTAACCTCAATTTGTCCAATTGTTTTAATTTACTTGACCACTTATTCTAGCATGATTATTTGCTGCTCAACATAAAATTCCCATTAATAGTTATTTATTCAAATAAGGAGGGAAAAAATAAGCACATTTTAGAAATTTGATATAGACAATACAAGGTCATTGGGGAGATAATCTTATTTTATATTCAAGTAAGTAAACTGAACCAATTCATTTTATCATAAGGTATATTCTATGACTGTTCAAATGACATCATTGCTTTATTCATGCTGGAACATTCTGTATATTCTGAGTTTCTTTAATCTTTTGAAATCTATCACAATGGGTTCCAAGTGTTATCTGGATCCTTTATTATTTAAAAGAAGAGTGTCAAAGAAATGGCCACCCCACAGCAGTTAGAATGCTATCCTGGTTATGAGATTTAAAATATTTATGTTAGTTTTACACTTTTAAGGTTCCATGGCTGACTATACAGAGCTGAAGAAAAAAGTTTAGAAATCAGATGTTATTAAAATAATGTTTAACCACGAGATCACTAGTAAGTAAATTGTAATTCTTGGCAGTTCACTGCAAAAACAGAATCTAATAATAATAAGTTCCTAATATACCTCTTTTAATTCCCATTACAATACTAAAAAGTAAGACTGACAGACGGCCTACTACTAGGCTGTAGAGACAAAATCAGTGGAATTTAATCATGAAATCAGTTGGAGGCTTACTAGGGTTTACTGGCAGAAAATAAACCAAGTTACTCAACTTTATGCATTCATATTTTGAAATAAGTCTATTATCCAGAAACCATCCCTCAATTCCATGTCTCTGACAACTACCTTCTAAAGCAAGAAGGGTCCTTTTCTTACTTTCTTCTTCTTACTAGATATCTCTTCCTCTATATTTATTTAGAGCATATAAGTCCTTGAAAATGAGTAAATGAAAAGGAAGCGAAGTCATACTGCATTATGAAAATGTATGTTTCCTTGTGTAGAGAAAATATAGGGAAACATTATAGAAACAGTGCAATTGAGCTTTGCAACGTATGTTTATACGTTGCAAAAACATATGTTTATACGTTGCAAAGCTCAATTGCACTGTTTCTATAATGTTTCCCTATATTTTATATAACATATATATGAACTTGAAAAAAGCAAGTTCATTACCACCCATATATATATATGTGTGTGTGTGTGTGTGTGTGTGTGTGTGTGTGTGTATATATATATATATATATATATAAAACATAGAAGGCTTTCCTTGAGATGAGATTGTACAAACACCAAGCAGATAGAATATAAGTAGATTTTTCTTTAAAATGAACCCAGCTACACTATATCAATATAGATGCTAAGAATGTGGATATGAACTAGGCATCCATCAGTGATCAACCACATAACCCACCTTTGTTTCACTGTAAGTGAATAAAAGCAAAAATGATTTAATGTAGAAATCAGAAAAAAATTCAAATGACTATTTGACACATTTAATAGAAGACAAAATCTATAATTTTTATTTAAAAATACACGGGAAGCTGTAACAAAAGAATAAGAAGAAGAATGCACCAAATGTAAAAGAGGTGGTAGGATAATAGAGTGAGAAATAGTCTCAAAATGCATTAGGAAATTAACTTCAAAAAGAAAAGACAAGGAAATCAAAGCGAAGTAAGGCTTAACATTGTTTATATCAAAAACAGAAAATGGAGGCCCAATATTGATATATATTCTTGACATAAAACCAGATGATTTCCAAAAGGAACAATAACTAAAACATATTTAATAATGATGGTACTGATAGTAATAATCTGTGCTAAACAAAAAGTAATAGGGAATTTCACCCTGTTCAGATCTACTGATGATGGAAATTACTTAAGCAGCTACAAAGGTGGTCCCATCTTTTTACTAGAGAGAGAAGAAAATCACCTCCCCTAAGTTTTCTCTACATTACTTTCTAACTTTACAGAGTTGTAAAATGTTGTGTCCTAGTGTGGAGTGAAAGTAACCAAACAAGGATAGAGAGCACATAGTTGTAATTAAACTCAAGTTTCAGATAAGTGACCTTAGCAAACCAAATCCAAACTCTAAAGCTAAAATTTACAATTTGCTGACTGATTGGCTTCCTGCCCAACTCTCTGACATCATGTCATACCATTCTCTTTCTCATTCACCTTGTTTAAGTCACATTAGCCAATTTTGTTTGTTTCTTGAAAAAAAGCAAGTTCATTACCACCCAAGGTCTTTCCCATGCTTTCCACTCAGATGCCCTTGCTGTGTCTGCTCAAATGCTAAGTCTTTAGATAATCTAGCTCTGACCACTCATCCAAAGTAACCTCACCCCTCACTCCTTACTCCTCATTGTCTTTCTCCAACCATTACCTTTCTTTATTTCTTCATGTTACCAATCATTAACTAGAGTTATCATCTTATTTGTTCATATGTTTAGTGTCTATAACTTAAAATATAAGCACTGTGAGGGTAGACACCCTTTCTGTTCTATTCATTAATATATCCTCAGCAAGTGCCAAATCTCCAGCACACTGTCCAAACAGATATTTAATAAATATATAGGTGAATATGCAAAGAAATGTGCAAATAGACTTTAGTATCAAGAATAAACTATAAGATAATATTCCCCATAACACTAATGTTTAAAGTCACTAAGAAAATATTAAAATACAATTACAGTAGAGTACTATCTCAAAGGATTATTGGCATATTAAATGAGACAATGCACACAAAGGATTCAGTACAGGCCTGAAAGCCTAGCATGTAGAAGGTGCTGATGAAGTTTCTTATCACTGTTGGTTATTATTTCTCCAACATAATGGGTATAAATAAATTACTAGGGTGTTAGGATTAATACATTTTTATGAATACAAAATAGAAAGAATATATTAATACACTGAATTATAAATGGGAAATTATCATGAAGAAAGTCCACAGAATTTTTAAATAACAATAATTTATGGCAAATTTAGTATTTGCAAAAATGTCATGTCATGTGACATTTAAATTCATCTCACCAACTTAGAGTTTTGGGATACTTATTAATGATCAGGATTTAGATTATTGTTACATGTCTTACTGAAAATGAACTTTAAAAAGTGCATGGTTTCCCCTCCTTTTGTAAATTTAAAATTTTATATTTCCTTGAACAATATCACTTAATAATTATTTGTTATATTAAATGCCAAAAGAGCCATAAAATATCTTGTCATAAAAATAAAGTTACAAATCAAAGCATAGGAAATGATCACACAACCAAGAAATCTCCAAGTTAACCCTGCTTTTTAAAGGCGCTTAAAGTTGCATTTTAAATCTTGAAGGAAACTACATTATATTGCTAATACAGACATGTTGTATAAGCTTAAAATGAATGAAAATGTATGCATGTATATATGCCTGAGTTACAATAAAATTAAGCCTCACAGGATAAAATTGGATTTAGGTGATTGTATAGATTGCAATCTTAAGTAATAACTTTTTTGAAAATCCATTTTTTATTTCAAGTCATCTAATTTGTGTGGTTAAATTATAAAAGGCACAATAAAATTACAATATTTTCCTGGAAATACATTTCATTCAAATATAAATTTAAGTGATTAATTGCTTTTCTCAGTAAATATGATGTTCCCAGAAATGTGTGTTGTTGAAGTAATTTATTCTAGTACATGGACAGTAGGGAAGTGCTGATGGTCCTTGATATATGAGGTCATCTACTTGGTTCAGGTGTAGCTTGGAATGCAATTCCCTTTAGAAGTGTGACCTGAGATTTCGCTCAGCAGTTTGCAGAATCAGGGATAAAAGATTTTTGTGTTATACATTTCCCATACTCATATTATCTACTGCTCTTATTTGGTAAGAACTTAAATCTAGTTGCTATCTTATATGTACAGCCAGTAACAGATTGTATATACTGACAGTCCACAAATATAGTCTGTGACTCTCTGAATTACTTTTCCCTCTAAAAAACTATGCCCATGTTTACAGGAATGCCTAGATTCACATGGCTTTTGCAACTGATCTTCCTTGGTAAGTTGTAGCCATTACAAGTTTAGGAATATAGATGAGGTGACAGTGATTAAATGATTAAGGGACACTTTCATTAGCAAATTAGTAGATTTTGTAAGAGTCATGGAAAGCAAGTACATTTAGAGGAAATCTAATTTTATTAACTGAAGAATGGGATACCTACCCACTAGTCCAGAATCCTACAGTTTCTAGTAGAGTGGTAGAGGACCAGGCACCAGGTAATCTTGCTCCCAAGCCAGTGCCTGTTGTTTTCACAACTCTGTGTTCAGGTATTTCCAGAGAATAGCTTGCAGTTTACTATGTGAGGAATTGCGGTTCTGTATAATTCAGACTGGGTCCCAGAAACCAACTCAAAATATTTTAATTTACACTGTCTATTCCCCAGAATGATTTGGAAATATATAATTAAATTCACAATCATACAAAAATATTACCATTAAGAGTGAGGAAGCTTGTACTTAGCAAAACAATAGGCTTTTCTCCTGTTACTGCTATTTCCAGGACCTAAAAGAATGTTGGACATATGTTTGACACTTTATAAATAGTTGTTATATAAATAAATAAATGAAGTTTAACGTTAGTGAACACACAGAACAGTCTCCAATTCTGATTCAGTTCTGAGTGTAAGAATTCTATATAACTTAATGTTTATGGCAGCCAATGTTTCTGAATGTGTCAATGATGCCTGAAAGATTCTTTAGAAATTACTCTTATCCACCAAATTTAATAAAGGTTAAGACACACACAAAAAGACAAATACCATATAGTTTCACTCATATGTGGAATTTAAGAAACAAAACAAATGAAGAGGGAAAAGAGACAGAAAGGTAAACTGAGTAATAGACTTTAAATGATAGAGAACAAACTGATGTTTAACAGAGAGGAGGTGGGTGAGGAGATGGGTTAAACTGGGTGATGGGGATGAAGGAATGCACTTGTGATGAGCACTGGGTGATATATGGAAGTGTTAACACTATACTGTACTGTACACCTGAAACTAATATTGCACTGTATGTTAACTGGAATTTAAATAAAAACTTTAAAAAAAATCCCTTGTCATTAGTGATTTGAATAAAGATTTCTTACTTTACTTTTGTCAAAGAACTCAAATGTTTTTCTATTTCTTCTAACTGTGTTAATGATTCTATAATTTTAGAGAAAACTTACTGACTAGTAAAATGGAGAATATAGAAAAATTATATTCAGTCACCAATACAATATTCATATACTGATGCAATATTTATTTTAGTACCAAAAGTTTCAATGTTTTTGTTGTTATTGTTGTTGTTGTTTGTATGTTGACCTATCACCTGGCACCCAAAGATTAAAAGGATACCAACACACTGGCCTGGCCTGACATTTTGTGAACAAACAAATAAAAGCATCTCCTGGACTTCTACAAAAATAAACATATCATCTAATTCCAAGGGGCAATACATTTCTGGATGCCTCTACCACATAACTTAAAAAAAAAAAAGATTCAGAGACTGTAAAAGGGCTACCATAGGTCAGAGAGGATGGGGAGAGTTGCGGAGTATACGCAAATGACTTAGTGAGAACAAAACAAAAAAAGAAAAAAGAAGCCAAGAAAATCTCACAGAAACCACCTGAGGGAAGTAATTCATTTACACTATATCTTCTTTTATCCATCCTGCTTCTCTATTCAGTGTTATGAGGACACTCCTCTGCCACACAGACAAGCAAAAACAAATCTAAACTAAAATTAAAGCATAGGCCAGAAAATAGAATGCAAGGTAATTTCCTATGAGTGTAAGCTCATCATTTGTTCATTTCAAAACTATTTATAAAGAATTTACTAGGCTCAGGCTCTTTGCTAGATGCCAGAGATATATAAATGACATCGTCCTTTTCTCAGAAAGTTTATAGACAAATAGAGTAAACCAAGCATTTATAGCACATGTGGTAAGTTTAACCAGAGAGGAATGCGTAGGGTGCTGAGGCACACCAATTTATCCAGAGCTAGAGCAGGAGCAGGAGCAGCATACAACGAAGGGTTTCCTAGAAGATCCTCAAACCTAATCCTGAAGAAGTGACCATAAGCTCATATAAAGCCATGTAATGTTGGGAACAACAGTTTGGAAAGGCAATGAAGAGAAAAAAGTTGACATCTTTGAGGATGACAGATACTTAGTATAGTATGGCTGGAACAAACAATATGGAAGTCCATATAATTATAGACTATTATCATATAGATGAGACTAAAGGCAAGCAGAACTCAAATAAAAGGAACTTCATTATTAACTGGAAAAGTTTAAGTCATGCTAATAAGCAGTGGGGAGCCACTCAAAGATTGAAAAGTGTATCATTTCCAATGATCACTCCAAAAGCAACTTCTCAAAAAAGATTGAAGACGACTCAGAAAAGAGGCAGGAAGAGGGATAGGTCTGCTTGGCTCAAAGAAATTAGCTCATTTTTATGATGTAAGTATGATTTGCTTTCTTAAAAAGTAATCATCTGTCATACTAAACTGAGTTTGCTTTTTATAAAAAGTTTGCTTTTATTGGATTTGCAGTTTTATTTGTATATAATATGTAAATTATAAGTTTCACAACTGGTTTTCATTAAGTGCCTCCTATTACACATGCACCTGTAAGTTAAAAATTAACTGCAACCTGAAAACTTGACATATATTAAGAAGATACAATATATTTTCCATCAACATATTAATTCAAATCAATCTAGCATCATGATTACAACTGTCCAGAAATCACAGGAGAGAAATATAGTTGATTTCAATGAAATAGAGAAATAGCTCCATGAGAGACTTATCTCAGTTACATTTTATAATATCTTCTGCCACCAAGATAAGGTAGATTGTCAAATGATGCCCCTTAAATAGTCATGATTTTCTACTGGACCTCTAAGGCTTAGAATACAAGGAGCTGCACCAAGAAATAGCTATGGTCTAGTAAAGTGCAACACATAATAATGTATTTCTATTCCAAGCAGAACCAGTTGAATCTCAGAATAGGATATGTATATCTTTTTTATGCTATTTTTAAATATAAATTCCAGTTTTAAATATAAATCTACAAAAAATATCTCTTGATTGCGATGATTTAAAAGAAATAAACCTAACATGTTGAGACAAGATTTTCTTAAAAAGGAACCATCTTGGCAATAATAAATGCCTCTGGCTAGGATAGAATTTGCTGGTCCAAAATTTAAAGCAAAACTTTGCATTTTTTCTGTAATATATGTAAGAAAATTTGATATCAGCAGCACATGGGAGTAAAAAGATGTGGCTGCATATGGCCAGAGGTTATAACTGCAGATTTCTGAAATCTTAGGTTCCAAGTGACCCACCAAATCCTGGAAGATCAATGATTTCTATTTATGTGCCCATTTTGACCTACTGCAGCGTCTTGGTATTCCAGTTGAGAAGTTCTCTTAACGGACACTCAGGAGCTGACAATGGTGGCCATGCCAGGAAGGTGCTGACTTTTGGAGAAGGATCAATTTGTTGCATACAGGCAGATTGCCTTGTTTAACTCTAAGTTGATAAAATGTCACATGCATCAAGCACGTGGGATGGGATGGCAATAATTTTCCATTAAAATTCCAACTACTTGATTGATAATAACTAGTTGGAGAATTTTGTTGAGATTCTAAGGCTTTGCCTAGGCTCAGTCGGAAACAATGCTGGATTGATTAATGACATCTGTCTCAGTAGGAGAAAGTAGCATTATTAGCTGACTTAGACCATAAGGTTGATTGTGCAACACAAATATATTCTCTGCATCCACTTCTGTAAAAGTATTTTAGGAAATGAACCACAGGCTTTCTATCCTAGATTTGTTGTATTGTTTGGTTATAAATAATTTAGATGACAATCCCATTTAATCTTTTGTTGTCATTTTGTCCGACTCCATGCTTTCAATGTAGTCGCCTGTTCTTATTGTTTTATCTCTTCTTATTGATCAAATAATCTCTAGCTTATTTCATTCTCATTTATCTTTTACATTTAAATAGAGATTAAGAAGTAACTTCAGAAGACAAGATAGATGAGCCTAGATCCTGTCCTAGAGGAAGCTGGATGTTTGAAATTTTCCTATGAGTTCTGCACAGAAGTTACTACAACACCAGAGAGATCACTAGGCCAATGTTGATAAACCTTTCATCCTAGAAAGACTTACAGTAATACCTTGAAAATCAGTCATCTCTGGGAAGTAGGGAAACATATCAAAGTATCCATGATGAAATATAGCCTAAGAATATTGTGGGAATGATGCAGATTAATCAGATTGTTTCTCTTTTCCAAGTTCACATATGTATCCTTTCAAGTATTTATTTAGTGCTCAATTCAGTTCTTTTTTCATGTGGAGACAGGAATGATACTGTATTTGTTCAAAAACATGAAAAATTAGTCTCTTTATCTTTCAAAATAAAAATAACTTTGCTCCCAACATGCTTGGTATCTGGAACATATTACCTGACAGTCTAGAATGCCTTCACTTTAAAGATGTATCACTCTAAACATTGAATTATCTGTTGGGACATTCCTGTAAGAGCCAGATGCAACAATACAAAAGATGGATATACCAAATGGAAAATGGGTAAAGATATGAACAGTCTATTTATAGAAGAAGAAATATAAATGGCTAATAAACTTAATCCAACTTGCTAGTCATCAAAGAAATGCATATCAAAATGAAATACCTTCAGAGATGTTTAAAGTGGTGTTGGAATCCAGAGAAGCAGGCCCTCTGCGTCAGAAGTATAAGCTTCTTAGAAGCTAATTTAACAGTAGTATCAATACCTTTTTTAAAAAGTTTATTTATTTATTTTGAGAGAGAGAGAATAAAAGCATGAGTCGGGAAGGGGTGGAGAGAGAAGGAAAGAGAGAGAATTCCAAGCAGGTTCTGCACTGTCAGCACAGAGCCTAATGCAGGGCTCAATTTCATGAACTATGAGTTCATTATCTGACTCGAAATCAAGAGTCAGACACTTAGCCAACTGAGCCACCCAGGTGCCCCAATAATAGTATCAATACCTTTAAAAGAGTCACATACTGGGGCACCTGGGTGGCTCAGTCGGTTGGGCGTCTGACTTCGGCTCAGGTCACGATCTCAGAGTTCGTGGGTTCGAGCCCCGCATCAGGCTCTGTGCTGACAGCTCGTTCAGAGCCTGGAGCCTGGTTCGGAATCTGTGTCTCCCTCTCTCTCCGACCCTCCCCTGCTTACACTGTCTATCTCTCTCTCTCTCAAAAATAAATAAAACATTAAAAAAAATTAAAAAAAAGAGCCACATACTTCAACCCAGCAGTTCCTTAACTGAAAATGCAACCTAAGAAATCTTTCTCTAAAGGCCTTGCTTGTAATTTTCTTAGTAGTCTCTTAAAAAGTGAGTTAGTCTTAAAGTAGGTAGTAGAGTTTAAAAACAATACAAGTAAACTATTCAGCGCTATCCTCAGGTGAGTACTCTAGCTAAGAAGGGAAATTGGAGGATTACAGAAGACAGGGCCAGTGAGTGCATGGAATGGATAGAAACAATAAAGGTTAGCAAGAGCACCAAAAATTAAGAATGAAAATAGCCCAGACTTCACAATCCTTCTGAGGGTGAGGTCCAGCGCTGTCATTTTACTTTCTTTTGTGTCTCAATAATCAGTATTTCTCTTGCTCTGTCTCCAGGAAGTCTAACTTGCACAGGCTTCTGCTGCAGAGAAGTGGTCCTTAGCTCTGATTCTGTCCCTGCTTAAACAAGCTTCACTGTTTAAATACTGCCCCTCAATCCAACTGAACAAACTTTCTCACTAAAATATTTAACAAGACATGAAATCATTTTTGCTTTGTTTGTTTTGTAGAAGGATACCTTCAAGAACATCCAGTTCAACACTTTAACATTTCTGTGACTAAGGAACAAGACCAAGAGGTAAGCTGACTTGTCTGTGTCTATGTAGCTAGCTGATTGTTATTAATATGGCAGGGATCACAACCTGAGGGTTTTGGAAACCTCCTAGTCAAATCCTTCTGTAAAGAACTAAAGCCCTCTTTCAGCCTACAGTCAGTGCATTTCCCCTTTCTTGTCAGTTGTGAGGCTATAAACAGTAAATTATGACTGTTGTCATTTATACTTACATAAGTCACATAAGTATGTCTGCAATTTGTCCGGAAAATTGAAGTGCACATATTACAACAAAGAAACATGTGATTGCCCACAGAATTTTCATGCGGAGGTCTATAACCAGGAATGATACTTGCTTAACATTTGATGTCACTGTTAGAGAATAAGGAAGGACTTTCCCTGTCCACTGAACCTGCTTTCAAGCAGGTAACAGATTTATGATTCAATATTACTACTATTCATCATCTATGTGCCTAGGAGAAATCAACAGGATCAGAAAGCTGTGACCCCATTGTGGCCTTCAAGATTGGCTGTGGGTTTTGGACAAATCCCTCTGCTATAGGGGTGGCCTATATCCCTCTACACAAACCTCTCCAAAAAAGAGAGAATTTAGAACTGTTTAGAAGTGGCAGGAAAGAAAGTATAGAAGCATCTTACCAGCTTAGGACTGACCTTAGAATGATCAATAAATATATCTTAGCACTGTCTTGATAAAGAATAAATACTGGGCACCTGGGTAGCTCCACTCAGAGCTCATGCTCAGCACACAGCATGCTTGGGATTCTCTCTCTCCCTCTCTTCTGCCCCTCCCCTCCTCTCTCTCTCACAAAATAAACAAATAAACTTAAAAAAATAAATGATATAAAATAGTCACTTAACTAGAATCTTTCTCTTTGTGTCTCAAACTTACATCTTGGTGCTTATTCTAAGGATTGAAAAGTAGACCTATTCTTCCTAGATATTTACAACTTGTTTGGGTCAATAGGTTTGGAAGAATAATTCAAAATACAGATAGTTCATATTAAAATTAGCTGGCAATTGGGGACCTTCTCTGAATTTTGAAAGGCCCACTATGGTATTTCCATATCTAGGTAAAACCTCAGCACCACCATGGCTTCTCATCGGGTCTCTATGATTTCTTATCCTTCTTGATATGCACATAAACACACTCATATCAACCCTTTGTAGCACATGGAGGTAAAGAAGGAAAGAACTGCAAATCAGGATTGGCTCTAATATAATAAAATATGCTGACTAGGTTTCTCCTTCATGAAGTGGTGATCACTCTATTAATGAAACAATAATATGAAAATGCCATCAGGTGGCAAGGTTTTATAACAAGTGTACACACACACACAATTTAAAGGTGAGACTGTCTCAAATATAATATTGCTAATAAATATAATCATAGGCCTGGATTTCAGGCTCCTCTATTATATGACGACAGTTGCCTTGAGATTTAGTGAAAAAGAAATATCTATTTGGTCATGCTTGCTTCAATCTACCATAGGCCGCAGTGTAAATTCATCCTGAAGAACTATTATCCAGAAGAAAAGAAACTAATAAAAGATTAGTCCTGTACCTCCCAATAACAAAAAGAAGACACAGAATTTACATGTTTTTGTGGGTATGTGTATATTTTTTGATATACTGAAAGATTACTCATCAAATATTGGCCATGTTAAAATCTTGGCATTTTATATTTATAGATATAGATATATTTAATGTTTATTTATTTATTTTGTGAGAGTGTGTGCACTTGTACATGCACTTGAGCAGGGGAGGGGCAGAGAGAGAGAGAGACTCCCAAGCAGACTCCATGCTCAGTGAAGAGCCTCAGGTGTGGTTCTATCCCATGGCCCTCAGAACATGACCAGGGCCAAAATTCAGAGTTGGACATTTAACTGACTGAGCCACCCAGACACCCCAGAAACTTGGCATTGTTTAGAGAGGCTGCAACACATAAGATATATGAATCTATTAAGAGAGTAAGAGATCAAGACACTGAAATGTCTCTTAAATTGAAGTTCTGCAAATTATATGATGAGGTATAATTTGGTGTATAGAAAGCAACTGTTTCAACCTAATACTGTGAAAATAAGAGGATTCATTATAAAGATTTATTTCAGGTGTTGTTTTTATTGCCCAGGGCCCAAAAGAGTTAACTTCAAAATGACTCTTTTCCCTAATATTTATCAAGGGGTAAAAAGTGAACTCTATTCACTGAATTTTGGGAAGGCACAGAATTTATTGGCTTTTCTTCCTTCTCAGTAGGGGATATTTCTGCCAGTGAGAGAAAAGCATGTATCAAAATTTTAAAAAATACAGTTGTTCAATGAGTGGATAATAGTCTTTAAGTTGAAGATACTGACCTTGAGACTAAGGTCATAACTGACTGAAATTCATAAAATAAAGACAAATTAATTTTTTTTTTTTTTTAATTTCTAGGAGAGAGAGACAGCGTGAGCAGGGGAGGGTCAGAGAGAGAGGGAGTCACAGACTGAAACAGGCTCCAGGCTCTTAGCTGGCAGTCAGCACAGAGTCTGACGTGGGGCTTGAACCCACTAACCGCGAGATCATGACCTAAGCGAAAGTCGGACGCTTAACCGACTAAGCCACCCAGGCGCCCCAAAGACAAATTAATTTAACAAGTATGTATTAATCTCCTACTATGTGTCAGGTAATGGGCTAGACCGTAGTTTTAAAATGGAATAGTCAGAAATTCAGTAGTTAAATGTGCTTATACTCTGGAAATAATAGACCTCTTTGTTTATGTGAGCTTCCTCAAGATCTTCAGGTTTTTATGACAAAGAATAGAAAAAACGGGGCACCTGGCTGGCTCAGCTGGTTAAGCATCTGACTTTGGCTCAGGTCATGATCTTATGGTTTGTGATTAGGAGTCCCATGTAGGGCTCTGTGCGGACAGCTCAGAGCCTGAAGTCCGCTTGGGATTCTGTCTCCTCTTTCTGCTACTCTTCTGCTCATGCTCTGTCTCACAAAAATGAATAATGTTTTAAAAAAATTTAAAAATAGAAAAAATGCTACATAGGTTTGAAAAACATGTTTAGAATACACTTGTCAAAAGGTAGAAAACCATTAAAAGATATAGTTGTCACCAAAATTATGACATAATTATTATATTGCCAACATTTACTAAGAGTTTATGTGGGTTAGATACAGGGCTAAATGCTTTATAGATTTTATTTTGTTTCATCTCCACATTATGCCTTTTAGTAACAATTTGAATAATGCAATATTAAAAGCATAGTGCACCTAAAACAACACGCAGCACAGGATATTTTTCAGCCAATAATGAGTAGATAAATTATCCCCACTTAAAAGAAGAGGAAAATGACTTTGTCTCTCTTGGTCAAAGCCACTCAGCTATCAAGGGTTCAAACTTTAGTGTGGCAAACATCAAGATGGAAATAAACAAATATTTACATAGAAGTACAGAGGAAGGCTCTCTAACTTAGACTGGGGGTGGGTGGGGGGAAGGATAAAACATGATATTACTACTTCCCAAATCAGGGAATCTGTGCATTTATCACAGTGTGTTCTGATGGCCTGCTGATATGTAATCTTCTCTAATTAAACTGTCAGTCCTCTAAAGGCAGTAATATGTCTTAATCCATCTTTATTTTTCCAGTGTCTTGGGTGATGTCTGGTGCAGTGCAGGTAATAGATAGGAGTTTGTTGACTAAATAAATGACCAAAAGAGATTACCTTGGTTTTACTGGTAGATCAAATCTGCATAGAATAGTGGCCTACTCTTGGGAGTATTTTCTAAAACTTTACTAAAAATAAGCTATGCTATGTGAAGATCATAACTTACAACATCATGGTGTTTTATCCCGTATACAAAAGGTCATGAGACATATTCATCTTTCTAAGAAATATTCATCTTTCATATTATATATGATTACTTAGGAAGGTGGTCATGAAAGAAAAAATATTTGTCACATATATGGGTTTTATTTCATGATTTAACTGCAAGATTCCATTACTATTCATCAGCAAACAAAATTTACCTAACTTTGCACAGTGAATTGTTTACTGAATAGAGCAATATTGATTTTAGCCATTTGGCAAGTGAAAATTAAAACCAGGCATGCTTTGTTCCAATGCCTGGTAATATGCAAAGTAATGAGGAAACTACAACAACAGAAACAGTTCATATATTTCTTAGAAGTTAAAAGTCAAGGATGGGTTATCCTGCCATTTCATTGTCCATAAAATATAATATAATACAGAGTAGTTTAGTATGAGACTGGCAGGTGTTATTACTGCAGCAACTTACAATATTTGGAAACAGTGGTCTTTTTTAGAAAAATGGTTTAGCTGTGACTGTTATCTTGTGTAACCAAAGATTATGCAGAAATCAGTAATTTATATTTAATAAGATTAAATGAAAGTGGCATCTGGAGTTCGTCCTTAATCTTTTCTGAATGTACAGCCTAGGCATGTGGTCATTTTGAATTTTTAACAATAATGGGAACAGTTTCCTAGAGACTAGGAGCTATTGTTTGGATCTGAAAATCCCTAAAGGAATAAATACATCCTGAATGTAATTAACCTCTCTTCCATTACTTTATTTCAGTTGCCAAAGGATAGCTACTGAGAAATCTGACTGCACTTATCTACAGTAAGGCATTTTGTGGGAATGAACATCTTTTTAGGGCTGGATGAAAAATATTAAGTACAGTATGATTTAGGTCTCAAGGCTATAGAAATCATAATACAACACATCTACCAATTTACAGACTTGTGCACAAATCAGGTTTGTTTCTTAATATATTGTGTAAAATACAATGGATCTCAAACAGGATCATAGCTCGTTGTTTTCTGTTTTTTTTTTTTTTTTTTACAAATAGTTTATTGTCAAATTAGTTTCCACATAACACTCAGTGCGTGCTCATCCTCACAGATCACATAAATCTTTCACCTTTTCTGTTTGTTTTTATGTGTGTATGTGTATTTTGTTTTTTGCTTTTGTAAAAATCATAACAGCTTTCAAAAAAAACAAAGTGTAATGGATGTGTTAAACAATCCAAAAGATTTTACACGCTACTTTTCTCTTTCTTCAGGAATAGCAAGAGCATATTGATTATCTACATTCTTCAAAAATAGCTTTAGAATTCTATTCTAATAAATGTCCCTGCAGATATAAAATTAAGACACAGTACAGATGGACCAGTTAAGAGATAATCTATAGAAGAATCAGTTTGTACCCTTTTTTAAAAAAAATGTTTGTTTGTATTTTTTTTTTTTAATTTTGGAGGGAGAGATGGGGAGAGAGAGAGCGAATAAGTATGGGAAGGGCAGAGAGAGAGGGAGACAGGATCAGAAGCAGGCTCTGTGCTGACAGCAGTGAGCCTAATGCAGGGCCCAAGCTCACAGACCATGAACTCAACCTGAGCTGAAGTCAGTTGCTCAACCCCCTGAGACACTTAGGTGCCCAGGTTGTACTTATAAGATATGTCAAGACTATGGGGCTCCTGGGTGACTCAGCCAGTTGAACGTTAATTCTTGATTTCAGTTCAGGTCATGATCCCAGGGTCATGGGATAGAGCTCCACTCAGTGCTCAGTGGGGAGGGAGCCTGCTTAAGATTCTCTCCACCCCATTCCCCTGCTCTCTCTCTCTCTCTCTCTCTCTCTCTCTCTGTGTGAGTGTGTGTGTGTGTGTGTGTGTCTCATTCTCTCTCTCTAAGGAAAAAGTGCTGGAATGAAGAGGTAGTTATAAAATACATTTTTAGGACAACTGTCAAAATTTGGGTAATTATCAGTGGGTCAACTAAGAGTATTATATCACTATTAATTTTCTGATTTTGATTATTACACTATAGTGATGTAGAAGAGTGTCATTGTTCCTACACACTGAAATATGTAGGATAAAATGCTGATGTCCGCAACTTACTGAATTATTGAGACCATTAACATTCAAATAATTCAGAGAGAAAGTGTGCCTGAGGGAGTACACAAAGTGAGCATGAAGCGGTTACATAAATGGGGCATATTGTTAACAACTGGTAACTCTACGTAAATGATGTGCGTTCTTTTGTGACATTCTTGTAAACCTCTTGTGAATTGAAAATTGTATTTATAAAAAAAATGAAAAGAGACAGATTTATAGCAGTAAAATTTTAAGCATTGCTACTCCAAGAATAATCATAACAATTAATACCTTTCATTTGTATATTAACCATTAATAAAGCTTCTAAACATGCTAATTTATTTGACCCCGTATTATTGGAACAAATCTAAGACTTCAGATATCCTTATTCCCAATTTAAAGATGGAGAAACCTGGAAATGGTACTACTTCACTGCTTTAGTTTGAAAGATTCTGATTTGAAGTCTTTCCCATGGTAACCATACCAAAGACTATGAATTGCCTTCATTTAGGTCACGAAGACAAGCCTGTGGTTTGTCCTGTGCTCACTAACCAGCTGTCACGCCAAAAGAATTTGGGTGGTTGCAGATCAGAAAGCAGCTCTATAATTTAGAATCAATCTTCTAAGCTGTCTTGTCTCTATTTTCATATTGTTATTGGTTTTTATTCCAAAGTTGTGCCTGCTCTTCTTGGCATGATTGATGGTGCAGGTGCACGGTTTTAGGAAAGACACAATAGGAAACCCTACTGGATTAGTATGCATTACAAAGAGAAAGAGGAGGAAGAATGAATGTTAGACAAGTAGAATTGAGAAAATTATTAGGGAAATAAATCTCAAGTTCATGCTTTTAAGAGTTACATCAAATGATTCATATTTTATTTGAAAAAGTGTACTTGTTTTTTGCAGAGAGAAGGCAGGAAAGGGAGAGGGTCTAGAAATTCATATTCTGAACTTCTTGTTTCACAAGAATACAAGCCTTGTCTTCTGAATTTAGAATACTTTTCTTTATTTAAAATTACTTGATCTATCTCTGATTCTTTGTGTATAAAGGCAGAAGATGTCAGAATATAAAATTCTCTATGTCAGCACTTTAAATAAATGTTACTACATTCTATTATGTAGTAGTCTTCAAAGCTGAATGTAACTCAGTGGCTATACAAGATGATCTACTGAATTCTGGGTAGGAAAAAAAAATATATATATTTATCTGGATAGAGAGATACATAAGTAGGATATATAAATAGATGGACAGATAGCTACCTAGGGTTTATTTTTACATAATACAGTAGTATATTAGCACTGGTATATGAATTAAATATTAATGTAATAGTACATAATATTGTAATACATTTACAATTATTTACAATTATTGTAATACATTATTAACATACAGAAATAAATATACATATATTGAAAATCCCTGGTCACAAAAGCAGTTTCGAGATCACAGGTTTAGTGTTCTTAAGTAGTGTTTGCTATATATAACAGCAAGGTGTGATGGCTAAAAGCACTGTATTCTGGAGTCAGATCACCTAGGTTGAATTACAAACTTCCACTAAGAAACTGAGTCATCTTGGGCAAGTTTCTTAACCTCTCCAGAGCTCAGTTTCCTCTTCTGTAAAATGGGGATGATGACAAAACCTACCTTACAGGGCTATTGTGATGATTACAAGAATAAGTAGCCTTGAAATACTTGAAGATGTTTGGTACAATGGTAGCATTTGATTGTTTCCATTCATAGAACTAATCGACAAATATTTATTGAGAATCTAGTATGATCCAGGTACTGTGGTAAACATGGGATTACAGGGTTGTCATGGGCAAGGTCCTGCATTAAATCCTATGGGGAACAAAGAGACGATTCAGAGAAAGGTGTTGCCTTAGTATTATCTATTGCTGCTTATCTTAAACAATACACATTTATTTTCCCACAGTTTCTGTGGGTTGGGAATTGTGACTTCTCTAGGTACCTCTACCTTGAAGTCTTTCATTATACTTATTTATAGGTAATAAACTGTAAAAGACATGCAGTGGATTCTACTAATTAATACCCTATAGTTCCTTCTCAAACCCAATTGGTAATAACTTTTACCACTATGACTAACATAATAATTCTAGATCATTCAGAATTTAATCTGTGGTTCATATTGTCCTTCTTCCACATAATCCCATTTTCACTTGGATGGCTGCTTCTTGCCTCAAATTCTTTTAACTAATCAGATATTCTTACCCTTTACCAATTTATTTTGGTAATAGCTGAGTAATATTGAATCTGTTTTCTTTCCTAAGTGCTCTGTGGCTATATTTATGTTCTGAGAGCTTGTCTCTAGTGAAGGAATCCTCTCCATGCGATCACCCAAGTGAATTTTTCTTTTTACTATAATGGTAAATATTCCTCTTCATATACTCTTATTTATCTAGTGGTAATTTCTTGTTTTAAATCTGAGTTGGAAAAAGATCTTTGTTGCTGTCGTAAACTCTCCTAGGTTTTACTGATGTTATTGATTTTTGTATTTATTTGAGGGGCCATCTTGAAATGCTATATTGGAAAATTTTAAACTAACCATAAAATGAGAAGTTGATTTGTTTTGTGTCCTTGACTAATTTAACTTCATGATTATAAATTACTTTTCAGTTCCTTTGGTTCTTCAATTAACATAAGAGTTAATAGTGGTGTATACTTTGGCCTTACACTTGTACCAAAATAATTTTTACATCCATGCGTTGCAGATTACATAGGAATTATCCGTATCCTCACTGCTACATCACAATCCCTCCTAATTTGCTTGTACAATGAAATCTCACTTTTATCACCTAATTTTCCAGAGGAAATCAGAAATAAGTATGGAAGCAGGGAATGCAGTGTTCCCTTCTCTCTTGTATAAAAGAAAAATAAATAAATAAAACAATGAGGTCCTACTCTCAAGCCTCATCTAATTCATGTTGAGCAGACCATGGTCAAGGACAGAGATCTGTGTCAAGCTGGGGACCTCCCATCAAGTCACATCTATTCACAATCAGGAGGACACATGGAATGTGGTCATTAAATGATCTTTTATTAGCCTGATTAATCTTTCAAGCTCCAAGCCCCTATTTCATTTTACTTAAAAGAATATTAAGAGAGAATAGTGATGTGTATAAATAGATCACATTTGTATAAACCAAGGCCCGAAGAACCAATTTCTATTCAAAGCATAAAGAAAGAAAATGCAAAAGGGAAAAAATATATAACTCATCATTGTCATAAACATCACTCAAATTACCCCAATTTTGGTGGTAAATTTGATTCTTGTCTAATCTACCTTGAAATGTAAAGAAAGCCTTCAATAATAGATTTCATTTTGAGATTCTATGTTATTTGTATCCTACCTAACTCTTAGTTTTTCTCTTTTGCAAGAATATATAATCACACACATTTATATACTATATTCACCTCTGATTTCACCCAAAATGAGCTATAAGATAATATGTATCTATAAGCAAACATATAGGTGATCACTGTGAAAACTTATTCACTACATAATTTCAAATAGAGAGATACACATGGCTATTTATATATTATTAAATGGGGAAAAAAGTACATAAACAATTCTCCCATAAATCAGGTTAATGTAAGATTCTGAATAAAATAAAATAGTCACTATACCAACTTCAGTAATGATTCACAGAGTAAAACAATTCCATATGCAGATTATATATTGCAAATAAATTATATCTTAATGGATATAAACACGTAGCTTCAATATGCCATATGAACCTTCATTGACCCTATAATGAGGAAATTTAGTGTTATTTCATTTTTATAAAATTTTTGTGATGAATAATTTCAATGTATAAACACATAAAAAGAGAACAGAATGACAAAATGTCAGGTATCTATCATCTAGCTTCAGAAACTCACCAACTTGGGGCCATTCTGTTTTTTTTTTTATCTACACTTAGGCAAATTCCAGATATTATTTTACTTCAGTTGTGAATTTTTATGATGTATCTTTAAACTAAAAATTGACTTTTTTTTTCTAAATATACCTGCAATACTATTATTCCACAGTGAAAAAATATAAGAGAATCCCTTAATATTATTTTCTTTTG
Organism: Hyaena hyaena; assembly: GCF_003009895.1. Classification (NCBI taxonomy): domain Eukaryota; kingdom Metazoa; phylum Chordata; class Mammalia; order Carnivora; family Hyaenidae; genus Hyaena; species Hyaena hyaena. The sequence continues at coordinate 351,454 of NW_024081218.1, read as the reverse complement.
GTGTAACTATTAATTTGATTGAATCAGAACTATGGAAACCAGGTTGGTTCACACATGTATTAGGTTGATAGATCTGTTGTCTCTTTTATCCTAGAAGTCTCCCTCCCTTTATTACTTCCTTGTGATTCATTTTAAAGAATCTGGTTATTTGTTTTGTGGAGGCTTTTTTTTTGTTGTTGTTGTTTTTTTTACAGTATTTATGTCACTGCTTCCATTCTGTACAATTTAAAATACTCACCCAGCCTTTTTCTTTTTCCCCTTATAAACTGATAGTTCAATCTAGGGTCCTAATCTAAGTAGATTCAGATTTTTCACAAGGGTCCTAATCTAAGTAGATTCAGATTTTTCACAAGAACACTTCATAGGTATATTGTACACTTCCATCGAGGCACATAATACCTGCTTTTCTTTCTCTCTTTTTCTCTCTCTTTCTTATTAAAGAAATCTAGGCTTATTGCCTAGATTCATTATTTCAATGGGGGGTTACAAAATCATATTTTAATTCTATCATTCTTTCTTCATATATTAGCTAGAATACTTTTATAAAGAGAAAATTTCCTTGTGGTACAGTTTTATAGGAATGTGAGGTTAAATGGTTAATTATTTCTTCTCTTTACCCATTTTCAGACTGATGAATTGGTTCTCTAGCAACCTCCTATAGTCCCCAACAGATTTATATTTTAGTATTGTTATATATACCAGGATTATTTCACTTTTGAATATGTGAAACTCCTTCAAATTTAGCTATCTAAAGAAAGAAAAATAATTTTTATATTTTTAAAAGTATTTTTTTTTATTTGAGAGAGAGAGAGAGAGCATGAGCAGAGGAAGTGCAGAGAGAAAGAGACACAGAATCCAAAGCAGGCTACAGGCTCTGAGCTGTCAGCAGAGAGTCTGACATAGGGCTTGAACCCACAAGCCATGAGATCATGAGCTGAGCCAAAGTTGGACACTTAACCGACTGAACCACTCAGGCACCCCAAGAAAAATATCAAACCAAGACACTAGCTGTAGCTGGAATTATAATAAAAAAAAATAATAATAAAATACAAGAGGAAGATTTGCCCAATATATTAAAAGTGTAATTTGTATTTAAGAACAGACAATTCCCATTTCTTATTATGTTAATAGTACTAAAACATAAGCAACAAAATGGAATGATATTATTCTATCAAATTTTATTTCTAAATATCTACAATATATTGTTTGCTTACTATGTGCGGAGGTATATTGCAAACACTTTACATGATTTACCCTGTAGAATACTCACAACTTTATAAAGACATTATTACTACCATTTTACATTTGAGGACACCTAGCCTTCCCGAATGTCTGAGTGACGTTTAATTTTAGAATTATGCCTTGTTTAACCTTGGGTGCCTAAAATCCCTAAGGAATGTGTAAATGGCTCCAGGAGATCCACCATCCTTCTGAACTTATCTATGTCTATGTACACTTTCCTGGAGGGATTTTGCAAAGCTTTAACCAAATTTGAAAGGAAACTATAGTCAGAAAATTGATGTAACATCTGCATTGATCAAGAAGAGTATTATGAAGACATTGGGAATTGAGGATTCAGAATCTGGCAATTTTAATTTACACAAGCATTCCATAGATCTACCTGATATTAGAATCATCACCTAATAGCTAGCAACCTTCTTTCAGATCTATTTTTCCAATATACATGACTTTACATCTGCAAACATATAGAATCTGAAATATATCTCCTACCTAAATATGAATGTTTTTCTGGCACCATATAAGAATTAGTCAAAAACATTGCCAGATGTTTTGCACCCGAGTCTTAAAGTTTCAGTAGGTATACGTTTGTCAATGCCAAGAACACAAAAATCTATGTTGCATTTAATTACAAAATAAATGCTTACAACTATTTTAGTAAACAAAGATCCCTAAGGAAAATGCCACCATTATTAAAAAAAATTTAAAGATTGCAAAAAAATATCATTCATTTTAACATATGCACTTGGCAAGAGTGCCAGGAATCAACCTAAGACTGACTCTATCCCCATCCTTAACAATCAATTTCATAATAATTGTAGACACACAAGACTACCAGTGATTTTTTTCATATAACTGTTCTACATTACTCATACCAATATTAGTTTCAGCAATATTATTGGTGCTGTTTGAAATGTTTTTCACTGGATATACTATTTTTAGGATAACTCTGTGTCCTTCATCCTAGACTCTACCTTTACTTATAGAACTAAATCACAATACCAGATATTTGCCAGTAATAAAATTTCAAAGATACATTCTTCAACTTATCAATAGTTTTAATAATGAATTCTAAGCACAGAGTATTCTTCTGTAGAAAACAACAACGATAAAAAAATTTTTAAACCTTTTTGCCCTGATGGGTATTCTATTTCATTTCTGTTTAATGGTACTTTTTATCACCCTGTTCATTAGGATAATCATCCTGGGAACATAAACACACTAAATGAAATGCTACAGGGGACAGATTACCAATATTACTAATTAAAGATACTGTTGACCATAAGCTAATTAGAGTAAGCAACATTTTAAGCATGGCACAGAAACCATACAAATATAAATTACTGAGATTAAAGATAGCCTGACAGTTGAAATTTTACCAGGCTATATAAGGTATTTTTACATTAAAATCAAGATAGTATTGGGTCGGATTTGTTTCATTGTAATTTTGTTTAAAAAATCTATTTATAGGTAAAGATCACACTTGGCATAGTCAATAAATATTTAGGTCTAAGAAAGAATAGACACTACACACACTGCATCTACAATTCTTTTTTTTTTTTTTTTCTTTTCTGACTCTGTAAGTCAGGTGGAGAATTAAAATATTACCTCACTGATATAAGCAAGGTTCAAGCCTTCTAACCTTCATCTAGATAACTCAAATGGAAATTTTTTTTTTCTTCCTGCTTGAATTAATCTATTTTGTTTGTGATGAAGAGGTCGTTGCTAATATCCAGAGTGAGGGATATCACCTCTTACATTTGTGTAAATAAGATAACTATGAATAAATTTTCCCTGTTTTATCTTGGGAATACAATTCTATAATGTATTAAGTCTTAGGTTGGAAATGAAGTTAACCCTTTGGAAAACAGGAGGTTAGGAGAAGGGCAATCCTGCCTTTAATGGCCAGGTCAGGGAGCAGGTTTTGTTTATAAGCATCATGCTCTGTGACATCAAACACTGGCTCTAGGGAAGAGAAAAATTGTTTCTAATGAAACAGTAGGAGGAATATGTTTGTATGAAGCTAAAGTCAAAATGCTTTAACAGGATTCTAAAGCTGAATGAAATCTTAGATATTTAACTGTAATCTTAGAATTATATAGAAATCAGATCAGAAGTGGTTAGTAGTCATCTCAAGTTAGTAAGGGATTAAAGAATAACACGTTGAATTCAGAGTCCTTTATGCCAATACATAAAAAACGGCATACACATGAATCAGAATTTTAATGTAAAATATATAAGTTATATAAGTATATAAATAATGCTAAATGGGAAAGAATACCACTGCCCACCCTAGAGGAGACCACTTAAAGAAAAAAAATGGGTTTTTATAGCAGCGCTATTGACAATAGCCAAAGTATGGAAAGAGCCCAAATGCCGATCAATGGATGAATGGATAAAGAATATGTGGTATGTATATACAATGGAGTATTATTAGTTAGCAATCAAAAAGAATGGAATCGTGATATTTGCAACTACATGGATGGAAGTAGAGGGTATTATGCTAAGTGAAATAAGTAAGTCAGAGAAAGACAAATGTCATATGACTTCAGTCATGTGGAATTTATGATACAAAAACATAAGGGAATGGAAGCAAAAATAACATAAAAACAGGGATGGAGACAAAACATAAGACTCTTAAATACACAGAATGAACTGAGGTTGCTTAAGGGGTTGTGGGAGGGAGCATGGGCTAAATGGTTAAGGGGCATTAAGGAAGACAAATGTACACATGAGCACTGGGTGTTATACATAGGGGATGAATCACTGGAATCATTATTGCACTATAAGCTAACTAACTTAGATGTAAATTAAAAATACATAAGCACACACATAAATAAATAATAAATAAAATATTGGGGCCTATATTCCTTGATTAGTTTCCTACTACGTGTGCCTATATGTACATATATATACACACACACTTGCACATATATGCATGTATATATGTGCATGTGTGTATTTCAGTTTTAAAATTATAATGATCCTCATCTGTTCCTTTCGATTTAAGACTATATCATGAACATATTTTAAAGTTAAAGACGAATTAGTTCTTACTCTCGTTAATAGCTGTTGGTATTCTGTAGAATGGCTATCACAGAAATTTTCCCCGATGGACATTTAGTTTAGATCTTTTCAAAGAACATGGAATAGAAGTTTAATCCAATAGTGTTTTTCCTGGTCCCTGTGTAGTGTTTTTCCTGGTTACTGTGCATGCTGCTAAGAGTAACTGTGGGTTTTTCCCAAGGCTGTAGGAAGCAAGTGGGTGAGGGATATACCCCTAGGAATGCTAAGGAGATCTACTTGGCACAGGAAACCCTTTGGGCAGAAAAACTACATAACTTAGGATCTCCCAAGAGGCAAAGATAGGATCTTCTTCCCCTCTTATAAAATAAACAGATAGTACTTTTGTCTTGAGAACTTTAAAGGCCTTCCTTTCAACCTGTGTCCCCTTTTCCAGTTTGGTAATTCCATATGGGACCTTAGAGGGAGAGAGAGTAATGAATGCAGACTCAAGACATCATCTTCCCATTACTCCTGACCTGGATTTTACAAAACTAGATTCCTTAAAGTTCGGAGGAATTAAATAAAAAAACAAAACAAAACTCTAAAAGCGAAAATGGCACATTAGATTAAGATTTCTTCAAAGTGAATGAACTAATCTATGGGGAATAATCCCATTGGAAGGGTAGGGGAGAGGCTGTAGATATTCGATGGAATTAATAAAACGAAATGTTTGAATTTTCAAAGCAACAAAATCAACATATTGAAGAAATTATATTTTGAGGAAACTATTTATCTTCAGAAAAATCCTAGAAACATATTTAAAGATGTAATGTGTAAGCATTTAGAGGAGCATATAGGAATCAAAGAAGCCAGAACTGGTTTTGTAAATACCAGGTAGTATAAACTCCTTTCTCTCTTCCTTTCTGTTTTCTTTCTCTTTCTTTTCTACTTCTTCTTCTTTTCCTTCTCCTTCATCAATAGTAATAATAAATATATTTGTTTGGTAGATACATGAAAATTAAAATAAAATACTGATTTTGGTTGTTGTGAATAAGATGGTTCAAAATCAGCTAGACAGTCACTGAACAAAAATATATCACAGTTGGATGAAAAAAGATATTCAAAGATTACTATAAATAAAAGAAGTGTAATATATTGAATCCTAAAGACAGTTAGCACAGTACTATTAAGGGCAATGTGCTGAAACACATGAAACAAAGAAGAAATATTTATGACTCCCTGCATTTAGGTTACAAAAAGTCAATTACCTAAGTATGGGAGAGGGAAAACATGGTTTGACAACAGTTCAGTAAAAGAGAAAAGAAAAGAAGCACTTTATGGATTATAGTTTCCCACCAGCTATTTATAGATCAATGGGGAGGTGGTTAACACAGACTGAGTTACTGCAGTCTGAACAAGGGTGTTGATGGTTTCTTTTCACTCCTCCACCTCAACTACTTTTGGGAAATATCCTTAGTATTTTTAAACTAATACAAAAGAGATGAAAACAATGACAGACTGGATTTAGTTGAGAGAACCTTCATGTAATTACAATTTGTTGCAACTAATTAAAAATTACTTTGGTTCCATGTTATTGATTTTAGTTGATAATCTCATACTCAAGAAAGTGGCATATTTATTACACATTACTTTTATAAGAGTAAGATAGTTTTCTTTTGGCAATGATCACAGAGAAGTTATAGACATGAGAATTTGTTATTATCAAAAAAAGGAGAGCATTTGGCCTAATCACAGAAGTCTATAAATATTTCTTTCACAGATTCTTCCTGCTGATATCTTTAAAATAGCAAAAACAAACTTAAGTCAACAAATGTTCACCAATAACTTGCTAGGTGCAAGATATTTTGAAAGACACTTTATGGTCAAGAACAACTCTTGAGAGTCAAATCTTCATGGCTCTTTCACACTTTTATATATCTTAAAAGTAGATGCACTGGCTTCCTTGGCTCTGGGCTATCATTTCAAGGATGTTATGTAGTGAACAACCATGGAAAATAAAAGCAGTGTCTTGCTTTCAAACTTGAAGTTTGGGTGACAGGATGCATTATGTGCGCTGATGTCACCTGTCTCTCTTCATATCACCTTGAACAAATTGGCACTTCGGAAACTGGCACAAGAAAAGGCTGATATGCTGGCTATTGCTGTTGCAGTAAGTAATAAAGTTCTTTGTGTGACAGAGGAGTTCTGTGTCTTCTGCCAGCATCCATGAAACTGTGGCACGCTCATTTGTTAGCTAGATGCTTCACAGCTCTCAAAAACATATAAAACAGCCTACTCTCTTTAAAAAGGGGTCAATCTACTTAGCGAGACTACTGATGGACTAAATCCATGTGTACATATGAAAAATAAAGCATTTAATAGAACATAAAACTTTATCTAAAACATATGAAATATTAATTTGATGTGATCTAATAACATTATCATTTTTAATTCTAAGATGAATTACTTGTAATATATATTCCTCAATTCAATTGTGTAAATTTTTGAATAGCTATATATATTTAAAGGCTATTGTCAAATGTATATTCTTCTAATTAGAAAAAAATCTATAAACTTAGAAAAAAGTTTACCTCTTTTTAGAAACCTTCCTCCCAGGTGAGGAGAATATTTACATAATTAACCACTTCTTATAGCTTATCCCAGGGCTATTGATATTTAAAGTTTCACAGATTGAAAGCCATTTTCCACTTAAAAAATTAATCCTAGAAGGCTGTAATATAAAAGACAGATAATAACATGTTTATGTAGAAAAATCAGAATTGTCATACATTGCTGGTGGTGGTGTAAAATTGTGCAGCCATTTCGGAAAACAGTTTAAGAAACTTACACACAAAATATAATCTAGAAATTCTACTCCTGATTATATACCCAAGAGAATTACAAGGATGTATCCACACAAAAAATCTGTACACAAACGTTTATATTAGCATTATTTATAATAGCCAAAAAGTAGAAGAAATGCCTACTAACTAATGAATGGATAAACCAAATATAGTACATCCACATAATAGAGAATTATTTGACCATAAAAAAGAGAAAAAGTACTGATACATGCCAGTACATGAATATACCTTGAAAATATTATACTAGGGATGAGCACTGAGTGTTATGTAGAAACTAATTTGACAATAAACTATTTGTAAAAAAAAAAAAAAAATAAATAAAGTTACATCTCAAAAAAAAAAAAAGAAAATATTATACTAAATGAAAGATACCAGTTACAAAAGGTGACATATTATTCTATTTATGTATGTAATATATTTTATAATTCCATTTATATGAAATGCCTGGAATAGAGAAATCCATAAAATCAGAGAATAAATTAGTGGTTGCAAGGTACCCTTCCCAGGCCACTTTTTAAAAATGTGGGTTAATTTCTTCCTAAGTGATCTCATAGTCCCTATATTTACCACTATTGTGTATTCTCTACACAGTGTTACAAATTTTTTTAATCTCTAAGCAATTTTGGTACTGAGATTGTTCCATGTTTTGTTACTGAATCTCCAGCGTTTTGAATCATTTATTCATTCAATATACAGTTTTGAGTAGCTACCATATGATAGGCCATAGGGACACAATAGTACCCAAAACAAGATCCCTGTCTTGTGGAATTTAATTCTAATAATTACATAGTATGTTTTCAATACGTATTTTTAATACATGAATAAATGTAAAAGTAAACATATATGTTCTTTATTTTAAAATCAATTGACAGTTCATAAAAGAGTGGTTACATTTAAAATAAAATGCTTAAGTGGAAGTGAATACTTGATCTTTTTGAATTTATACTCATCAGGGTTCATCAGATTCATAATTTTAACCATACATAGATGTCAACCCTCTTACCAAATTTATTCCATTTTACAATATTAAAACACATCATTCTAGATTCCAATAATTCTATTCACAAATAGTGATAAGAAGCACTCAAGCTGTTAAAATGAAAGTGAAACTCCAAAGGCAAAATAAAAATCCACTTGGATTATCTGCATGATTAAACTTATATCACCTCTAAAATAACAAAATATGTAGAGGGTGCATTCACTGCTTAGTTCTAAAGCAATCTGTAGGTAGTTAGGGACTCATAAATATCCTATTAAAATTAATTATAGCACTAACCAATTTAATGCAATATGAAAAACCACAATTGTTTCAGCATTTATCATACCATAATGATGCCTTTCAATTATAGTGAATGAAGTCAACATACGTACACAATCCATTAAATCCATTTTGTTAAACTTTAAGGTACTTATAATTAGTCATCTCTTACATAGCATACTTGCATAAGCTTCTTTTTCTGTAACCTTCCAGATTAGGAATTAGATTAAATAAACTATATGCCTCCTTTAAATCTACAATCTATGATTCAATTAATTTAGTTGAGCTACCTTCACCCAAATGTGTTAACACTTTAGAAATACATATTTTTAAGATAGCATTTTAGCATATTCTTCTGAAGAACGATAATGTCCTGCAAACTATGAAAAATTGGCTTATGGTAGGAGAAGGAAGGGTCAAAAAGTTTACAAAATATTATATTTTAAAAATTGACATAGTCATTTTCCTGAATGAATTTTCAGATCCTAATTAACCTGACATATGACCGATTCTCAAGTAGTTCCCATTCAACTGTAGGATTTTCTTTAACATACCCTATATTTTTCACAAAACTCAATTAAGTAAACTATTCGATTAACTACACTACTCATCTATAAAATTTCTAAATAAAAAATATTGAACATAAATCTTTTATAATACTCAGTCTTTTTAGAACATAATAAACTTGAATTTCAATAGATACGGTTTTGTGATTTAGAGCCAAAGTCAACAAACCTCTTCTGTAAAGGCCAGATAGTAATTATTTTGGTGGGATATACAAACTGTTAATAACTACTCATCTCAGTTGTCATATCATGAAAACAGCTGTAGACCCTAATAAATAAATGTGCATGATCATGTTTGAATAAAACTTACCTTAAAAAATCAGCAGTGGATCATACTTTGCCACTCTCTGTTTTTCAGACAGTGGGAATTGATCCTCAAATAAAAGTTAAATCTGCTGTGAAAAACTGCCTTAAATAAGCTATGGGTTGATGGCTTAGGAATAAATTAATTATCATTCTATTCAATTAAGATTTCTGGCCTTAAAATATAATTTAAATCTATCAATCTCAATATTGTAGTGTTTTCCTCAAAGAAGCGATTTACCTTCCAACATAGGGCATTGTATTGTTGAGTTGCCATTCTTTCATTCATTTAAAGCACGGGTGAAAAAGTTCTATATTAAATTGTAATATATTCTGATTTTGATGTACACAAGGTTTAAGAACTCCCCTTATGTTCTTAAACAATCATATTAAAAACAGAAAGATTCTTGCTATATATTTTTTTTTTTTTTACTTCACAACAATTGGGATTTTTGTTTTAGACCACCTGGAATGTGTTTACTCCTCAAACTCTTCAATTAAAAAAACAAACCAACCATGAAATAATGCTATATTATTTCATGAGCCATTTGGAAAAACATTTTCGCATTTGACTTCATTTATCTATCTTTATCTAGGACTCTTTCCTTGAGTCATTTTCAGCTCTTATCCAAACAGCATGCTTTTATCCTGGAAGGAGGAAAAATATAACAGTACTTCAGTTCTCTAAGGTGTTTCCCTCCTGTGGTACCAATATCCTAAATTAAGAGGCTTCCACTGAAAGTGTTCAAGATTTTGTATCAAAGATAGGACAAGACACAGCAGTTAGTCCAAGAGAAGGGCAAGTGAGCAGTGTGGTAGTAAGTGGGTTAATAGGAAAACTAGGGCACTGAGGATCATGCTTCAAAACAGCAATCTCATCACACTGACAGGTGGCATCAAAATCCCCAAAATTGGACTGCTGCTGCCGATACCTGCGGCTGCTCTTACTGCCCCAATTCTACAGTCATCTGTGGCTCCAAATGAGACATAGCAAACAGACATAGCAAACTCACACTATTCCTTAAAATGTTTTCAAACTAAATTTTATAAGTCAATTACCTTCTATGACAAAAGAAAAATAATAATCGTTTCTAACCATTTAAACTGAATCATTTACTTTTTTTGTGAGGTCTTATTTAAGAGAACTGAAATACTATGTATATCATTTATTATTCTAGAATGTTATTCTTATAGACATTCAATAAACAAACATACTAAAATATTAAAATATATTTGCCATTAAATAGAACACTTAAACATACTGATTCAATTAATTATTGAAAATTGGTATATCTCTTTATTTTAGAAGAGGATTGTTATGAATCACCTCTACTAAATAGGGACTTTTAGTATCTTGTGTAAAAAGATCATATACTTGAGAAATTTTCAGATGCAGAAAGTACTTTTAGGAAAAAAAATGCTAAGTCAATTTATTACTAGTTTAATTTATATGGGAGAAATATATCTTGCATTTGCCTGCTTTTCTTTCTCCAAACAAATGTGAATTGTCAAATGGAACTAAAATAATTGTTTTGCATAGAAAACAGCTATAAACATATTAATGGTTTAAATCACCACCTGGAAAAAGAACTTCATCACCAAAATTACTTTAAAAATGCATAAGAAAAAATTTTATTCCTCCCCTATAATTATAGGAAGCTTATAACAATAGATACTAAATTACATTTTACTAAATTGACCTAAGGTATAAAATGCCGGCAAAGTATATCCACTCTGCAATAAAATACATTTTCAAGTTGTTCAGTATAAAAGCTATTGTTTTTTAAACATTTTATCTAATGTTAAAAATGAGATATAGTCTCACAACTAATGCCTCATATGGCAAAGGGTAATTTTTATTAATTTTTCAACATCTGTCTCCTCATAAATAAGAAATATCAACATTAAAAAAAATGTTAAAGATTTAGAAATCAACATTGCTTAAGATTTCACAACTTAATATTACTGAGATTTCATTATATTTAGATTCCCAAAGGAGAGTTGCAATACGCTACAAAATGAAAAATGTGATAGGCAAAGAGATGTTAAGTCAGGTCTACATAAATACAGACAGTATGCCATCAGCAGTTTTGTAAGACATTTAAATCCTTACATAAAAGTCTATAGTATATTACTAATATATGATTACTAAATATCTAGAAAGGACTGATTTCTAAAGTATAGGATGAACTAACTCACTATGAAAGCATCTAAATGTTCTTTAATTTTTTTCCCATAAGCCTAATCAGTTGGTAGATAGAAAAGATGCTATAGATATTGCATAAAAGGGTTTTAAGTGAGAAATTAGACATTTTTGTCACACGGTTTTTTTCATACAAAAGTGAAAAATGATGGTAAATTCGTATCTTGTACGAATCTTTAACATTGGTGCTAAAAAATGTCAAGCTAGTGAAAGGACTCTGCTGCTATTGTCCTTTCATTGCAGAGAAAAGGGGAAATGCATCAAAAATACATGGAACCTCTTTTCAAAATTACACTTGCTAGGGCCACCTTGTTCAGTGGATGAGGCACATGGTGATGGAAGAATGAAAAGGCACAGGGACATGTGTATCTTGAAAAGTCTTTCCAGGTGAATATACATAACCCTCAATAGCCCATCTGCTAGCTTACTGTGGCATCCCTCAAAGTTGAATTCCTGGTCCTCTTTAATTACATATATTATTCAATTATTTGGATGAATAACATAAAACCTTCTGGATCATAGCCTTGGTGATGTTATACCTGTTCAATATACCTTTGAGGAGGATTCATAAAAATGGGGACTTAAAACGTAAGTTGTGGAGAATTGTTACTGGATCCATATGAGATATTGTAGAAAAAAACAACATTAAAATTAGGTAGATAAGAGGTCAAAAGATGGATAGTTTACATATGGGTCAGATTTAATAATACAGTGTATGTAGCAGACACTTTCCTGTGTACTTTGCATATATATTAACTCATATATTCCTTATAACATCTCCATAAGCTAGGTGTTATAATTATCCCCATTTTACAGATAAGAAAAGAATAGTACAAAAAGGAAAAGCAACTTGCCCAAGACCATAAACTATTAAATGGTGGATCAAAAATTTGGACCATCAAATTCACACTCAATCACAAAGAGTTGTGGCATTTTTATACTCAGCCTGGCCACTCTTCCCTGACCTGTTTTCAAGTGCAGAAATAAACTGGACACTGGAAAATGGGTAGCCAATGAAAAGCTTGGAGAGTTAGCTAATGCCATAACCAAGACTCAAATAATGTGGATTTGTTTAAAAGATGGATTTCAGGGGCGCCTGGGTGGCTTAGTAGGTTAAGCGTCAGACTTTCACTTAGGTCATGATCTCGCGGTTTGTGGGTTCGAGCCCCGCGTCGGGCTCTGTGCTGACTGCCAGCTCAGAGCCTGGAGCCTATTTCAGAGTCTGTATCTCCCTCTCTCTCTGACCTTCCCCTGCTCACGCTGTCTGTCTCTCTCTCTCCTAGAAATAAATAAAAATATTTTAAAAATAAAAAAAATTTAAAAAGATGGATTTCAACCTATAAAGTGAAAATTACTAGAGTTAAATGTGAAGTCTTACATTTAAGTGCCTCAAAGATATCCATTTCCAGCCACAATGAAGGAACAAGTAAAGGATTAGCTCTCTTATCATAACTAGAAAACTAGACAACTACTTATTTTTAGGCAGTGAAATACTGTGAACCTGAAAACAAGGTAAGTCTTAGGACTGTCCACGTTTTCTGCCTAGAAATACTTTGCAGAAGATTAAGAAGCACAGTAGTTGTGATCAGCTGCAGAATTTGAGAAGGCTAACACTAAGGTTGCTGGGTTTTGCAGGAGTGAATACAGGGAAGGAGGAGCTTCACGCAAAATTAACTCCAGCTATCTGCATAAAGGTTTTCTTGGACCTTTAGATGCATACTAAGCTGTCCATGCTCAGGGTGAGACTCCACAAGGTGAGGTAGAGCATTGCAATCAGGAAACAAAACAAACACAAAGTGAAAGACTAGTGGCACTCACAAATAAATAAACCATCTGCCAGTACAAAGCACAGTATACTTTAAAGAAATACCATAGAGGCACCTGGGTGACTCAGTCAGTTAAGCATCAGACTTTAGCTCAGGTCAGGATCTCACAGTCCATGAGTCCAAGCCCCATGTTGGGCTCTGTGCTGATAGTTCAGAGCCTGGAGCCTGCTTTGGATCGGTGTCTCCCTCTTTCTCTGCCCCTCCTCTGCTCATTCTCTCTCTCTGTCTCTCTCTCTCTCTCCTTTAAATAAAGATTTAAAAAAACCCAATACAGTAAATCCATATATGCATCCTTGTAGCAGTCACAAGGTTCAGCAGCTAACCAAAAATAGCTATAATGTGAAGAAGCAGAAAAATGTAACACATAACCAGAAGAAAGATAAGACAATAGAAACAAGCTTCAAAAGGAAAAAAAAAAAGAAAAGAAAATTACTTGAAAAAGACTTAAAAACTTAGAAATAGATTCAAGTATTTTTAAGAAAAATATGGACATAATGAGTAGAGAAATGGGGAGGGGCAAATAAACCTCTAAAACCAAAAACCTCAGTATTCAAAATGGAAAACTTACTGGGAGGGTTTAATAGATTAGAAATTGCAGAAGAGATCACTAAATTTAAAGTCAAAGTAATAGAATCCACACTGAAAAGGGTGAAAAAAGAAAGGCTAAAAAAAGAAGAAAGACATTGACTTGAGGGACAATATCAAGCTATCTAATATAAATTAGAGTGCCAGATTTTTGAGGTGGGGAAGGAGAAAATATTTGAATAAAAAAATTGCAGAAAAATGTCCAGTGTTAATGAACAAAAGTCCACAAATCTAAAGAGCTTATGGAACACGAAGTAGGATGAGAGGGGCAAATAGAAGTATATTATAAAATTCTTACAATATATATGTAATAGCATAATTTTACTTGAATGTACTGACAGAGTTAAATGCATATTGTAAGCCCGAGAGCAATCATTTTGGGAGAAACGGAGGCAGAAAAAGAATGTATAAATAATAAACTAATATGGGAGGTAAAATGGACCCTAAACATAATAAATAATATGAAAGAGGGAAAGAGACAAAGAATAATAAAATTGAAAATAGAATATGGTAAATGTATAATAAATATCAATATTTAAGTATGAATTAGAACAGCATATAAATCAATAGAGTAGATAAGTACCCACTATGTATTAGATAACTTATACTTAAAATTTTTTTAATGTTTATTTATTTTTGAGAGGGAGAAAGCGAGCACGAGCAGGGAAGAGGCAGATCGAGAGAGGGAGACACAGACTCTGAAGCAGGCTCCAGATTGTGAGCTGTCAGCAGAGTCCAACACAGGGCTCAAATTCATGGACCATAAGATCATGACCTGAGCCAAAGTCAGATGCTTAACCAACTGAGCCACCCATGTGCCCAAACATACTTTTAATGTAAAGACGAACTGGTTAAAAAAAAAGGGGGGGATGGGAAAAGCTGGAGTGGCTATAGTGTTATAAGACAAAATAAGCTTTGAGACAAGAAATATTAATAGGGATTTTAAAAAGGATATTTCATAATCATAAAGAGGACAATTTATCAAGAAGACATTAACAAACTAATTGTGTATACACATAATAACAGAGCTTCAAATTCACATTGCTGAAAATTAAAGATGTAAATAATGAAGAGATTTACCAGGTTGATAACTTGGCTGACACAACACTGTTAATATTTCAATTTTTCTCAAATCACTTTATACATCTAATACAATCTTACTCAAAATTCTAATTGGTTATGTTGTAGAATTGGCAAGTTTATTTTATTTTTGAAAGTGATGACCAGTTTAAAAAAAAAAAAAAAGAACTGGAAATACTTTAACTACATTAATTAAGAAAAAAAGACTTAAAAACCAAAATGAGAAATGGCAGAAAAATCAATACAATAGAGGATAACAAATAACAGAATACTACAATCATACACTAACAAATCAGATAACTTAGAAAAAAAAACAGATAATTCCTAAAAACAGAAAAGTTACCAAGATTAAATCATGAATCTTGAATCCAAAAATTAGGAAAATTTTTAGGCCAATAAGAAGAATGAAAGTTGAATTAGAAATCAAAAGTCTCCCAGCACAAAAAAGCCTAAGACAATATGGTTTGACTGGTGAATTCTATCAAACATTTTAAAAAATAATTAATTTACAATCTCTATCAATATCTTCCATGTTAAAAGGGCACCTGGGAGGCTTAGTCAGTTAAGCATTTGACTTCGGCTAAGGACATGATCTCAAGGTTCGTGAGTTCAAGCCCTGCATCATGCTCTCTGTTGACAGCTCAAATCCTGGAGCCTGTGTCTCCCTCCCTCTCTCCCCCTCCCCCACTCACACTCTATTCCCCTTTCTCAAGAATAAATAAACATTAAAAAATAATTTTACATATAATGGAATAGAGGAAATGCATTCAAAACCAGTCCATGAGTCTAGTACTAACTACTCTGATACTAAAGCAGGATTAAAACAAGAACAAAAAAGTCTAGTTTGTCTGAAATATATATCTACTATTGCTACTATGACTTCTTTTTGACATAGATTTGGATGATAAATGTTTCTCTACCTCCTCATTTGGAAAGTTTAGTTTAAAATTTATATTGAAATTCAAGGGGCATTAAAAAGTGAATATAATTTTAAAAGACAAAAAAAATAGGACTAATATATTTGTTTCAGGACTTACTACAAAGCTAGTGTAATCAATATAGTTACAATGCTGTAAAAGATAGACAAATAGTTCACTAAAACAGTGTCTGGTTAATAGATTCAACCTTATATAATCAATTAATTTTTAATCAAATTAATTTAAGGTGAGTATATAAGGAAAAGAATGTCTTCACCAAATTCTGTTGAGCAACTGACCCAGTAATTCTACTACCAAGCATTTGCTAAGAGAAATGAAAACCTGTGTTTTCTTTATTTTTTAATGTTTATTTATTTATTTTCAGCGGGGGGGGGAGGGGGGGTGGGGACAAAAGAGAGGGAGAGTAAGGATCCTAACCAGACTGCATGATGAGTGGGGCTCAATCCCAGGATCATGAGATCATGACCTGGGCTAAATTCGAGAGCTGGCTGCTTAAATGACTGAGCCACTCAGGTGCTCCAAAACCCATGTTTTCAAGAAGATTTATATGTGAATCTTCATATGAGGTTGATTCATAATGGTTTCAACCTGGAAATAATCAAAATGTTACTCATCAAGAAAATGGATGAGCAAGCTGGTATGTTGCAAACAATAGAACACACTCAGCAACATTCAGAAACAAATTAATGATATAAATAACACAAATCGATTTTAAAAGTATGTTGCACAAAAGATGTCAGACTCACAAAACTATAGGATTCCATTTACATGAAGTTCTAAAATAAACAAAATGAGAGGCGCGTGGGTGGATCAGTCGGTTAAGCATCTGACTTCAGCTCAGGTCATGATCTCACAGTTCATGGGTTTCAGCACCTCGTCAGGCTCTGTGCTGACAGCTACCTCAGAGTCTGGAGCCTGCTTCAGATTCTGTATCTCCCTCTCTCTCTGACCCTCCTCTGCTTGCACTGTCTCTCTCTCTCTCTCTCGGAAATAAATAAAACACTAAAAAAATAAGTAAAATAAATAAATAAATAAAATAGACAAAATGATCTACAGTAATGGAATTTTGATCAGTAGTTTCAGTAAGAAATAGTGGTAGGATTGACATGAAAAGAGCATGAGAGAACTCTAGGGCATGATGAAAATGTTTTATATCTTATTCATGGTGGTGTTTAAATAATTGTTTATATTTGCCAAAGCTCAGCACATTTTCCACGTAAAATGGGTGCATTTTATTATATATCATATATAAATTATACCTCAATACAGCTGATAAAAAATTCAAGGGGATAGGGTAATACTAGCTTTGTTTCATTACCTATAAAAAACTTCAGTTGGTTTTGTTAGTTGCACATTCAATTTAATCCAAACAGCTACCACCAAATAATAATAATAATAATAATAATAAATAAGAGACTTCTTACATGTGAGGTTGTTTGAATAAAAATACTGTGGGGCACCTGCGTGGCTCAGTCGGTTAAGTATTCAACTTTGGCTTAGGTTGTGATCGCATAGTTTGTGGATTCAAGACCTGCATTGGGCTCTGTGCTGACAGCTAGCTCAGAGCCCGGAGCCTGCTTCGGATTCTCTCTCTCTCTCTCTCTCTCTCTCTCTCTCTCAAAAGTAAACATTAAAAAAGAAAAAGGAAAAAAAGAAAGAAATGCTGTAACTAGGTGCCTGGGTGGCTCAGTCAGTTAAGCATCTGACTTCGGCTCAGGTCATGATCTCGCAATTGGTGAGTTCCAGCCCCACATCGGACTCCCTGCTGTCAGTGCAGAGCACACTTTGGATCCTCTTTCCCCCTCTCTCTGCCCCTCCCCCACTTGTGCTCTCTCAAAAATAAATAAAACATTAAAAAAAAGAAATGCAACAACTATAGGTCAAGAGTTAGTATTACCGACTTTGGCAACATGACCAAGTGTAATATTATGTCCAGGTTTGCATCCTTATGTTAAGTGGGTACTTTAAGATGCTGCTGCTCTTAATGAAGGATCTCAGAGAGAAGTTTAAGGTGGCTAAGATTGCTTTTAGCCTGGGAAAGAGGAAACCTGGGATCTTGTGGCTGTCCTAAAATAAGTTAATGTGGCAGGGACAGTTCGATGCTCCATTGATTTCCTCCTACCCCCTTATTAACAGAATCTCAGTTTCATTGGATATGGTAGTGTGCCCAGGTATGAAAATTCTTTTCCCAAACTCCATTTTAGTTAAGGCCAATGAAATATAAGCAAAAATGTGTGGGCAAGACTTTAAGGAAAGACCTTAAAAGATCAGGCAGACTTCATGGACTTGGATCTCACACTCTTCCTTCTGACTCAAGTGCTGAAGTCCTCTCTCACCAACATAAGTTAAACGCAGAGACTTTAAGTATAATTATTTTTGAAATGCTGAATTTACACCAAGGCTTCTACTCAACTACTCGTTTTGTGAGAAAAACCATTTGAACAAGTCCACTGTTTATGTTGTTTGTTACTATAGGTAGGAAAAACACAAAACCCCTAAATGATGCAAGGTAGATTATGAAGAATGCACAGATATATTTACTTTGATTTCAGAATAGTGTGAGTGACTTACAGATAAATAGGTACTTGGTCAATATAAGCAAGTTTTTAACGGTGGAGTTCGCAGCAACCGAATGGGCTTTCTAACAGTGTAGTGACTTTTATTGTGCTACAGCACTTCAGTAGAGTCTGTAGAAAGTGTCAGCCATACTAGAGGAAGTCAGCCTGAGCAGTGGGTAAGAAATTCTTGAGCTAATTCCTAAGGTTATTCCTTTAAACTCTAAGTATGGCTGAGTTTCTTTGAGACTAATTGCATTCGCTTATTTCTTGTTGTGATGGGAATTTGGCCTAAGGAAGTAAAACTATTTTGCCTCAGTATGGTAATATTTCTTCTAGAAACTATTAGGAGAGTAGAAGGTGCTCTTTTGTGGATATAGTTTTCTAAAGGTCACATAGGACTTCCAGGTATTACAGATTCTGAAAGATGAATGATAGCCATTTTAGTGATCATCAAATCATTTCCAAAGGACTTGTATAGCACACAGAATGGTTTGTAAATAATATTATCCATAATATTCATTGATAGTCCCTTTAGAATTCTAAATTCAGCATTTTATGAAACATCGCACATAAAAAAGAATTTTTAATAAAGCTAAATACAGAGAAAAATAAGAAGTTAGGTACCGCAAATGACTAGACCCATTATAATTTGAAATTTTGTTAATTTGTTAATAAGCCAAATCATTCTTTTGGGATACCACATTCCATACTTTTGAAATCACCCTTCACCCTTTATCAGTACATATGGTTCAATGATTCACATTTTTAATCGAACAGTCGTTTTAGACATTTCAGTGACTCTAAATATGGCAATATTATGACATTCAGGGCCAGAGAGCAAGGGTTTTAACTTACTTCCAGTTGAAAGTAAAGAGGTTCTCAAAAGCTGTCAGCATTTTTTCTTTATGTTCTGAAAGCTGCCTGAACTTGTCAGTTTGCTTTCACTGCACTTTCATTGAAATAATGCAAGGAAAAAAGTACAGTGTCAACACCTTTACATTTCTTTGTAACAGGGTAGAGATGTCAAAGGACCATAGCATGTTGGAATCAGAAGAGTATTTAGATTTCATTAAGTTCAGGATCCCCATTTTATTTATAGGACAGCTGTAAGTCCATGGGACGTCTCAAACCAACACACATAGTAACAGAGCAGATCTAAAACTATCATGTGACACCCGAGGCTGCTAGTCATCTGTCTCTTAAGAAGCACATAGAAAAAGAAATTTTGGATATCATACTCCCTATTTATTGCCAGTAATTGTAAATCCTAGTCATATTTTTATCCTTAAAACAAAAGATTAAAAGCAGAGGTAGTTTATAATTATAATTTTATAGAGATTTATGATTCACAAACGCATTTTATCAAATAAGTCTCCAATATTCCATTTTCTTATATTGGGTGCTTTAGAAAGAAAAAGAACCAAAACCCATTTTATTAAACTTTTATATTAAAATCATAGGTAACAATAATGGGAGATTTCTCCCATTATCTTTGCTTTCCTACTAACATAGTATCAGATAAATGACTTCCCAGGAAAATGGATAGAATAACATTTTTTTCTATTTTATTCAGGGTTGACAATGAGCAATGTCTGAATATTGGGATAATAATTCTTTTATCCTTTGTAGTCAGACTTACTTTGTGCAGTGGCAACATGATCAGACAAGCAACTCTCAGATGACATGTGACAATACCACATTCAATCTTAGCAAGCAGCGCCTCAATTTCACACTTGTGGTAGGCTGGATTAACCCAATTATGTTTTGGAGGTTAAGGGAAACTTTACATTTGCAGAACACCATCCTTCAGAGACCAGGAGGTAGGATGTTGTTATCTCAAAAGCATCTCATGGAAGCGAAAGATCAGTTAGTTATTAAATTTTAGCACACCATCAGATGGAGGGTTTTGAAGGAAGTGGGTATGATTCTATAATAATGAACTCTGACTTCTTCACTTGGATCCTCAGAAATGTGCAAAACTTGAGACTTTCATTTAGCACACCTGTCAGGTAAAATATTTCCAGTGTACCAGTTCCGAGTTCTTGGTTATAGCACGGGGTTGGGGAGTGGGGGTTTAATCCCATATATGTGTGTGTGTGTGTACTGTCCTTCTAAACTATAGAAAGAGGGGCACCTGGGTGGCTCAGTCAGTTAAGGGTCTAACTTTGGCTCAGATCATGATCTAGAGCTTCTCTAGTTGAGCCCTGCGTTGGGCTCTGTGCTGACCACTGAGGGCCTGAAGCTTGCTTTGGATTCTGTGTCTCACTCTCTCTCTGCCCCTCCCTGACTTGTATGCTCTCTCTCTCTCACTCTTTCTCTCTCTGTCTCTGTTTCTTTCTCTCTCTCAAAAATAAATAAAACATTTTAAAAATTAAAAAAACAAAGTGAAAAAAGAACTAAACCAAAACCAGGTAAAGAATCAAGTTTATAAAATCAAGTTTATAACCATTTTCATTACAGATTTCAAATTTATTGGACACTTTATAAATTATGATAAATTCCTTTTACATCAAATCCTTATCCTTAATTATTAAATACATCTTTATCTTTTATATCTCTTAGGTTTTAGATCATCCAATTTCAAATGTTCACCACACTCAGGAGAACGTATACTTTTCTCTTTTTTTAAGTATATTTATTTATTTTTGAGAGAGAGAGATAGAGAGAAGGAGAGTGAGAGAGAGGGAGCATATGCACAAGCTCAGGAAGGGCATAGAGAGATAGGGAGAGAGAGAGAATCTTAACCAGGCTCCATGCTCAGCTTGGAACCTGACACGGGGCTTGACCCCATGACTCTGGGATCATGACCTGGGCTGAAATCAAGAGTCAGACTGAGCCACCCAGGGGCCCCAGAAGAACATATGCTTTTACACTTGTTTTTTTAATTTTTAATTTTTTTTAATGAGAAAGTACACATTATTTCAACTTTATGGGATACAGAAAACTTACAAAATCTAGTTTTATATAAATTTATCAAAATGAAAATGAGGCCATAGATGATTTAATCTTCCTGAAAATAGAATAGGATTCAAAACCACAAGACTTCTGTTCTGACTTTGCCATTTTAATAGAGGTGTGGCTTAAGGCAGTTTACAAAAACTGTGACTCGCAATCAGTTTCCTATAATGTATAATGGGGATAATAATATTTTCTAAATGAGTTTTGCAAAAATTAAACAAAGTAATGAAATGATATAATCTGAAAGAATGCATGTCAATATTAATTTGATATTAATATGTAAAAACAAATGAACACTGTAACTTGTCACTGCAATTAACTAATAAATATACCATTTCTTATGTGTTCTCAAGTAAAATCTAGATTAATTCCTGAAAACATTCACTATATAATTTTCAGATACATTTGCTTCATTGTTCGTCTTAAAAACATTGCTAATGATATGCAATCAAATATATCATCCATTCAGTTGTCCCAGAATGAGTTTCTTAGTAGTGAATGGAGTAGATCACATGAAATGTAGAGCTATATATTACATAATTCTCTTTAAGCAGTTTTTTAAAAAAAGGTTACTTTAATACAGACAACATCAGATTTCCAGTAGAAATATATTTTCTCCATGTTACCAGATGGAGTTAGAAGGAATATGAGTTAAAAAGTTTAAAATTGTCAGTTTGATTTCTCTCCCCTCTAAGTAAGCCTTTTTCAAAACTACTATGTGATATATCTTTTGAACGCATCCCTACACTCATTTTATTGTCATAAATACTTTAATTTTAATTAAATAAATATAAATTTATATTTTGTTCCAAATACAGGGTACTACACTCATCCACCATTTATAGTTGGCTCAAAAGAAGGTTGTTTTTGCTTTCACAAATGGAGATTAGGACTACATTAATTTAGATAAGAAAGAACTGAGGGGCACCTGGTTGGCTCAGTCTATTAAGTGTCTGACTTTGGCTCAAGTCATGATCTCCAAGTTGATGAGTATGAGCCCCACATAAGGCTCTGTGCTGACAGCTCAGAGCCTGGAGCCTGCTTTGGATTCTGTTTCTCCCTCTCTCTTTACCCCTTCTCTGCTCATACTCCGTCTCTCTCTCTATCTCTCAAAAACAAATAGTAAAAGAAATTTAAAAAAGAAGGAACTGATGGGTGTAGGCATTCTTTGGGGACATCAAGCATATGTCTTAGCTACTGTCTTCCAAAAATAATTTCCTTGACTACAGCCTGTGTGTGAGTTGGCTCAGGGGGAATATAAAAAATAAAATTGAATAATATAAACAAGAATTTAAAAGATAGTAGATAACTTGTGACATCACTTCCAAATCTGCAACCCAAGGAAATTACATGGCTAGGAGACTGCTATTCAATTTCTTAGATATAGTATCTGCTCCATTTCTCTCATTGTCTTCCCTTTGTCTATTCTTTCCTTCCTTCACTACCACATTCTCTTCTTTTGGTTTGCAATCTTCCTCACCAATGATGTTAAAATGGAACTAATCTTTTAGTTTTGTTTTATAAATAGGGATAAAGAAGTATATTTCCTGTTCTTAACAAAAGAAAAAGAATAAGGAAAAGAGAGGGAGGGAGAGAGAGAGAGATGAGTTAGACCTTTTACTTTCTAAGGCAAGGAAATGGGAGAAAGACAGTAAAAGAAACACAAAAATAGAGACAGAATCTTTTTTTAAATGTTTATTTATTTATTTTTAGAGAAAGGGAGAGAGAGAACATGCACATGTGAGCAGGGGAGGGGCAGAAAGAGAGAGGGAGAGAGAGAATCCCAAGTTGGCTCTGTATTCTCACCACAGAGCCCAACTCAGGGCTGATCTCATGGTTCATGAGATCATGACCTCAGCTGGAATCAAGAGTAGTCCAGTTACCAGACTGAGACACCCAGGTGTCCCCAAATTTTATTTCATAAAGGGAAGAAAACCCACTTAATAAACATCTATTTTGCCATTACCATGCACACACTTGAATTGTAAAAACACACAGTTATAATTTATAGCATGAGATAAATTCTACATCCATTTAAAAGACATGGCATATGAGAAAGGATACAGCAGAGTTCTAGAAAGAACTCCTCAAAAGTAGTGATATGGCAACATACACAAAAATTAAGTACAAATTTGAGAGGCCAAGTAGAGGCATAGAACCAGCCACTCACCATGGAGACGAATATAAGAAAGAAAAAAAACCTAAGAGGTCATATGGGTGGTCGAATACTCAAAGGAGTGTCAGAAAATGGGAGGAAAGGAAATTTCGGGAAGGCTTTTATTAAATAAATATTTTAAAAAGTTTCCCTAAACTGAAAGACATGTGTATCCAGATTAAAAATATCCACTGAGAGGTGTGGAAAAAATTGATGGAAAAAAGATCCATTGTACTTTATCATATATTAAAATAGATGTGTGTGTGCGTGTGTGTGTGTGTGTGTGTGTGTGTGTGTGTGTGTATGAATATCCATCCTAAAAGTTTTCTGGAGTAAGAAGTGAAAAATAGGCCATCAAATAAAAACTGTCAGGGATTATAATAGCATTAAATCTTTTAATAGTAACATTGTAAGGTGAAAAGTACAAGAAAATTATGAAGAAAAAAATACTTCTAATTTAAAATTGTACGCCTAGTCAACATACCAGGGAAGTACGTGGCTGAATATACATTTTCAAACATTCAATGCCTCATCACTTTTACAACCTACTACTCCTTTCTTGGAAGTTACTAGAGAATATTTTCTTCCAAAATGAAGAAGTAAACAAGGAGTTATATTACATGAGATCTAGGAAAAATACAAGAGAGAAACAAAGGGAATCATTAGGCTGTTTACAAAACAACCATGATAAAGCTAAAGAAAGTAAAACAGTGATTCCAAAAAGATGCCTTTAGGTTAAAGGAATGGAATTGAGAGATTATCTAACATATCTGTATGTATTTAAATATCTCACAGTAGGGTTGAAAAAGTTGGGAAAGAATTTATGGCAGAAATCTCAAAAACTAAAAATGTGAAATAGAGCAATTAAAGAATCACAGAAGAAATTAACATAATTAGATTTTACTGCATGGCAAACTGTAAATAATGCTTACATAGTTATAAAAATGAAAAGACTACTGACTTATTTATAATTTTTTTATTTTTTTAATGTTTATTTATTTTTGAGAGAGACAGAGCACAAGTCGAAGGGGGTTGCACAGAAAGAGGAAGACATAGAATACAATGCATACTCCAGGCTCTGAAATGCCAGTGCAGAGGTGATGAGGGGACTGAACCCACAAACCATGAAATCATGACCTGAGCTGAAGCTGGACACTTAACTGACTGAGTCACCCAGGTGCCCCAATACTGATTTATTTAAAAATTGACACATATACCATATACAAAAATTAACTCAAAATGGATTAAAACTTCTAATGTAAGACCTAGAACCATAAAACTCCTATAGGAAAATATAGGCATTAAGCCTCTTGACATCAACTTGGGAAGGATTTTTATATTAATTTGACACTAACAGCAAAAGCAACAAAAGCAAAAATAAAGGAGCAGGACCATCTCAAACTAAAATGCTTCTGCACAACAAAGGAAACTGTCAACAAAATGAAAAGACAACCTATTGAATGGGAGAAAATAATTTCAAATCATATATCTGATAAGAGGTTAATATCCAAAATATATAAAGAGCCCATACAACTCAATAAAATAATAATAATAATAATAATAAATCAGATTTTAAAAATGGGCAGAGTATCTGAATGAATAGACATCTTTGCAAAGATGAAATACAAATGGCCAATAAGTTCATGAAAAAAATGCTCAGCATCACTAATCATCAGGAAAATTCAAATCCAAATCATGAGATATTACCTCATACCTGTTAGAATGGCTATTATCTAAAAGACAAGAAATAACCATTGGTGAGAATGTAGAAAAAAGGGAATGCTTATACAATGTTAGCAGAAACATAAATTGGTGTTGCCACTATGGTAAACAGTATGAATTTTCCTCAAAAATTAAAAATTAAAAAATTAGGATTACTATATTATCCAGCAATTCTACATCTGGGTATTAATAAAAAAAAAATACACACACACACACACACACACACACTCCCCACAAAAAACTAACTCGAAGAGATATATGAATTTCCATGTTCATTGCAGCATTATTTATAATAGTCAAGATACAGAAACAACCTAAGTATCCATCAATGAACACATGGATAAAATTGAGAAAGTAAAGAAATGAGAAAATAGGAAATTAAGGATGGAGTCTATTAAGCTCTGCTTATGCAAAGATGTCCAATCATGTCCTTTCTTAAAAAGATATCAATTCAACATTCACAAGATAGTATAAATACAGTATTTGGAAAAATATTTGACTCTTGAACAATGTCAGGGTTAAGGGTACCAACTCTCTGCAGCCAATAATCTGCATATAACTTTTTACTCTTCAAAAACCTAACTACTAATAGCCTACTATTGACCAGAAGCCCTACTAATAATATAAATAGTTGATGAATACATATTTTTATTGTTATATTGTTATATGTGTTATACACTGTATTCTTTCAATAAAGCTAGAGAAAAAAATGTTATTAAGAAAATCATAACAAGGAGAGGCACCTGGGTGGCTCAGTCGGTTAAGCATCCAGCTTTTGGTTTCAGCTCAAGTCATGATATCACAGTTAGTGAGATTGAGCCCTAGATCTGGCTCTGTGCTGATGGCATACACCCTGCTTGGGATTCTCTCTCTCCCTCTCTTTCTGCCCCTCCTCCACTCACTCGCATACGTGCCATCTCTCTCTCTCTCTCTGAAATAAATAAATAAGTAAACAAACAAACTTAAAAAAAAGAGAAGATAAAATGCACTTACAGTACTGTATTGTATTTATCAAAAAAAAAAATCCACTTATAAGTGGACCCATGCTGTTTCAACCCATGTTTCAAGGGACAACTATACAATTAATGACCAATGACACAGTTAAAATAATTTGAAGTGGTTCCTTTTAGGGAATGAGCCAAGGGGTTCTGAAGAAATAGAATTGCTTACTGTTTTTTTTCTTCCTTTCTCCCTTCCTGCCTCCCTTCCTCTTTTTTTGTCTTTTTTTCCCTTTCATTTTTCTTTTATTTCTGCTCCTAGGTTTTATGCTTCTAAACTATGTATACCTATTAATTTAATGACAGAAGTAAATAAAAAGAGAAGTCCATATAACATTTAACTTAATGAATATATCTGTATTTCATATAATTCACTTTAATTCTTCAGAGATTCTGGTGTTCTATCATTGCACTGTAATCATGCAAAAAGGAATAGAAAATTGTTATGCATATATCAAGCATCGGTGAATTTTTCAGTGCTAGGATATTGAACTTAAGGAACATAGTATGTACAAATAAATATTTGTTGACTTAATCAAATTGAATTAACAGTGTCATTATTTCTAGCTCTATTAGGTACAGTATATGGAAGCCATAAATTGAATTTTAGTTATTATCACTCAATATTTTTTTTACCAAGTTACACTTAGCACAAAGGAATGGTTTGTTGTTGTTATGATTGCTGTTTTAATTAAACTGTATAATTGTGTCACGTTTCTCTGAGAGTCTTTGAAAAATCATTAATTCAAGTGGCTATTTGCCCTTGGCAAAAGAAGCATGTAATGCTTCCCCAAGGTGATTAGTTTGGGGGAGGTCATTTTAGTAAGCTGGATAATTGTTAACTAATTATTTTAAATGATGATTGTGTTTTGGCAAGAATTGAATATTTAAGGGTAATGAGTTTAACTGATAATAGAAGATTGCTACTTTGGAGATTATACAATAACTGCTGATAACCATTTACTGCATGCAAGAAGTACTGCTAGAGAGGAATTAAAGCTGCATTTTCAATATGTTAAAAAAAAAATAAAAGATTGTTCCTTCAATGAGAAGTGTTGAAACAGCATTTAGTACCCTAGAGTAGACCCTCTGTATCATTATTTTACTGATCTATGGGTTGTATCTGGTAGAGTCCCCTCCCTAAGGAATGTGGCAAGAAGACCTCAAGATAAGAGAAGGCAACCTGGCTATGTGCTTACGTGACATCCCTCAGGACCCTGTAACATGAGACCACTCAATCAGACTGTATACAGACTATACATTACCCATATATGGGAGATAAAAAAGTAGAAAATGCATAAAGGGCTATACCACAGGCCATTTGGGACTGTTTTTCAGATACAAACCCTCTGAGCCTGTGTCGAAATGAAAAAAAATTGCTTCCTGGAAAGAAAAGTCCCAGTGTCATGACTCTCTGTGTGAAAATCCTGCCACAGTTACTTTAATAGTACTTTAACAGACTTTTGCATTCCTCATAGCACCTGACAGCTGAAGGGGCTCATCTACTCCCAAGACCAGTCATCCCAAAGGCATGGTTCTGGCACTAATTTTTAAATTATTGTGTCAAATTCTGGTGTTGTGCTTAAGTTTTCACATCTCTCTTGATGGTATGGGATTTAAGGTATTTGCTACCACAATAAAAATATTGTGTTTGTTGGACTATCATTTTGTCTCATCTATGAATTATTACTTCACTGTATTGGAGCCTGCAAGAGTAGTATAGAAGAATATAGTACAGAGGAAAATTGAGTTTACCTCCCACATTTGGAAAAATTCTAAAATATTGTTATAGCTTAATTCACATCAGAGAGAATAATACTCCATCACTTTCATAGGTTAAAACACAGTAGCTCAAGCTCTTATTCTCCTATGTGGGGCTGTCTTCTTTAGTTTTAATAGGACATTTTATCTTGTTGATTTCCAAAATAATAGAAATGAACTAAGCTCCTAATGCAGTGATTTAATCAGATTTCCTGAGGCAGTAATCATTTCCGTAAAAAAAAAAAAAAAATGGGAAATCCAAAATGCTCATGATTACAATAAAAACATAAATTGGATACTCTAAGTCAAGGTAATGAAGTTAGATAAATAAGAAAATGATTGCACATCAAAACTAGAAAAAACAAAATAAAAACAAACAAATAAACAAAACTTGCATGTATGTGTATGTATCCAGAAAGGGAGATAGAAACCAGGTCCACAAGTTGAAATCTTACAATAAACAAAATCAGCAATCCATTTATCTAAAAAAAATTTTTTGAGAGAGAGAGAGAGAGAGAGAGACAGCATGAGTGAGGAAGGGGCAGAGAGAGAGTGAGACACAGAATCTGAAGCAGGCTCCAGGCTCTGAGCTGTCAGCTCGAACCCATGAACCCTGAAATCATGACCTTTGCTGAAGTTGGGTGCTTACGCAGCTAATTCACCCAGGTGCCCCATAATCCATTTCTGCTACTGGTTAGTTCTAAGAATTTTATGGAAACCAATTAATTTAAAATTTGTTTCACTTGAGAAGTTTGTGGCTTTCATACCATGGTATACATTTCAATTCTTAATTTTTTTAATGTTTACTTATTTTGAGACCGACTGTGAGCCAGGGAGGGGCAGAGGGAGAGGGAGACACAGGATCTGAAGCAGGCTCCAGACTCTGAGCTGTGAGCACAGAGCCTAACAGGAGGCACAAAATCATGGACTGTGATATCATGACCTGAGCTGAAGTCTATCGCCCTGAGTCCTCAGGTGCCCTTCAATTGTTAAAACTCTTTTACCTTTGGGGTACCTGGATTGCTCAGTTGGTTAAGCATCCAACTTTTGGTTTCAGTCCAGGTCATGATCTACAGTTCATGGGATTGAGCCCCTCATTGGGGTCTGTGCTGAAAATGCAGAGCCTCCTTGGCATTCTCTCTTCCCCTCTCTCTCAGCCCCTCCTCTACCTGCTCTCTTGCTCAAAAAAATAAACTTAAAAAAAAAACATAGAAAACTCTTTTTCCTCTGATAATATCACAATCTAAGCGTCCTCTGCTGGTCTGGGCCAGTTTGCCCTTTGGTGCACTCTCCGCTGTTGCCAGGCTTGCTCTGTGTTGTAGGAGGGCTTGGCCTCTCTGGCAGCATTTTGCAAGATTCCATGTCGGTTGGCTTCTGGCACTAAGAGCTTTCTGCTATTGCTTATTCCTGGGTTTTCTCACCATATGCTATTTGGCTTTGCAGCTGTGCTAGCCTCTATAAAACCATTTTTATAGTCCCTTTCCTTAAAATACCTGAATTAGATCCTCCCCACCCCTGCTATTAGACCTTGATTAATATAGCAGTTATTAACACAAAGTTATCCTTTTTTTTTAATGTAAAAAGAACAGAGAATGCAGCATAATTTATGTTGCTTTATTTCTGCCAGAATCTCAACTTAGGCTCAGAACTATGAGCCATTCCACATCTAGGTGTTTGTTGTAAATACTGTACAATAAAGCCGTTAGTATGAGTGATGTCATAATTGTAAGGTGGCTGCTCACTAATAACATTAGAATCCTATCAAAATATGACATCCAATAAGGCAAAGGGAAACATCTGTGGGATACACTCTTTCTTTTAAAAACGATATGATTTTGGGGGCACCTGGGTGACTCAGTCGGTTAAGTGTCTGATTCTTGGTTTCAACTCAGGTCATGATCTCATGGTTCATGGGTTCAAGCTCTGCATCAGACTCTGTTTTGGCAGTGAGGGGCCTGCTTGGGGTTCCTCTCTCTCTCTCTCTCTCTCTCTCTCTGCATTCCCCCCTTTCATGCACTCTCTTGCCCACAAAATAAATTAAAAAAAAATAATTTTCTTTTTAATTATAACTTTCAACACCTCTATAATAATGGAATTCCAACATAAAGATTAGAAATGATCCTTCTCTTTAGCAGAGATTAAAAAATGTAGTAATAATGCTGGCAGAAATTTAAGTCAGATTTTCCTATGAAAAATCCCTTTCTCCAATAATTTCTTAGTTGTCTATGATCAATGTAACCAATTTAAGATGAGTCAAGCCTAAATAATACAGCAGCCTAGCCTGTCACTTTCCCTCAATTGATCTTTGTGACCTAATTCCTTAGTGTAGGTTACTTTTCTCATTTTTCAAAGAGTAAGGAGAAAATGGAATCCATGCAGATGGAATATGTCTATTAAAACAAGCCGAGTGGAATAAAAAAAAAGTGAGGAGAGGATATAAAACTGTATAAGGGATTATTTTTCACTTTAAAAAGAGAAGAATCCATCACTCACTGAGAGTAAAGAGAGATGATTGACTGGGAAGGCAGCACAGTTTGAAAGCGCGGTAAGCAGAGAAACTGCGGCGAACACAAGTGATCTGAGGTCCTGGGGTGGTTCCCTTTCCCCAGGGTGGCCTGACGCTTTCACGTTTGGTCCTGAGAAAGGACGAATGACAATAGGAGTGATACTAAGAACAGCTCTTCCTCATGTCAGTAGACCATCTCAGTGGCAGGAGCCCTGTTATAAATGAAATGTAGTGGCTCCAAAAACATGCCCGACTGAGAAGTTACACCTGTCGCAGGTCTTCATCTTGTGTCACCACAAGTCCCTTTGTTATCGTGGCTTCAAATTCATCTCTGTGACCCTACCCTCTCCTCACCTTCCTTTCGTCATTCACTCTGCTGCTCAGTGTATCTCACCATGACACCAATTATAACTGCTGGAGGACCTCTTCGTGGCTCCTGATGTTTCTATCTTCAATGGGAATGAAATGATATTTTCTTACTTTAGGGCAGAGGACTATGTAAGTCATTGACATTTCTTACAATTCTAGTAGCAATTTTTCAACGGGTTTCTGTCACATCAAGGGTCTTAAGGACTTTGTTCTTTTCTCTGTGTTTTAAGCCTACCACTTCCCCCACCAATTTAGTGCAGAGATGAGAAATCATTTGGTAAATACTGGTTAGGATCTTCTCCATTAGTTTCCAAGGTCCTCTATCAAACTGACCTTATAACCCGATTGTAATTTTTTTTTTTTTTTTTTTTTGCTATCTAAATATGGAGTTTTCATTCTACTCCAGTCAGGCTGTTATTACTGTGCTTAGAAATCTCATGATCTCTGTACTTCTGGTTATAATCTCCATCATGGAAACAATCTTTTTATTATCTCCCTACCCATTTATCACATTGTGGTTCAAGTTTTACTTGTCACATTAGGTAACACTTCTGGTAACTACTGCACTCATCCAAATTAAAGTGTTAACTCTTCTCTGTCCCGTTGCTGGTAATAACAGTAAGAGCTAACATTTTTTGAATCCACAAAGAGTTCAACAAGCATTAATAAAACATCGTGTTAAAGCTTTGTTTACATTAAATTCTCCCAGGCACCTTCTGGAATAGATGTTGCCATTGTTATTATTACCACTTTACAGATGAGAAAACCTAGGATTACTGTGTTTAAATAAGGTTTCTAATGTCATAGGAAGTAGCAAAGCCAGGTTATAGTCTTTGGTCTTTGAAGTCCAAGCTGGAAGTCTTAAGAATTTAGGTACAGTCCCACTTGACAATTCAAGTGACCTAAAAAATTAGTAAAGATAGTTATAATGACATCATATGTTTCCTTTATCTTCCACAATGACTATAATATTCATCCCCCTGTATTTGCTGGTTGATAGCCTGAACTGGCATCTTTTATGATACCTTAGAAGTCCATTATTACCCAAAGTGTTAATATGAAAACTTTGAATAAATCAAGTCAATTGATAAAAAAAAATGTAAACCAGTTTTCTGTTTGTTTTTGTTTTGTTCTGTTTTGTTTTAAGAGAAGGAGTGCATGTGCTGAAGAGACTGGGAGAAGGGGAGAGAGAGAGAGAGAGAGAGAGAGAGAGAGAGAATCTTAAGCAGGCTCCATGGTCAGCACAGAGCCCACAGAGGAGCTCAACCCCACAACCATGAGACCATAACCTGAGCTGACATCAAGAGTTGGATGTTCCAGGCACCTGGGTGGCTCAGTAGGTTAAGTATCCAACTTCAGGTAAGGTCATGACCTCATGGTTTGTGGGTTTGAGCCCCACCTCGGGCTCTATGCTGGCTGTGAAGAGCCTGCTTGGGATTCTGTCTCCCTCTCTCTCTGCCCTCCCCTGTTTGCTCTCTTTAAATAAAAACAAAACAAAACTCAAGTCTTAAGATACTGAGAAAATACATATGTGATAGAATCATTTCTGAATAGGAATTGTCAGCATTTTTTAGGTGGAAACAACTCTGTAATGTAACCAGACTCTGAAATATTTTCTTCCCTCTATTGCCTGAATATTACTAATATTAAGATTTTATTATCTTCCTACTATCAGTTGTAAGTTTATAAGTTAATTTTGTTTCATGCATTTAATTCTTTACCTTAATTTTGGACCATCTACCATAAGTTTCAGAATATCCTTCAGTTTGTTAAACAGTAAGGATTTCTATGTGATTTTAATTTAAGACGGGGTTGGATTATACCACTCACCCTTTCCTATGTCAAGGTATCAGCTAATATGAAAGGGTCATTGATAAGACGCATTACTGTTGCTGCTTCTGTTGGATAATTTTCTTTAAAAATGACTTACTAGATTTTTAACAGACCAATGGAAATGAAGGCTGCCAAAGGAAAAGGGAATATGGGTCTAGAAAGAGCTGTAGTTAGGTATAATAATATAAGAGTAAAATGCTTCCCTAATTTTGATTCTAGAAGCAACGTATAGATATGCAAACCACCAATGTTTTACATGTATGATGTCAACCTTCTACCTGCTGGGCAATTCCAAGTGACAGAATTTCCATATGATTCTTGGTTATCATGAGGTCACATCTTAGGCAATATTAGTTTTCATTTGACTGTTTCATAGACACTGAAATTATTTTTATATACTAAGCAGTCTGACAAAATGTGTTGAGTGAAAAACCTGCTATATTTGAAAACTAGATTCAGGGGAATTAGAGAAGATGTTTCAAAATAAGTGGCTGCTAGATTTCAAATCTTTTCCTTTCAAGCAAGCTTGTATATCAACAAAATCTAAATTTTCTTAGAAACATTTTAAGTTTCTGTGACACTGAAAATAATAGAACAACAATTGACTGAAAAGGAAGAAACCAGCTCTATTACTTAGAAGCCTTGTGACTTTGAGTAAATCACTTGGAATCAACATGCTGTCTTCTCACCCCTTGAAATTCTTTAAAATAACAGCAATGTATGATAAGATATTTATATATAAAACTAAGCTGATTTATCTTTAGGTTCTTAAGGACTTTGGAGTAATTTAGGGATCATGGAATACTCGAAACACGAAGTGACTACATACTGAATGAATACATTCTTATTCAAGCTTTCTAAAATTAAAAAGAAAAAGCATAGACTCAGATAATGCAGTCTGGAAATGAAATACATCAATATTACAAGTGAATAACAGTACAAAACCAGACATACATACATGCACACACACAATGCCTTAAAAAAAGAAAATAACAGAAACTCCGTAACGTCATCCTTTTGATTAGTGTGAATGTCCTATCTTTCTGAGTTCATTGATTTAAAAAAAGAAAAAGAAAAGAAAAGAAAACAATAGCTGGAGAAATAATGAATATCAGCTTGAGTCCAACCATGCCAGGAATAAGCGGCAGGCTTAATACTCAGTTATCTGTAAGAGCCCATATTAGACTAAAACTTCTCTTTGTCGTTTCGTTTTCTAACATACACATACACACACAAATGAAATTTCACAAAACTTAGACATAGAACATTTTCTTTTCATTCTTTCTATCATGTCTTCATGCCCCTTCTTTTAAGCTGCTGCTCAATTTTCTCTCTTCCAACTTAGTCAAAAAACAATCTTGAGCTTTACTCCCTTGTTAAAGTGCACTCCGTTAAGGTATCATTCATTGAGACTTCTTTGTATTTGTTTCTCTTTAGACTCTGAATGCGCCATGGATAGATATTGAAATGATAGTACTTTATATAAGTACCAGAAAAAAAATATTGGAAAATTTTATGTACATAAACTAACAAGGTAATAACCTTGAAGCAATGCCTTAAACCTATCTTAAACCTTGACTAAATTGTCTATAATCAAAATTTGGAGGATAGTGAAGGTGTCAGATGAGGTCTCAGGGGACTATACATTAGAACCCCTTTGTAGGATAAGGAATCCGACTCCATTTTTTTATGATTGGCTGCTGACAGCTTTTAAGTCTTACCTGTCCCTCTTCACTATGGTTCCACTTAAGGCAAGCTGGTAAGAGAGCCCAGGTGCTCTCTCCTTTGGTGCTGGAAGTTCAAACTATGTACAGGAGACCTGAGCCTGACTCCATCTCTAAATCACCAAAACAAACAAATAACCCACACCCACCCCTCACCCAGGCCAAGCCATTTTAGACTTGCTTGCAAGCTACCTGCTTTCTGCAGAAAAACTCACATGAGTAATAAACCTCTTAATACCCTCTTGGTGCATGCATGGCATCCTGAGTCTTGACCTCCAAATAAAATGTTGCCCGAGGGGTCTATCCTGCTGCTGTGGAGTGTCTCCCACACCCTGCTACCTCTGATTAACTTGATGGAGGGTTGTTAGTGGATGATTCTCTTTATTCTTATGATACAGTATTTTTAAATTCAGATAAACACATTCACCACCTCTGAGTGGATGACTGGGAATTTCTTGGAAAAACCGCGATTGGTATTTCCCCTCTCTTCTGCTCCATTTAGCATTATGCCATTCCTCAAATTTGATCATTTGTTTAAATAACTTATACCAGTATTATTAATACTCCGAAGACATCTCAACCCTTATTATGACCTCTCCACTTCTACATATATGAGAATTCATAGCATTTCAGCCAATGCAATGTGAGGAAACCTAAGGGAGTTCATGTTTTCTACATTCTCCTCCTCATACCTTATATTCAGTTTCTTCTGTTGCTCAAAGTAAAAGATAAACATTTTGATTTATAAAACATTTCTACTTTTTTATATTTATTTATTTATTTTTGAGAGAGAGGGAGCACAAGTGGGGAGAGGCAGAGAAAGGGTGTTAGAGAGGAAGACACAGAATCTGAAGCAGGATCCAGGCTCCGAGATGTCAGCACAGAGCCCAACACGGGGCTCAAATTCACAAACTATGAGATCATGACCTAAGCCAAAGTTGGACGCTTAACCAACTGAGCCACCCAAGTGCTCTATAAAATATTTTTAATCTATAGTACTAATTATGTATGACAAAAAGTTTTTTATAGATGGAAATGCCTGTTTAAATGTTGGGTCTATGTAAAAACTTTTAATTATTCATGTGTAAACCTGAAATTATAGATATATGTGTTTCTGATTTTTTACCATATATAACAGCAAATGCATACCTTGTATACTAGTTTATATGGTTGTGAATATTTATTATTTTGTTGTCAAACGGTACTATTTTTAAACAACAGAAAAATGCCATAGACAAAATTAATACAATGAATGGAGTTTGCCAAATAGAATCCAACATTTATTACATTTCACCTATTTGGCCTTGAAAAGTAAGGTTCACTGAAGTCATTATATGAGGCAAGCTGTACAATTTACAGGTTTGTAGCACATTTACTGAACATATTAAATCACACTCCAAATGATGTATAATTCACATTTTATTGTTTCAAAGCTGTTTTTCTCCTCAGGAAAACTATTTATATGCTAAGTTAGTTATTCTAAGGTCATCTCTTTCTATTTTTAATAATAAAAAAAGTGTTCCAAGACTGTATGTATGTGAAACTACCCATTTTGAGAAAAAGGAAGGATTGGATTCATAGCAGAGATAATTTTACTTACAATTTACAGTTCACTTTTTTTTTTTTTTTGGATTTTAGGGTTTCAATAAGAGGCAAGTTCTTTTTGGGAAATAAAAAAAAAATTCCAGAAGCCATTTAGTTAACAAGAGGAATCAAAGGGTACAGGAAACAGTCTACTCTAATTGTTGGCTCACCCACACACTTGTTTCAAATGGAGAGACTCTCCTCCCCAGAAGAAATCCCTGCTATCACCTTCATCTCCCCACTCCTCTCCTTTCCCATTTCTCTACAGCACCTGTCACCTGAAACCTAAGCCAAATAAAAAGAGACTCATGGTGTAGGTACAATGCATAAAGGATGATGTGACAGCGTCAATGTCCCATTCAAGAATCTCTCCTCCCAATCTCTGCCAATGACATCTCAGGAATTATTACTCTGATTGTGTGCTTCAGAACATGTTTGTTCATCAGAGTTTCAACAGTTCAGGCGAATTCTCAACTCATCATGCAAACAATGAGAATGAACCAAAAGGAAAAGAGCCCCCTGTTCAACCTCTATGTGGGATTTTCCCCTTAGAGACAGATAGCTGCTTCCCTCACCCAAGGTGGTGTTTAATTAAATGGGGACTTAATTTTCATCGCTTTATAATAATGTGTTAGAAGCAGAAACATAACTTTTATTGACTTATTGGTTCCTCTTGCCTAATATTTTAGTAAATGAGAAAGCAAAATAAATAGCGAATGGGAGTAGTAAAGGAAAAGAAAAAAAGAATGCAAAATAGCCTATTAAAAGAAGGGCAAAAGGTATTACTGAGAATATGCTTTTCCAAATGAAAGACTTTATTAAGAATTAGTAAGTCTACTTTTCTTTCTTTTTTCCAATCAAGCATTGGATTTGTAACTAGAAAGTATGAGAAAATTCTAAGGGTGACTTCAATACTTCCTGGGAGGTCACATATATGGAAAAAGGCCCAGAAATTAATGACAGGGAGAAGTCTTTCTGCAAGTAGAGTAGGGGTGGTCCATCTTTCCATACATGCAGGATGTGTATGTGCAGGACATTGTGCCATCCACGGAGGTTACAGACACGACAAATGAAATTCACTATGTCTTCATGTGCCTAGGAAGTTAGGCCAAGGGTTCCTCTTCCACTTGGTCCACCGAACATGCTAAATAGCCACTCCACTGAAAGGAAAGCTGATGAGTAGGTAAGAACCTCCCAGTCCTCTACCCTAATTTTAGGACTCAACAGATTCTTGACATGGTTTAAAACAAAGGGGTATACTGCTACTGTGGTGCAGAGCAGGATTTGGGCCCTTTATCCTTTCTGCCCCAAACAACAAAAAAATAAACTTCTGTCTCCCCAGACTTTGTTTGGTTCACATTCCCTCATACATCATAAACATACTTATGAAGAAAACAAAACAAAAATAAGTTAGAGCAAGTGGTGTTGGTTCTCTCAAATGAAGAGCTGTGTTCTATAAAAGCAAACTCTCATAGAAGACTTCAGTGACTTGCCACAGCTCTTAGGATGAAGACAGCACTCTCCTAAGATGGCCTATAAGCCATGACCTCTTGGTCACAGCTTATGCCTCTTTTCCCTTTGGCACATTCTAGTCTCAGTGGCTACTTTGATTCTTTTTACCATACCACCTCCTTCCCCAGGGCCTTGGTATATGCTCTTTCCCCACCCAGCAGAACTCACTATTCCTGATTCATATACACCCGTCCAAGCATACTTCAAATCCAGAACCGACTCCTTCCCTGGGTCTCCCACTATGGGTTCTGACTGAATGGGCAAATGTTTTGCAGCCCTTGCCCAGAAGATTGATTTGTGTGATTGGGATTCTCTCTCTGACTCCTACTGAGCATGACAACCATGTTTGCTTTTGATCATCTCTATAACCCCAGAGCACAGCATGTCTGGTATAAAGGACACTCTCTCTTTCTCTCTTTTGTAACTTGGTATGTATCCCTCTATGTATATGCAGTGGAAATATATAGGTAAACATTAAAAGTATCTCTTCAGTAAGACTAAAAGTGACATCTTATTTTCACTTTTGTGTTTTCCAAATGTTATGAAGAAGTATTCTGCAATAGTGCCAAAAGAGTTAATAAGAAACAAAAAAGAAACAAAGGTTGTAATGAGTTGAATTGTCTCCCTGACAAAGTTAGGACAGGTTCATGTCTTAACCTCTAATACCTCTGAATATGATCTTATTTGGAAATATGGTCTTTGCAGATAAAATTAATATGTAAGCTGAGGGTATACTAGATTAGTGTGGGCCTAAATCCAGCCCAAACAAAAAGCAGACAGCTATGTAAAGACCAAGGCAAAAAAATGAAGTGATGATGTTGAAAGCAAAGAAGCACCAAGAATTACGGCCAATGGTCAGAAGCTAGACAAATGCAAGGGAGGATCCTCCCCTAGAGCACTCAGAGGGAAGCATGGCCCCACCGATACCTTGATCTTGAACTTCTGTACTCCAAAACCATGAGAGAATAAATTCATGTTGTTTTAAGCCACCCAGTTTGTGGTACTTTGTTATGGCAACCCTGGGAAGCTAATACAAAAGTCTATGATAATCCTCTGCAAACATCCTTTCTTTATATTAGAAACATTGTTGAGTAAGGAAATGGATTTTGCATATGGAACTGGCCTTTTGAAACCTGCACTGGTGTCTTAAAGCTGTCAAGTCTGGCTGTGTTTGCTCTGTGTGTTACCCAAGCTTATTTCATCTCTTTAATGACACTGTGACATAGAGCCTTGATCAAAAAAGCACATGGAGTGAAATGTTCATTATTGTTGTTGTTGTCATTGCATGTGTGTGTAGATTACACTGCCCACTTACTTTCCTTCCCCTCCTGAACACAGCTGTGTGGTTGTGTGGTATATCCTTGTTAATTAAAATATAAAAATATAAAATAAAATAAAATAAAATAAAATAAAATAAAATAAAATAAAATAAAATAAATATGGATTCTGCACCATTTCCCTCCACTGTGTTCAGAGTATAACATAAAGCCTAAGGGGGAACACCTAGTACATTTAGTTTTAAATACTTGACTTAAGTGCATAGTCAATAGTCAATTTGCATAGCATCAATTCAGTTTATAAAATACAAAGCATACACTTGCTGTACCAGCTAGTAGATTGCTGGTTAGCCAAATGGAAGGAGATTAGACAATCTGAGGTCTCTTTGGCTGAATTCATCACTTGACAAAAGGGAGAGATGTCAGCAGTATCAGTTGAAAGCTGAAAATTAATGCTGAGGGTAGCTTAACAAGCCCTGAGTCACCAGCCTCCTAGTTCCAGGCGCTGATGCTGTTGGAAGGCAGCCCAGTATAATAGCACCAGCACAGACTCGGGAGTCAGGAGCTTCTAGGCATGAGCAAATGACATGCCTTTTGTACGCTTTATTTTCTTCAGCTATAAAATGTTAACAGTTAGGGGCTCCTGGGTGGCTCAGTCAGTTGAGCTTCCGACTTGAGCTCAGGTTATGATCTCGCAGTTCCTGGGTTCAAGCCATGCCTCGGGCTTGCTGCTGTCAGCTTGTCATTGTAGGGCCCACTTTGGATCCTCTATCTCCCTCTCTCGCGGCTCCTTTCCTGCTCTCTCTTCCAAACATAAATAAAATATTAAAAAATTTTGTATGTTAACAGTTATACTAGACTTAACAGTAATACTTGCCTTGAAAGATTAAATTTGTATAAAGGCCCAACACAGTTTCTGACATTGAATAGATGCTCATTAAATGGTAACTGTTATTGTTGTTATTGTTCTTACTTTATTTTGCAAGGTGGTGCTCAACTTATGAAAGATGATTAGGTTCTTGGATTCAAATAAGGATAGCATGCTTTCTGCTTCTAATAAGCTCTTTAATTTGAGCAAGACAATTAACCCTCTGGGCCTCAGTGTTTTCATCTGTGAAATGACAGACTTGAAGTTCCTGAGAGTCTACACAATGTGTGATTTTAACCACAGCACACAGAAACTGAAAAAATGCCAGTTTTCTTTCTGTCATTCTGTTTTGGAATCATTGAGCCATCTTGATAGATTTTGTTTTAAACACTCACATACATAGCAGATAAAATGTTGATATCACTATAATGGTTACAGGAAACTTCTAGTTTCACTAGACATCTTTTGTGAGGTGGATATGCATTTAATTGAAAAAAAAGAAATCCCATTGTCTATGGTGGGGTGAAGGTGAAGAGTTTTAAAGTGCCGGCATTGGGGGGGATGGGCAGAAGAGACAGCATATGGAATTCATATGATACCATTAGATAAAATAATACATATATACATATTTATCTATATACAGACACATATATTTATATATATTATATTATATTACATTATATTATATTATATTATAAAGATGCATAAAAGAGAGCCATTCATGTAACAGTGGAGATTATTTTATGTGATAGAATTGCAAAGGCCTTAAGTTTCGTTTTGGTATTTTTATATACTGTTTGAATTTTATAACAAATATTTATACATTAAAAAATGTAATATAATTACATCCTTAAATAAATGATGTACACATCATATTCAAATATGCAAAAAAGGGCAGCTCAAAGTTTTCATTTTACTGCAGCTGACACTTTTTCATGAATCTGCTTTCTGCCTGGACAATTGGAAGGATAAATTTTCCAATAAAAGAAATTTCAGTCCATTACCTTTATGTTATTTTAGGGAGGGTAAATTTTCAGAGATGGTGTTTGGTTCAATAAGCACCATTTTATTGTCCTTGTAGGAAAGCGGGTCTGGTATCCTTATACAGATCATGTTGGGGTCTTCCAGCATTTTGCAAACCTCTACAGCAATTCCTCTTGTGTCATCTGGTTATTAATTGTCTTATTGGCAACTGCTAGTGAAGTTACTGGATGCCACGAATTTATACAAACTCTTTCTTAACTCTACTTTGAAGCTCATATTTACCTAAGAATTGATCTCACCCCTGCTCTAATAACATAAAATCCCTAGCTCTTGGTCACACAGCTTAGATGACCCTCCAAGGTTCTCTGTTGTGCTGTAGGTTCACATGGTGTCCTGAGCCACATCAACAGAATTGAAAATCTCACATTTCTCATTGGTTCCATTCCATGGTGCATAAATGCTGAAGAAGATTTGTCAGTGCCACAGTGAGACTTCTCTTTGCCAAACACAGCACACTGCCATTTCACTTCCACTGTGATCACCATATGGGATCAAGATGAAATGGTACAGGCCAGTGATTTCTTTCTGATCCAGATCCTTTTTTTTTTTTAATTCTTTTTATTTTTTTAACATTTATTTATTTCTGAGACAGAGAGAGACAGAGTGAGAGAGGTACAGGGGAAGAGTGAAACACAGAATCTGAAGACTGCTCCAAGCTCTGAGCTTTCAGCACAGAGCCTGACATGGGGCTCGAACCCATGAACTGAGATCATGACTTGAGGGGAAGTCAGAAGCTTAACCAACTGAGCCCCAGAAACCCACCTGATCCAGATCTTTCTGATCTGGAAGACGAAAAGCACTATTCTAGAATATGTTCACTTTTACTCTCTCCTTCTTAGAAGGACCAGAAAGGACTTTTCTGACTGAAAGAAATTTCCCTGTATCATATGTTTAATCTCCAAAAAGTGGCATTTGATATTCTTGTTTCCTAAGTCCAATATGGTAGGAAGCGAACTGGAAGAGAAACTGACCTCAAAAGGAGGATATATCAGAAGGTATTTAAAAAACACTATTTCTTTCACATTTATTTTGTTAATACTATTTAACTGAACATATATTCACTGAGTGCTTCCTAAGGTTAAGCTAAGATAGTAAGTACTAAATTATTAATCATGATTCAGTATACCATGAAGAACAGAATATATGAAATAACTAGTACTTTAAGAAAGTACTTAATGTACCTCAGTTTCCATATCGTTTTTTGCAAAATAGTGACAATACTATCTGACTAACTTGTTTACATTACCTGCATAATGTGCTGAATACAGTCACAGGCTTTGAACTCAAAATACTTGAATTCAATCTCAGTTCCTCCACTTATTATTTATGTGATTTGGGGAAAACCTGGTGAATCTCTTTTTCTTCAGTTTCTTCATCTGTCAGTGGAAATTAGTGATAGTAATAAAAATGAAAACACCTACCTCACAAATGTTTGTGAGGTGCAGAGAGTAAAGTAAATACCTGTACAACATTTATAAAAGTGCTTGGTACGTAATAGGTGCTGAATAAATTATTGCTTTGCAGAATTGTTTGGATATTAAATGACAAAAAATGATTGTGAAAGAAAACAGTAATCTCTGAAGTATTTCAGAAATCTAGTTTGTTAATACTACCACCTTAAATAATATTCCATACATAGTACTTCTCTAATATTTCTGGATAAGTCAGAAAGTTTTTTTTTTAATTTTTAAAGTAGAGTCATATGTCAATAATCCATAATGAGCAAGTATACAAAAACATACAAAAATGCACAAATATTATCCAAGATTGTAACTATATCCAAATTATTTCCACAGTTCAAGTAACCCATTAAAGCAAAAGAGAAGGAGGAAAGGAAAGTTTTTGGCAGAAAACACATTTCTCATAACCCTGTTTAGAGAGTTGCTTTGGGTAGAACAAGCTTAGTTGGCTAATAGACATCACATTGTGTGGCGTTCGTGAGGCAGGACTTCCTGCCTTTTCTACCACTGAATTCTAGCCATGCTGCAAAGTTGAAACAGGTGAAGTAAACTGAAAGAGATATAATATAGAGAAGTGCTGATTTTTGTGCCCTTCTGCATAGGAAAGTAAGGAAACTGCCAAACACAATGAGATCTACCTAGGTGCCAGCACATAAGCACTTTGGACACTTTCTTCAGCACCAGTAGAATTCTTCTAGAGTTCTTAATGGCAGTTCAAGATCATGAGTGATATTAGCAAAGAAAATAACAGACGGTTTGTAAATATTAAACTGGTGTTTTTGCAGAACGAGGTTAATGAGACAGAAATGGAGTAATTTCAGAATTGAGATAAGTTCTAGACTCTTGTAGCATGGAAGGAAGAGGATTTTGTTTTTACCAAAACTCATTCAATAATCCTCTGCTTCCCCTTCACAGATGAAAATATAGGTCACTCAAATAGCGTTTCCATTCATTACATCTTCTCATTCCATTTGTTCTCTTTCCTGACCTTCTACTGAGCTCTTTCACTTTTAATACTTTTAAAATAAATTTTAGCTTTTAACCATTGCCTTGCATACAATGCAT
This sequence comes from Hyaena hyaena, assembly GCF_003009895.1. NCBI lineage: Eukaryota > Metazoa > Chordata > Mammalia > Carnivora > Hyaenidae > Hyaena > Hyaena hyaena. The sequence goes on along the minus strand of NW_024081218.1, from coordinate 308,192 downwards.
ATTTTTATTGGCAGTTCCACTTTACTGATATCCCTGAGCCTCACTTTCCAATTTGATCATTAAGAAAAAAACAATGCACATATCCTCCAGGCACACATGTAAAAGAGTCACTCCAAAAATTATGGCTCAGTGAACTAAACAATGTCACAAAAACTTAGAGTGTAAAATGGTCTAAGTTTCCTTGCTTAACTTCCATAATTTAATTTTTTCTTGGTTACTTGGATGTCAACTTGGGCCATCAACACATTTGAGAAAGTTATGTAAGCTATTATGATTTATAGGAAAGTACATTAATGACTATTTAGAATTTCTTAAGAAAAATAATATGGAAATGGTTTGGAGTTGGAGGGAAGCAGCGTTCTAATTCATCCAACCTCAATGTTTTAATCTGTACAATGGAGAGATTCTATACAACTCAGGGTATTGACTGCTGAGGAAGTTATTTGTGATGAGAAAACTGAGTCTGTAGCAGCTGCTATTTATTACTGACACAATTCTATCACACATAGTTTTCCATTAATATTACAGAAACTGTGCAATTAGACTATAAACCTGTTTTTCAGTCTGGGGAATTTAAAATAAATCTTTGCTAAATTTCACTGCACGAATAGCTCTCACGTACATGATCAGTACCATATTGTACTGGACTTTTCCATTAGGGATTAAAGTATAAGCTATGGCTTCACTCACCCTGGGTGATTAAGCTTTGGGCATGATGAAAAGCTGTCTCTAAGGAGAATACTAGTTGTAAGGTTTTGATTAATTCTCGAGCAATAGACAAAACAGACATAAAGAGAAATTTGAAGACAGAAAGAAAAATAATGGAGAGCATTTGTCTTTTAATTTATGCTATTCTTTGGCCTTTCTCAAAGACTAACCCCTCACCATTACAGTTTGGTTTGAATAGCTATCTCGGGGAATTAATTATAAAGTATCCAGAATACCTCCTGAAATTAACTTTGTGTAAACAGAAGTCAATATTATTAGAAAGAGTGTTTTGTGTTAGTTTTAAAAATGTGTGTGTGTATGTGTATGTGTCCATATCCATATCTATATTCATATCCAAAAATAACTCCAATGTTTTATAAATCTTTTTAATTTTTAATTTTTTGATATTTATTTATTTTTGAAAAAGAGACAGAGTATTCACAAGGGAGGGACAGAGAGAGAGGAAGACACAGAATCCGAAGCAGGCGCCAGGCTCTGACCTGCCAGGACAGAGCCTGACGAGGGTCTCCAACTCACAAATCGAGAGATCAAGACCTGAGCTGAAGTCGGACACTCAACTGGCTGAGCCACCCAGGCACCCCTTTGCAAATCTTTTAACATTGCAACAACAAAGAATTGCCATCAACTTTAGTCCCCATGGTGTACAGGATAAAATACTGCCTGCCTGTAGGATTAAATGCTTTGCGGTCTGGCACTACTTAGCATTCCACCCTTATATCTCACAACTTCCTATTCTCTCTGGTCCAGCCACCTTCAACTGCAAAGCACCTGGTCCTTTGTCTCAGTGCTTCTGATTGTGCAAATGTTTACCAGGAACCCATCTCATGCTTAGACTTCAGTTGTATTCCTTTTATTTTTTCTTCCTCTGACACTTCTTTATTCAAAGAAATTTCATCCAAGAAATTTGATCTCTTCTCTGGCTGACCATTTCCAAACCATCATTTAAAATTTAGTCTAAGGTAAACACAAAATATTCCAAATAGTCAAAACAGGAACAAAGCTGAGGGACTGACACTACTCACAAATTATAAAAACTTGCTACAAGGTTACAGTAATCAAGACAGTATGGTATTGGCATAAGGACAGACATATAGACAAATATGAGCAGAACTGAGAGTACAGACATAAATCTACACACCAATGCATAATTGATTTTCAACATGGATGTCAAGACATTGTATGGGGAAAGATACTCTTTTCAACAAATGGTACAAAAAAGTAGCTGGATAACTACATGACAAAAGAATACATTTGGACCCCTATATCATACCATTTCCAAAAATTAACTCAAAAGGAATTAAAGACCTAAATGTAAAACTATAAAACTCTTAGAAGGAAACATAGGTATAAATCTGGAACTTGGCAACCTCAGACTAGGCAGCAGTTTCTTAGATATGGTATCAAAAGTACAAGCAGCCAAAAAGGAGGAAAAGATAAGTTGAATTTCATCAAAATTAAAAACGTTTAACCATCAAAGTACACTATCAAGATAATGAAAAACAACCTATATAGTAAAACATATGTAGAAATCAAGTACTGATACAGAACTCATGCCACTCAACAGTGAAAAGACATAACTCAATGAGAAAAGTGGACCAAGGATAGAAATAGGCATTTCTCCAAAGAGAAATTTCTCAATAATGACATAAAATGATACTCAATATCTTTAGTCATTAGGAAAAATGCAAATTAAAACCACAATGAGCTATCAGTTTCTACCCATAAAGATGACTATAACTTTAAAAAACAAAAACAGAAAAATAACAAGGGAAGACAAGGATATAGAAAAAGTGATCTCATCATATATATCTGGTTAGAATTTAAAAATGGTACATCTTCTACAGGAGACATCTTGGCAGTTCTTCCAAAACTTAAACATAGAGCTACCATATGACCCAGCAACATATGAGGAATATACACTCAACAGAACTGTGTACATACACAAGAGAGCTGAAAGCATATGTTCACACAAAAACTTGTATAGGAATATTCATAGTAGCAGAATTTGTGACAGCCAAAAAGTGAAGAAAAGGCAAATGTCTGTCAACTAATGAATGGATAGACAACATGTGGCATGTCCATAAAGTGGAAACTTATTCAGCCATAAAAAAGTGAAGTATAGATATATGACATGGATTAACTTTGAAAACATTATACTAAGTGAAAGAAGCCAGTCACAAAAGACCTCATATTGTATGATTCCATTTGTATGAAATATTCAAGGTAGGGAAATCCATAGAGACAGAACTTGGATAGTGGTTCCTGGGAATTGGAGGGAAAGGTAAGTCAAGAGTGACAACTAATGGGTATAGGTTTTCCTTTTTGGGGTAATGAAAATGTTTTGGGATTCAATAGTGCTGATTTTTGCAAAACTCTGTGAATACACTAAAAAACTAGTGAATTATACACTTCAAAATGGTGAATTTTATGGTATGTGAATAGTACCTCAGTAATTAAAGAAACAAAAGACAAAAAAATAATTAGTGGAAGTCGTACCTCCTCTGTAACTGACTTTCGACTGAGGAACATGTCCATCCCATTCCTATAGTACTTTATTCTTCTTTCCTGGACTACCATTACATTATTTTGTAATTATTTCTGTCCTTTCTGGATCTTTACTTTCTTGAATAAGAAGGCTCTTTCTTTTACCCCTCTTGGTCTTGCTTCACTTATAAGTCACTTGAGAAATGCTTATTGACTGATTGAAGGAAGGTTCTCTTTGAGTATATAAATATATCTTAGGCAAAGAAGAATCCATGAACATATATATTTCTTCTTTACTTCATCAATACCAAAGAGTGCTGATAGACATATTGACTAGTGTGACAGGGACTTGCTCCCACACTCTAAGGCTATGTGAAGAAGCTATATTGTCACAAAGCTACTTCTAAAACTTCTTGCTGAGAATTGCCTTCTCTATGTAGAACTAAGAACACAAAGAGTTCTCCGACCACTCTAGGTCCCAGTAGGAATTCCTCACCTGAGGGGGGGATCCAGAAGTGCCAGTGAGCATTACCCCAATCATTGAAGACTGCTCCCTCATTAAGAAGCAGTAAATAGAGGGAAAATTTAGAGAGGCTGTAAACTCACTGATCTCTGGCCTTGTTCACCATTCCAATGAAATTCACCTGGCTTTTCTTACAAGCATGACCTAAGGGCAAAAATCATATTTACCAACATCTACTTCATTACATTTAAATGTCTTTTAATAGCAGTCCTAATTATATCATAGTTATTTTCATATTTATAACATTTGCAGCATTCCTTTTATGTCTTATAATAGATTACCTAGTAAATGACAATATGAAATTTTGAGTTATATTTACCACAATGATTCCTATCCTATGTTTTGTTCTTGATTTAGAGAAGAGAATATAAAATGATTGGAGATTATTGGTGACTGTGGATATCATATGCTCTGCACTTGAAACTCTCAAAAGGCTAACATTCTCCATGTAACTTAATTATAGACCTAAATAGTGATGTGTTGAGGTTACCTTTCACCCAGAAAGTGATGCAACTCTTTGCTGACTACTGAGTGATCAAATTTTAACACATTTTTCTTAGTAGTTTTGAACCTTTTTCCCCTAGGAAAATCTTGTCTCCCTAATTATATTCTCTTTATATTACCTCTGAACACAAAGTCTATCTAGATAGGTAATGAATATCTGAGGAAAATAATTTTTAATCTGGTTTCTATAAGTCCATAAGGAGTTCTCTAAAGATATTATTTTCCTAAGGGATCCATGAGTCCTCTAGAATTACAGGTAATTTAAAGTACGTTTTTATGTATGGCTCTTCGGAAAGAGGACAAATGTCTCAAAGCTGTCAGCACCTCAAGTAATAATTGCTACTTATACTTTGTGCTCATTCTCATTAATGACATTCACTCTTTTGTTCAGGTATAGTATGTCCACAGGATCAAGCTAGACACTGTAAGGGATTAAAGACAAATGCAAGGCAGCATTCATAGAATCAGGTAATTAAATGTGCAGTCGAAGAGACAAGTCTTCTATTGTTTCAGTTTTATATGGAACATAGTGCATTTGTGACCTCCAAATTCCTTTTCAGAGCTAGAAATCTAAAATTTTGAATCATTAGTCACATGCAGCAGTGGAGTTCAAAAGGGGAAAAAAAGAATAAACAATGCAGGACCCTTTGCACTCTTTGACACCACGCTCTCTCAAATCGAGTCTCACAGTTATACCTGACATGGCATCATCCAACCCCTTCATGTTGCATAGGCTCTCTAACTTTTGATTATTGATTGTGACTGCCACTATTTGCAACACCAACTCTGAGATTTAACTTCATCCTCCTGAAGTTTGCTCAAAAATGGCTTTGAACTGTAAGCCAGCCCAATGCTCCAGCTCAGTTGTGCCCTACTCCCAGTCCCGCTATATTGCCAGAGGCTGTACTCTTTCAAACTCTTCCTGTCTTACTTCTAATTACCATGCTTCCACTCTGTACAACATCAGTGCAGTTACCGGGCTGCCTTCCCTCCCCTCTGTGCAGCACGTCATCTAGCATAGTTCAGGGAATGACTCACTCACTTCCTTGAGCATGTCTTCCTCTTTACTTCAGCTGACCTGACAGTGCCCCAAGGCTCAGCGCCTGAGCAGGTGTAGGGCCAATCTGAACTTATTTAAGGGAAACACAGAGGAGTCTTGCATCCCTGTCCACATTTCAGTGACTGGGATTTTCCTGGAACCCGAAACTCTATGTACTGCCCTAGGAATTCAGTGTCTTTTTGTTTGTTTGTTTGTTTGTTTTTAATTGTCTGCCTCCCCTAAATAGATAACCTGCCCAGCAACTTTGTTACTTTAAAACTGAGACCCTATAATACTTTTCATAATTTCCCCATGGGAACTGGATCCTGCTGCTTGACTCCATTCCTGAGATTGCCCCAAATTCTCAGCTCCTTCCCACCTGTAACTATTGCCCCTTCTCTGTGCCTTCACACAGCAACTTAATGTAGAGTCGCTGACTTTTGCAGGTTTTTAATGCTTTATTTTTAATGTTTTATTTATTTTTGAGAGAGAGAGAGAGAGTGCGCATTAGTGAGGTGAAGGGCAGAAAGAGAGGGAGACGCAGAATCTGAAGCAGGCTCCAGACTCTGAGCTAGCAACACACAGCCCGACACAAGGCTTGAACTCACTAACCATGAGATCATGACCTGAGCTGAAGTCATATTCTTAACCAACTGAGCCACCCAGGCACCCCAACATTTTTAGACCTTTACAAAAGGCTTGGGATCACATACCAAAAATAAAGCAATAATATAATATTGAATATTAACCCTCACTACCGTTAACAATGGATCAAATTTTTCCCATCACAAGGACTTTTTTAAGTCTTTTCTTAGGGTCAACTGAACACAAACTCTTCCACCTATAAGAACTCTGTTCCACTGCAAAATCACACTCATCACATCACTTTGTGTATCTAAAAACTCATTTACGGGCACCTGAGTAACTCAGTCAATTGACCATCAATACTCTAGATCTCAGCTCAGGTCTTGATCTAAGGGTGGTGAGTTCAGGCCCCACATTGGGCTACAAATGGGCATAAAACCTACTTAAACATTAAATAAATAAATAAATTTATGTATTTGCTTTACTACTGCCGAAGCTGGGAATTCCAGTTTCTCCTGTGAAGGACTAGGATTTATTTATTAGGCAATAGATTCTAAATCCTTCTTTCATTAGAGCTGATGCCAAGAGCTAGAGTGCTAGGACCTTCCTGATTATACTGAATTGTCCAAGTGATACCACTGTCAAGTCATAAGCCAAGAAAGTTACTTAGACCTGCTAAGGAACAGAGACTAGTGAATGAGCAGAATAGTTGTTGCACTCGGCACTTTTTTTTTTCCTTCTTGAAGAGTGTGAAAATAGAGGGAGGCATGCTAAAATTATATCATTTTCTTTTGTACTTTTTTTATGACAATTAAGTAAAAAAAACATTTCTATAATTTCCACTTGTATTACTTTGCTAGGGCTGCTGTAAAAAAGTACCATTCACTGGGTGGCTTACACAACAGAAATTTATTTTCTCACAATTCTGGAGGCTAGAATCCAGGTATCTGTGGGATTAGTTTCTCCTGAGGCCTCACACCCTTGTCTCCAAATACAGTTTGAGATACAGAGTGTTAGTAATTCAATACACAAATTTCTTCGGGTGAGGGAGATTTACCTCATAACAACTCCTGACTGAAAATCACCTGGATTTCATCATCAAAACTATTAGGAAATAGTGGTATCACCCAGTAAATATCTGTCATTTTAAGTAGCTGTTCATAGTAACCCCTTTTATTCTCAAGTGTCCTGATTTGTCTGCATATTATATAGTTACCCTCAAACTAAAGAAAGTTCCTTGGTATTGTCCATTTTCTCTAGTGCACTAAAAGCCATTCCAAGAACACCAGACATCACCCCAACTGAGGTTACTGAATAGCAAACTGACCTGTGATTACTCAGTTTAATATTCATCATGGATTCCAAAGCTTTTTTGGAACATTGAAATGACCGATATTTTCAGAGATCTCATAATAATAAGTATGTTTGTGGAGCAGGTGAAAATTTCAATGAGATGTATTCTAGATATAATTGCCTAAAGCACATTATCTTTTTCAGCCTATTGTTTAAATATATGTATAGCTGTATTACCTTAAAAACTGTCATTTTATCTATTTTTCTCAGGATAACATTGCATTTTCTATTCTAATATTGAAATAAGAAAAATCACCTGAGGGACTAGTTAAAGATGGCTGTTTAAGAATTTTGTTTAGATTTTTGTTTTAAAAAACAGACTTTTGAACATGGGCAGCAATGAACTGGAACAGATCATGCTGAGTAAAAGATTAGCTGGGATACACTGATTTTCCAGATTTGAGACTACACGAAAAATTCAATTATAAATCTAATTACAACTTTAATTGTTAAACAATCAACCAGATTATTTTCTGTTGCTGAGTGTTTTGTTTCCTGCTGACTCATATGCAGGTGTACCCTCAGGTGTTAACCTTGCCATCACCATGTGACCTAATCTGCTCTGCCCTTTCCACTTTCTGTATTACTCTTTACATCATACCTTAAGCTACAAAATGTACACAAACTGAGGTACACATCATTTATCTCTGAGTAGGAGCATATAGAAAGCAATGAGGGTATTCAGTAATCCTATAGGATATATGCATGTAAGTCACAACTTTTGTGGCTATGTGGGTAGTGTCAGTTCATGTTATTCAGTCAGGAGTCAAAGAAAGAAAGTTAATTACCTGACCTGTTTCCACGAAACAGTTAATTTTACATGCAAACAAAGTACCAAAGTATGGCTTTCAACTTATTACAAAAGGAGTCCACATTTATATTCCTTAAATGTCTAACACTGAGATGGTTCTCTCTCAAAAAATATATATATTCACAAGATTTAATTTTTCCAATTCTCACTGAAAAATTTAGAACTGAGGGGCTGGTGATAAGCAAAACAAAAGTAGAACACATTTTCTCATCCAGGATGCATCTCTCAAATGAAATTGTATGGGACTAAAATTTACAATGCCAGCAGTTTGAAGCAAATGCAATAACACTTTAAAGTAGCATTACAAGATTTATTTTTACGTACTTAAAATTCAAAAACTCTTCAGAGAATACGGGAAATGGAAAATGTTTACTTTCGGAGCACTCAACTATGTTTTGGTTCAACACTAAACCATAAAATAATTCATGAAGCATACCCAACATGTGGTTCTTAGAGTCTGCTTTGTAAATAGATTTTAAATAATTCAAGTGGTAAAAAAGACAATCTTTGATTCTCCAAGATTATATACAGAGTCTCATGGATAATCTAAAACAGTAGATAATCACCAAATTTTGTATGAAATCATACAGCTTTTAGGCATTTCTGCCTTAGTACTCATCCAGTAGAATTTTTCTTAATGATGGAAATGCTTTATAATAGCCACATGTGGTTACTGAGCACTTGAAATGTCACTAGTATGACTGAATTTTTAATTTTATTTCATTTTAATTTATTTAATTTAAAATTAAATAGCTACATATATCTAGTGACTGCCATATTAGAGAGCGCAGCTTTAGCCCTTGTAACTCATGACCAAGAATGGAGTTAAAGCCAAATTTCTATAGTTGGCATAGTGATGTCCTGTCTGGATGTTCCATTCTGTCAAGGGAAGACTTTTTTTTTTTTTTTTTAAGAGAAAGCGAGTGTGCAAGAGAGAGCACACAAGCAGGAGAGGGGTAGAGAGAGAGAATCTTAAGCAGGCTCCACATGTGATACAGAGCTCCATCTCAGGACCATGAGATAATGACCTGATCTGAAACCAAGAGTCAGATGCTTACCCATCGGAGCCACCAAGGTGCTCTAAGAGGAGACTTTGAAGCCTGCTGCTCTGAGTACTATCGGCAGAGTGCCACCAGCTGTTAAGCTGTTCAGAGTTTATCTTAATCCTAGAGAATCATTTCACCCAATGGCATGCCCTTCTGGGGATGGCACACATCCAAAGACTGATTTCAGTAGAGGCATGAAGGCCCAGCCATTCGGTCCACTAATGGACAATTCTGATAGACCATACACTCATGGGTGGTTGGACCATTCTGCATCACCACTTCTATCTCTGCCCAATCCTTCTGGTATTTTCTTTTTCCCACAGGTATTAATCTCTAATAAAAAATCCTGCTAACCACACTTTCTCTCAGTAGCTGCTTCTGGAGAACCCAACTATTGGCAATCTCTAAGAAATGATAGGGAGAAATTTTAGAACTGCTCCATGAAAAAAAATACACACACACACAATTAAGTATTAATATATGCTGCATTTTATGTAAAATCAAAGGGGAAATAAGAGAACATACATTTATCTGCTTATTTTTTACAAAAAGAAACACAAGAAAGACCAATAGGGAATGAGTCCAGTGGAGTGGAAGAATTGAAGTGGGGGAGGGAGTGTGACACTTCCCTGAGTACCCATTTTTGTATTTTGACTTTTAGAACCATGTTTTATACATATATACGTATACATATATTTTTATACATATATATTTTTTAATACTTATTTATTTTTGAGATAGAGCATGTGCAAGTGAGTAGGGGAGGGGCAGAGAGAGGGAGACAGAAGATCCAAAGCAGGCTCTGTGCTATGAGAGCAGAGACAGATGCAGGGCTCAAACCCATGAACCATGAGTACATGACCTGAGCCAAAATAGAGTCCACACTGAACTGACTGAGCCACCCAGGCATCTTGGAATCATGTTATATTTGATACTAAAAGAAGTCATTAAAGATAGAGGGAATAAACAATTAATGTGAAGTACAAATAAACCTAAAGACATTTTAAATAACCACCACACTGGAGAGGGGGTGAGGATAAAGAACTAATTTTTGACCACAATATTTTTACTATACACCCTTCTTATAAAGACAAGAACTGTATACACACACACACATCTATTTATACACAAAGAACAGAAGTTCTTTATACTATTCTAACAACTATTTTTAATCTTATTTCAAAATTTTAAAATAAAGAAAATAAACTAAGAAAATACATTTTATATGCATTTCTATCCCTGCTTTTAGGAAAATCAGCAAGATTTCATTCATATTCTTCTATCACTTCCATAGTTTCCCTATTGCAAAGTATATAATCTTATACAACAAGATCTCATGTCTCATAGTCTTGCGATTTACATATGAATATTAACAGTTTCAAATCTTGATTATTTAGCTGAATTAGCACTTGAAATTTAGATATACTTTATAATGAATTTGAAGTGAAGCTATAAAGAAATTAAACATTTTACTATGTCTGGTTTTGCTAAAGAAGAAAAATACACAAAAATCAAATGCTATATGTTAACATTCTTTTATATATGCCATATATAAACATTTACTATATTTATATGTAAATAAACACCTATATATAATTATATGTAAATTTTTATGTATGTATATATAAGTAAATATATATTTCTATATGTAAGCATTTTTATATTTTTATACATAAAGATTTTAGCATTTAATAGGCACATTAAGTAACATAATTTTAAGTGAATGATTGAAAAAATTGAGGAAACAAATAATTGTTAGAGAAATTCAATATTATGTTATCAACTACTACTAATTTATGAGATTAAAAAATTATTGCTGGAGGGACTAAGAGACTATTATGCACAATTTTATGGAAAGAAAATGGATAATGCAGAAGAAGTAGATGGATTCCTAGAAAAATATAACCTACAAAATAAACCATGAAGAAATAGAAAATGTGAACTGACAAATTACTAGTAAGGATTTTTATATCAGAAACCTCCCAACAAAGAAAAGCCCAGGGCCAGATGGCTTCGCTGGTGAATTCTACGAAAAGTTTAAAGAAGAGTTAATACCGATCCTTCTTAAAATCTTCCCAAAAAACAAAATAATGCTGATTTTGTAAATCAGCATTAAACTGATACTAAAGCCAGACAGTGACACCGTAAAAGAAGAAAATCACAGATCAATATCCTTAATGAACACAGATGCAAAAATCCTCAAACAGTAGCAAACAGAATTCAACGGTATATTAAATGGATTATACACCATGATAAAGTGGGATTTATTCTTGGATGTAAGGATGTTTACCATGTGTAAATTAGTGTAATACACCACATTAACAGAATGAAGAATAAAAATAATATGATCTCAATAGATATAGAGAAGGCATCTGACAAAATTGAACATCCATTCATGATGAAAACTCACAACAAAGTGGGTATAGAGGGAAAGTACCACAAAATAATAAAGACCATTTGTGACAAGTCCTCAGCTAATCAATTCTTAATAGTGAAAAGCTGAAACTGAAAGCTTTTACTCCAACATCAGGAACAAGATCACCACTTTTAGTCAACATTGTACTACCAGTCCTGGCCTGAGCAATAGGAAAGAGAAAAGCAAAGTGCATACAAATCAGAAAAAGGAAGAAGTGATGATAAATGACAAAACCCTAAAGACACCACCAAAAACCTGTTAGAATAAACAAATTTAGTAATATTTCAAATACAAAATTAATACACTAAAATCAGTTGTGTTTCTGTATACCAACAATGAACTACTAAAAATGAGGAAAATTATCCTATTTACAATAGCATCAAACAAATAAAATATTTAAGAATACATTTATCCAACAGGGTGAAATATCTGTACACTGAAAATGTAAGACATTGATTTGAAAGAAATTGGAAAAAAACACACAAATAAATGTGAAGATATCCCATGTTTTTTGATTAGAAGAATTAATATTGTTAAAATTTCCATAATACAGGGGTGCCTGCATGGCTTAGTTGGTTAAGTGTCTGACTTCAGCTCAGGTCATGATCTCATGGCTATGTTGACAGTCCAGAGCCTGGAGTCTGCTTCGAGTTCTGTGTCTCCTATTCTCTCTGTCCCTCTCCAGTTTACTCTCTGTTTCTCTCTTTCAAAAATGAATAAATGTTAATAATCTTTTTAAAGTTAAAAAAAATCCATTATATCAAAAGAAGTCTATAGATTCAATGTAGTTCTTATAAAAAATTTAATGGAAATTTTTACAGATATAGAACAAACAATCCTAAACTTTGCATGGAATCACAAAAGATTCCAAATAGCTAAAGCAATCTTGAAAAGAAGAACAAAGGTGAAGGAAGCATGTGTTCCAATTTGAAATAATGTAACAGAGCTATGGTAATCAAAACAGCAAGGTATTGGCAAAAGCAGATGCACAGATCAACAGAAAAAAACAGAGAGCCTATAAATAAACACATCCACACATGGATAACAAATCATGGACAAGGAGCCAAATATATACAATGGGAAATGGTTAGTCTCTTAATAAATAGTATTGGTTAGGTTGAATAGAAGAATAAAACTGGACCCCTATCTTACATCACTCACAAAATTCAAAGTGAATTAAAGATTTGAACATAAGACATGAATCATACAACTCGTATAATAAAACATAGGTGGTAAGCTTTTTACATTGGTATCAGCAGAGATAATTTGGGATTTGACACCAAAAGTGAAGGCATTTATTTATTTTGCAAAATCAAAAATAAACAAGTGAGATTATATCAAACTAGAAAGCTTTGCACAGCAAATGTAATAATCAACAAAATGAGAAGGCATCCTATAGAATGGGAAAATATATTTGCAAATAACTTATCAGATAGAGGTTAGTATCCAAAAATTCAAAATATACAAGGAGCCCATACAATTCATTAGAGGAGGAGGAGGAGGAGGAGGAGGAGAAGAAGAAGAAGAAGAAGACGACGACGACAACAACGACAAAGAAGGAGAAGAAGGAGAAGGAGAAAGAATAGAAAGAATCCAATTAAAAAGTGGGCAAAGGACCTGAATAGACACTTTTTTTCAAAGACAGTATATAAATGTTCAGTATGTGAATGAAAAGGTTAACATCACCAATCATCCAGGGCAAGATACAAATGTTGGTGAGGATGTAGAATAAAGGAGACCCTTGTATACTGTTGGTGGGAATATAATCTGATACAGTTACTATACAAAACAGTATGGATGGTCCTCAACAAAAGAAAAATAGAACTACCATATGACTAAGTAATCCTAATTCTGTGTATATATTGAAAGACAATGGAATCACTATCTCAAAAAGATACCTATATTCCTATGTTCATTGCAACATTAATCACAATTGCTAAAGTATCAAAATCAATTATGTGTTAGTCTAAAGATGAATGAACAAAGAAATTGTGGTATACATACACAAAAGTTATTCTTCAACCTCAAAAAATAAGGAAATCTTGCCATTTGAAACAACTTAGATGAACCTGGAGGGTATTATGCTAAATGAAATTAGCCAGACAAGGAAAGACAAATACTGCATGGTATCATTTATATGTGGAATATGAAAAAGACAGAGAGAGACAGAGAGGTTGGAAAAAAGAAAGAAAGAGAGTTGAACTTATAGAAACAAAGTAGAATGATGGTTGACAAGGTCTCTAAAGTGGGAGAAATAGGGACTTCCTGGCAATAGTGTACAAACCTGACATTATAAGAACAATGATGTCTGAAGATCTAATGTGTAACGTGGTGATTATAGGTAACAATATTGTATCATATAGTTGAAATTTGCTGGGAGATTAAAAGTTATATGTTCTCACCAAAATACCAAACAATAAAAAGAAGATAAATCTAATGGATGAGGAATGTGTTAATTAACTCAGTGGGACTCCTTCACAATTTATATATGTATTGACTCATCACATTGTTTACCTTAGATACACTAAATTTGTATTTGTCAAGTATACCTCAGTAAAGCTGGAAAATGGAAAAATAAATTTAAAAAATTTAAAAAATGGAAAAAAAATAAATAAAAACTTAATGAAAATCTTAATTACGTTTACCTATTTAGAGAATTAAGCAATAGAATGTCACATTTAAAATGGGTATAGAAAGTTTTTCTGTAGTCACTATATTACTAAGTTTAGTTTTCAGATTGCTTTGTATAATATGGATTATTTTCTGTCATTAATTAGAAAAGAAGAAATTAACAGAAAATCATGTTCTATTTTTCAAAAGACTTCAATAAAGAATGCTGTTGAGTTCACTATAATTGTTGGTTTGGAAATCAAATTCTTTTTTTTTTAAGTTTATTTATTCATTTTGAGCTGAATACGGGCTCAAACCCAAGAAACCATGAGATCATGACCTGAGGTGAAACCAGAGTCCAATGCTCAACCTATTGAGCCACCCAGGCACCTTGGAAATCAACTTCTTAAACCACTGAAGCTTAATATATAAGGCTATGAGAATTGTCTGATACTTCTCTACAGTATAATTTGCACATGTTGAAAATTCACTCTTCATAATGAATAGTTTAGAAACAACAAAATTGCAATTATTGTTATACCGCCTCTATCATTTGATAGTGAATGTTAAAACAGAGTATACTGATTTTTTTTTAGGATTCACATTAGTTCTATTAATGATATTTTCTCTAAGATAGCTTAAGTTTGTCAACACTAAAACCTCCTGCTACTGTAGTTTATAGTTCCTGACCATCACAGGTAAGAAAGTATGAAAGTGCCTGGGAAAAGTAAAATAAATTGTATTATACAGCATAATTTATCATTGCTCAGGTGTATTCTTGTTCTTTTATGCAATTTCAGTTGATATTTTCTGCTCAGCTACAACTTAGTACTTTAAAAAAGGGATTTTACTTATGATGATACCAATTTGAATCTTTGAGAAAGATAATCAGATGGTTGTATTTTACACAGTCTAAAGCTATTAAATAAAAAGGTTATAAAGTTGGGGAAATGACAGGTTTTGAATATATTCCACTAAAATAGATAATTTTGTGATTGAAAAATAAGTCTTTTGTTGTTGCTTTTTCTCACATACTTTGGTTAATTAATTATTCAGTTTATTTCTTTGATAATGTATAATTTTTACTTTTGTAGATAAGAATAGAAATTATACTCTGGAAGAATATTGGCAATTGCATATGATTCGATCTAAATTTGTTCTGATATCATATTGAACAATTTGAACACACTGACGTCTAAACTTGGAGGCAAGGTTTATAAATTTAGCATTGTATTTTATATTTCACTTTGAACATTACACTTAAGCACGTGTTAAAAGTAGGGAGAAAACAAACATGTGAAGCCAACACAGTTTTTTCACTGTGTGAACATTAACACATTAACATTAAATTTGAATCATTTGTCTGATGTCACACCAAATGTAACTCTAATTTTCATAAATCTCATTTACCTAAATTTTATGGTTGATGCCAGATAATGTTAGTAGAATCAGCATCTGGTTAGAAGTTCTGCAACTTGGAATTTAAAGGCTGGTTATGTTAGTCTAGTAGTTACTTCGATTGAAGCGCAGTTTCTCTAAGTATCAATTTACTTATCTAGAACACGGGGACAATAAAAGCTGCCCTGTTGAAAGATAAAATAAGATAAAGCAAACAAAGTAGTCCTCTAAACATGTAAAACTAATTTTTTCTGTTGTTTCAATTAGCTTTCTGTTGTTTCAATTAGCTTCTAATATTAATTGTGATGGGAATTTACCGATAAATCAATTTTTCAAGCCCTGGATTTTATCATCTTAGAATCCCCATAAATTTTCATGGAAACTTTGATTCTTAAACAAATGGATTATCTCCACTGAGTATGTGTTTAATTTAAAATAGAGAGTTCCAAGCACAATAATCAGTAAAGAATATCCTAAGTGACTAATAAACTCTGTGGCACACACATATTGTCTATGAATGATAATCATTCAAAAATATTCTCTAAGGGGATGTAATCTTAGACATTTCAGCAGCTATAAATTTCTCTGTTTGAGATCAAGAAAACCTATGTAACTAAAATCATATTCAAATTTCAAACAAAATTTAGATTTTTGCAAGGAGCAATTTGAATTTAAGCAATCTATCTTCTTAATATGCTTCAAATGAAATTTACCAAGAAAAAATCAGCTTAACAATGAGCTACTATTTAAATAGTTCTTAGAATCAAGTTGGTCAAAATTTATGTAAATCTGAAGCCTTCAGGACACATACAAGAACCACCAGTTAGAGTAAAATAATAAAAATACAAACACTTTATTTTTTCCTAACAAAATGACAAGGCATTTCATGCTGTGAATATCTAACACTTTGTTTTGACAACTAGGCACATATTTATATTTCCTGCTATTCTAGTCAGGGAATAGTTCAACACTGTCTCAGTTGATTTAGTGCCAACTCAAATCAGCCTTTTGACATTTGTCCAGGTAACTGGACCAAGAACACCTGGAGAAGACTTGTCACAAATTACAGTGATATTCTTTATTTTTTGCATGGTTTTCGTTGGCAGAGGGGATGTTGAACAGGCAGCAGGTAAACAACACACAGATTCACTGAATTGTAACACTGGGAATATTAAATAAACTATGTCGTTTGATACACTTCACTAGAGTAAAACCACTGAAAAAATCTTCCTCTCCAGAATTTGAAACAAAGAAAAAAGGGTGAAAAACAGGATTGTAACAAATAGAGAGGGACATATACACAAAACTTTATATCAGGATGGATTTCAGAAAATAGGGTATAAAGAGAATTAAGTCTAAGTCAAGCTAAAATAAAAATTTGGATTTCAATGAACTAGCTGTCCATAGATTAGACAGGCAGTTATCTGGAGATGGCACTAAAATTAAAATAAACTCTATAGCTAGCAGAAGTTTCAGAAGATAAATTATCCCTTTTTTAAAGAATATGGAAAGGAAAGAATTTCTAACTACTAATACTATTTCTAGTCTGGTTGTCAGATAATCTGAAGCTTAGAATTTGGAGAAGGATTTTCTTTTCCATGTTTCAACATAATGGCCAAATGATATACTTCTTACCAATACCCATTTCTCTCCTCCCTATATTTATTCTTACCCATAGCTTTCTAATTCCTTCTTTGTTTTGAGCTTTACCAATTAATATGTTTAAGTTAAGAAAATCTTTGTAACAGATCACTGGTTTTATAATCATGAGCAGTTACTGTAAATGTTAGTTCTTATGACACATTTACATGAGCCTCTAGCTAACATGATAAGTTATTGTCACTCAAAACTATATGAACTTTAAAGTCTCTTAGAATTCTAAAATTTGATGGTTCTAAGAAATGAGGTTTTCTTAGACCATAGTTTATTATAGTTGAAATACTTGTAGCAAGTTGATGAAAGCAGCTATGATAAAGTCTGATATTCTGGACATTTAATCTTTGAAATATGTGATAATTTATCAAAGGAATTAAGAGAATACATTAGAATTTAAGTATCCGAATATCTTAAGCAGAATTTCTGCTGTTTTGAGTGGTACAATAGGTGTGAAAAAACTGATTGAAGCCTTTAAGGAGAAAAAAAAAAAAAAACTGTGTATTTTGTAAACAAACCTGTCAGAGGTACAATGCTTACAAACACTTTTTTTTTAAGTTTTAATTAGGTTAATTAAAGTCAGGGTACAGCACAGGGTCAGAATCATCAAAGATAAGTAGTCATGTTAAGGGGACAAGTTACTCACTCAACCAATGTTTACTGAGAGCTAACGGAGTAGAAAAATTGGGTCCAGGATCCAGTGCACACATATTCCTCAGTCCTGATTGGCATAGAGGCAGGGAAATGAAAGGCAGCAAGATAAGTTATTGAAATAACAGTTAATATGAGGTCACAAAGTTTAGGTCAATAGTTCTAGTGGCCCAAATATGATTTTGCAGATGAAGCATAAAGTTCTCTAGCTCAGTGGATCTCAAAATTCATTTGCATCACCTGGAGCGTTTGTTAGAACACGGATGGCTGAGCCCCTCTTTCAGGATTCCTATTTACATCAGGGGCAAAGTTTGAGATAATGAATTTCCTTACAAACCATCTTATAAGATCTGTGTCTCTATCTACATATCAATATATTTATTATAGTAGTATTGTTCCTTTTACCATGAAGAAGATAAAGCTCAGTGTAGTTAATACCTTATTTTCTTCATAGTAAAGGAACTATGTTAATTCACTATTAACTATAGTTAATGCCAAACGAAGCTAACGGCTTGTTTTTGTTAAAAAAAATGAGACATTTTTTTCGGTGTTATTGGAGGAAAAGTTATTTAAAACCTTTTTTAATCTTTGTTCTGATTCTATCATAATTAAGATTTTTTTGGATATACAATGAGGCTTAGTGAGCAAAACTATCTTACCGGAAGTTCCTGTGTCTTATGTGGACAATTCATTTGGATCATGTATCATGGAAGAGTGCCTTGGCATTCTTGTTTAAAAAAACATCTACTTGGGGCACCTCTGTGGCTCAGTTGGTTAGGCATCTGACTTCAGCTTAGGTCATTATCAAATGGTTTGTGAGTTCGAGCCTCTCATCGTCTCTGTGCTGACAACTCAAGCCTGAAGCCTGCTTCAGATTCTGTCCCCCTCTTTCTCTGCCCCTCACCTGCTCGTGCTGGGATGTGAGGGATGCGAGGGGTATACAGACAACACAAAACAAGTAGAATGTAGATAGTTGAGGAAGCCAGGTGAGGCATACGGAAAGTTCATTATGCTATTCTGTTTATTATTATTTGTATATTAAAAAACAAAAACACATACTTGGGTTTTTATTTTTCCATGCCTTTCTTTAGAACTTAATTAGCCTTAGATTAGCTAATAAAATAAGGTTGCTAAAACCAGAAAAGAGGTGGTTTATATTACTTACTCTAATAATCATTTACCTAACTGTACTATAGGGTATTAAGTCAGATACTGTTATTCACTTTGAAAAAATATTTATCTGTAGTTTTTATTTACAATTCACAACCTGTCTTCTCCTCTTCTTTCTCTCCGAACCTGCCTCTCCCAATTTTGTGGGGAGGGTTGCATTATATTTTTTAAAAATGTGACTAAAATCCCAGGCACAGAGATCTTAAAACAATTGCAGGAGGAAGGGATAAATGAATCAGAAGCCAGTGGTATAAGTCACTATAGTTCATGAGAGCTTCTTAGCAACCAGAGAAAAGAGAGAAATACAATGAGTTGAATCTTTTCCTTTTCTGTATATTTTATAGAGATTAATATGAAAAAGAAAAAAAAGAGACCCTCCCACTGCCACACACATACACTGGCATGATATTTGTAATGGAATTCTTCATGTGAGTCCTTTATAAGTACATTAGGAATATAGTGATAGTATTTATTGCATTTGTATTTTGTTATTAGGCCTAAAAATTCTGACTTATAATTTTGCCCAAAATGGTTAGTCATTTCATCTTTGTTTAAGAATGTAGGCAGCAAGTGTGAGTACTCATATTATAAAAATGTTTCTTTAAGAAGGATTCTAAAGGAATAATGGAAGTAGAAAACCATGTTTTGGCAAATACCACAGAAATAATTGTAACAAAAGAATCATTGATGAATACTGTTATATGTGAGGAAAAGTATGATAAAAAAGAGAATATTTAGGTATCTTCATAGTATCTTCCCAGAAGATATTCAAGAATTACAAAGGGGAAAAATAATACCAATACAGTGAACTGCCAGACACTACCATAACCAAGAGATAAAAGTTAATAGTATGAGAAATGATGCATATCCACAATATGTATCACTTCACATAATGCACTGAGAAGGGCACACAATCTCTTCTGCAATATTCCTACCAAAAATTTATAATCACAATCTAATCACTAGAAAATATTGGACAAACTCAGTTGAGAGATTCTACAAAATAAACTGTCCGTATTCTTCAAACGGTCAAGGTAATAAAAGAGAGACTAAGGGATTATTTCAGATCGGGAGAGGAGTAAGCAGACAAGGTAACTAAATGCAGCATGGAATTCCAGACTGGTTACTGGATCAGAAAAAAAAAAAAAAAAAAAAAAAGAGAAAGAGAGAGAGAAAGAGAGAGAGAGAGAGAGAGAGAATTGGAAAAATCTGAATAAAGTCTATAATTAGTTAACAGCACTGTATCAATGTTAAGTTTATGGCTTTGGTAACTGCCTAATATTATGTAAGATGTTAATATGAGAGAAGGCTGGCATTAAGTTACACAGATTTTCTGAATACTCTAATTTTGTGTGTGTGTGAGTTGAAATTATTTCAAAGAAAAGAAGAGAAAAGACAGGAGAAAAAAAAGCGTTCTGAGATGGCTTGAGACTCTGGCCAACATGTTGCTAGCTAATGCTGAATTCTAATTTACGAAATGACTAGAGCCAAAACAATGTTAAGAGTAAATGTGCGTAATTGAGCCATTTATCAATTTAAATGGAGTATTCATAAAATAGCTTTCTGATAGCCCACTGATTCATCCCCAAGGGTTAGCTGCCACACCTGAAGCTGAGGTGTTACAGCCCTGGAAAGTCAGAGCATTTGCAAATGAGAGACGTGGAATGACATTTTTGGTGATGCCTAGAAATTGTAGATGGATGCTTCCTAATTTTAATTTCAATTCTAACAAGGCAACAATAGATTGTAAAAACACAGATCAATAAGGTCTCAAGGAAAATTCTTAAATAGATTATGTAAAGTGTACGTGAGAGGACAAAGCAGTCATCAGTAGACCTAACACAATTTATAAATTATAACTCATATTTGATTCACTATACTCCTCTTTTGGAGAGTTATTGACTAAGCAGTGAAGTTAATATACATAGAGAGAGGATAACTAGACTTGAATAAGATAATTAGAAATTTTTTGTAATGTTTTCTGGAAAACAAGGAGAAACTTTGGCTGAATACATGAATAATTACATGAAGTTTTTGTTAGTTTAATTACTGACTGTAGTGTCATGGTTAATGGATTATTGTCACCCTGAAAGAAGGTTCACAGAGCTTCTTCTTCGGCCAAGTCTGCATTAACAGACTACTTGTTAATGATACATTGGACAGAAATCAATGATGCATGGAGAACCTGCCAAAATCACAGGTGTCTTTTCTCTGCTGCATGACCTCCCCGATAACAGGAACACAACTTATCGAGAAAGAGAATATTTGATGCCAAGATGGCCATCTCTATGCCGCCAGTGACTGGCCACACCAAGAAGATCCCTTCCTTTCGGGTGTCAGACAAGTCGTTCATACTAATGCCATTCTTCTACAACATCATTTCCTACATACATACAACTACTCAAGACCCTGTGTAATCCTAGACTCAGTACTGAAAGTAATTACACACATCCTAAAGCAGCAGGTATTTTTATCTTTCTAGGTTTTTGCATATGTTTCCCACTCATATGAAGTGCCTGTCCCAGAGTATTAACTTGTCTTTAAGTCAATCAATAATAACATAAAATATGTTTTCTCTTTGTTCACAATACTGCAATTTATCCAGATATCTATTACAGACATCTAAAAAAAAGTTTTATTCCAACAAAGGGCAACCTATAATTTGAGTGGATAAAAAACAATTTTTTAAATATGGGTGGTAAAAATTTTCCAATTCTGCCATCCCTTGATTAATTTAGGTGGTATGTAGTCATAAATTACAACCTGTAAAACTGAAAAGAATAATAAAGATTAACAATACACTTACCCACACTTGGATAACCAGGTGTAGAAGGGTCTCCTCCTGGGTTCAGTGAAACCATGAACGTATCATAGTTAAGATCTGCAGTCTTTGGTAAATCACAAGGATCAATATATAGAAGGACACCACCAAATCCAGCCTTTTCCAATAAGGAAAGCTAAGAGAGGAGAAAAAAAAAAAAACTATTAAAAATATTATCATATGCAAATAGTTACTGTCCTGAACCTTCCTGAAGGCCCTCACTTTACTAGTCACTGTGATCTCTGCCATAAATATGCCAACCAGATCTCCCAGATATAGCAACTGAGGGATACAAGGAACCAAGGGACCTGTCTCTGAAGGGTAAGTTTCTGCTCTGTCTCTGTCATTAAAGATTTTGAAGACAACTCCTGAATGGGGTGCCTGAGTGGATAGGATAAACAATTCCTAACTACTTCATTTGATACACATCTAATGCAGATTCTTCTCTGTTCTTCAGTAAGTCCACCATAAATAAGTGTGATGGGGAGGATGAACTTGACATTTCGTGTTCTTTTTCTTTAAATTTGGTAAATTAATTTTTTTGGGTAAAGAGCTTGTATATCTTAGTGTGATTTACCTGTTGTGAAAAACAATAATCGTAATTAGCTAATCCATTTGTTTCCCATGAGAAGGAAAAGTACTTAGGGGACACTGGGGAAGGAAACAATGGAGACTATGGCTAGAAATCACATTAGGTACAGGCAGCTGGAATTCATTGTGTGACTCTAGTTAACACTTGTACTTTACTTCTTGGTTGCTGCTTATTTGTTTATTTTTACAGTAGACTAAGCAAAGCAGCAGCTTGTGAGCCTGGCTGGAGCCCTCTGTGAGGACAAAATCATGCTTATCTGCTCTTCCAATGTACACTTGCACTTAGGGGACACATAGTAGGTTTTCAAGAGTATTGTTAAATGAAAGAACAAATGAGAAAGATGCTGGTTTGGCACAGCAGCTACTCTTAAAAAAAAAGAGAACTCTAAGAAAATACTTAGGGCATTCTATTGGAAAAATAAGGCATAATTATACTTATAATATGGTTTTTACATAAAAGAACTTATATGTAGAAGAATAAAGATACTTATATAAATATATCACATTCATGGCATTTTTTCAACTCCTTTAAAAATACTTTGTACTTTCCTATTTTTGAGTAATGAACAAGTATGTTATTTTAATTAATACATATATTAAATATACTTTATTATCAATCAGAAAAAAAATAACCCTGATTCCCTAAGCAAAGAACATTTGGCTCACATGTTGAGTCATGTTTTTCCCATCAGTGCTTTAATGAATAGAGAGAAGAATTTAGGGAGGGAGGAGAAATGAGAGAAAAAAAAAAAGAATAAAGAATATGTCAATAAAAGGCCAGATTTAAGACTGACTCTTGAAAAGCTCCCACTGAAGCCCTTAGGGAGGGCTTCGGATGTTTAGATGCTTAAATTGCTATTTTTTAAAAGTATGATCAATGGGATGATTTTGAATGTTCCGCTTACTATAGGGGAACATATTAAGAAAAAATATGAACAATTCCAGAAATCAATTTTTAAGTATTAAAAATTACTTTTTCAAAAATATCTAAATAATTCATGATCACTAGAGAAAAATAAGACACAGTCAAAATAGCAAAAATCCTATTGTCCTATCTGTCAAAGGTAGTAAATATTAATATTTCTAAACTCTTATTAGGGCTTAGGCATATATACACTTATACTTACAAAATAAGACCACTTACCATAAATTTTGCAATTTTTCTTTTTTTTACATAATATTACATACTAAATATTGGTCTATGTTGATAAGTACACTTTCATATAACATTAATAGCTGTACACTGTATGTATGTGAATGCTATAAACAATATAATAAAATATAGAAATACCACCAAATTTTTTTAACCAATCCTTGACTGTTATTTACAAAATTTTTAACTTTTTATATATACTTCAACAAACTTTCTTATAGCTAAATCATTGCACAAATGTATGTTTTCAAGAAAGATATTTCTACAGGCAGAATTTCTAGGTGAAAGTACTGCTATTTTTATGATTTTTGATAAACTATTTTCCCTCCAGAAAAGCTATATATAACAAGCTACATTCTTACCAGTCATATATCTGAGTACTTATTTTCTCTATCACCAGGACTAAATATTACTTTTTAAGAAATATTTGCCAATCTAGCCAAAAATTTACTGTGCATTTTTTAAAAATTACAAGTGATGTTAAATTTATTTTTGCTTGTAATTTCGGTCACTTACATATTTTTTGGAGAATTACCCGCTAGTGAAAATTTTTATGATTCCTGGGATGCTTACCCATTCACAACTATGTACTGAGTGTCACTTTTTGCAGGTTATATGCTGGCATTGGCATATGGAGATTAGTAGGACAAAGTGCCTGCTCTCAGGAAGTCAGTTAACCAGTGGAATGATGAATAGTTTTCAATGTTAAGTGTTAACCCCAATTAACTGGCAATGAGTGGCTGCCTGGGGAAGCATTGTGAGGCCAAGTTCAGGGTCACTGAAAAATGGAAAATAGCTCTATGAGAGATATCTGCCATAGACACAAGAAAGGCAAGTGGTGATCCACATTTTTGTTGTTGTTGTTGACCCTGCTTTAGTGGGATAGTCAAACTGTCTTCAAAAATCTCTTTTAAAAGGTCAATACATTAACTATTTAACTGCTTAAACTTTGTAACACCTCATGACTTAGAATTTATCATAGTCAAAAATAAAATGCTACAGTTGCATATTTTGTTTCTTGTCATTATGTTTGGTAATACATTATGATTCCTTTTATAATCAATATATACCATGATATTTTTCTATACCTGACAGCTTATAATGAAGCTATGAAGTTTAATAGTATCGTATCTCTTGCTGAGTCAATTACTTCCCTACAATTCTGAAGAGATAGCCCTGTATATGATTTTACCCCCTCTTCCCATCCTCTGCCTGCAGTGGTTGGACCTGAGGGGGACACTTCTTCAGTGCTGTCAGATCTGGTTCATAATGCTATCCCTTATTGGCTACCATAGAGAGCTCTTAAGTAAGTAATTTGGTGACCTAGTTTCAGAAATTATTACAGGATTTCCAATGAAGTTGTCAATTGAGTAAACTGCCTATATTAAATCAAATAACAAATGTTCCACCATGTTCAAAATTAGAAATGCATTTTGAACATGGCGAGGGAACGGTTGCCTGAAATATTCAAAGGATCTACCCTTCTGGTGAGATCATATTCCTTAAAAATGCATTCAAAAGCAAGTCAATATAAAAAGGATTAAGTTTAGCTGTCACTGGGTTGTATGCTTTTGACTGTCCCTGGGAGCACAGGTAAAAGTTATTAGCCCTGCCCAGAACCATTCATACTTTAAGATCACTTGAGACCTAGGATGATTATACTGGGGGTCTAACTCATGAAAAGAGAGGGCAAATGTAAAGTTAAGATTTCCTAACACTGAACTTCGATTATTCTTTGTTTCTCTTTCTTAAGTATATTATTGATAAGTTTGGGATTCTTCATCGTGCTTTCCACCATGTAAACTAACACAGTATTTGACATAAGAGGGAGACACAAAAAAATGAGTCAAACAAATGGCCTTGAGCGCAAGTGTTATAAGGTCATGAAGAAGCAACTCACATCCATGGGCTAGTATAGTGTACTGACTCATCATCAGTCTGTATCACCCTGAAAGGGCATCATTTCCTAATTTACATAAAGTCCATAGGAACACATTTCCATGAGAGTAATAGTCATTAAACCGGCCTCCTATCCTTTTATTTAGCTGAAAGACTTAATAAGTCTTTGGTGCCTGAGACAGGGGCAGAGCTAGTAATTAAGAAATGGTCAATAGTTATCCTGGGACACTTCTGTTTCTATGGGCAGAAATAGTCAACTCCCTTCAAGCTAAGTCATGGCTCCACCAATGAAAGAGACATTATTTGAAGCAATTATAGTCCTCAAAGTAAAATTTTACTGTATTTAAAAAAAATAAATATTTACTTATGTTTGAGAGAGATAGACAAAGCATGAGCAGGGGAGGGGCAGAGAGAGAGAGGGAGACATGGAATCCAAAGCAGGCTCCAGGCTCTGAGCTGTAAGCACAGAGCTGACACAGGTCTTGAACTCACAAACTGTGAGATCATGATCTAAGCTGAAGTTGGATGCTTAACCAACTGAGCCACCCAGGTACCCCTATTGTATTTTTTATCTACAGGAATTAATAAGGATTTTATGGGTATTTTTAGTAGCACTAGGTTGTGGTCTGCTTGAAGACAGGAATGCTATAGCTTCAATTTACATCCCCAGTGCCTAGTATAGTACCTGGAACCAAATGAGTTTTCTATTTTTAAGTCAATGAATAAATTAGTGTATGTATCAATGAATGAACAAATGAATACACAGTACATATGGGTATAAGTATATAACATGAATATCATTTTGTTCTACATTTCACACCCACTGGCTGGAAAAAATGCAATACATTTTGTGGCAGCTTGTATATATATCTGTTGGAATGTGAATAGAAGTATAAACCAGCTCGTTTCTGAAATTAAAACACATATACACACGCGAAACATATACACACCCAACTCAATGTTTTCTGCTTAAACTTCCATAAAAATACATAATTAAAATAGAATTATTTTGCTTTGATTTTTGTTTTATTTCACTTTATGTTTTGTTATCTAAGAGTAGAGATAAGGAGTGGTAGAGACTAGCTGACTAGGATTTGAACATGTGAGTTTGTCTTGTTGACAGGGTCTTGCAGATAAAATGTCTTTGGCTAACTTCAAGGTGGCTGATCCCATATTTCTTGCTGTGAACCATATTAATACATTTCTCTTTGTGTATAGTGTATAAAGTTAGGTCTTAACAGTTGCCAAATAATTGCCTCTGAAATAAATGGAACTACAAATCCATGGGCAGCATATAGCAGCCTTATTGAACAGATCTTACAAACTTCAAAGCTCCCTGAAAAGTACTCACTCAGAGAGTAAGTAGTCTGGTGCCTAAAAATGGTCCATCACAGGTTTATATTCCCACTGTCTTGGCCCAGGCAGCATGTGGGTAGGTGCATGGTATTCCTATATTCAGGGAGAAACAAAATCATTCAAAGAAGATCAATTCCAGGAAGAGTGAAAGGGAAAGAACCTTGTTCTGATTCCTGCCAGTTCTTCCCTTATTAACTTCTATTTTTACTATTCAACAAAAACATTTTTTTTTTCTCTTCCAGAAGGAATATGCTGTTATGAGTTAGACAATCCACTTCCTGGGTGTCTTTGATGTAAATTCCACAGCTAGACTTTAATATATTCATAGATAGATATTCATAAGTTGTCAGTTCGTCCTTTTGAATCCATTGAATGTCAGTCTTGTTCTTTTTATTTTCATTGATTACAATGCATGGGATCCCTCAACTACACCTTGATTTTGAGTACCTAAATTAGAATCTTGTGTTTTTGTCTGTTACTTAGGTTCCTTAAAACACTGTCCAAACTTGGAACTTTTCCTCTGGCCTCCATAGCCAGAAAAGCTTTCTGAGTCCTTATGTGGAACACAAGAGCAAATATAACAATAGGAAGGTCTTAGTTTTATAGATAAAATTAAGGTCTACTGTTATGGACTGAATTGTGTCTCCCTAAGATGCATATGCGTAAGTCCGAATCTTCAGTACTTCAGAATGTGACTATATTTGGAAATAAGAGTTTCTAAAGAGGTAATGAAGGTTAAATGAGGCCATACTGATGGACTCTAATCTAGTATGACTAGTATCCTTAAGAAGAAGAGAGACATCAGAGATGTGTGTACATGGAGAAAAAGCACATGAGGACACAGCAAAAAAGCAGGTGATTGACAAGCCAAAAAAAAAGGCCACAGGATAAACCAAACTTGTTAAAACATTGATCTTAAATTTTCAGCACCCTGAAACTGTGAGAAATTAAGTTTCTCCTTAAAATACCCAGTTTGTAGTGTTTTGTTAGGGCGGCCCTAGCAAACGCATACATTCATGGAAGGTGCCAAACTTTATACAAAGACTTGGAAAAATATTTGTGATCAGATTTTAAGTCTCCCAAGTCTTTTTAAGCCAAATCATCTAGTACTAATTGCACATCTACTATGACCCAGATAGTATCCCCAAAGTTATTTGTTGAATTTCTTTCAGAATATTGAACATGTCACGTCAATCTCCACTAAGTTGTTGTTGAAATTACGATTCAGAAAGGTTAAGAGCTTGATGCCCGGTCAGAACTAAGTGGCAATTTCAGGGATCAAACTAGAATTTTCCAAATTCAAGTCTGGCAATCTTTTTTCTAAAGCACACCTTTCCTTTCAATTACACCTCCATCCTTTACAAAGACAAATAGACTGGCTAAAGGGTGAATTTATAAAACACATCAGATTCTCTTGCTGTGATTTTCTTTCTGAGAAGACACTAGAATCAATACCGTGTGAATTATATGCCTGTTTATTTAGATTGCTAAAAAGACCTGGATTTTTACAAAGTACTGTCAGGGGAATTAATTCGCATTATAACAGAACGTGTTAAGGATTCCTGGTTTTAGTAACAGAAAAATGTTTAAATTACTGAAAAAAACATGAATCTAACATTTCATAGTATAGTCTTATTCATTTAAATTACATAGTTCTGGCATATATCAAAGATAAAAATATGAGGCATATAATATATGATTATTTCTTAATCAGATATTTTTACTTCAGGACTTAAATTTTATGTTATTCTTCCTTCTTGAGATTGTTTTCCCCAATAGGTTTGTTGTTTGGCCCTTTAATTATGTATTTTATTGTTAGTATACCATTAAAAAGATTTGTAAGATTCCTGTTTGCTTTGTTATGTTTCAGAAATAAACTCACCTTTCTTTGTTAAAGGAAAAAAAAAAAAAGACTATTATGCTGAGGAATATTCACTGTAATCAGACTGAGTATATCCAAGGCATAATCACAGCATTCTTTCTTTATTTCACTGAACACCTCTACCTGGATTTCAAATTACTTTGCTTAATGTCTCCAAAGTTATTTAAATAATTCTAGTGAGATTAATAAGAAACAATGACCTTCTGCTTTCATGAAGAAAAAACTTGAAGTAATGCAGAAAGTTAAGACTGCTATTGAAGTTCTAAAAAGAATCCTCTACCGTTAGCATTATAATTTAGGAAGGAAGGAAGGAAGGAAGGAAGGAAGGAAGGAAGAAGGGAGGGAAGGAGGGAGGGAGGCAGGGAGGGAGGGAGGGAGGCAGGGAGGGAGGGAAGATCTATTTTGTAAGGTATCCTAATGTATGAAATGTTTATTTCACTTTAAACTAATGTATCATTGTGGCCTGTGGACTTCTTCTTATTTCACAAATGACATAAGGATGACTAGATCATGCCACATAATTAATCGCATATTTATAGTAATGTGTCTTCATAATTTATTTTCTTTTTCTCATTGAACTATATATTACTTTCAAATCATTAAATATGTAAGTTTGCAAATTTCTTTCAAATTTTCAATTCATATTAAATGTATTAAGTAATTAATATATTAAATATTAATAATTAAATGTATTAAATAAATAAATAATAATAACAAAGTATCCCTAAAGATATCACAGAAATTTGCTATTGTTTAGGTTTATTGATATAAATAATTTTCTGATGTTTTAATGTCTTGATAAGAATCAATATTCAAAATGTCTATTTCTACTGCCTACAAGAAATTAGTTGACAGAAATACTAAATAGAACTCCCAATTTCTACACAAAGAAGCGGAAAAAATTAAAACCTTGGTGATTAGATATATATTTGATGTTCAATGTTTTCTTAATTTATAGTATTATTATCATATAAACACAAACAAAAAATAAAGTCAATTCTATAGTGGTTTTATTTTTTTACCATATATACATATATCTGTAGATAGAAAAGATATATAAATACAGATATAGATATAGATACAAGGTATACATATATCTTGTCTGAAATGAGTGGATATGGAGGGATATGAAGAAAAATTAAATGAGTAACATAAAAGAGCATATTTCAAAGTGCTTTTAAAATTTCATCATAGGGGAAAAAAATAAATTTCACCATAGCAAAACTTCAAATCTTAGACTACTTCAAGTGTTATATGATGTTTTAAACTGTTAGAAATCCATCGAATTTATTGAGTTGTTTTTCTGTACCTTGGCTTGCAAACAACATGGCTGATGAAAAAGCACTGAACTGAGAGGAAGAGGTCTTGAACTAGACCAGCCACTAGGCAAAGGATGCTGGGCATGCCATTGAAAAGCTATATAGTTCAATGTTCTCGTCCATAAAAGGAGATGACATTTTCCTTGCCAGTCATACAAAATGACTGGCAGATTCAAAGAAGGTAATCTGCCTGAAGGACCTTGAAAAGTATAAAATGCTACATAATGTGTGAGGTTGGTGGTGGTTTTTTGGTTTTTGTTTTTTTGTTTTGTTTTGTTTTGTTTTGGGTAATGCTAAGGGAAGAAGAGAAGGAATAGCACCAGGTTGATAATCATTTCTTTGGATTTGTCTGTGATACGGAATGATATTAAGAAAAAAAAAACTAGTTATACTGAAAAAATGTTTCTTGACATAAAAATGATGAAATTTTACAGGTTTATTTTCAAAAGCAAACATTAATATGACTTAAATCTACTCTTCCATATCCTTCACTTATTACCAGGCTCTGTTTGCTTTTTGTTATATATTAGATTAGATGAAATGTGAATCAAAAATTCTATGATCCTTCCAGTCACATATTTTCCCCCAAACTGCATTAGTGGTTTTAAAAAAATTTTATAATATTGCTTGAAATGTTAGTTTATATCTTTTAAAATTATAATAATGATGACTAAATTTTCTTTACCAATCAAGGAAACACTATTTTTGTTACCTTTTTTTGATTTTCCCCATTACAAAAAAGGCATTGGGGCACCTACATGGCTTAGTTGGTAAAGCCTCCAACTTGATTTTTGCTTGGGTCATGATCTCACAGTTTCATGAGATTGAGCCCCACATCAGGCTCCAAGCTGACAGTGTGGAGCCTGCTTGGGATTCTCCGTCTCCCTCTCTCTCTGTCCCTGCCCCACTCACACTGTCTCTTTCTCTCTCAAAATAAATAAATAAACTTTATTTTTTTAAAAAAAGGCAGTGTATTTCACTCAGACATAATTTCTCATACTCTCTTGAAATTAGTTTGTTTAATTACATAAAACCTCAGATTTTAGTCAGGGACAGGACAAAGAAGCAGACATGAACAGCTGAGGGATGATCTAACTCCCAGGCATGCTAAAGGAATACATATACATGAACGTGGGTTATTTGGAGCTTTCTTTCCCCCCTGGGGAGCAAATCTGATGTATGATCTTGTAGAGATTTTGATACAAATAGATATAATTTCCATATTATCTTTTCTAATGGCACCAATTAGAAAGACTTATAGTTGCTAAACCATAGGCAGAGTGTATGTCTCTTATCCATGCAGTTAATAGATCATCATTTGCTGTCTTCAGAATTCTGGCTGACAAAAATTATTGACAAGGACTTTTTACAGCACAAACTGTAAGAGGTCACAGAGTTTCCACTTCCCTGGCCCCAGAAAGGCTTTAGGTTTTTTTGAGAATCATTATGCTCTTTGGATGATAAAAAATTACCTATATGTACAATCTTATTCAGATTTTAGACATTTTTTAGGTAGACAAGGTAGCAAAGGTCAATTCTGACTCTGAGTTACCTTCTGAAAATTGTATTAACTGCTAAGTCTACCTGCTACATTTCCCATTACAGATGCCTAGAAGTTTAGTTCAAAGTATGATTTCAATGTACTATGTACCAGGTGACTGAGGCATCGCCTGCAAACTTCTCCACGCCTCTTCTTCTCTCTTCTAGGAATTTATTAAGACAAGACTCAGCAGAGAACACATCTAGTTTAATGCCTGAGTGCACAAAAATGAAGGGAAAAGATACCTTGGGTGTACATCTCTCAACTAGCCCCAGTGTGATGAGCAGCATTAGATTACCATTGAAAACACACACACATGTGCATGCACGCACACACACACAGGTGTGAAATAACGGAAAAGGAGAAAACAGTAGCATAATTAATTTTATGGTTCATGGCTTCTTTCCATGCTGGTTCATCAGAATAAGTCTCTTTTTTCATGAGAGATGATTTTTTATATGGAAATGTCTATCCCATAAGAATACACCTATATAACTTTATTAAAGCAGTAATATTAAGCAAAAAAGATTTTAAGCCAATATCTACCTTCTTTGGCATTTTTAGGACATTTAAAAACTATTGTGCCCATCAAATAGGAGTAAATAATTACTTTACTTTGTTTTCTCTTTTAATTGAGTAAGTTTTCCTCATGTTGTGATAACAGGTTTATTTGAAAGTGAAAGTAATTTGTTATAGAACAGCAGCTTTTATAAATGGAAACCTCTACAACAGAACATTGTGAGATGTTTAAATATTAACCAGACATATTGTTCACTCTTGACACTAAATTTCAGAAACTTAATACAAATTAGGTACATACATTATATTGCTGGGTCTTGCTTACCAATGCTAAGAAATCCAAAATGTTCAATTCTAATTAAAAATGAAATTGAACTGCAATTCCCTGGAAACAAGGGCTGATCAGACTCAATAAGCTTTACTTAATTTATTTCAGAAACAAAATAATTGGACTGCTCATAAACAAAAAAATGCTTACACCGTTAAAGAAATACATGCTTCTAAATCTGTTGCAATTCTCTTATATTTTCTAATGTTTACACTTGATTACATATCCTACATATATGTTTCGAGATACTTAAATGTTCAAGAATATGCCAGATAACTTTATTATTCACAACATCTGTATGTACATTTACTAGAGCTGCACCATAAATTTCATCCTTGAACTTTTCCTTTTTAATTTTAAAAGAGATATAAAAAGACTAGTATTGTGGGATGCCTAGGGGTCTCAGTTCGTTAAGCCTCTGATTTTGGCTCAGGTCATGATCTCACAATTCGTGAGTTCAAGCCCCGTCTTGGGCTGTCTGCTATCAGCACAGAGCCTGCTTCAAATCCTCTGATCCCCTCTTTCTCTGCCCCTCCCCCATGCTTTCTTTTTCTCCATTTCTCAAAATAAATGAACAAACATTTAAAACAAGATTATTCTTCTTCATTGTATTTACTTGGATTGGTATTTAAAAAAAAATAAAGGACTTTCCCAAATACTTGACTCACGTCATGTAATTGTCATAACCACAAAAGAAGATTTTTAAGATTACTCTTATTATTTTTTTTATCTGTATTAAGTTTTTGTTTTTTCAACTTCAGGAAACTGGCTCAGCGATGTGGTGTGAATTCTCCATGGTTCTATAACTTGTAAGCGTGAAGAGGGAAACACTGGTTTTAAACTAATAGGAAAAATGGAAAAATAAACTAAATGTGAATGCAAACTTCGCTGTTGGACAAAGAGCAGATCAAATTACTCCACACCCCCTTCTCTTTGTGTTTTCATCTGTTTTGTACAGGGATTCGGTTTCAAATCACAATGGTCCTAACACATGTAAGCTCAGAGGATTCAAAATTGAATGGCTTCATCTTTAGAAAGAATGTTCTTTGAATACAAGGTTGGTTTAAGAAGTAATGATTCTAGAACAGATTGAGACAGTATCATTACCCAGTTCTGGGCTTTTGTAAGAATGGATATGCAACAATTGGGAGAAACCAAAGAATGAAATACACATAAATACCTCTTCAGGAGACAGAATTTATGTGGGACAAATGTTCATCTGACAGGGAATTTGTAGGAGTCACCTTGGCACTGGACAGAAGTTTTCTCTAAATCCACTTCTCTCATAGTGTTTGCCTTGTACAGGTCAAATATGTAAGGTAGGATAAATGAGATATGACAAGACTTTGAAACAGGCATATATAAAATGGTGTCATTCTTATAATTAATCCTGCAATATACTTATTAGATCTCAAAAATATTTAGGAGATTTTTAAAAAATCTATGAGTGTAATAAAGTTGGATGAACACAACAAATCAGAAAATAGGGAAAAAAAACCAAAAATAGATAAGGAATAAACATTATGTAAGATGAAAGAAAAATGAATAAAGTATATACACTTTTACACTGAGAGAAAACAGATGAATCAGTCCATTAAAATCAGAGGTGTTTTAAAAGGAATAAAACCTTTTTACGAGAGAGCTTTTTGAAACAAAATAATAAAGATTGATAGAAAATGATAGGCAAATAGGCACTTGGCAAATAAAAAAAGCTAGAAGTGGCAAATTCATATAAAACATCTGAAATTAAAAGCAGTAAAGATTAAGGTATACCTTACAAAATAATTTTTAAAAATCAAGGAAATAGATAAAAGGTATTCCATTGACTTTTTTTTTTTTTAATCCATGAACCTGAATACACTGAACAATGTAATGGTAAAATACATTAAAATACATTAAGAATGCCAGGAGTACCTGGGTGGCTTGTTCGGTTAAGCAGCCGACTTCAGCTCAAATTATGATCTTGTGGTTTGTGAGTTTGAGCCTGGTGACAGGCTCTGTCTTGACAGGTTGGAACCCAGAGCCTGCTTCAGATTCTTGTCTCCCTCTCTCTCTATCTCTCCCCTGATCACACACACTTTCTGTCTCTCAAAGATGAATAAACATTAAAAATTTTTTTAAAGAATAGCAGATGAATTTCTAAAAATAGAATTATATGGGGCATATTCTTCTTTCAGAATTGGACACATTATAAAGCCAAAAGTGTAAAGATATATAGGGATTGGTTAAATAATGAATTTAATAAACTTAACATTTTCAGAGCTCACATACCCATATATAAACTTTGCTACAAAGAAAATGTTTTAAAAAAATCTAAAAGGTAGATTTTTATTGGTCATATTATTTACCATAATCCAACCAATTAGAAATTAATACCAAAACCATGAACAAAATTAACTTATTCCTTAGTACTTGAGAGCACAGAAGAAGTGAAAAGCATCTGAGGACAATGAAAAGTAGAATACATAACAAGGAAACTCTTGGAATACAGTGGAACTTTTATTTAGTTAAAAATTTATCAATTGTATGGGTTCACATATAGCTTACCTAGGAACTTGGTTTTCATTTTAAGAAATTAGAAAAGAAAACAAAATTAGTTAGAAAGAGGGAATTCCTTAATTTAGGAGCAGAAAATAACGAAATAGAACACAACAAAAAAGAAAAGCATTGAGTGTTTTAACATATGGATCTGAAGAAGTATTTGTACATTGAAATATCTGCAAATATTAAGTATGGAGCAAATTCATCACGACTGACAGTAAGTTGAAAACTGTGGCATCTGGATAAATTAAATATCTCATAAGCAGCCTGACCATGTCCCCAGACTCAAATCAGACAAAGTATCCAGCAGTGGAGCATCTGGTCCTGCAGCTGCTCAGCACACCCTATGAGTAGCAATGAACACCAGATTCCCTTGGAAACTACAGAGGAGGCTGCCAAGGGGAAGGGCCTTTAATAAAGCCAACAATGGGCAGAAACAATGCCAAATTAATACAGAAATTAGTACAGGCATGTGCCATTTTGTCTCAATTACAAAAGTCAAATCTGCAAAGAGGGGAGTCCTATCAGACTTTAATAGAGAGTTGTGGTTTTTAAATATTTAACTCATAAACATGAGGGCACACTTGCACATGTTTGTAACCCCTCTCTGGATAGGACATAATGGAAAATAAAAGAGATTGCTCACTAACAAGTTTGTATCTGCAAATCAGAAGCTCATGACTCCTGATTTCATGACTGACACTGATGTGAAAGGCACCAGACAGCTATGATAACCCATAGGGAACAGCACATTTGTCTTTTCCTTCCTCTTCTGTCCCATCTTGGACAAATAGTGATAGTTCTTCTTTATTGAACTCATAGTGAATATTCATTCTTAAAATTATTAAAGGTAAAATGAAATAAAATTGCCACATGAATTTGGTTGTATACATCTGTCTATAATCTTCCTCTCCTCTTAATGTATAAAAATGATTTCTGATTCTGAGAAGAAGCTATCTACTAAGACTTCCTGGGGGTTACTAAAACATAATTTTACAACTATGCCAGGAGCAGAATGAAAAGCCCCATCATAAACTCCAGCTGCTTTCCATCGCTGTCCTATTGGCTTCATAACAAATTTCTAGAATGGAATTTTATAAACTGAGGCAATACATAAATCATAAAATCAAATTATTGGGAAGCCACACCATTTCTGACCTGTGATATTTTCACAGAATTTTTTTCACATCCTAACAGTAAAAAAAAAAAATGTATTAGGATCATTGTTATCATCTAGCTTCTTCAATAGTATAAGCTCTAAAGAAAATTTAAAAATGGGAATGGAAGCCAAATCACTGTGCTAGAAACACTGTGTAAGGCAGTTTAAGAAAAAAATATTATAATGCAATTTCTATACAAAATCTTAAAAGAAAATTCATAATATATAGCATGAGATTATCTGATAAGGAGATTTATTTCAGGTCTTGGTTTATTTTACAAGTTAGAAAGCAGAGAAAACAAGTTAGGATCATATGGAAAATGGTCTTCTTGATGGTATTTCCTTATTCATACTATGCAAATATCAAAAGCTTCTTAAAATGAGACATTAATTCCAGTAGCCTTAAAAATCACACAATTAGTATACAACCTATTGATGAATGACTAAGTTTTATCCTTAAAAACTAATAACTACCATTTGTTATTTGCCCTTATCTTGACTTATATTTTGCAGTTTGCTCTACATAATGCAGAAAGATGGGTGCTGTTAATTTCCTTTTAGAAACAGGGAAACTGAGGCCAAAAGTTTAGGTAACTTGTCTAGTCTCAGCATGAAGTAATGGAGCTAA
Source organism: Hyaena hyaena (assembly GCF_003009895.1). Lineage (NCBI taxonomy): Eukaryota > Metazoa > Chordata > Mammalia > Carnivora > Hyaenidae > Hyaena > Hyaena hyaena. Next base: position 271,484 of record NW_024081218.1, on the reverse strand, counting down.
GAAAATAACTAGGTCTGTCTTCAAAATATATGTCTTTCCCATCATGCCAATTAACATACATCCCGTTTAAAAAGTATCCCAAAGAAAATATGATTTCTACCTAAGGCTATGTCAACAGATTATCCATGGTAACTTGTCAATGCCTTCTAGTTTCATTATTATTTTTTAAAATATTTCCTTTCAGTTAATCTTTGAAATACAATTCTTCACTTTCTCATGTTCTCTTTTTATTTTCTTATGTCCTTTCATTGCTAACTCTACTCACACATTTATGAAAGTATATATTTATATATGAAAGTATATATGTATATATATACATGCATATGTATACACACATGTGTATGTGTATACATATATATGTACAAAGAGAGAAAAAGAAGCAGAGAGAGAGAGAGAAGATTGATTCATTAAGATTTGGGAGTAAATTTAAGTCCCAGACCTACTGTTCTAGTATTTACAAAATCTCTGTGCTACATGCAATTTTCTAACATCATATATTAGAAAATTTCATGTGCAAGTACAGATATTTTTTAGTAATACAGTGTATCAAATGCATTTAAAATATATCTTTATCATTCTTCAATGTATGTTCCATTCACTCAGCCTGTATATGGGAATAAACTTACATATTATTTTCATTTTCTTAAAGGAGGTATATATTAAATAGTACAAATTTCAGGTAGTAAGAAAAGTTTACTGAAAAAGCTTACTACCCTGAAGAGTGAATACTGAATCATAATTACTATTCTAAAATCTTTTAAGCTTCAGTTGAGCTATCATTAATTAAGGTGGACAAATAAAAATAGCCTAAAATTTAATCCCTTGGAATACATAGGTCAGTAAAGCAAATGTTTGCCTTTGATTCATTCTTGCCCATTAGCTACCTTAAAAATCATTAATTTACTTCTTTCTCCTTTAAGTAATATATAATACTTATTATATGGTCCACACTACTATACTTCTCTGAATATTGTAGTAGTCAATAACTTAGACTTAGGAGAAACAAATAAGCAAACAAAAAATTTAAAAAAAAACTTAAAGGAGAATTATAAATTGAATAACTCAGAGTGCTTAAATAATTTCCCCTGCTAAAAAATTAAAAAAATATACATTTCTTGTTTCTCTTAAGGTTGATTACTATTCTCTGCATCCTTGTGATCAAATTCATTGTGTACTTTATCTTCTTAAAGTAAACTGAACTATCCCTTATGCCTCTGGCTAACAGTTGGTGAGCCACAAGAGTGGATTTAATCAATTTACAGTGTCCCCCACTGGAAGGGCAATTGGATTTACTGTACCTGCACATCTTTCTTGTATTTTGTTTCATTTTAGATTCAAAGCAAAGAGCCTCAGATCCTTAGACTATGTATGGAAGCATCAACATTATTGACTAATCCACAATAAATATCCACTGTGACTGGTGATATAATTTATAGCTAGATGCCATTCTCCACTTAGCAAAAAGGGAGGATTATTTTGGTCTGGTAGAATTTCATCATTCACAGTATTTCTGGTACATACATCAGTAGTTATCAATTCTGCCAAAATTCTGTATTTCAGTAAGTTTTTTCTCCCTTTTTTTTCTCTTCTTCACCCATCCTCATTATATCAATAGGCTAAATCACAGCTAATTAAATGTGCTTCAGGATGAGTTTTCATATTCAGTGAATCAGAAATATGTAATAGAGAAATTGGAATGAAGAGTGTTTTAAGAATGCAAAGGGGAAAGACAGCTGCATGCATTTTTATAGTGGTATCAAAGCTGTTCCACATACTTTACTGATGCATACACTGCTCTCATTACTTTGATAGTATTGACTTAAAACTTAACCTCAATAAATAAATATATAAAAACACAATCTTACCTGCACTGGAAAATGTCCCAAAGTATAGCGCCCCCCCCCCCACGGTAGTTTAAGGGAACCAAAAAGATTTAACAAAGGGATAAGAATAAACAGTGATTTGCACCTCATTAAGATATAAAGTATTCTACAAAATGCATTTTCCATATAAATGAAAGTTGATCATTTAAGTCCTGAAACTCTTTTGTAGTTAAATTAAAATAATTTAGCTTTGTCCTGATTTAAATGAACCCACTATAGAAATAGAAATGCACAGCATGTATCAAAGAAAAGGCTCAACTTTACTGAAGCCCAGGCCTTTGGAGAGGAAAACAGGAAAGCTGGGCTGAGAACCAGGGTGTCCAGTAGAATGGAGGGGAGGCAGGAGGGAGGGGGAGAGCAAGCAGAAAGATTTGAAAATTCTATAGCTTTGAAAACTTAAAATTGGACACATAAATCCCAGAAATATGAAGCACACAAGAAACAGTAAGAATTTATTTTGTATTTACTCCTTTTATGAGATACTTGCTTTAATGATGAAAGAAAATTATGAGTTATTAGAAGTCTGCTGATTGAGTTTTATCAGGTTCAGGAAGAGTAATCAGCATTCTCCACAAAGCCAAAACTAAGACCTAACAATCTGAGCTTGAAAGTAGTAAAATAAATGAATTATTTGTTCAAGAATATCATATCTAAGAATTCATACTAACAAAACAAGCAAAACAAGCTTCCAAGTCCATCCAGCCCATTGCTCATTAAGGTCACCCAACAGAGCAGGGGAAGGGGAAAGAACTTCCTATCCCCTCAAGGTCCTTCTAGCTAGAGACAAATTAACATGAGACAGATTAACAGGAGAAAATCAGATTTAATTTGGTATATACCAGGATTCCATACAGACATGGAAATTCCAGACACAGACAAAATGAGGTATGCCTTCTGAAGTAGAGAGAATCATGTAGGGATCTGCAATGTGAAAGGGAAGAAATGTAATTCACAAGAAGATGGAAAAGAGTAAATGTTTGGTAAACAAATGTTTGCTAAGCCTTCCTTCAGAAATAATGGGGCATAAAGGAGTTTGATCAAACAGGCCTTGCTAGCTTCTCCCTGTCTAGCGTACCCGGTTCCTAGTATAATGTAGGCATCTGTGGTGACAGTCTCCTCTTGGACTAGGTCCTCTAGCTCAATTCTTTTCAGGCACCTGTGGGAGATGTAAAGAGTTTTTCCTGAATCTACTGGGCTTTGACTGCTGTTTTAAAAAAAAAATAATTTATTTAGTTTGAGAGAGAGAAAGAGAGAGCGTGCAAGCATGAACAGGCGAGGAGCAGAGAGAGAAGCAGAGAGAGAATCCCAAGCAGGCTCCGCACTGCCAGTGCAGAGCCCAAGCAGGGCTCAAACTCACCAATAGCGAGATCATGACCTGAGCCAAAATCAAGAGTTGGAGACTTAACCAACTGAGCCAGCAAGGCACCCCTTGATTGCTTTTAACTCAAAATAATCTTCATGCCAATGTGGTTCATCTTGGGGCAGTCTGCTCTTGTCCCCTACAACCGCAAGTTAATTTTGAATGGGCCACAGTTGCACTAAAAATCTATATAAAGCCCAACAAGAGAATGTGAAAGATTCAGTATTTGGATATGAGTATTTTGCTGCTTTCTCCCTTCAATTCTTATTTGTAAAATTTATAATATGGAAATGCATCCTTAATTAATTCAGCTATCATTCAGTATGTACTTATTTGGGCAGGTACTATATGTTAGACACTGTTCTAGTATATGAGATACAAGAATTAGCAAAAATATTGTGCAATTATTTTCCAGCCACTTTTTCAAAAGGAGACCATATGTTTGCAGGCATTAAAATTTTCAGAATCTATCATATAGGCAATGCTAGATTTTTACATAAAAGAAATTAAAATAATATCAATAAGTAAAATGGAAAATGTGTACATTAATTCACTGTGAGATAAGTTACCCATCCTTCACTCTTATGAGTGTAATCCCACTTACAGAAATACAACAAAATCAAATCCACAAGTGGATATAGTAATATCAAGTATTAGGCAAATTTAATGTGAATTACCCATGGTTAGTGAGTAATACCACAATAAAGTTCTATCTAAAATGTATAAAAAATGACTAAACATTGGGGAAAATATGATAAAGGCATACTCTCCAAATAGACAAACAGAAAAAGGCAAGTATGCCAGATAAATCAATTTTGCTTAGGATCCAATAACTCATTCATAAATGCTATTCTATAAAGTAGTTCATAAACAACATGAGGAAGTCTTTAGCAGTCCATGGTGAAAATTGCAGCTTAACATACATTATTAGAAACAAAACTATATTTTATTTTGGAATTTTTATTCTGGTGATTGCAGCTGATAATTTGTTTTAATGCACCAACATAGTTAAATAGAAAGGAGTACTATGTTGAACACTTATTTTCTGTCAACCTTTTGCTGGAAGCATTGCTTTAGCACAGAAGTCAGCAAATGCTCTCCCTAAGGGCCAAATAGTAAATATTTTAGCCTTAGCTGGTCATGTGTTCTTTGTTGAAACTACTTTGCTGCTGTTGCAAGAGCACAAAAGCAGCCATAGACAATGCCTACGGGCCAGTGACTTATTCCAATAAAACTTTATTTGCAAACACCAGCTGTGAACCAGATCTGGCCCAAGGCCAAAGTTTGCCAGCTATTGCTCTAGAGCCCTTCTGTAGCCTTTTGTGCAAGCCTGGCTGGGGGATTATTCAAGAGCCCAGATGGCCATTCTAAGTCATCTGCTCTTGCTCCTCCCATAGGATATCAGCCAACCTATCAGTCATAAAGGTAGCAGCTTCTTCCCTGAAGTGTAGAGAATGAAGTCACTCCATTTCTCTTGGTAAAACTCTGAGAGTCAATATCAACTCCAATGGACATCCTCACTCAAATTCCTAATAAAATTCACTGCAATTATTTTTATTATTTAGCATTTATACTATGAGCACATTCAAAATACGTTGTGGAAACTTATAGAAAAAGCCCTATTGGGACATGAGGAATAAATAAATCTTCCAAGAGAAAGACATAAATATTAATCCTCTTAAACATTATATCTGAGCTTCCTATTGGCCAGGGTAAAAGGAAAAACATGGGGCTATACTAGCAACTTTTAAAAGCAGGCATGTATGTGATGGCTCAATAAAACTGTAAAAAGAAAAAAAAAAAGAAAGCATATCAGAACTGGTTGGGAAACTGTTTAAATACATATTGCCTCGTTTAGAAAACCTGTGGTGAGATCTAGCTGTTTTGAGCCTTAAGATAAAATGCCTTCATGGTGTGTACAGTCTAATACAGAATTTCTTACAGGAGATATTTTTGGCATTTCAGCAAGACAGCTCTTTCTCTTTGGGGACTGTTCCACCTAAGGCAGAATATAGAATCTCTATCCCTGGCCAATTAATACTTGTAGTGCCTCTTAGCCATTATGAAATTAAAACTGCTCCTAAATATTTCCAATGGGATACTGGTTCTGTGCCACTGATCTAATGAACACAAAGAGAAGTTAGTTATGAACTATGTCCTCAGAGGATATGGCATATTTAATATTAAAGTCAGGACAATGATACAGATATGAACAGGGACTTTATGAGAAAACAGAGAAGCGATCCCTAGCCAGGGAGTTAGGTTAAGGAAAGCTTCTTAGTAGATAGCTGAGACCAAACTAAGTCTGAAAGGTTTTGGTCATGGGAAAGTGCTTTATAAACAGAGATACAACATTTGCAAAGACACAAAATTAGACCAGCATGAGTTTGCATGAGAATTATGATCAGTTAATTTTGATGGATGAAAAAGTATAAGGCAGGGACTGATGAGTGTTCATGCTGGAAAAGTCAAAAGGGTCAGATTATGGAAGTATGACTGCTTTAGGACTTCAGATAGTTTCCCCAAAGATGTTTGAGAATCATAGAAGAGTATGAAAGTGTGTGTGTAGGGACCTGACAGACTTAAGCAGGGAAGCATCATTGTCATACTGGTTCTGGACAGTGCTCCAGCAGTAGCAGAGAGAATATATGTGAATGAAAGAGGACAATTGCCAGAGAAAGCTGCACTTGTGAAGCAGAAACCCATCTAGAGAAGACAGGAAAGATTAAAGTCATGGTTAAGAGTTGTAAGCCTTGAAAACTTTTTGCAGTTGGACATGAAAGAAGTTTGAAGAATCAAGGCGACTTATTGATTTCTAACTTGTGTAAGAAGGTACATTGCTGTACTCCACATGGAAGAAAAAGATACAGAATTGGAAAAGCAGAAGGGGAAGAAATGGGATCAGGTGTGTCTATGTTGAGTTAAGGTGGCTCTGAAACATCTAAATAGAGCTGTCCATCACTCAGTGGGTTGGACTGTGATGGAGGTGCCTGGGTGGCTCAATCAGTTAAGAGTCTTATTCTTCGTTTTGGCTCAGGTCATGATCATGGTTCATGACCCTACTTTGCAGGGGGGCCTGGATGGCTCAGTCAGTTAAGCTTCTGACTCTTTATTTTGGCTCATGACATGAACCATGAGATAGAGCCCTGCATGGGCCTCTGCTGTCAGCACAGAGCCTGCTTGGGATTCTCATTTTCCCTCTGTTTCTGCCCCTCTCATGCTCACACTTTCTCTCTCTCTTTAAAAATAAATAAACATTGAAAAAAAAACACTTAGAGACTTTATTATAAGATAAAACTAGTCTACTGCTTGATGAAGCATTTAAAACTCTTCTTAAACATGCAGAGATTACAGATGATCAGCTAACTTATTTTCATAGGATACTAGCAGTGACAAGATAGTCGATGCATGTTTTCCTGTTCCTGAATTTCTGGAAATACATAATGATGTAAACATTTACTAAACACTTATTTTATGCCAAATAATCTTCAATATGACTATATATGTTGACTCAAACAATCCCTCACAGCAAACCCATGAGGAAGGTTCTTTGATTATGTATTCTCATTTCAAAGATGGGTGAACTGAAGCACAGAGAGGCTAAATAAATTCTAAATTCTACTCTGTCACACAGCTACTAAAAGGAAATTGTGTTTATTCAGATAGACTGCAGAGCATTTACCACACTATAGCAGCTCACATGCATGGTAGAGCCTCCATTGGTTCTAATATCTAAGTCTTCCCAAATCATTTTTTCTGGCAGCTGAAGAGCAAACAGTCTTAAACAATTTGTTTTATTTTTTAAGTTTATTTATTTTGAGAGAGAGAGAAGAGAGAGTGCACATGGGCAGAAAAGGAGCAGAGAGATGGAGAGAGAGAGAGAGAGAGAGAGAGAGAGAGAGAGAGAATCCCAAGCAGGCTCTGTGCTGTCAGCAGAACCCAATGTGAGGCTTTAACTCATGAACCATGATCATGACCTGAGCCAAAACGAAGAATAAGACTCTTAACTGATTGAGCCACCCAGGCACCTCATATTTTGATCTTGACACGACTTTCTTTGCCCATAGTTTTTTTAGGAATGACCATAAGAAGTTTCTCTATAAAGTTATCTTCATAAATGTCTTTATTTCTAGATGCACAGAAGGGAAAATTTTCTTTTATTTTTAAAATTATTTTGAGACACAGAGAGAGAGAGAGAGAGAGAGAGGGAGAGAGAGAGAGAGCACCACAGGGCGAGGGACAGAGAGAGAATCCCAAGCAGGCTTCACGCTGTCAGCACAGAGCCCAACACAGGGCTTGATCTCACAAACTGCAAGATCATGACCTGAGCTGAAATCAAGAGTCATATGCTTAACTAACTGAGCCATCCAGGCACAGCCAAGTTTTTTGTTTGTTTGCTTGCTTGTTTTCTTTCTTTTTAACATGTTTTTATTTTTTCTGAGAGAGAGGGAGAGAGAGAGAGAGAGCAGGGAGGATCAGAGAGAGAGGGAGACACAGAATCTGAAGTAGGCTCCAGGCTCTGAGCTAGCTGTCAGCACACAGCCCCATGCAGGGCTCAACCCATGAACTATGAGATCATGACCTAAGCCAAAGTCGGGCGCTTAACTGAGTGAGCCACCTAGGCACCCCTGTTTGTTTTCTTAAACCACAGGTAGTTGTTATCAACAGGTTTGCATTTAAATCCTGACTCTGCAACATACAAGCTATATGATCTTGGACAGGTTGACACAAGGCCTCAAAGCCATAAATCATGCCTACAGATGACTGAAAAAAAGATGTAGTAAGCAAAACAATTCACCATACTTCTTTTTTGTCTGGACTGTCTTGGTGCCCTCAGCAACTTTTACTCCACTGACTATGTTTCAGGCCTTTAGTGAACTTCTCCAAATTCCTACCTCCAAACACCCCATCAAATTCCTTAGCTAACATTTAGTTTCCCTCGATTCCTACTTCTTCCTTGGTATCTGCTACAACCTCCCTGCTCAGTGCATGTAGACTGAGACATTGGAAATGTTCTGTCTGCATGGCATGGTCTGGCTTTGCCCATTCTTTATGATGCTTTTCGTTTCATGACCTGGAGACCAAAGGCCAATCAAATCTAGTGGTCTGTACTGCTTGGGCTTGGGCTATCAGGCCTGACATCATATATTGGGCTGTTCAAGAAAGTATTCTATCCTGGAAAATGTATTTATATTCAGGAAAAAAATAAAAAGTTATTTTGCTAATTTTCATAACAATCAGCTATTAATTAATCGCCATGCAGTAGGATAAATACATTAAATATATTATTTACACTTCAAAATAAATTTGCACCAATATATACTATGTACTCCATTCAGAAGACATGTCTTAAGTAATGGCTATGGCTTGGTAGCTGTGGCAATCTGAGGTCTACTAAGCTTTTCCCCGGAAATGCCTACCTACTTACTTATACAAACAAGCCCAGCTCCAAGATAACTGATCAAGGTTAGAGTCTTGAAAGAATTATATCTTCCTCCACTGGACTGCACACAGCAGTCTAATTTAACATTAGGTTAAATTCTTTCATGGCAGTCACTGAGTTCTGTCTATTTTTATATCCTTGGACTCTTGCACACAGCCTACCACATTGCTGATCAATGAACATTTGCTGAATGGATGATAGAATTATCAGAGTGGCTCCAGAATAAATCTGGTAAACCTAGAATCCCCCTGGGTGTCAAAAAAGATTATTTAAATTCCAAATCACAATCAGATGACTGACCATGCATTTGCAGAGGCCCAATTTATTATGTGCCATTGACAAATAGTGACAATTATCCATAGACCAAACCAAAGAGTTAAGCATTTTGTAGCTAGAATTTACCAAGATAAAAAATGGCAGTCCACAAAATCATTCCACAGACACATACCAAGTTTCTATCATTCAAAGTACAGGTATATTTTAAAGCTGCCACAAAGATAAATACTAGCTTATATTTCCATGACCTAAAACTATAAATCAGGGTAGTCCTCAGACTTTAGGCAAAAAGATGGGGGCAGAATTCTTCATAATTCCTAAAAGTCATTTGCTGGGCTTTGCCTTTCATTTTTGTCCATTTTCATTTAAATTGATGGGGGAATTTGTGCCTGGTGGCAAACTCCATGTATTTAGCAATAGGGTAAAGTCTGGTGCTGATAAAGACATCAAACAAAGGATATCTGATGAGAAAGAGAGCAGTAGCACATTTCAATATGTGGGGATGAAGTCAATGCAAGTTCTCTTGTTCAAATAGCATCCTCTGAATAATTTGGTAAAACTATCTGCAAGGCTAATATATACAGTAAATTGCAGATTAATAAGAGATTAAAATAATTTAGAAATTTTATTTGCCTCATGTGTATGAATAAATGAATCTTTATTAGTATATGTTCTTAAAATGTACATAAATAATAATTATCCTCAGTCTTCTCATCACTAACACACATTTACTACACTGGGTAATTGCAGATTTAGAACTCTGGTAGATGTTTTAAGTGTGATTGTTTTCAGCAGTCTTGACTTGTGGATTCCATTTCCTCTCTTTATTATTTCATTGCATTAATGTCATTGCATTAATGGACATCCTACCCCCATAAAATTATGTTAATATTCAGGACTCTTCATTCCTTGAGATGAAGTTCCTGTGTGTTACACTTCCAAAAATACCTAAAATTATCAGCATATTTCTCTGGTAATTCATGTATATTATTTTGTAAAACATTTAAACCTTGTTCTGTGTTAATTATTTGCAGCTTCAATTACATATGTAACTCTAGCATGGGTAGGTATATGTGAGTTGGAATAAATTAACCAATTAATATTCTACATTCACTTAAAAATTAGACGTCTGATGTTTAATTATTTGATAAAGCTTATCTTTAAATAAATAAATATTGCAAGATAAACTTACTTATCATTCTTATTAGAAACATACATACAAATAAGTAATAAAACATAATAAATGGGGAAAAACATAATTTAAATCAAATTAACTATTGCTAGAATATGCTTGTATTTGGAAGTAATTACAAGCATTCAAAGAACACTTCAAAGCTTAGGGGGCATATACCTTAGGACTCAGAGCAAATCAGCTGGTTTTTGTCTCTAAAATGAACTCATTTCATTTTCTACTTTTTACTCAATCACTGGTCAATAGACAGTCATGTGATAAACTTACAGCTTATTTTCAGTCTGAAGAAAATCAGAAGAGGAGAAATGGCAAAATAGTTAATTATAATGCTTATACATATGCTTATATATAATGTACATATAGATGTACATAAATATGTTATTGTCCAAGAAATTTGTATTATTACTATTTTCCAAAAAGTTATTATTGTGAGGAAAGTCATAGTGGTAGAGAAAAAAATTATAAAATATTTTTCTCTATGAGAATTGAAGATATACATTTAACTTTCCTATGACCAAGAAGACAAGACATAGAGATCTCAGAAGAGCCTATGTGATTTAACTTCCCATTCACTCCTTACAACAAGGTTGACAAACTCCCATTTGTTTTATATTTTAAATACACTTCACTGAGGTGTAATTTCCATTATATGCAATTTTCTAGTTTAGATGTATATTTCAACAGTTCTGAAAAATATATATGCCCATGTCTGCCACCACTATCAAGTATAGAATATTTCCATCACCCCAAAAGCCTCCTTCTGTCCTCTGCTCTCACATTTCCAACCCATGATCTACTTTCTGTCTCCATTGATTAGATTTTTTTTCTAAATTTTGATATAAATGGAATCATATAGTGTATTCTCTGGGATCTGTTTTGTTTAGTTTAATATTTTTTAGATTAATTGTTTTGTTGCCTATACCAATAGATTTTTCCCTTTTTATTGTAAAGTAATATTTCAGTTTTTTTCTAGACTCTATCCACTGAACTGTATGTTTAACCTTATACTAATACCACGCTATCTTAATTACTTACCATAGTTTTATAGATATTTTTTATTTATTTTTTAAAATATTTTTATTTATTTCTAGAAGAGAGAGAGAGAGAGAGCGTGAGCAGGGAGGGTCAGAGAGAGAGGGAGATACAGACTCTGAAATAGGCTCCAGGCTCTGAGCTGGCAGTCAGCACAGAGCCCGACGCGGGGCTCGAACCCATGAACCGCGAGATCATGACCTAAGCGAAAGTCAGACGCTCAACCGACTAAGCCACCCAGGCGCCCCAGTTTTATAGATATTTTTAAAAAGGTGGTACAAATCCTTCAAACTTCAGTTTATTTTTAGTGTAACATATATTTATTTGAAACTTAATAGAATATCAGCTTATTCCTTAAAATCTAAAAATTTCACATAGGAATTCGTAATTTTCAAATAAGAATTGATATTTATGAAAATAGATGTCAAAAGGTTTATTTTCTTGCTGATCATGATACAGCAACAGATATTACACATACAATATTTAATATCAGTGATTAGCTCTAAAAATCTTACATACGTTCCATAAATGAATTATCTAAGTCACAATACAGAAGAAATAACAAATATATTAATCTTCAAACGCATCAGTTTTTACTAGGTCTTCCATACCATCCTTATTTTGTCATGTTTGCTTTCAAGAGACCTATAAATTAGCAGTGTTCTCTCTTCTGACTTCCTAAGTAGTCAGTTTTACCAAAATGAAAAAAAGTAGAACAACCTCCTTGGAAGACATCCAGAATTCAAATGCTTGATGAAAACAGTAACAGATTTAGTTTGGCAAAAATACAGTTCAGCCTCCCACAATAGTACAATTATGCTACCAGATTATACCTAGGTTATATTCAAGAGTAATATAAAAAATGTTGAACTACCATGCATGAAGGAAACTAACCAATCAGAATAGGTTCTAGGTAATTGGCTCAGGTATAGTAGAGTATATTGCCTAAGTAACCCTTTGTATATCAATCTATAGAAACATCCTTGATGAGGAGATGCAAGCCAAACAAAGGATGGCTAGACAACTGGATGGATAAATTGAAGAATCATGCTGCTTTTCCACCAATATTTCGTTTGAAATGTTATAATGGTTGATACTGTATGTTCACTTGACTAGGCCATGGAGTGCCTAGTTATTTTGTCAAACATTACGTTGGGTGTATGTGGGAGGGTGTTTTTCGAATAGATGAACATTTAAATTGGTAGAATGAAAAAGCAAATTGGCCTTCCTCCTGTGGATGGGTCTCATCTAATAGTTGAAGTCCTGAATAAGACAAAAAAGGCTGAAACTCCTCTGAATAAGAGAGAATTGCTCCTGTCTGACATACTTTCGAGTAGGGCTTTTTCCTGCCTTTGATCTCCAAATGAAACATTGACACTTCTTGGTCTCAAACCTGCCTGCTTTGGGACTAGAACTGTACTATCGGCTCTCCTGGGTCTCCAGCTTGCCTACTCACCTTGCATATTTGGGGACATTAGAACTTTTCAGCTACCATAATGTGAGTCAATTCCTTACAATTAATCCTCCATATATATGTGTGTATGTATATACATTTATATCCTATTTGTTCTATTTTTCTGGAGAACACTAATATAGGTACTTCATGAAGGATGTGTTGTCCACCCAGGCAGTAAGAAAAGATTTTATAACAGAGATGCAGCAGAACTAGAGATCTGAAGACTCTGATGTCTCCAAGAAGCAAAACAGACTGGCTGATTTTCCAGCACTATATACTAAATTCATTCTTCCCCCAAGTGTTTGTGGGGCTGTTACTATAATGTCTACAGATTGACTGCTGGGCTTTCTATCTTATTCCATTGTCTGTTTCTATAACAGTGCCAAACTTTCTATTTTTGTGTCTTTGTAATATGTATTTATATTTGATAATGACAGTCTTCTTATTTTTCTAAGTTGTCTTAGTTGTACTTCTACAAACACTAAATTAATTTTAATTTAAGACTCGTTGCAATGAAAATTGGCATATTAACAATGTTGTCCAAAAGACATGTACAAGAATGCTCACAACAGCACCATCAATAATAAGTTCCAAAATAGAAACAACCTCGCAAGCAATTCTAGCATGTATCAACAGACTGTGGTATATATTGAAAGACTGTAAGCAATAAGAATGAGCAAAACTACAATGACAGACAACAGGAATATGAATAAATCTTTCTCACAAATATAATATTGAACAAAAGAAAGCAAGCACTAACTGTATATGCTATTGATTCTACTTAATGTAGTTCAAAAACAGATAAAATTAACTATTCCAGTAGAGGTCAGGAAATTTAGCTCTTCTTGGGGCTCAGTGATTAGGAGAAGTTATAAGGATGGCTTCTGGGTACCGGCAACACAGGCATATTAAAGTCATTTAATAGTATGCTTACAATTTGTGTATTTGTGTGTGTGTGTGCATGTGTGTGTGTGTGGTATTTCACTAAAAATTGTATTAAATAGAAAGTTTAACTGCATAAGAATGAAAAACTTAGAAAGTGATTTTTCTGAATGGTGGTGACTTGTTAGGTGTTTTACAATCATTTAATGTAATTATGCCTTAGGTCCATTCAAATCAAAAGGGAATAAATAAAATTGTCTCTCTTTGTGGATGACATTGTATTGCATATAGAAAAGACTCCATCAAAAAAAAAAAATTGTTAGAAGTGATAAATTCATTAAATAAGTTGCAGGATGCTAAACCAATATATAAAAATCCATTGCATTTCTATATACTAACAATGAACTCTCTGAAACAAAAATAAAGAAAACAGTATCATTTACAATAGTATCAAAACAACACAATAGTTAAGGAGAAATTTAAGCAAGTGGGTGAAAAATCTGTCCACTCAAAACTGTAAGATACTGATGAAGGAAACAGAAGAAGACACAAATAAATGAAAAGCTATCTAATGCTTGTGGATCAAAAAACCTAAAACTGCCAAAATGTTCAAACTGCCCAAAGTGATCTACATATTCAGTGCGATCTCTATTAAAGTTCCAATGGTATTTAACAAAAATAGAAAAAAAAATACTAAAATTTATATGGAACCACAAAAGACCTCAAAGAGTGAAAGTATTTTTGAGAAAGAAAAAATCTGGAAGCATAACATTTCCTGACTTCAAATTATATTACAAAACTATAATAACCTGAACAGTATAAAATTGGCATAAAAACAGACACATAGATAAATAGAACAGAGAGTCCAGAAATAAACCTATGTATATATAGTTCATTGATTTTTGACGTGGAGTCAAGGATATACAGTGGGAAAAAATAATCTATTCAATGATGCTGAGAAACTGAAGAGCCACATGCAAAGGAATAAATAAAACTGTACTTGTATCTTATACCATCCACAAAAATAAACTGAAAATGAATTAAAAACTTGAATGTAAGACCCGAAATCATAAATTCCTAGAAGAAAACAGATGATGATCTTTGACTTTAGTCTAAGCAATGATTTCTTTTTTACTATACACCAAAAGCAAAAGCAACAAAAGCAAAAATAAACAAGTGAAACTATACAAAACTAAAATGTTTCTGTACAGCCAAAGAAGCTATCAACAAAATGAAAGGAAATCTATGGAATGGGAGAAAATATTTGTGACTGCATTTCTGGTGAAGAGTTAACATTCAAAATATAAAAGGAACTCATAAAACTTAATAGCAATCATAATCATAATTCAATTAAAAATGGGCAAAAGATCTGAGCAGATGTTTTTCCAAAGAAGACATGTAAATGACCAAAGGATACATAAAAAGATGCTCAACATCATCACTAATTATCAAGAAAATGCAAATCAAAATCACAATAGAGGGATAACCTTACACTTGTTAAGATGGCTGTTATAAAAAACAGCAAGAGATACAAATGCTGGTAATGACATAGAAGAAAGGAAAACCTTATGCACTGCTATTTGGAATGTCAATTGGCACAGCACTATGGAAAACAGCATGGAAAGTCTTCAAAAAAATAAAAATAGAACTACCATATGATCCAGCAATCCCATTTCCTGCAATGTATTCAAGGATAATGAAATCAGTCTTGAAAAGATATCTGCACTTATTCCGTGCAGCATATTCACAATAGCTAACTAAAACAAGGAAAAACCTAAATGTTCATCAAAAGATGAATATATTAAAAATGTGGTATAAATATATACTCTGGAGTATTATTCAGCCTAAAAGAAGAAAATACTGTCATTTACAACAACATGGAGGAACCTGAAGGAACATGATAGCTAAGTGAAATAAGCTAGACAGATAAAGACAAACACAACATGACATCACATTGCAGATTCTTAAATAAACAAAAACAGAACAAATCCATAGAAACAGAGACAAAGGATAGTTGCCAGGGGGCTGAAGTGTGGGAATTTAGGAGAGGCTGGTAAAAGGGTGCAAACTTTCTGTTATGAGAATAATAAGATCTGAGGATCTAATGTATAAGATAATGACTGTTGCTGATAGTATTGTCCTGTAGAACTGAAATTTTCTACAAGAGTAGAATTTAAGTGTTCTTACCACACACACACACACAGGTAAATATGTGAGGTGAGTTCACCCACACATAAACTGTTTCCATAACCTGCCATTTATCAATCCAGCAAAAGTTTCCTAAGAAATGTATAACATTTATAGGATGTTAAAAATAACTGGTCAATTCAGTTAATAATCTGAAAAGTTTTCTCAATAGTATCCTGAATTAACTGACCAGATATTTTGACATGAATATCTATATCTTGCCTCTTCTTAAGTGTCACTCATGTAGAGAGCTACTTGTATTTTTAAAAGTTAACCAAACAAATCTGAAGATTGATTTAGACTTGAGGAAAAAGACTCAATACAAAACAGATACTTTTAACTATTTCTGTGCCCACAGAATGAGGCTCTTTGCAGTACATTACTAGAGTTTAACTGACAGCCAACAGTGAAGATACTGTATTTCCAAACTGGACTTCAGATTATTCATACACCTCAATCCAGACACCAAATGTAGGACAATACCATTTCCCCCCCTTCCAAACACAAGCATAGTTGAGTTAGTGTCCAAATATACATTAGAAAAAACAGGTTTGTTACTGTTATTATATTACATTAACTTTCCCTTTTCTGTTACAAAACATTGTTTATTCTATCAGATGGAAGAATCTTATTCTTAAAACCTTCCAAGAATAGTCATTGCTTTGGGACAGAGATAAATCTCTCTAGAGGTTAAGCCTAGTTTCTAGTTGTATAATATGGAAATACCTCCAAGATAACAACCAAATGACCACTAGATATGTTAAAACATACTTCCAGAATTAGCCTGGGGGTCTCTGATAAGACACCCAGGAAACTGACACAAGGTAACAGGTCCTTGTCTCTCAAACTCGCAAGAGGAGTTAACTCTTCTTTCTTTGGTTTTGGGTATGAAACTTTGTTGTCAATTTTCTGCTGTATATACACAAGTAAATCTGTTAATGTTTACAGAATGATAAATTATGTTCTTTCTCTTCAGCATCAGTATGGAGGGAGGGCTCTTTTTGTTGGCAGAAATGTTTTGTTTCTCTAATAGGAGGAAGAAAATGAACATATAATGAGTGCTAAATGCAGGTCAGAATTGTCTGATACAACAAAAGCTCTTTGTAAAGTATATTGAAAAAGTAACTTCTGCTAATCTCACAAATTCTATTATTTGAGTAATCCAGATGACAGAAGCAAATACAAAGATATCTTTCAGATAGAAAATATAAACTGCAGTCCATTTTATTTGATATTTTTGATTCTTTGTGCTTATCTGCCTAAGCATCCTATAAATGTGAAAAAAAAGAGGAAAAGAGGTGATCATGTTTTTAATATAGCTGTAAACTGAATCTTAAAACATGCATGCGTATGGATATCTGTTCATATGAATCCTTAAAAGAATAGTTTATATTCTTATATGTAAAGAATATGTTTATAATAAATACATATAAATATAGATACACAGATATAGATGTGTGTGTTTGTATATATATTTAATTTGAGTCCATTTCCCATAGGTAATTAATCAATATTGAAACAAATGTTGTGTCTATATATCCATGTAACCCTGATTTTTTTCAGAATTAAAAACTTAGTTACTGGTCATGGTCATTGCTGATTCAGTTACTGTTGAATTTCTGCTAGTGAACAAATCCTGAATAATTGGAGCATGAAGAAAAGTAAAGTAGATGCCAGAACAGAGATAATATCTGTATATTTAATCTTGAAAGGAAAGCAGGCTACCCTCTCCCTCCCACCACACATGCACACAAAAAAATTAAGTCACAAAGTCAAAGGCACTAGGACAGAGGCTAAAAAGAGTCAAGATTGCAGCACTACAGTATTACTCTTCCCTTCTCCACCCACTGAAGTTTCCTCTTAACTAAGGTTGCTGAATAAATGTACTAGACACTACCCAAACCTCCTTAGAAGAACAATTCATGCTTCTGGTGACCCTCTCAGTGTCCAAGACTTACAGAAGTTTGTGGGACAAACAATGGATGGATCAGTAAGTGGTGATTGAAAAACTCTTCAAAGTTAATTCCTTTTTATCCAAGTTATCTTCCTTTTACTCTCCCTGCCTACTTCTCCTTGAGACATTTGAAGGAATTTCAAAACTGCCATGGTGGTTTTAAAGTTGTAAAAGCAGCTAATGTCACAGGCTTTCAAAGGATAGAAAACATTTAATAACTATAGTCCATTATCTGTTCTTACAAGCATACTAAGAATTGGAAATTTTCCCTGACCAGCTCTATCAAGTAACAGAGCAGTAAATCACAATATTCTGATTACCTCACTCATGCCATACTATCATAGATTGACTTGGGTTAATTGTAGGAATATAAGTCAAGTTTTAGGGCTTCCTAAAATGTATATAAAAATGTTTCTGTATTTCATTTGTTCATTTGTAAAGCATGTATACATATTTAATTTCTACTATGTGTTAGTAATTACTGTATTATAAAATCACTTAAACATAAAATATTTAAAGTGAATTTTAGGTGTCTATTCCTTGATTTTGGTGGAAAAAGGGAGAGACTAAAAACAGAGACATAAAAGAAGGATTAAACATAATCATGGTATTTAATTTGCTTTGTAAAGATACAAGTAAGATAAAACAACAAAAATGTGATTATAATGGAATTTTAATTAGAGATCCAAGTCAGCTAGGATAGGTGGAGAAGGCTTTATAAGAGATATGGGGCCCAAGATAACCTGAAGTGACACAGAAGACGTTAAGCATTCTAGGTGGAAAACGAAATAGAAAATACTTGGGAAATGGAGAGCCTGGGTGGCTCAGTCTCTTAAGTCTCTGACTTTTGATTTTGACTCAGGTCATGATCACATGGTAGTGAAATGGAGCCCTATGTAGGGTCCCGTGCTGGGCGTGGAGTCTGCTTAGGATTCTCAATCTCCTACATGTGCCCTCTCTCTCTTGAAGGAAGGAAGGAAAGAAGGAAGGAAAGATGGAAGGGAGGAAGGAAGGGAGGAAGGAAGGGAGGAAGGAAGGGAGGAAGGAAGGGAGAAAGGAAGGGAGGAAGGAAGGGAGGAAGGAAGGGAGGAAGGAAGGAAGAAACAAAGAAACGAAGGAAGGAAGGAACGAAGGAAGGAAGGAAGGAAGGAAGGAAATAGAAATAAGAGAAAAACTAGATTCTTTGTCTAAAATTCAAATATCCACTAGACTAAGTAAAATGGTATTTAGGAAAGTTCAATCCCTAATTCTAAAAAAATAAAAGCTTAATTACATACATTAGGTATTATATGAAGTCTGGTATTATGGAAGGTTCTAGATCAAAGAGGGTATTCAATTCAAAGGTGACAATCACTTCTACAGACACACAAAGAGTTTGAGCATGTCATGTATTATTTAATTAAAAAATTGGTTTTATCTTCTTTTAAGATGTGTCAGGTTATCAAATTGATCAAGCAATTAAATGAAAGACCTGAACCTTGAGAAATACAAACATTGTAAAAGACTTTTAAAGTATATTATCAAAAACAATAACTTGTAAAGTGAGACAGGTTACTATCTACTTTAAGTACTTTATACACAGGAAGTGACATTAGAAATGGCAATTAAATTTTTATCTCACAGTAATAATTTCTTAGAATTTTTTAAGGAAAATAATACAAAATATATATACCATATTAAGATCCTTTAAAATTCTTCTGTGAAGTTAGAATTATAGACTGGATATAGTTTTATTTTTTATTTAAAAAATTTAATGTTGTTTTATTTTTGAGAGAGAGAGAGAGAGATAACAAAAGCAGGGGAGGGAGAGAGACAGAGACAGACAGAGACACAGAGAGAGAAACAGAAATCTGAAGCAGGCTCCGGGCTCTGAGCTGTCAGCACAAAGCTCGACACAGGGCTCGAACTCACAAACTGCAAGATCACCACCTGCACTGAAGTCAACACTTAACTAACTGAGCCACCCAGGTGTCCCAGACTGGATACAGTTTTAAAAAGATTTTCTGAAAACTAAATTTACTGACATAATTTAAGTAAGATAAATAATTATCATTTAAACATTAAGGTGTATCTTTAGGTCTTGTTAAAATATTTCTTAATCTAGGGGCGCCTGGGTGGCTTAGTCGGTTGGGCGTCCGACTTTCGCTTAGGTCATGATCTCGCGGTTCGTGGGTTCGAGCCCCGCGTCGGGCTCTGTGCTGGCTGCCGGCTCAGAGCCTGGAGCCTGTTTCAGAGTCTGTATCTCCCTCTCTCTCTGACCCTCCCCTGCTCTTGCTTTCTCTCTCTCTCTCTCTCTAGCTCCTAGAAATAAAAATATTTAAAAAATAAATTATCTTAAAAATATGTAATTCTAAAAGGAAAAAAAAATATTCTATTTCATTGCATTTCAAAATTTAATTGACACATCCATTAACCCACTTGTTTTTGCTTTTTTTTTTTTTTGGAGAGAATATTTAAGTTCTACAATTAGCAATTTTCACTGTATACAATAGTGTTATTAACTGTCATCCCAGTATTTTACTTTAGATCCTGAGATCTTACTCATCTTAAAATAAAGTAAGTGAAATTGTACACACTTACCAACCTCTTCTTATTTCTTCCACAGCCCCTTGCAATCACCATTCTACTCCTTTTCTATGAGTTTGATTTTTTTCCTTTTTTTAGATCCCACATATAAGTGATGCCATGGGGTATTTTTCTTTGTCTGGCTTATTTCACTTAGTATAATGTATTCAAGTTCCATCCATATTGCCACCAATGGCAGAAATTTCTTTCCTTTGTAAGATTAAATAATAATCTATTGTGTATATGTGTGTGCATATGCACCTCATTTTCTTTATTCATTCATCTGTTGACAGCCATTTTAGGTTGTTTCCATATCTTGGCCATTGTGAATAATGTTGCTATAAACATGGAAGTGCTGATATCTCTTTTACATCTTGTTTTCATTGTCTTTGGATCTATATCCAGGAGTGGGATTGCTAAATAATATGGTAGTTCAATTTTTAATTTTTTTGAGGAACTTCCACACTCTTTTGCATAGTGGCTGCCCCAATTTACATTCTCATCAACAGTGCAAAACATTCTTGTTTATCCACTAATCTCTACATGATATACACTGTGTTTATGTGGTAGAAGATGTTTAAATATATCAGGAATAGGAAAGCGGAATTTGTTTCTCTCAAACAGAGGTTATCATAAATAGATTCCTAAGCAAATAGTCATGATTGTTTTTGTTGTTGTTAGTAACAACATATTTCAAATGGTATCTCTCACAGCTTTTTCTGGGATCCAACAACCTGCCTAATCTCATCCTCTCATGACCTACTAGGGTACAATAGGATTTTTTTTTTTATAAACATACCTGATGATGAATGTGTAACACAGAGGACTTAAGATGTTCTCTTACAAACTAACAACAGTTAAGTCCCCTTCTCTTTTTTTTCTCCCTAGTTATATGAATCTCTTCACAAATTCTTCATGGTTCTATGGATTCTGGTAACGTTGGCGGTGCAGGGTGGGAGGGCACTACCTTTACCTGGTTCGTTTCAAAGTAGATTTTTATTTTAAAGTAGGCAAGTGTGTAAATAAAGATAATGTTTAGATGAAGGAAAAAGAAAAAAAAATGAAACTGAAGAACTAGAAAGGCATAACTAGTTGGATAGCTCTTGGAAGAGTAAGAAGAAACAAAGATTCCCATCTTTCCAGTTCCAGAAATATCAGATGTCTACCAACAAATAAACAGATTATGAGTGTTGTTTCCCTGGATTCTCTCTAAGAAAAAATTTTTGAAGTACCTAAAATGAAGGATTGAAAACAAAGACAAGTTTTTGTTCAGTTATTCCATCAAAAAATAAGAAAAAATTCTTATCCCCACAATTTCTTAACATAAATTTGCATGGCTTTTTTCTTCTAAAATTCTAGGAAAGTACCTATCTATCAGTGATTAATTCCCATAACCACATATTTTGATATTTCAGTGAAGCTTGCAATGTACAACTTTATTTATAATATATACACATACTAACATGTAGAGGATCGTATTTAAAGATTGTTGGAAAATTCAGAATCTTTTTTTTCTTTTTTTATCATATTGGCTTTCTGACATTATCACTCTAGATCATTCTTTCCTCTCCAAATTTCAGGGAGTAATAAAATATTATGTAATATCTTGTGTCATTTAAAAAAAGATGGTTTGAACTAGGAATTAAAGTATGCAGTCTTGAAGAGAATAATATATGATTTTATGCCTAGAATATATTCAACCAATAGATTTACTATGTGTTTTAAACCAAATGGGGAGATTTTTCAAAAAAAAAAAAAAAACAACCTCTTATGCTTTTAATTAAAGGTATATTTTCAATCAAAAACATCAGCACTTTACATATGAATCTAAAATGAAAACTGACATTAAAATCCACATTAAGGAGGTTTAGCATTCAGACAGAATTATGTGCAGTAAATTCTTCTAGATGATAGGATGGACTTTCTTTTCCTAGAGCCGTTGCTAAAATATTTTAGTAATTTCAGTGAATACATTGGCAATGATAAGGGTATATATCTGCAATTTACCTAGATTAAATATCCATTTGCTCTAGGATTCCATGTGAAATGAATCCAAGTTTGATGGTTCCTTTTGTATCTGGCGTGTGTCACTATCAATGGTGTGTTACTTGCAGGGATTGTTTCTGATGGTCTATCTATCTTAAGGAGCAAAATAAAGTTCTAGCTACAACTAGTAAATATATTCTTAGTTGAAAAGTTAAACTCTTCTAAAATTATATTGTATGAACCTTCCCAAGAGGAAGTAAATGTGTACTCACTCAGTTCGGAATACTGACCTGTTGCTGAAAAGGACGCAACAAAAACACAATCTAACTTTTAGAGAAGTTATATTAGAAAATGGTAGTTCCCATCTCTTTATCTAAGAGATATTTAGATAAATCTCTTAGATAAATATCTCTTAGATAAATATCATATTTCCCTGCATATACAGATGGAATGCTACAACTTGGCATAGGAAAAGAACATTGAATTTTCCATGGATTCCAATCCTCCAGTCTAAGTTCTGCCACCTACTAAAGTGTTAAATTGAAAAATAATTAATCACTGAGGGCTTCATTTTATCCATATATACAGTTACTACCTTTAAATAGGCTTGTGAAAAAGACTGAATTTAAATGAAGTCACATAAATATATCATCTGGTACAATGCAGTCACCTTCTCATCAGAGCAGCATACTTAAGTTGGACTTTTTAAAAGGAGCACTACTAAACAAAAAACGTAGAGAGCTGCAAATCCATCAGAAATTTAGCACACTATGGATAAGTTTCTATTTTCAAAACTACTCTGGTTACGGTTTGGCTAATTACATACTGACTAACATTCCTCTTGTCCCCTTGAACTTCAACGACATAAGATGATTAGACTCAGCTACTTGAGCAGTTAATATGAAACAGTTTTAGAGCTGTAAATAGAGTTAGGCGTGGAATGTCCCTCTGATATATTAACCGGATATATTCATTACAATATTCACTCATTCAACACACAATTTTTTGAGAAACATCTAGCATGTATCAAAGATTTGACATACTGCTAAAAGCAGAAGATACAGTAGCAGAAAAAAACTACATCTTTTCCTTTATGAATTTATCATCTAGTAGGGAGATCACATACTAAATTATATTACACAAATGTATTACAAATGCTCATATTTGTTAAGAAAAAAATGGGGTTATTTACCTTTTACCAATATATTCTTTGGAATCAGGGGAAATATTATCTAAAGAAGTAATAAAGTATGATCTGGAGATCAAATAGATTTGTGTAAGTAAAAGGGTAGGGAGAGGAGTACTCAGGTAGAATAAACTAGAATTTATAAATGTTTTGAACAGGAGGGCACATGGCAAATTTTAGAAGATAAAAGAAGACACTAAGCAAAATAAATAAATAGGAAGTTAGGCAAATATAGATTATTAGGGGATTTGTAAGTAATAGTAAGCATCTTGGGCTTTATGTCAGTGGAAAATGTCTTTATGTTATTGAGAATCCATTGAAGAGTTTTAAACATGGATTGAGATATCAGGCTTGTTAAGAAAAAAATCAGTTTTGGGGCGCCTGGGTGGCTTAGTTGGTTAAGCATCCGACTTTCGCTTAGGTCATGATCTCGCGGTTCGTGGGTTCGAGCCCGGCATCGGGCTTTGTGCTGACTGCCAGCTCAGAGCCTGGAGCCTGTTTCAGAGTCTGTATGTCCCTCTCTCTCTGACCCTCCCCTGCTCACGCTGTCTCTCTCTCTCTCCTAGAAATAAATAAAAAATATAAAAAAAACTTTTTAAAAAAGCTGTTAAAGCTTTGGAGTTCAAGAATACATTTGCAAAGGGATCTTCAAAAGCCTTGCTAGGGCAAAAATTATTCTTAATTATACCACAAAGAGAAATGGAGACCTTGTTGTTGAATAAACTCAACAATGAATAAATTCCATTCAAACAATACATAAAAAGAACTTTACGTTAAATCTTTCTTTTTATGTTTGTCCTTATATTTACTCTTCCTACAGAAATTGAATGATTACTGATATTTATAGTATATCAGTACTTTTATTAAAATATGAGGCAATTTTTTCATGTACAAGCATTTTTATTAAAATTCATTATTTAAGACTAAAACTAAAATAACATTAAAATAGTTTACATCACATAAGTGCCTTCTGGTGGATACCAGAATTGCAGTGATGAATTCTAGAAAAAAATATGGCCTTTGGGAGGTTTTTTTAATTATTATTTTATTCCTAAAATTTTTATTCATAATTAATATCTTTTAATAAGAATAACAAAAAATGTACTAACATATTTTCTTGAAGCCTAGACATAGTACTTAGTATTTGATCTTCATATTTTAGTATTAAAATATGTCATAACTTTACATCGGTTAAAATTTTAGCTCTTAAATATGCATAAAGATGCCATATGGGCATAGGTACATATAAAACAAGTGTCCTTAAGACTTGACTTCCAACTGGCTAAAATTTGTTATAATATATAGATTTTGTTAGAAGGAGACATTAAACTGCTGTTAGATAAAATGGTTGTAAAATATACAAAAATCCCTCATATTTACATTGCAAATGTTGCACCATAACATGTTCATGGAATGACTGGACCCACTGTATGCATTGGTCCTTTTTTTTTTTTCTTGGAATTTTTAACCATATGCTTTATTTGATGTCAACATTAAAGGAATATCTTAAAAAGTGAATTCAAACCTATAAATTAGTAACATTTCAAGTTAACTGCATAAAAAACATTTTGCACCTCCCCAACCCCATACTATATACCCTATAACTGTACATAAGCGTCCACATTTCAAAGCGCTTGTCACTTATAAAGTGAACGGTTTCAAAATGCTAGGTAAACATCTGCTAATTATTTTAAAACAGTACTCCTTTGGAAAATTTCCTTGTGCTTAATAGTTCATCTTCTCAAGTCCATTTCTGGAAACTTCACTGCCAAAAATAATCCAGAAACCATGCTGGGAACAAGGATCATAGTAGGCAAGGGCTGAGCGCAGACATAAGCAGCTCCATTTTACAGACAAACTTTCGGCCTCCCATCTCATTCCACTGAACTTCTTTGAATGGACCACGAAGATGATTCCATTTGCTATCTTGTAAAACATCACTTTTTGGAAGGTCTTTACACTTGTTCCGGGGAAACTGAACCATGATCTTGCTGCTACTTTCAGGGCCATTGCGAACTGCGATAGCATAGTCCCCACTCGGCGAGGCCACCGTTATGGCAGAGACGTTGCCAATACTCGCTATGAGTCCAAGGCCCACATGATTTCTGAAGCTTAGCACCTGCTAGCCCATGACCTTGGCAAGCTGCTGAACCACATGCACCTGATGCTGTGACAGGAATATCGTTTTTGTTTTGTTTTGTTTTGTTTTGTTTTATTTTGTGAATCATCTTCAAGAGCATGGAAAGAATGATTACGTCCAATGGAATAAATAGAACTCTAAATATGTGAAAATTATGGGCCCAATTTACCTATCCTAACTTGTGAAAACTCTTATAGTTCACTCTCACTTGCCTACTTTGTGGCAAGTAGGATTTTAAATTTACAGATGAATAGCTGAACTTGTAGGTGAAGTGATTCTCTTAATGTCATAGGTAGGGCCAAGATTTTACCCCCAGAATGTCTATTTTAGAGCCCATGCTATTAAGCACTGAGTGCCCCTGCCTTACTGGTTAATTTTATGGTGCTGTTTTAAACAGAAGGGAATTATTCCGTGTTAAAACAAAACAAAGGGATTCATATACCTCACTAATATTCTAAAAATTGACCATGTAATCTCTGACTAATGGAATAGCATTCAAAGTTTGAAATTCAAATACTGTCCATTTGCTTACTATATTTCACCTTCTTTTATTATGCTATTATGTTATTTTGAGAATTTGGGGAAATGTCTCTATTTCTACTTAACAACTGTATTAATCTTTTATCTAAAATATTCAAGTAATTCAAATAAATCACTATGGTTTAAGAGACTTGTTTTAATTTCTTGAAAATATATTAATACATGTTCATTATAATTTTTAATAACAGAAATATACAGAGAAAAATAATTTCAAAACCAATTGTGTCTCTATCACAGATGTATATTCAGAATGAAATGTGATGGAAACATCAATCCTTTATCCCCTACCCCCACAAACACAGATAATTCATTATGAAACTCATATTAAGGGTAAAAAGGACAATAAACGGTCTCCTTTTGATCTCTGCAAAAATTGTTTGACTTACGCAAGTTTCTTAACCTCTTTGTATACCATCTTAACATAAGAAGTTCTTATAGATAATTTTTCATGGTAATGTTTCCTAACTGGATGAAAAGTATAATATCTATGGACAGGGATATAGTATAGCAATTGAAGATCATTGTCACTGGTTTTGAATAAGAAATTTATATGACAATAGAATACTTTAAAATAAAATATTTATAGGAAGATAGATTATCTTAGTTACTTACAAATATGCTACCAAATTAAAATCTGGTGAATAAAGAAGATGGATTTTTCATATCTGTAGTCTTATATGTGGAATAAATTTTAAAAATACAAAAAACACAAATAAATAACTGCAGCATTCTGTCAAATGAGTTACAGTTTAAATAACCACTTGTGTTCACATGTACCTATAGGTAAATTATAAACAACGTGGAGTCTAACATTTTACAATTAAAATGAAAAATACTTTAAAATCATTTATGGGAATCTAATATTAAATTATATAAATCATTATTTTAAACTAAATGTTTAGAGGTATGTCTATAAAAAATGGATATTCCAAAAAATGAAATATAAAATATAAACATATATTGTTCCTTTTCTTATCCTAATCTGTAATTTATCTGCATGTTGTTATAGATTATTGCTAAAACACCATGGCTATATTTGTTTCTCACAATTTTTTTTTTTAAATCAAAGCTGCATCCCCCACCCCTCAAAATGAATATATTTAAAAGCAAAATGTCAATGTTTTACCTTAAATCAGATAAATAACCCAAGAGTACTGATTAAAAATTTATAACATTAGGTTTCTATAGACTTAGAATTACGGATGGAATTATCCCATTTGATATTAGAAATGGGATGCATAGTATATGATTTTTAAGTCTCCCCAGATATATTTTCTACATTGAAAACGTAACACTTTAAACTGTTTTTATAGGATAGAGAGGGCAGTACCTGGGATGACATATTATCACAGAAGTAAGTCTCTCAACCCTTAATATTTATCTGATGTCAAAGGCTGCAGGTTCAATGCATCATACATTTATGTGATCAAGTAAATTGCAAATTTGACATTAAGATGGTAAACATGGCTATTAACAGAAATCAGGGTCTACGGTAATCAGATCCAATAAGCTAATTAATCCTAGCTCTGTCACAAAGATTCCTTGAGACTGAAATGGTAACATAAAGCATCATCAGCACATTTCAAACAAAATGGCCTTCCATCTTCTATGTGATATACATAAGCTAGACAGGGCCATGGTCACTGGAATTAAATGCTCTTCATTTTGAGTCTATTTTAGGAATCTGGATAGGAATGCATTATTAGGCTAGTCCCTTTCAGTCAGAATTATAAAATCACCAAACTATCTGTTATTATAAATAGGATCAATTTTTAAAGTTACTAATGACTTTAAGCAGAAAAAAAAAGAAACAAATCATGTCTGGCCCTGACTGAAATGGTCTCTGCAGATCACGCTGAGATTATAGCGCGCACAGTAGTGGCATTCTTTCTGTACCAACCAACATGGTCCAAATGGGGAATTTAGAGCCAGAGTTGCATAGACACTGGTCAACTTCATAAAGGAAAATAATCCATCCACCTACACAACTCTCTCTTTATACTAAAGATTAATACATCACATAATTTGATTGAAAATATGATAAATACATTTTGTTAACACATATGAAAACGGTGCTTTGTTAAACTGATGCTTTCCTGGTACAGACTTAAAAATCGGACATAAATTGAATAAAAATTTCAACATCTTATCTTTTACTACAATGAATTAAAGATTTCATAAATGTTGAGGCATTTGCTTCCAGAAAGGGCAAATTTCTTGGTTTTAGATAACAACCAATGTGTGGTAACATTCTAGGTCTTCTTATTTTTTTTTTAAAGGATTTCTCACTAGGGGCCAGAGTATAAAGAAAGGTGATAGCTATTATCCACCATATACTAATAAACTTTATACTTTGCAGTAGATTGTCAAAGTTTAGAATAAATAAATATATGTACATACTTATGGAAAAATGTTAGATAAAACATCAGCTATTCTAAATATTTTAGAAGTTTGGAGGCAATCTTTGAAAGGTTGTTCTAGTATTTAATAAACCTTATTTTATAAAATTATTTATGTATAACCTAAATATTTGCTACAATTTAAGATCTTATTCTATTTTATTTTAATGTTTATTTTTGAGAAAGAGAGAGAGAGAGAGAGAGAGAGAGATCAAGAACGCGTGGCGGAGGGGCAGAAAGAGGGAGACACAGAATCTGAAGCAGGTTCCAGGCTCTGAGCTATGAGTACAGAGCTCAGTTCAGGGCTTGAGCCCACAAACTGTGAGATTATGGCCCGAGTTGAAGTTGGATGTTTAACCACATAGGCACCCCTGAGACCATATTTTATAGCTTTAACCTTTACAAAGATTACAATGACTCCTAATTCTATAACACATGAAACTCCTTCATGTGTTTTAACTCTTTAACTTTCTCCTCAGACTTCTTTCTTTTAGATTAAATATACTCCCAACTAAATACTTCAACACATTTTCCTGATTAACCAATCATCTTGAATCCATTCCTCAATTTCTTCTATCCATTTTAAAATTCCAACTGAACCAGATACTCTACTAGTTAACAATGCTTGAGGCAGGTTATTTTTCTATTTTTGCATGTCTTTGGCTAAGGTTAACTAATTTTTTTTTTTTTTTAACGTTATTTCCCTGATAACTTCTGGTCTTTTCTGCTATTCAGCCAAACTATTCATATTCCCCTGTAACTGTGAAATTTCTCTGGGATTCTGTGACATCAAAGCAGTAAAAGAATATAGCTACATAGGATCCTCATCTACAAAACAAAAACAAAAACAAAAACAAAAACAAAAAACTGTGTGCCTACTCATTAAGATTGAAATTCAGATACATATTTATAAAATCTGTTTAAATAAAAAGGAACAAAACAATAAGTCACTGATTCTTCTCCCAAAAATATTTCTTATAGGCTTAGTTGGCACAATAAAATAATCATGTCATTTTCAACTCCTTAATTAGAAACTGTTCATTTCTGTGAGGATTTTGTTAATAGCCAACAAAAAACCATACAATACTGGAAGATGTTCATAGCCACACAGCAGACACTTCTGACTTTTCCATTAAACATTCTATATGCATCCATCAAGTCATTATAATATTCCACATATCTGTCAACCTTTGCCAGGCTATCACATATAAGCACGCACTCTAAGATGATTCTTATGAAAAATTCATAAACATTTGCAAGTTACAAATTCTTCTCATTCAAAATAAGATTTAATGGCAACAGTTTCCCGAAGAAGTTAATGAGAACTCTTCTCTTTTAATAAACGAGCTCAGATATGCAAGTGCCCTGTGATTTCACCAGGCACTCAGGTTGGGAATAAATTCAACACCAATTCATGTTCAGTTTTCTTTTGTTTAGGTGACTAAGGCTATGTCTTCCTGGCTGTCAGTAATCTGATAAAAATACCAAAATTCAGTCAATGTGGATGAAGAATGATTTAATTGTAATGATCATATCCCACCCACTGGTTGATTTTTACCATACTTTGCAGGGAGAATATCAAGTGATATTTTTATCTCTTAAATTAGGTCAGATTTGGGACAGCTAAACTGGTAAATCTGAATCATCTGATTAGTATGCCTGATTGACAAAGGGGAGAAACTGAAAGACTCTCCATTCACATAAATGGGAAATCTTGTCTAAATGGCAAGCGTGTCTGTAATCACTTCAAGCTGCCCTCATTGGAGGAGGAAGAAGCTAAATTAAAGCTAGAACAGACACATTTTCAGGCACCTGTTGAGAATCATGGTTAAGTCCACCCTCACCCCCTCCCAGCTTTTTATTCTGAAATTTTTAAAGATTTCAATAGAAATGAAAATAGAACATGACTAATACTCACATACTAATCACTTGGCTTTTCCATATGTTAGTTTCTACACATTTGCTATATCTTTTATATCTTTTCTCATTCTGAACCATTCACAAGTAATCTAAAAACATCTTTTTTAGCTGTAAAGAACCATGACTGAAGCCACGGTGGTGCTAATATCTGAAAGAAGGCATCTTAAAGGTTCTTCCATTAATGCAGATAATTTAATGAGCTATGGGGATCAGATAGCACACAGGGATTGGGGTAGCTTTCCTGGATAATATTATGCATGGCATCAAGTAATAAGCTTCTTAAGGTTTCAGAGACTTCATTATTGTAAAGCAGTGACCATTACTACACATCCCAGTGATTCTGTAAAGATTTGCAGTGTTTACGTTAGATAGTGTACCTGAAAATTATTTTCACAAGGAATATCATTCAGACAACTACATTTTAAAATCTCCAGTGAAAATATGAACTGTTCCTTTACCGAGGTTACAACACAAAACCATAATAATGGACATTTATGGAACATTTACTAAAGGCCAGGTGATATAAAGACAACAGTGTGATACTGATTTCACAAGGAAGAAAATTAAGTCTTAAAAATGTTAAGGGGTAGAAGACTGACTCATAGCAATTCAGTGGTAGAATTGTGTCTCAAACCTATATAATTGATACGATTCTATATTTTGGTCATGGGATGTAAAGTAAGAAATTTATAAGTAGCAAACAAAAAACTGATATAAGCACCACTAAGGTCAAAATAGTAAAGAATTTAAATATGTCTTTAGCCACCTCTTTTACACTAGACCCATTATCCCAGATACAGTATTCTACCCATTTGCCTATGCTAAGGATATGAAATCAGTGTTAAACTCCATAGCTCAGTTTATGATCTCATGGTTTGTGAGCTCAAGCCTCGTGTTGGACTCTGCCCTGAGAGTATGGAGCCTGCTTGGTATTCTCTTCATTTCTCTCTGCCCCTTCCTGGCTCTTGTGCACACACATTCTCTCTCTCTCTCTCTCTAAAAATAAATAAGCATTATAAACAAACAAACAAATAAATACATATTCTCTCTACCCGTTTTGTGATTAAAACACACAAATGATAAAGCTAAGCAATATAAGAGAAAAAAATCTACATATTTAGTAAGTCATACTAGGTATTTTGTAAAATCCCAAGGACAATATTTGCATATATGTTTCCTAATCATCACATAAAAAATACCATTTGTAGTCATGTTTCACTTCATTATTTCCAACAGATTACTCTATTTTGCTCAGACCTCAGTGATTCCAATTTAGCATAAAACACTTTGTCATTTAGCTCTGCTAGAATAGACATTAAAGAATCCAGAATATTGCAGATAATTTTTAAAATTCAGAAATTATTTTTAATGATCCCATCAGTAAATCTTCTGATCCGACCAGACTCACATCAAAACATGTTGAAACAAGGACATATAAAATATGTCAGCACATATAATAATACAAGAAGCCAAAGTGGGCTGATTTGCTTCATTTGTTTACTATTCAAAATTAAAAACAAAAATTTAATCCAGGCACATGTGTGAAAGGTTTAGATAATTTCCTACAGAGTTGCATAAAACTCAATAATAAAGGATGTGAAATAGGTAGAAAAATGCTTGTCTATCTGTAATACCCTAGTAACTTGGGAGATAAGCCAATTCCATTTTAACCTGCTAGATACTATAAATTTTATTTTTACTACTTCCTCCCTTAAGGAATCCTTGAGCTTGTAAATTTACAAAAGACTTTGATACCACCCAAAATATAAGGTGAAGGAAAGTGTTAGCATTGTTCTTTTCTTAACTGAAATTAAATTTTAGATTTTATCACAGATGTTTTAATATCCATAATGCCATGGCCAAGTTATACTATTGTTCAGTTGTAGATATGTTACTATTTAAAGGCAAAGAAATTGTATTAGAACAATCATTAATTTGCATATTGAACCAATGTCAAGTAAGCATTACAAGTTATAACTGTAAGGGATTCTATTGCATTTCAATGACTCATTTTATATATGATGGAATTTATCCTAAGATAGCTTGAAAACTTCTTAGTGTGAAAATTATAAAAGAACTTTGATGTGGATAATTTATATGCTTTTAACAAAACAAGCCTGATAAATAGGGAGCATAGGCTTAATAACTCATTAGATTTAGATAAAAACAAAAAGAAAACTATAATTGAAAATTTAAGTATAAGCATGATCTTGTAGAAGAATCTCCTTATAGTGCTTGCTTGAGTATGAATACTAGTCCAAAGTGAAGTCTGCTATCACACTACATTTATTTCTGGGATTATAGAGATGAATTTTTCTAATTTTCCAATATAAACTTATTAAAATGTAGAATTATGAATGGAACTATTAGTGTCGTAGGAGTATTAAAAGATTTAGTTGTTGGATGACTATAATATTCAAATAATGCACTTATTACAAATTTAAGAAAATTCAAGGGGCACCTGGGTGGCCCATTCAGTTAAGTGTCCAACTCTTGATTTGGCTCAGGTCATGATCTCAGTTTGTTTGAGCAGGCAGTGTGGAGCCTGCTTGCAATTCTGTCTCCCTCTCCCTCTGCCTCGCCTCTGCTTGTGTGTATGTATAGTCTCTTTCTCTCTCAAAATAAATAAATAAACTCAAAAAAAAGAAAATTCATAAGAAATTTATTATACTAAATGAGATTACGAGGTGTAATCTAAAATGCAATACAAGAGAAAATATACAATAAAATTACATAAAGACTGAGTAAAATTTGGAAATTTGACTCTAGTAAATAAAAATAACTTTCATTTTATCTGTAATAGAAGGGCTTTTTTTTCAAACTGCACATTATTAAAACCCCAAAAGCTTTATTTTTAACTATAATATATGTTGTGCTATAAAACCTTCCCAATAGCTTTTGCATAAACACACTAAATATATATTTTTAGTTAAAGAGCAATTTAATGAATATTTATGAGAATAATAAATTAACTTATATGTTAATAATCACTTATTAAAATAATTTTTTATTGAGTTTATATTATTTTCAAAGTTCAAGTGAGAATAATTTAAGCTTGCATATCTGGGTTAAGGTTTTATAGCTTATTAAAGGTTAATTTGTTATAAAAACAGGAAGTCTATTGAATTCAAAACCAGCTACAATAAATGGTGTAGCTGTAATTTTAATTAGATAAAGTTTAAGGAGAGGTATTTTTTTTTTTTTTGCAAAACAAATATTAATTTTTTCAATGATTCAATATTTCCTTCCCAGAAGTAATTTTACTCTGTCTCCACATATTTTAGAGCAACAGCAAATGAGTAATATCCAAGCTATTGCCTATGATTCCTTAGCAATGTGTTCCTCAGTATGATAATAATTAATTTATTTTTTTAAGAGGCAGAGACAGAGAGAGAGATGGAGAGTGAGAGGAAAGAGGTCAGAGCTAAATAGATAGTAATTAATAATTAGACATCAAGTGGCTTTTTAAAAAACTTTGTTAAGTTTAGAGCCAAGGATTTATTTACTTTTTATTTTTTTTTAAATTTTGTTAACACCCTGTATGAAATTTTAACATAGAAATGAAATGAACTATGCAAAAATCTCAAGGTCAAAGTCAGTATCAGGATAGTCTAAATTCAAATATGTAAGAAAATCTTCAACATCATAATTCCTAAATAATCTAACCTCTCTACTGAAGTACTAAGCCTTACTTAGAACAAACAAGTCAAGGATTATACAATTTAGTGAATACTATGGGACTTGAACTCACAACCCTAAGATCAAGACCTAAATTAATTTTTACAATAACTTTATGATTTATGCAATTTCATTAAGTTTTTGGAGGCATACATGATTAAATTCACAATAGATTTAAACTTTGTATACGTTTATGCTACTTCTCTGTAAATATAATTTTAATTACCAAAATATTATTTCCATAACTTTATGCAATTCTACCACCTCATAAAAGTTCATGCATAAAAATGAACACTAATGAATGTAAAAATTGAAAGGAGGTACTATCCTGTTAGATCATTGTTTATATTCATCCTTATAGTCACTTTATATTTATTTTTAACATTCATTTCTCTACCTACTTATATCTCTCTTATTCCACACAAAAATATTAAAGAGTTTAAGTTTTGTGTTTGATATTCAAATTAGGCTACATGGTCTCAACATAATTCTTAGTATTAAATAATGCAATATTTATATTGCATATTAAATATGCAATATTAATGAGAAATATTAAATAAAGCTCAATCTTAAGAAAGAATATTTCTATAATTGATTTATCCAATAACTGTATTATTATCTTCAGCTCAATTCTGCATATTTGAGAGAGCTGTCATTTTCCCATTACTAAATTCATGTCCATCCTCATTAGAATGTCATTTGGATTTTAAGGACTTAATAATAATAATATTTAATAAGAATTATGCTTGCATTTTCATATTTAATGCTCATACCATATAAGAGTTGGGATTATTTTTATCACAACTGTAAAGATTTTTGTTTAAAAGAAAGAAAGAGGAAAATCAAAACTTCTAAGACTTCAGAAGTGTTGGATAATATTCTGAAGTCACATAACCTTCAAAAAGAGATAGGACTTGAACCTGTTTCCACCGTCCTTGCATTCTGCCAGGCTGGGTTTCATGATTTAAAACAAGTTACCAGGATGCCTGGATGGTTCAGGCGGTTGAGCATCTGACTTCTGCTCAGGTGCTTCTTGTTGTTACTGAGTTAAATCCCCACATCAGCCTGTATGCTGTCAGCACAGAGCCTGCTTTGGATCCTCTTTCCTCCCTCTCTCTACCTCTTCTCTGCTTGCACTCTCTCTCAGAAATAAACATTTAAATTATAAAATAATAAGAATAATAAAACAAGTTACCTATTGAACATGGAGCAAATACGGCAGATTGGAAAGACAAGGACACCTATCTACAACAGGAAAAATTTTTAAAAAGTAGTCAACCATATACAGGAGGAGAGGGAAAAACTGGAATATTTAAAAGTAGCTCAGGAATACCACAAAGTCATGTTATTGCCATAATAGACATCTATATTAGTGAGTCCAAATAATCACCAAAAGTTAAAATGCCTAAAGCTTACTTTTTCAGATTTTAGAGTATTATGTAATATATAAGGAAAATATCTGAGACATGTGTAACTTTAGGGAATGTACTAAAAGAAATCAGTTGGTTTTTTTCCTTGATTTTTCCTTCCCTCCCTCCTTGTCTGTGAGTTCTGTCTCTCCCATTCTTCATTTCTTGCTTTTCTTAATTTATGCCATAACCTTTGGTTAAGAGAAACAAGATGCTTTCTACCTTTTCTTGCGGTGCCAAACTTGTGTGAATACATGGGGATTATTTCTGTTGACCATATAACAACAAGATACATGCAAAAATCTAATACATGATGTCACTTGTTATGATTTTATAATATTCAAACAGTAAATATAATTAAATTATATTATCGCATAGGTAAAATACAGACATGATTTCCAAATTATGGTATTTATTCATTACAGACTTTGAAGATCTGTAGATATACCTTCATTTAGTTTTTTTTTTTTTTTTTAATGTTTATTTATTTTGAAAGTGAGAGTGAGAAAGCATGAGGTGGGGAGGAGCAGAGAGTGAGAAGACAGAGAATCCCAAGCAGGCTCCATGCTATCAGCCCAGAGGCTGAGTGTGGGGCTCCATCCCAGGATCCATGAGATCATGATCTGAGCCAAAATCAAGAGTCACCCAGGGATCCACACTGATTTGGTTTTAAGCATCTAAAACTAATATTAGGAATAGGATCTGAAGCATTCAATTAGCAATTCTTGTTTTAAACTCACTTTCTTAAAGTCTGACTGCTAAATGGCAGAATAATGACATACTCCAAAGGTTTTTCATTATGACTGAAGTTCTATTTCAACAAAAACTACTTAACTTTTGTAGATACAACAGTATTTGGTCTAAGTCATTTACAAAAATAACTAGTCAGTCAGTGGAAAACAAAGTATTCTGATTTAAAAAAAAATAGCAGATTTCGCTTTTAAATGCATTAAACCACTGTTTTCTGATTTTGTGTTCTAGTCCTGACCAGGTTTTCTGTACTCAACAGAGCAAATCTAGAGTCTTGTAATGACAAAATATGGAGCATTGTTCCTTTGTAATTACTTCTGAGAACTGGGTATGAAGTACCTCATTAAATAAGTCAGTAAGCAAGCATCCCCTTTCTAAGTATCAAGACAGTGTTTCCTTTTTATTTTCTTAAAATACTTTGAAAAATTTTCTTAAGAAAAAAGAAGCAAGTTTGCTTCCATATCCAAAACCACACCTGAAAACACCATACAACGATGCTGATTTAAGTATTTTTTCATCTGAAATATTCATAAAGTACCACATGCCGCTAGGATGATTAATAACAGGAAAAATTATAATGCATTAAAACGTTCAATAAAAAGGGGTTTTACGGGGGGAACTGGGTGGCCCAGTCTGTTAAGCATCTGACTTTGGCTCAGATCATGATCTTAGGGTTTGTGAGTTCAGGCCCCGCATCGGGCTCTGTGCTGACAGCTCAGAGCCGGGAGTCTGTTTTGGATTCTGTATCTCTCTGTCTCCACCCCTCCCCTGCTTGTGCTCTTTCTCTCTTTCTCTCTCTCAAAAATAAACATTAAAAAAAATTTTTTTAAAGGGTGTCTTCTCTTTTTTCCTATTTTTCCAGCCTAACTGCCACATGACACATAAGATTGGATCGATGAGCACCACACACACAAGATATACCATGAATATTTTATCTCTCAAAACTGTTGAATCCTTTTACATTTCTATATTATTGTACTAGCACCATATATTTTTGATGCTTTTAGCTAAATACATATTTTTATTTTAGGAAATAGGAAATTAAATTTTAGGTTTACCATCCTAAACTTCTACCACTTAAAGTAAATGCCATTCTTTATTAACTAGAGTAAAAAGAAATAATATTTTTAATGCAATTATCATAGAGATTGAATTAATGTCATCAGAAAAAAAAGAAAAGAAGACTGGAATAAATGAAACAAAATATAATTCAGCAAAAGTGAAAAGCATGCAAATACTTCATGTGAAGTCAGTTTTCAACTATAGTGTTTCCTCAGCATTTACTTTACCTAAACTAGAAGAATTCTTATTGATGATCCAATTGTCTATTTGTTGAATATTGGTTGCTAAATCACTAACATCTGTAGATTTCCTAAATCCCCAAGTCAACAATTTAAATTTAATTATTTTGTAATTTAAGTAAGTGGTACAAAGCTTTCTTTTCTTTAAATAATGCTCCTCCTTCCTAATCTGTGGGAAATATTTTATTAAAAAGTACAAACACCTGACAGTCGTTTCCTATCTCTCATTTCCCTCCAGGCTCTTTTGAGAGGCCTACCTGTGTAAGGATCCCTTACAAACTTCAGGTGTAGTTGGTCAAGTTCCACACTGGCCAAACAATGTGCAATTCATATGAAAATATAAATCTTATCAGATAAATAGAAAGGAAAATGATTCATTTGTAGGAAATTACAGAATCATTTGGATTCCTAGATCATTAAAACTCTAATCATAAGGATAAAGTATAAATAAGAAAAATTTAAAAACAGATATCTTTTTAAGTGACTTTTCTTAAGTTTATTTATTTAAGTTTATTTATTTATTTTAAGAGAAGAGAGCACACGTGCACGTGCCTATGTGTGTGCAAGCTGGGGAGGGGCAGAGAGAGAGAGGCACAGAGAGAATCCCAAGCAAGCTCAACATCATTAGCACAGAGCCTGACATGAACTCGATCTCACAAATTCAGAGATCATGACCTAAGCCAAAACCAAGAGTCATACACTGAGCCACCCAGGTGTTCTTAAAGTTCATTTATTTTTGAGAGAGAGAGAAAGAGAGATTGAGAGCAGGGGTGAGGCAAAGAGAGAGGAAGAGAGAGAATCCCGCACAGGCTCCTCCACAGCTTAGTTGTGGACCCCGATACAGAGCTCCATCTCACAGCTGTGAGATCATGATCTGAGCATAAACCAAGAGTCAATTGCTTAGTAACCTGAGCAACTTATGAGCCCCTAAAAACAGATTCCGTACTTTATAACAGTGAGTACTAGAAATGTGGTGTATGCTACTCCATTTATAAAAAACTGCAATAGCATTTGTGGAGTTTTACATGTAATTTCACTATATGAAATTAATTATATGTTTTTATCTGTAAAAAAGGCATTAATTATATGTTTTTATCTGTAATTTCACTGCATCAAATTTGACTCCTGTAAGACATGAAGCTGATACTGGGTGTAGACCTAGACAGTGGCCCAGACTCCATGTTTCAGCATGATTTATATGATTTCTAGTTGTCATGCAGTATACAGTAATTTATTTTATTATTCCTTTTGTGAAAATGGCTCTAAAAAGAAAGCCAGATGCTTTTATTGCATTTATAAAATAAATTTCATACTAGAGTGCTATTCAGCAATTTGGGAATGTGTGAGGGTCTTCATATGGGCTTTACTGTGTTTCAGATTGTCACTGAGAGAAATCTAAGTGAATCCATTATGACATATAAAATAATATTCTGTCTTAAAGCTCAAAGAAGTAAAGCACTCTCCTATAAAATAAACTACTAAAATACAAAACTAAAGTAAACCTAATGCCTTTTCTCAAAGGTTTAAGCTTAAGGCAACTAGCATAAGCTAGACCTGGAGAACTGGGACTCTTCCCTGCAGTAATAAAATATGGATGTCAAGGCATACATCTAAAAGCCATTTGCCTTTCATACTCTCTGCTACACAGAATAGGGATTTTCTTATCAAACCCTTCATGGAGACTAAAGTAATGTGTACATAGTATTTATGATAAAACTAATAAGATCTCCTTGGCCACAGATTCTTTTTCTACTCATTTTTTAGGAGATAACTTAATATCACAATTAAGTTCTCTTGTTGCTCTATCTCAGATGCAGAGAATCCCTCCCATATTTATTATTGAACTTGATTTGGTAACTATTCAGAAGTAAGAGAAGATAAATTTTCTCTTCACTCATTCAGCTGCATGTTCCCAGTCCAGATGCTTATTTAGAATCATGATTAGCAGTTATGGGGCGCCTGGGTGGCTTAGTCGGTTGAGCGACTTTCGCTTAGGTCATGATCTCGTGGTTCGTGGGTTCGAGCCCCCCGTCGGGCTCTGTGCTGACTGCCAGCTCAGAGCCTGGAGCCTGTTTCAGTCTGTGACTCCTTCTCTCTCTGACCCTCCCCTGCTCACACTGTCTCTCTCTCTCTCCTAGAAATAAATAAAATATTAAAGGAAAAAAATACAAATGCTATAAAAAAAAAGAATCATGATTAGCAGTTGTGATACACAAAACAATCAATTGGTTCCCTGCTTTTTTCAACCCAGGTGTATTACTATATTACCTTGTTTTTCACTTTCAGTCCCAGAAATTATTTGATGGGCCAGTTAAGCAAGCTCAGCTGTTACCATGCTGCACAACTTTTTAAATCAATGCTTCCTTTTGCTTTACTATGTGAATGTATATTAATAGATGATTAATAACAATCAATGATTCCTTCAGATATCTTGGATAATCCACAGAAAACAGAGATGGCTAGAGTAGAATTTAAAAAGTTAAAGAAAGGATACCCTGTCTTCTGCCTAAAAGATAATGCTAAATTCGTGGTAAGGCTCTGTCTGGAGGAGGATTCTGCATAGATCTCTTGTTAAAGCTACTCATGAGGGGCAAAGGGTGGCTCAGTTGGTTAAGCCTCTAACTTTGGCCATGATCTGACAGTTCGTGGGTTCAAGCCTCGCGTCAGGCTCTGTGCTGACAGCTCAGAGCCTGGAGCCTGCTTTGTTTTCTGTGTCTCCCTCTCTCTCTCTCTGCCCCTCCCCTGCTCACACTCTGTCTGTTTCTCTCTTCCAAAAACAATTAAACATTAAAAAAAAAAAATTTAAATCTACTCATGGGCCTGTAAGGAAAATGATCAGGGGAAATATACCAGGTTCTTAATAATTGTGTCCTATTCTAGATTAACTACTAATTCACTACTTTGTAGATATGGCCAAATGGTTTCATAATAAAATATTCTCTGGAGAAGTCAAATACAAAGAAACCTTGCTTTGTTTTTACTCATAATCTATTGGTAAAGATTTTGAATATTTGGCTATAAACACTTAGGAAAGTTTTCAAATGCCTTATCTAACTTGAATTTTTAAAGGCTTTTTTTGTTTGTTTTGCATACATAATATATACACAATCACTATAGAATATTTAGAAATTCAGGAAAATATGGAAGAAGTAGAAATCATCCATAATTTCACCAATTCAATTTATATAATTGGCCCCTACCACAAACAGCATTTTGGTCATATAGATCACTGGTAGATTGAACAAGCAGGATTTATATACCAGAGGCAATGCTATTCTGTTTCCACTTGTTAACTCAAAATGTACCTAGACAAGACCCCCGGCTCCTAGATGAAGACTTCTTCTGATTATTGGTAACTTAAAAAGTCCTGTAATCAGTTTGAGAGCCTTGTCTTAAATAATTAGAATACATAGTCTCACATCATGATCAAAACTCCACCCTTGATTTAAAATTTCATCTTGCCCTCCACCAGTTCAGGTCTGTTGTTGAAGGAGTGTATTATTTCTTTTTTCATGGACTAATTATACTTATCTATAAACTGAAGATAATAATAGTCCCTACTTTAATAATATGCTTATTATGAAGATTAATGTGATATAGTACATAATAAAGGCTTAGAAAATATCTAGCCCATATTACTAACAATGGGAAAATATAAAGAAGTAGAAATCATCCACAATTCCACTGACTCAGTTTATAATTGGTCCCTAGAGGTTGGAGTAAATAACACTGGATAGTGGTGAGCTTTTTTGGGGCAAAGGAAGGTGCATCAGAACAAGGGGGTTGGAGGGTGTGAGTAGGCAAAACATTTCTTGGCCAGGAGAAGGTAATCCACTCTCACTAGTCTAGTCCAGACCAGAGAGCTTCAGATTTGACTAGGCCTCAACTCAAGTAGCTTAACAAAAATATGTAATTCCTTATACTCTTCTGTTTCATTAGAAAATATACCAGTTTAAATCAGTTTTGCTTATTGGGTAGTTTTTAGGTCACTATGAATTTGTGTTACCTCTCTACTGCTCTACTCTATGTTTTCAAGAGTCACTATAAATATCAGTGCATTCTCTAGACCAGATGGACTACACAGGTAGCTACTTTCATTTCTTTTAAAAGAGCCAATTATAGACACTGTTTCTAGGCCC
Organism: Hyaena hyaena; assembly: GCF_003009895.1. Classification (NCBI taxonomy): domain Eukaryota; kingdom Metazoa; phylum Chordata; class Mammalia; order Carnivora; family Hyaenidae; genus Hyaena; species Hyaena hyaena. The sequence continues at coordinate 229,806 of NW_024081218.1, read as the reverse complement.
CAGGAAAATATGTATGTGTGTGTGCATATATAGATATAGATATTAATATTACATAAATATATAAACATATATTTTTCTGTTCTGCAGACACAGGCCAATCAAAACACAGACATCCCTTTCCTGCTCATTTATTAGATGCTGAGCTTCAAACTCATCTCTCACTTACAGGTTTCTCAGGTGAGTCAGCCACCAGTCTACCATGTTCCCCATTGAAGCCTTCATCACTAGGCTTGCAATGGAACTTCAATTTCTCCAAAATTTCTATTCATAAAATATTCTTACCCCATCATCCTCCAAACCTTTTATGCCCCACATATAAGACATTAAACAATAGTCTAACATGTTTTTAATGTTTCCCTTTAACACACTGGTGTTGGTAGGTCATGTTGAAACACCCGCTCATCTATATATCTACTCTAACAATACACATAAAGATTGCACATTAAAGATTCAGGATGTGACATGAAACTGCATGGGTGTAAATCCTTATTTTTTCATCTAACTAACTGTTGCTTTTTCTTTTCTTCCCTCAGTTACCTCTCCTGTAAACTGAAGATAATTATGGTTCCTACCTCAACAACATGATTATTGTGAAAATTTAAAAAAGGAAACACTTAGAAAAGTATTTACCCCATATTACTAACATATTATCTTTAGATGTAACAATAATACAATCATTATTATTATTAATTATTATTATAAATGGCCTCTTTACAACTTGTTTGACTTAAGAGGATGCTCACATGTTGTTGAATATTCTTCTATACCTTGTAATTATACAGTATTCAGCTATACAAATGTAGCATCATTTTCAATATTAAACTGGATATATGTATCATTTCTAAAATCTGTCACATCATTGACGATCTTTATCATCTATTTTTCTCCCTTTATAATATATTGATTAAATCAGAATCACTGGATCAAAATATGATTAAGTCATTTAATACATATTGACAACTTACACTGCTAAAAACTAATATCACATCATTACACACATATCATATATATCAAACAATGCATTTTCAAGACTACCTTAAAATCTGGCCAATTATCTACTATCAGGCATTGATTTAAGTATAAGGGCATCCATGGAAGGTAATGAAAAAGAGGCACACTTGGTCTCTTGTCTCCTTATAGAGTATACAAACAGATTTCTAGAAACTTTTTTTAGATCTAAGAAGCAAAAATCTTTAAGTGTTTGATGAAGAGAAACCCAATATATCTTCAGAACCAGAGAGAGCCTGTGCCACAATTACACTGACCATTCTTTTTTAATAGAAAAAGAAAATGAAGTTAAGAATGAGCAGTAGAGGCTGTCTTTCATGGTGTTCATTATGAGATACTTAGATAGAGCTGCTTTAATTATGTAAATGCATCTAGTGGATAAGTGTTAATAAACTTCTATTTAAATAAAATAAATCAAAATTCTATTTCTCCTTAGCATATTATATCTTAATTAAATTCTTGAGCACAGTCAGTAGCTGAGAAGTTATACAGTTGACAAAATCAATCACTAAGGAGTATAAATCTGCTAGATACTTGTCTAACACAAAGCACATAGTAATTAGTCAGTTTTGATAATAGAAGTTTCACATATGTCCTAAGGAGAGGACACTCTGGCTCTCAATTTTAGCATTCTATGTCGGTATTATTATGTAGAGTATGCCAGTTTCATCAAGGTCCCACAAACTCATCAATGCCTGGCTTCAGGTATCTTCTGTCTCAAGTATTTAATAATGGCATCAACTATTTTTCTTAAAGATTTTAATTTAACATATCGTATTTTTGGAAGTCAACTTCCTGTGATGCTCTCTGACTCGGTGTGCTTCTCTTTCTCCTTCTTTCCTTGTCTCTGCCTCTCTCTCTCTACTCTAAGAGGCATGTAACTCCAACAAAACAAAATAAAATATTCACCGCACCAGCAACAGTCATTGACCAACCTTATAAAGTAATGGCAATTTTCCCAATTTCAGGAGCGCAATCTGATTCGTTGTATTTTTCATTTTTTGTATCCTTTTCAAATCATCTGCCTTTCCATAACTCACATCAATGACTTCAGCCTGAAAAAGAAAAGGCAAAGAAAAGTCTTGTAGGAAGAAGTATAGCAAACTGTCCATTTAGAGTGACAAAATCATTCGCAATAATTTGTAATAGTCACAGGAGAACTATTTCCACTCTTACTCTGACCTAATCACCACAAACATGATCTTTCTACTTCTATCAGGGTATATAGTTCTTCTGGTAACTTGACACAAAGGTTTAGAGTCATTTGAACTTTGCCCTCTTCCTTCTAGATAAGTTACAAACCCAATTCATCCCCTGAACAGATGACCAAGTTTGGTATATTGCATATTTATGTTTTTGGAATTTGGATCATATTACAAAATACTACAAGACTAATTTCCTTAAAGCCCAAGAACAATTATACCATTCTTTGACTTGAAAACCATGTAAAGGCTCTCAATTCTTTTCAAAATTAAACAAAGCGATCATGTACAACTGTTCAGGCTGTGCACATATTCAGTTGTGAATGACAAATCCTTGGGTTATGCAAGATACAGCCTGTGCAATCAACCATATGTGCCAATCTAGTATTCAAGCATTTTATTTTTATTTTTTTAATGCTTATTTATTTTTGAGAGATAGAGAAACAGACAGTGAGCAGGGGAGGGGCAGATAGAGAGCGATACACAGAATCTGAAGCAGACTCCAGGCTCTGAGCTGCCAGCACAGAGCCCAACGTGGAGCTCAAACCCACAAACTGTGAGATCATGACCTGAGCTGAAGTGAGGTGCTTAATCAACTGAGTCACTCAGGTGGCCCTCAAGGATTTTAGAACATGATCCCAAACTACACATTCTGTCATATTTCCCACTACCATCCATACAGTTGTCATATTCTGCATCAATATCTCTTATTTTTAAGAGTCTCCTTTCATTAATGTTAATACTGTATGCCTTTCTGGAGATCCTAACGGGAATTCTTTGATGTAGTTGCCCCTTTCCTTCTCCTTGAAAAGTACCACATCGAAGGGTCTATTAAACACATATTCTTATAAGCCAAGATGATTCCTTTCAGGTTTGCTTTCTGTATTTTTTATCATTAAAATAGTAATTGTTATGCTTTCCAATGATAAAATTATATGAAATGCACTGTTTCAAACTATACCATCTATACACTGAGGCATCAAGGAGTTAACATTAAGGCATTAAGGTGGCAAACAATGAGAGAATAAAGATGGAGAATCCAGACCTCTAAATTCCCACCCTTCTCAACTGGAACTAATTAGTTTTACCAGTTTTATGCAAAGGGCCTCCACAGAATACTCATGCGAAGAAACAATTCTATGTTTAGGAGAACATGTGAATACCACCAAGATATCAGCAAATCTGTTAGAGGAAACATTTCTGGCATGGAATATCTCCTTGGCCATTTCATTCATTTGCATCTATCAAAACTTTACTCATACATTAAAGCCCATTTCAAATGCTACCTACCTGATGAACTGTATTTCCCTGTTGGCCAAGTATATGTGCCTTCTCTACTTTGAACCTGACTCTCTTGAGGACCTCACTGGACTCATATATATCTTTATCTATATCTCTATCTATGTCTATAATTTATCTCTATCATCTATATTTTATCTATCTATCTATCTATCTATCTGTCTATCTATGTGTCTAGATTGATCTATACATTTTGTTTTTCCTCAGTGAAGGGTCCATCATCCACCTTTCTCAGCCCTCATCCAGGTGTCCACCATACACTGTTAGCTAACTGTTAGCTACAGTTCATACAATAACTCTGAAAAGTTAAGCTGTAGTTTCAAATGGATTTCTTAAAAAAATCTAGTTGTTAAGAACACTTCTGTCAGAATGGTTTTGGGTTATATTTTTGTTTTGATTAAAATTTGATTAAATCAATGCCTTGTTAATACAATTTTTGAGTTTGTTGATACCATTACAATATAAATAACTGTTTGTTTATGACTTTAAAGGCCTAATTAAATAAATGATCACATAATATTAATAATCACATTGGAAAAATGAGAGAATTCATATTATTCATTTCAAAATTTTAAGCTACCTACTATTTATGTGTGATTTAGTGATACCATATTAAAACAGGCATATCCCTCAATTGGTTATATTAATGAACATGTTTTTCATACTTAGGAGAGTTTGGGGGAAAATTATGCTGGACTGAGAAGGTGTAGGCTAGACTTTGAACTTTTTGTTTGTATACATACCAGAAAGGTGTGACAGTTACAAAAATACCACTTCTGTAAAAGAGATTTTACATCATTGGAAAATAACAATAGCTTGTCTCAATAATGGAAATTTTAATTAAAGAGCTCTTTCATGATCTTTCTTTAAATAGCATATCAATAGAGTCAAGCATTTTAACATTAAGAGGGTTTTTTTTTCTTTTTTCACAAAAATAGTCCTCAACACAGCATCATTTTACCAATTTATTTTGGCTTATGCACTTTGAGCTGATTTATTTTGGCTTATGCATTAAAAATCAATAATTATAGACACCAATGTTCTCATGGTTTGACAGGTGATAATAAAAATGTATCTATTGCCTTCAAAGGATGCCTCTGAATCAGGTCTTTCCTAAAAGACTTTCCTATTTACCTTTAAACAAACTGAAAAATCACAGCTGCAAGAAAGCACATTAAATTTTTCTGAGACACAAATCAATATACAATGATATGATAAAATGTCAAGCCATTTCTTTCCACACATTCTTGTTGCCACAATGAACCTTTTCTTATTGAATGTATTCTGTCACACTAGAAAATCATCCACTCAAACGGTTGGGGTACTATGTTTAATTTATATCCAAATACCAAGGATTTAGTTACATCTGACTAATTTGTTTGGAAAATATCAAATGAACAGGAACCTATGTACTTCTTGAACTATTCATTCGTGTGCACCAATTTTTTCACTGAGGACCTCCCTGACAGATAGGAGGGGATAATTGAGAGATGCAGAATAAAATGAAACTAGTTCCCATTTTCTTTTAAAAATTTTTAACCAGGGAGAGATATAAAAAAGTCTACACATTAATTTTTATTTAAAGTCTATATATTAATTTTTGAATAAGAACAAAGAACTTAAAACAACAGCAACAACTAAAATAAGCAAACAAAAAACAAATATTTTATACTTCATTAAAATATTTAAAGTACTGAAATGACAACAGAGAGTGGTGGGTCACATAGAAGCAGCTAAGAGAAAAAGTAGAACATTTTAATAATAAATACTAATATTAAAATACAATTTTATTTTGTAGTAAAATATTTGATTAGAAGGAATCATAGCAGACGATTAGCAATAGCAAAAAATCAAAACATTAAAAAGTGATACTCTATTACATTTGTGGTTTTATGGTTCTAGGCAAAAAAAAAAAAAAAAAAAGGAGAAAATATCCTGAGCAGAAGCAACAGAAGGGAATAACTAAGAGCAATGAATAGAATTGCTATGTCTTGTAGTCAGCTAAGTAAAATAAACAGAAGAATCATGGAAATTAATTAGATCAGAGAAGAATATCTTGGGCCATCCGCCTGCAGATGGCTGGGGCTCCACACTAAGGAACAATCCAGTGCCATGTTTCTCTTCTAACTTGAGGTAGCAAAAATTATTCATGCTTATGAAATGATGTATGCTTTGAAACTTTTCAGACTTGACATTTTCAACCAAATCAATCACTCCGGATCCTCTCAGTTCTTTTCTAATAGATTCTGAATGTACAGAATGTTTGAAAAGCATTGCTGCTTTGACTAAAACAGTAATTTTCTACTCAGAGTCAGAAATGGTAAACCCAAGCAGTTCTTATACTGACAAAGTACCATAACATCAGAAGCATTATTCACCTAAATACAAGTTTTACTTCAGAAATTTACTATTATATAATCTAGCTTTGAATCCTCTTCAAATTAGTGCTTATATCTATTACATCCTTGTAAAATCAAAATGTCCCTCCATGTTTACCTCTGTCTTTTCTAAAAGGGCTTATTATGTTAATATTTATGAAGACTTCAGAATTCAGAGATTCCTAGAATTTTATTAAAACTTCCTTTTCAAGTTCACTCAATAGCTTTCCATCATGAACCATCCTTTCCATCTTTATGATATTTCCATCATGGACATCTTTATGAAAACCACACTGTACTGAAGCACGAAATGCAATACTGCTTCCTCCCCTCCTGTGGCAGACATCACTAATCAGACATCATCTTCTCAAACTCTGCAAGATGGTCTTCTAGCTGATCAATATCAATTAGGGGTTGGCATAAGTAGGAAACTAAATAAAATATTTAATATTTTAATGTTAAATAATGATTAATGTTACATAATGATTAATCATTTAAATAATATTTAGTTATTTAAAATCTTTAATAACTAGAACACAAGTAGTAATCAGTTAAAATGCACTCCTAACCAATCAGAGGGATATGAGCTCATGTGCTGTACTAGTACATTCCCAACTGAATCCAGCACTAAGCTTGAGACACACACACCATTTTGTGGTCTTTGGTGGGAAAGATCAGATGAAGAGGTGTCTTGTCAATTTTATCACCTTTTTTACATGTAATATTTAACTTGCTGAAAAAATTATCTGCTACAATGATATACTGAATGTAAGGCTTTTTGACAGGATTGCCACATTTTTATGGTGGAAATAACAGAAAAACCAGAGTAGTTAGTTGTTTTGATATACAGTAATTATTTTAAAAATTTGCAAAATGTTTTATAATCTCACATATGATGTACACCCATCTAAAGGATAAGAAAATTAAATGAAAACTATTGTAATACAGAAATTTAACCAAAGTGAAGCACTATTCTGTTAGGATTTTCTTCTTGGGGTACGGATCAGCTAAGGATGGAATTTCAGAAAATTTATGAATGAAGGAAGCTGATGGACCAGTGTCAGTTGCTTGAGAAAGTGGACAGAAGCTCAGTTGGTATTTTGCAACAATTACCCCAGAACGGTTTACATCTGACATAATTTGAGGAAATTTCTTGGAAATAATTTACCTCTCAATCTTCCATCAGCTCTATGTGAAAGGTAAACTTTATCTGACTAAGGAACTTCCTCTTTCAAATAGAAATCAGTAGGAAGTTCTCTACCCCTTACAATATTGTTATTGACTTTTGAGTATTCTCTGTAGCTCTGGATGGAATGTGTAAGGGGTTTGAAGTGGAAGATGAGTGCACTGTTTACCCAATGGCATTGTTCTTGGCTCTGTGTACCCTGTCCAAATGTGGCCATGCTGTAACTGGCAAAACAGTTTCTTGCTGAGTACTGAGTGCAGGGAAGTTGTATGCTTATAAAAGGGATCTCATCAGGGGTGGGTGAGGAGGATGGTGGGATTGGTATGGGGATGAGGAGCCTGATATGTAGCATTTAAACATTTTTTTGGTTTAAATATTAGACCAGAATTAGGAAAAGTGCACAGAATTGACTTCTACTAGCAGGAAGAACCTGACTTGAACCATTCCAGCCACCACTGGGGCACTTGTACTTGGCCTTTTAAGTGGTAGAGCAATATATAGCTCAGGGCTTTCCTAGGTGGTTGAAAATGGAAATGGGTATGCATTAGAAGTATGGGTTGAAGCTTGAGCTCTAGGCCTTGGCAAAGTAGGGTTAAGAAGCAGAGTAAGATAAGAGGTGTATAATAGCAAGAGAGAGATGAAGGAAGGTAAGGAGTTCACAGGAAACCCCTGCTATTAGAAAGTTGGAAATTAAGGGGCACTTGGATGGCTCAGTCAGTTAAGCATTTGACTTCAGCTCAGGTCATGATCTCGTCGTCTGTGAGTTCAAGCCCCACATCAGGCTCTTTGCTGATAGCTCAGATCCTGGAGCCTACTTCGGATTCTGTGTCTCCCTCTGTCTCTCTGCCCCTCCCCCACTCATGCTTTGTCTCTCTCCATCTCTCAAAAATGAATAAACATTTTGAAAAAGTCTTAAAAAAAAAAAGAAAGTTGGAAATTGGGGCACCTGGGTGGCTTAGTTGGTTAAGCTTCGAACTTTGGCACAGGTCACAATCTCACGGTTTGTGGGTTCAAGCCCCACATTGGGCTTGATGCTGACAGCTTAGAGCCTGGAGCCCGCTTCAGATTCTGTGATTCCTTCTCTTGCTCTTCCCCTCACCCCTCTCTCTCAAAAATAGATAAACATTTTTTTAAAAGTTGGAAATTGAACATAGTGCTTTTGAGAGAGACAGAAAGGAAAGGAGCGTTGGGAGAAAGATTGATGTGGACATGACTGTTATGACACGATACAGGGGGAAGAAAGAAAATCAATATTTAACCATTTATGTCCTCGGCGCTAGACATTTTGATACAGAGATTGTATAAATGGTGTTCAGTCTATCTTCAGAACATTCATATTTGGGAAGTGTTTCTGCCCACTTTATAGATGAGGAAACTGGAGTTTAGAATATTTAAATGTCTTGCTAGTGCTCACAGCCTCATAGCAATATTGAGCCACAGAGTCTGTAATTACCTATCTGACAGTTTCTCCTATTAGACTGCCAGCTCCATATGGACAGTGTCTAGAGCTTTCTTATTTATCACTTTGTCCCCTGTGACTTGTACCTAAGAGGTACTCAGTATGTATTTGCTGAATGTTGAATGTTTCCTGTTATGAGTGAGACCCAGATGGCTAAATGCTCTATTAGTCACCTAATCTTTCACTATCAAATTAAAATATAAGAAAAAACAAATTAATAATCACAGGGTACTTTATTTAATAAATGATACTCAACTTATTAAGGTAAGGATATTGAAGGAGTTGCAAACTCATTCAAGAGAATTCTTCCTAGAGGCCATGAAAGTAATAGGGCAGATTCTGCTTCTTTTAAAATGAATTAGATAGGGGAACCTGGGTGGCTCAGTCAGTTAAGCGTCCAACTTCGGCTCAGTACATGATCTCACAGTTCTTGGGTTTGAGCCCCATGTCTAGCTCTGTGCTGACAGTTCAGTGCCTGGAGCCTGCTTTGAATTCGGTCTCTGTCTCTCTCTGCCCTTCTCCCACTCTTGCTCTCTTATTCTCTCTCTCTCTCTCTCAAAAATAAACATTAAAAAACTTTTTAAATCAATTAGATTAGCATATTGAAATAATACATAAACCTAAGGGTCAACTTTTCCACAGATCTTTCTAGTTTTGAAAAAAACTGAATTTGCAGTACCCAGTGAAGTGAGATACATTTTATATGTAAGCTACATATTTAAATGCTAGCATTTTATGGAAATTAAAATATAAATTAAATTTGCTAAGAATGTTATCATTTAATTATTACTTAATTAATAAATTATCACTTAATTTGGTAAGAAGTATGCTTTCTACTATGTCAAAATAAAAATGCAAACCTAGAATTTTCTGTCAGATAACTCTTAATTATGACTATTCAGAGACCTTAAATTTTTTTTAATGTTTTTATTTATTTCTGAGAGAGAGAGAGAGACAGCATGAGCAGGGGAGGGTCAGAGAGAGAAGGAGACACAGAATCTGAAACAGGTTACAGGCTCTGAGCTAGCTGTCAGCACAGAGCCCGACGCGGGGCTCAAACCCAGAAACTGTGAGATCATGACCTGAACCAAAGTTGGATGTGTGACTGACTGAGCCACCCAGGCGACCCCTATTCAGAGACTTTAGAAATAACTTTAGTCAAATAAGAACTTTGTAGTCAAAGACATTCTCACTAAAAATGCCACGTTTGTGTTAATGAAAAGGGAAAAATGTTCACTGTATTTTAACCACTTAACTGAATTCAGCTATCTTTGTTTCAAAACTTTTATTCCATAAAATAGGCTTTGGTTATCTTTCCCAGGTAGAAGATGTAACCTCTCTAACAAACATTTAAGTATAGATAACATATGTATTCATATTTAACAAGGCATTTCCTCCCTAATAATTAATACTTGTTATATTAAACAGAAGACTGGAAGATTACATTCAGAGAATATGATAAAAGTTTCAAATTATGATATATAGTTATCATACTTTAATTTCTGCCATTTAAATGTTTTTATTTTACACCATGTAATAATAATAGCTAAAAGCTACAGAGTTGTTCTAAGTGCACTCAATATGCCCTACCTGGTTTATATCATATATTCCCCGCCACGGCCAATGGAGGCACTATACCGTTCCCCTTATACAGATGAGAACACTGAGGCTTAGAGAACTAAAGTAACCAACCCACAGTTGTGCAGCTAGTAAGGAAGGGTGCTACTCTGGGCTCTCTGAGGAATGGGGTAGTGATAAATGTGTTGATGACAATCTATCTTATGCACAGTTAATGAGTTGTTGAAAATAAGTTTCTCCATAAAATTGCATTCTTTGTTTTTACTTCCAAACACAAAATAATACTTAACACAAAGAAAATTTCCAAATCCATAAACTGTATTACAATGAAAACAGATCCTCTGTTCAAAAATATAAACACGGTAGACTCCAATCTTACCAACCTATATTAAATATTAATTGTTTCCTTTGCTTTTCTGCAGCTATGTGGATTTCACAAAGGACAAAAGAAATAATTGCACAGGGATTGCATAAAGCCATATATTCTATTTATAAAACTGACTAGACATTATCAGCATTCACTACCAATGTCTTTAACAGTATGATGATATTATAGTTGATATTTATCTTTTAATAAAAATATAAATCACTGTTTATTCCCTGAAGCTAACCTCACTCATGCTAAATTATTTATGTATCCATTTTAATATGTATTTTGCATCTGACAGGACAACTCTCCTTAGGACCCCTTTACTGACCCACCTGTCATTATGATGGGGTAAACAATGTCACCTTTCTAGTGCACAATGAATTACAAAGAAGTTGCAAAGTACACCATCCATCATGCTGGCACTAAGTAGGTTTTCTAAGTAGATCTCAGATATCACAAATGCTGTTTAGACTGTTACCAGAAAGCAAAAATTGGAAGCTTATACAAAATGGTCATATGATGAATGGACATGACAGCACTTCAAACAAAAGGGGCACTCCTCTTCTACAAATAACCTTGTCAAAAACAAAAGTAGCAGGGAGCTTTGCTGGCACTCAGACGAGAATAATTTAAGAAGTTGTTAACGGCTCAGCCTGATAGAAATTCATGCAAACCCAGTGTACTCAAAATCACAAAGTAGGTATGCCTGAATCATCAGCAGCAACCTCTCAAGCTTGATTTTAATTAGGGAATGGTCTGAAGAGATACAGAAAATCACCCACATCCTATTAATTAGAATATGTGAGTTTCAATAATATACTTGTCTAAAACATGTATATAAAATATATGCAAATACTCTATATGCATATAAAATAGTCACCTAGGAACTGCTTTGCATTTGAAAATCATAATGCTAATATAGTTGGGGTTTTAAAAAATCAACATCAATAGATTTATTGATATAAATATTTAAATTATTATGCACTTAGCATAATAGATTTGAATTATTAATATAATTCTAAAAATAGTTATCATCGGTGTCTTCATTTAATTCTCATGGTTAATTTCTTCAAATACAAGGTGTTTGTTTTATCCATAATTGCATTTCAGTTCCTCTAACACTACTCCCTTTCATTTAGGCCTTACTGCAAATGTCTACATGATAGCAAAGTTTATTTTTCCCTTTTAATAGCTTCTTTAAAACTTTCTCAATATTTCTTTTTTGAAAAATGGTATTTTTTTAGCATTTATAATGGTAGATGGTCCCAAAATGATGTATGCCTTTATGGACATTTAAGCAGTTCCACAATTCTATAGTAGACCTTGGTTTCTTTAATATGAAACAGGAAAATTTAAACATTTAAACTGATAAGATAAATGTGTAGAACTCTCAGAGGTGTGGCTACATGGGAACATAAAAAACTAACTCAATGGGCCCAGTGGATCACTACAGGCCCATGCTGAGGAAACAGGTACGCAAATTGTAATTTCATGGCTTTTCCATATCACCTAAGTTAAGGAATAATAAATCGAAAAGCAAATTGATGAGGGTGATTCCAAGAACCCACACAAGCCTATGGGGTTTGTCTTGTTCTGTGTTTTGGACACTTTTTGTAATTTTTTTTTTTTTTAAGGTGAGGAGATGAATCAACTGGAATAAAGAGGGAGCTGGAGATGTGAGGGGTAATAACGATTTGAAAGCCTGAAAGAAAATATGTGGGGTAACTTAAGAATCTTGACGTGAGGCCAGAGCTTCTGAACCAGCAGAAGAGCGCTGGCCGGCCTCCTTTTCTTTTCATTAACACACAGGTAAACTTCCGTCATTGCCTACCAGAAAAAGTATATATTAATCAAATAAAAAGACATGGGTCGCACACTAGAAATACCACAGAAATTAATATTATATTAACATGTAATTAATAAGGCTTTCCAAGGTAGTGGTTATATGCGGTCCTTCTCCTAAAATTCAGAGAATGACATAACAGATCCCAGACAATGTAGAACTACCTGTAAATGGACTCTCTCCACCTTCCCCAAAAAATGAAAAGAAAAGAAAAAAAAAAAAAGAATGTATCTGTAAAGTAACTTCAAATGATTTAAATATTTAATATATTAATTAGAGTTAACAAGGTAGATTCTTAAAAATCTGTGCCAATAATTAACAATAATCAGAAACAGTATTATTTCATTCGTTTTAAATGAGGCAATCTAAAGGTTTGTAAAAGAAACACAGTGTGCTTTTGAAAATGGTATTTTTACACGGACAGAGACAATTTGCCTATATAAAGGAGATATAACCAAATACATATTGTATCTAACTGGTATATGGTCCTTACTGTGGGCTAAGGTCTGTCCTCCAAGATTTACATATATTAGCTAACAACAATCTTGTAAATGTGCAACTATTTTTATCTCCATTACAGAGATGAGGAAACTCGGCCCTAGCTGGGTAATTCACGATGGGGGCTGTAGGAACTGAGATTTGAAACCAGTCTATGTGGTTCTAGAAGCCAAGCACCTCACCCACCACCAAAGAACTGGCTAAACCAGTAAAAGTAAAGCAATAATCCAGATCTGGCTCCTTATCTCCTGTGTTCTCCATCAAGAAAGCAGAAGCACTGTATCTCACATCTTGAATCTGTGAATAATCATGTCGATTTTCCTCTTCATTTCTTCTGTGTGTACACAATCTCAAACACCACGGCCTTCACCTCTGTTCTTTCTGTCCATATCCATCCATTAACATTTGCCTCTTCAAAAACCAAAGAATAAAATGAACTTGTCCTACACCAACTAAGCAAAATGTGAATGACTCAGTCACACATTCAACACATTTGAATTAAATTCTTTTAACATGTTTTCACTTTCAAAATATGACAAGAAGAAGGTCAGGCAATCCAAATCTTCCTTCCCCTTCCCTGGCACCTCCACACTGAGAACATTTTAATGGTTACTTTTTTTATGTTACGTCTTGCCAGTTAGTCCAATTTAGATGAAAGCTGTTGTTTTCTAATTCCATTTCACTATAAATGACAGAGACAAATGGTCATATTACCTCGAGAGTTCCTTTGGCAGAATAGGCTGCATATGAGTAAAGCAGATCTTGGTTGCTGTGTTTTCTGGCTTCTTCGCTGCAAGGCTGGCCATTAGGATGAAAGCATTGGCCACTGCTGCTCAGAGTCACAGAGCTGGCAGAAGGGCCTGGCAGATTAAGCAGCACAGAGTAATTTACAAACTGTATATCTTCTAGGCCCAGAGAAGTCCAATGAGTCTTAATCTTCTTTGAAATTTCTGTGTCATCTTCACTTTTATACAGTTGTACCAAATTTCTGAAAGAGATTTAAAAAGCACACTCTAAAAAAAAAGGGAAAAATATTCTCTTGAGTTATGACCATTTAATATATGAACAACTATTACTAGATGTAGGATATGAAAGATGAACGGGACATGACACTATACAAGAAACCCACAGTTTGGGAAAGATGATGAGCTTGCAGAGAAATTATACTAAATCAAAGCAGAATGAATTAAGTTCTTAAATTAAGAACTAATAAAGCACCATGGGATTGCAAGGAAGAGAGTGATTAATGCCAACTAGTTCTTTTATTCGTTCTGATCTTTCTGTGCACATCAACACATAATCCATTTAGAACTCAGTTCTAAAAATGAGGTGTCATGCTGGTGAAGACAGTTTTGTATTGCAATGAATATGACTCCATATAGGGATATGATTAATATATAGCTATTACTATTTAAAATGATCTGGAGAGTGATGGGGTTATAACTGAGGATGATGAGATTAGACACAATGCTTGACTAACTAAAGTGTAACAGGGAGATTTCTGGTGGGCTGAAGTTAGCTTGGGAGGCGTGTGGGTCTTTTGGAATGTGAGAGATGGGTGTAACCACCCTGACTGGGGAATGCTCTTCCCAGGCATTTCTGCAGTCCCAGGGGGAAACTCCATTATCTATACATTGTATACAATGTTTAGCAAAACAATAGGACACAGAGACCCTTGTTGTATATCTCTGATTTGATTATTCTCTGGCAAACTGTCATGCACCCTTTGTTTTCCCATGCCTGAAATGTACTCCATCTTTACACAACAAGCCGGTTAAGATTTGTGATTGGCCTGACACTACAATAAATGAGAATAAGCTTGAGGCAAATGGGGTCTTCTACTGTGAACATTGACCCCAGGCCTTCTCTCTTTCTTAGCAAAGGATAATATTTCATAGGTTAGCACAGGGTTTGCTGGCCATTCGCAGCAAGAGAAAACACTTTTGATACAAATTACGTAATACTGTGAGCACAATGATATGCAATAAAATTGTTATATCATGCTAAAACCAACTACAGATTATCAAATCCATATGGAATTAATTTTTGCATGTACTTGCTGTAGTCTATATATTTATTCCTTATCTTTTCTGTAATCCAATGGCACCATTTTTCCTTATGACATACTAAAAGCCAAATTCTGTAAATATAGACACACACTCACAAGCACGCACACACACAGATATACACACACATGAGCAGAATTTAGAACAAAGTCAGAAATGGGAAATTTAAAAATAACAATACAATAAAGTTTTGTTTGGGACTGGGATGTAAAGGGACTGGTTCACTTTTGGACAAAAATATATCTTCTTCTAAGAATTTAATTGCTATCCAAAACATTACCTAAATGGGTAGTTCTTAAACAGATAGTGTTTATATTTTTCCCTATACATTATTTTTCTCACATGTATTTGATTCTTTTAGGACTCTATTTATTCAATAACTCCCAAATGAAAGACATCAGGAAAAGGAATAAAAAAATATACACATCAGGAAAAAAATACATATAACATAGAAAAGTAATATATAGTAATATGTAATACTGTATATGACATATAGTAACATGTTATTACTGGAGACCTAAAAGTCTGCTGACATAGTTAAAAGATGGTCTATACAAGAAGATGCAATAATGAATAATTTCCCAATTGTTTTCTAAGGTTATTTCTATTTTTTTCTTAATATGCAATTTGACCAATTATCAATGCCATGTAAATTTTGTAAAAGAGTTGATTGAAAGAATTTCACTTTTTATTCTGAATAAGATGGGTCTGCCTTCTGTTCTCTGTGTGTGTGTGTGCTTGGCAGGAGAGGCTTTTTGTATAATTGGCAAATTAAATTGTATATATTTAAAGTGTACAATATGATTTGATATACACGTATATTATGAAATTATCACAGATTACTACATCATCTCAATATTTACCTTTATGTGTGGGTGTATGTGTTGTATGTTGAAACTAAAAAAAAAAAATTATGGTTATTTATTTTTCAGAGAGAAAAAGAGAAGGCAGGGCAGAGAAAGAGGGAGATAAGATCTGAAGCAGGCTCTTCACGAAAAGCAGAAAGCCAGAGGTGGGGCTCAAACTCACAAACTATGAGATCATGACCTGAGCCAAAGACAGACACTCAACCATCTGAGCCACCCAGGCACACCCCTGTGTGTTGAAATATTTAAGATCTCCTCTCTTAGCAAATTTGAAGTACATAATGCAGTATTTTTAACAGTCCTCACCATGCTGTATAGTAGATCCTCAGAAATTATGCATCTTACAACTGAAAACTTGTATCCCCTTGACCAATATGTCTTCCTTTCCCCCACCCCTGGTGCCCTGTCAGCTATGATTATACTTTGTTACTATGAGTTTGTTTGTTGGCTTTTTAGATTACACATGTAAGTGATATAACTCAGTATCTGCTTTTCTTACTCTCTATCTTATTGTACTTCTCCTCTGAGATATCTCTGTTTTTACAAAAGGCATGATCTCATTTTTTAAGGTTGAATAATATTCTACTGCACATTGATTCTACATTCATCCATACATGAGTACTTAGATTATTTTCGTACTTCAGCTATTGTAAATAATGTTGCAATGAACATGAATGCAAATATTTCTTCCAGATACTGATATCATTTCCTTTGGATATATTCTCAGAAGTGGATTTTTGGGTCATATGGCAGTTCTAGTTTTAATTTTTCAAGGAACCTCCATACTGTTTTCCATAATGTCTGTACCAGTTTACACTCTCACCAATAGTGTACAAAGGTTATATTTTCTTCACACCCTCACCAGCATATTTTTTGTTTTTGTTTTTAATAACAGACATCCTTACAGGTATATGGTGGTATCTCATTGTGGTTTTGCTTTGTATTCCCTGATAGTTAATGATGTTGAGCAACTTTCATGGATCTATTGGTCATCTGTATATATTTTTTTGGAGATATGTCTATTCAGATCTTTTGTCCATTTTAAAGTGGACTATTTGTGATTTTTTTTTTTTGCTACTGAATTATATAAACTCCTCACTGTCATCCACTTTATTTATTTTTACAGTTTCTAATGTTTATTTATTTTTGAGAAAGAGAGAGAGGAGGGGAGGGACAGAGAGGGAGGAAGACACAGATCTGAAGCAGGTTCTAGGCTCTGAGCTGTCAGCACAGAGCCTGATGCAGGGCTCAGACTCATGAACCTGAAAATCATGACCTGAGCAGAAGTCAGACACTTAACTGACTGAGCCACTCAGGAGCCGCCACTGTCATTCACTTTATATCACACATAGGAAAGGCTGCTATGGGAGATGGCTCCACCAAGAGTTAGACTGAGGTTCAGCCAAGATTGCACTAAGTCCTGTATGGTAAGATAAGGCAAAACTTAAGTACTGGTCAGGATCTGTGATAAGGGTTTTTAACCAAGGGTGGGGATAAATAAATATGAACCCCTTATCAAATATATGATGTGTAAATATTTTCTCTCATTCCACAGGCTCTTCTCAGTTTGTTGTTTCCTTTGCTGTGCAGAAGCTTTTTAGTTTGATGTAGTCTCACTTGTTTATTTTTGCTTTGTTGCCTATGCTTTTGTTGTCATATCAAAAAAAAATTGCAAGGACTGACATCAAGGAATATTCCCTTTGTTTTCTTCTAGAGTACTGCAGTTTCAGTTTTATATTTAAGATTTTAATCTGTCTCAAATTAATTTTTGTAAATAGTGAGATATAGGGGTTCAATTTAATTCTTTTGCATCTGAATTCCAGTTTTTCAACAATGTTTATTGAAGAAACTGTTCTTTCCCTATTGTGTATCCTTGCTCCTTTGTCAAAAATTAATTGACCATATATGTATGGATTTATTTTTGAGGACTCTATTCTGTTGCATTGGTCTATTTTTGGTCATTGGATCTGTTTCATTTGTTATTTTTAAAATTTTATGTTTTTATGTTTATTTATTTTTGAGAGAGAGCATATGTGTGTACCCACGAGTGGGGTGGGGGTGAACAGAGGGAGAGAGAGAGTCCCAGACAGGCTCTGCACTGTCAGTGTGTAGCCAGATATGGGGCTCGAATTCAAAAACAATGATATCATGACCTGAGTCAAAATCAAGAGTCAGATACTTTAACGGATGGAGTCAACCAAGTACCCCTTGGTCATTTTTGCTTAAACAGATCACATTTTATGATCAGCTTTTATGCTATACCATAATATTTTGATTAGTATAGTTTTAAATCAAGAAATGTGATGTGCCCAGATTTGTTCTTCCTTCTCAAGAAAGCTTTGGCTATGCAGGGGCTTTTGTGGCTCAATATAAGTTTTAGGGTTGCTCTTCTGTGGAAAATGACATTGGAATTTTGACAGGGATTGCAATGAATCTGTAGAGTACTTTGGGGAATATGTTCATTTTAACAATATTAATTCTTTCAGTCTAAGAATATGACATAGCCTTCCATTTTATTTGTCTTTTTTTCCATTTTTTTCATCAATGTCTTATAGTTTTTAGTATATATGTCTTACTTCATTGGTTAAATTTATTCCTAAGTATTTTATTATTTTAGTGCTATTATAAATGATATTGCTTTAATTTCTTTTTCATAGTTTGTTTGTAGTGTGTAGAAATGCACAATGATTTTTATATTGATTTTGTATCCCGCAACTTTAACTGAATTTATTAGTTCTAATGGTTCTTTGTGGAAGTTTTATTATTTTCTGTATATATAATTATGTCACCTATAAACACAAGTTTACCTCTTTCTTTCCAATATAAATAAGTTATGTATGTAGGTATGTATGTATGCATGCATGCATGCATGCCTGACTGTTCTGACTAGGACTTCCTGCAATGTATTAAATAGAAGTGGGGAGACTGAGAATTTTTGTCTTGTTCCTAATTTTAGAGGAAAGGCTTTTAGCTCTTCATTGTTAAGTATGATGTTAGCTGTGAGTCTGCCTTTATTAGGTTAAAGTATTCCCTACATACATAATGTAATGAAAGTGTTTATAAGGAAGGGATGTTGAATTCTGTCCTATGTTTTTTTCTGCATTTGTTGAGATGATCATAAGATATATATCTTTCATTCTGTTTATATGGTGTACCAAATTTATTGATTTGCATGTTTTCAGCCATCTTTGAATCTTAAGAGTAAATCCCACTTGATTGTGGTGTATGATCCTTTAAATATACTGTTGAATTCTTTGCTAGTATTTTGTGTGGGGTTTTTACATCTAGGTTCATCAGGGTATTGAACTATAATTTTCTTTTCTTGTAGTATTTTTGTCTACCTTTGGTATAATTTGGCCTCAGATACTGAGTTTCAACTTTTTGGAAGAATTCGAGAAGGCCTAGCATTAATTCTTCTTTAAATGTTTGAAAGAATTCACCAGCAAAGCTATCTAATCCTGGGATTTTCTTGATTTGGAGGTTTTTGATTACTGATTCAATCTGCTTTCTACTTATGCATCAATTAGATTTTCTATTTTTTCATGATTCAATTTTGTTTGGTTGTATATTTCTAGGAATTTAGCCATTTCTTTTAGGTTGTACAACGTGTTGGCATATGATTGCTCCTAGTAGACTCCTATGTTTCTTTGTATTTCTGTGGTTTCAGTAAATGTCTCCACCTTTATTTCTAACTTTGGGTTTTCTCTCTTTTGTCTTATTTAGTCTAGCTAATGGTTTGTCAAATTTATCTTAAAAAAGAAAAAGCTCTTAGCTTCACTGATCTTTTTATTGTTTTTCTAGTCTCCATTTCACTTATTTCTGCTCTGATCTCTATTTCCTTCCTTCTACTAACCCTGGGATTAGTTGGTTCTTCTTTTCCTAGTTCCTTGGGTATGAAGATAGGTTGTTCATTTGAGATCTTCTCCCCCACCCTTAATGTAGGCATTTATCTCTATAAACCTCATCTTAGAATTGTATAGATTTAATATAAATGTAACAATTTACCCCTTATTTTTGAATATCTGCTTTGATATAATTGGTATCTTATTTATATATTTCCATTTTCCCCAGATTTATTGTGATATAATTGGTATAAAGCATTGTATAAGTTTAAGGTGTACAACATGTTAACTTGATAAACTAATTATTGCAAAATGATTACCACTATAGGGTCTGCTAACATATCCACACATCACATAACTATCATTTTGTTTTTTTAGTGAGGACATTTAACATCTAGTCTCTTAGCAACTTATAGCATGGTAATTATAGTATATATATGTATATACTTCTGTGATTTTTTTCTCACTTAATATTAGGTTTCTGAAATTCCTCTTGATTTATTTATTAATTTCCTGAGATAAGTATTTTAAAATTGTTCCCAAGTTTTCCATTATTATAAATACAAGAATGTTATTATAATATAAGGAAGAAAGGAAGACGGTAAATCATTAGGTAAACAATTTTCTTTTTAAAAGAAGAAAACAAATAGACAAAATTAGAAAATAACCATAGGCACAGAAGAAACTTAAAATAAAAATAAAACAAAAAAAACCCAAACCCAAAACCAAAACAAACAAACAAAAGAACTATTAGAACCTCTATAGAGCTCGAAGTAAATAAACTTTCCATGAATATCTGGGTGATAGAATTCTTCTTTTGTCCCCCAGCTCACTGCACCTCTTTTTCTGCATGCCCCAAGATTCACCTTTATGAAGCTTTATCAAGCCTTCTGGTTTCTAGTCAGTTTTAGGTTCAGCCAATGAAAAAGGCATGAGAAGAGATTTCCCTCCCCTGCCCAGGTCTCTTCTTCCACCAAAGGCACAGTAAAAAACAGAAACAAAACAAAAACCAAAAGGCAAATAAACAAAACATTCTTGTTTCATATTTCTCTAGGCAAGGAAGGCATGTACAAGTATATCTTTAGTAAGAAGTGCTAAAATGCTTTACAAGGGTTTTAATTACATTCCTACCTGCTCTGCATGAAAGTTCAGTTTCCTCCATTCCTCACCAACACTTGATGTTGTCTTTTATTTTATTTCATTTTATAATTTTGCCAATGTGGTGAGTGTAAAATTGTATCCCATTGTAGCTTTCATTTACATTTCTATAATTACTAATGAGGATCTTTTCATGTATCTTTGAGTTCTACGTTCCCTTTTCTTTGCTATGACTTTGTATTTTGCCCTTATTTACAGAAGTTTTTTTATATTCTGGATAACCCCTTTTGGGTGATAGATGACACTTATGTTCTACCAGTTTTTGGCTTCTCTTTCATTTTTACTGTCTTGTTTTATGATGAATAGAAATTCATAATTTCAATTTGTATAATTTTAATATAATGCAACGGTTTGCACATATTTTGATATGTTTAAGAAATCCTTGTTAAACCTATGGTAATAAAATTATTCATTTTTTCCCCTAAAGTTTTAAGGAATTTGTTTTTAAACATTTTAATGTTTACCTGGAGTGTGTTTGTGTGTATTGGGAGTGGGGTTTGAAGTGGGAATTCAGTATCACTTTCTTTCCATATGAAAAACCATTCTAGTATTCTCTTCACTACTTTGTACTTCTGTCATTTATGAATTTCCATATGTGGGTGGGTCTGTCTGTGCTTCCCAATCAGTTTCATCAGTCTTTTTGATCCCTCTCCATTACAATATGCTATTTTAATTATTTTTACTTTCTAATGCATGTTAATATTCAGAAAGGCTTGTCCTCCTATTTCCTCAAGAACATCTTCATTATTTTTTCTCTTCCATAATAATAATGGAATGAGCTTATCAATTTCCTTATCAAGATTGTATCTGAAATTACCTTGAGGCTAAAAATATGAATTAGAGGAGAAATGTCATCCTTACAATAACATAAATATAAGTACTTAATATTTCCAATACCAGTCAATAGTAACATAAAAATGTTTTAAAATGAAAATATTTTTTCTGCTCATTGCTGATACAGAATACTATTCTGTTCTTCTATCAAATCATCCTGCTAAACTTCCTTATTAATTATAATATTTTCCTTCTTTGAGTTTTCTACATAAAAAATGTTATAAGCAAATAATGAAGGTATTGCTACTTCCTTTCTAGTCACTTATAGATGTTATTCCTTTTTTATTACTATGCAGATTAAAACCTTCATAAAATATTTAATAACATATTTAATAAGGCATGATAATGGTCATTTATTTACTATTCTAAATATCAGGTTAAGGATATTCCTTCCATTCTTATTTTGATAAAAGATGTTTTATGAATCAGTATTAAATTTTATCATCAACTCTGATGCATTTATTAAGACCATCATATTATATCCGTTTCTTTAATATGATGGATTACATCATTCAATTCTTTAGCATTCAAACTTGCATTCCTAAAATTAACTCACTTAGTAGGATGCAGTATCCGTTTAGGCTATTATGTAAATTATTTTGCCAACATTTTATTTACAATTTTCATGTCTGTTTTTAGAAGTAAAGTTGGTAGACAGTGTTCCTTTCTGACATCATTTCTATCTGATTTTGAAATTATACAAACCTCATAAAATGAGATAGAGTATTCTTTCTTGATCTGTTCTCTGGGAGAACTTGAACATGATTATAATTTTTGAAAGATACAAATTATTCTTAAACTAAACATTGTCTATACTAGATGTTCTTATGAGAGAACTATGAACTACCGATTCAATGTCTTTAATGCTGCAAGAATTTTATGCTTTCTTCTTTGAATCAGGGCTCTTCCACTGCTCCCTGTGCCACCTGCTATTAATCCTCAAAGTTCTAGGGTTTTGGTTTCATCACCTGCTACAGCACACTTTCCTTAGATTTGATCCTTTTGGTGATTCCTTATACTATTCTATTAACTCAGGATAGTGATGTTTTTAAAGGAGATTTTTTATAATGTATACAGAACCTATCTGTTTTTCAGAATATCTATTTTTAAAAACTACCCAAAACAGAAATGCACTACCTTGAGTACCCAACTTCCACATAAAGACGTGATTTCTTTGGAAGTACAGATTGCTATTCCCACAACATTCAAGGGGATGCAAAAGCAGTTAAGAATTATGATCCATGTTCCTTTTTTCTTCCTGTAGACCTTAATGTAGAAAATTTATTCAAAATTGATTGATGTGATATCATTTTGCACATTACCCTACCTGATGCAAACCATTCAAATCTTGTATATTATGAAGGTTGATTGGATTTAAGGGAAAATGAAATCCCCTGTAGAGTAATCAAAAGAGTGCCACATATCAATATATATAAAAGAAAAAGTATCCTGAAAAATATTAATGAAGTTTTTATATACACATGATTCTAAAATTACTGGTCTTTTAAAAAATGATAGAGGGAACAACACTTTTTAGTAATTAACTTACAATAAAAAATAATAGTAAGTTAATAAATACTTGTTCAAATTCAATTTTCCTAAGATTACTTTTTAATTATATTGCATTTACAACTTTATTTTAAACTTGTCAAATGTTTATAATGATCTTGTCCCCCCATCCCGTCCAAAAAAGTCTTATAGAGGCTGTGTGAGTTCCAAGTTCTGAAATTATGTAACCTTTAATCTAAATTTTTATTTAGGTTTTAAACTTGTTTAAGTTTATTTATTGTTAAGGGAGAGAGAGAGAGAGAGAGAGAGAGAGAGAGAGAGAGCATGAGCTGGGGAGGGGTAGAGAGAGAGGGAGAGACAGGATCCTAAGCAGGCTCTTTGCTGACAGCATGAGCCGAACATGGGTCTCAAACTCAGGAACTATGAGATCATGATCTGAGCCAAAATCAAAAACCAGCTGCTTAACTGACTGAGCCAACGAGGTGCCTCATAATCTAAGTTGTTTTAAATAAATCAGTGGTCATTAAGAAAAAGTCTTATTGATACATATGTTTTAATCGAAGGATTGTATTCATTAACCATTTCAAATCATTTAGAATACTAAAATGCCTGAATTTCACTGAGAATTTCCACTATCTTTCTTAACCTCTCCCCCTCCCATAAGGATTTTGGGATTTATGGTGAACAGTTCTGTTATATTTAGGTAATTTCCTATATTCAAAGACACATGTCATTAAGTAATTAAGTGCAATGCAATCTCAACTTACTAATTTAAGAGAAAGCTTCAAAACTAGGAGTGTGTCACCTACAATCACAAGGTATATGATAGAAAGTTTTACTCTGCCTTAAATTTTAAAATAAGAGTTTCCATGGGCCAGTAGTCTTGGCAGGCAGCATAATGAACTGTCATGCCTGAGACTTGAATTTGGGAGTTTTGCATTAGCATTCCTTTGGCCAGTGGAGACTGGAAATGGGAGGATTTTGGCTTTGGTAGACAAAATTCTGTTTATATCAATGTTCAACACCTGCTACTGGATGAGCCACAGAGCAGCACTGATGTTAGAATTGGAGGCAGCGATGCATGTAGTCTTCCTAGTACCAGGGTGAGTGCCAAGATTACATTGTAAATGAATGGGGGAAGAAACCATCGAAAGAAACATACTAGCAGAGAAAAACCCTGCACATTTACTAAAGTTCACTGAGATTTTATTAGATGTGTGTACAATAACATACACAAATACTCATACTATACCAGCTGATATTTTTCACATACTAAAAAGTCACATATATCTTTAAAATGATTATCTGACTTGGTGTTCAATGTGGTAAGATTCTGTGAATTATGTACTATATGTGTGTAGCAAACTTAAACAAGAAAGCATATCCTTTGAAATCCTCCAACCTGCCCCTCTGCTCTTCAAGGGGCAAACACTGGTCTGCTTTTTGTCACTCTAGGTTAATTTTCATTTCCTAAAATGTTATATAGAAGCATATAATAGGACTATGTTTTCTCTGTCTTTATTTACTCAGCATGCTTTTTGAGATTTATTCGTGATGTTTTATATATCAGTGGTTCACTTTTTTTTATTGCTGTTTTCCATTGTATGGAGATACTACAATGTTTATTCATTTATTCGTTAATAGACATTGATTTTGGTCATTTTTTTACTATTGCAAATGAAGCTACTATGAACATAAACAAGCAAACAAACAAACAATGACTAAAGAAGGAACTGATTTATCTCTTAATTTTGCTTTGGAAATACAAAGACTAAAACACATGGTAAAATTGTATCACAAATAATATCAAGAAATTAAATGGTTAGGAGAAAATGGCAGCACCATGTCAACTTCCTTGCCAGTCAGTCACTATACCACAAAAGTAAAAGCATGATTATGTACTCAATTACTTCTGATCTTCTGAAATATCACAGTAATTGTAAATCGTGTTTTGAAATCCACTATAATGACTGAAAATATTGTGTAGATTTGTTGCACCAAAAAACCCTTAAATAACTACTATTACCATTTTATAAATAAGGAAATTGAAGAGCAGGTAACATAATTAAAATAGAAAATTTTCACGATTAAACAGGTTAGATTTCTACTATACTACGTTGTATTTCACATTTCCACCATACTATTTAGCTCTTTGGAAGAAGCAGATAGTCTTAAAATCTTAGATGCTTCCCACAGGCAATAAATCCCGCAAGTGTTAGAAAGCACAGTATTCGGGGTAAAATAATTAAAAATTCAGTTGGTGTGAGGTTGGAAGAGAGAGATCTTTAATGCTTACGAGAAAGTAAGATTTAAAGAAATCAAAGGAATCGTTTCAAGAATACAATACACCAAATTTCAGAGTTTGGGAACCATCAAAACAAGAAAGAAGAAAACTGCTTCTTACATATTTCTTTTTAAAAAAAAATTCAGCACAGAAGTAGATTATCTGAAAGAGATCTTAATATCCCCTCTCTTTGTGATCCAGAAAAACATGGCACATAAGTGTCCTCTTTACAAATTATGAAAGGATGCTGATGGGACCTCCAACTAGGTCCCCAGCATAAAGATTGGGAAGTATTTATATAATTAATTTGATATTTCTTTCAAACTTATGTTGCACAGACAGTAAAATACACACATTGCAAAAACAATTTAAAAAAGCTTATTAAAAACCAGAACACAGAGAATAAAATGCCAACACTTCTGTTATGACCTTTGCCAAAAAAAAAACCAAACTAAAACAACTCCACAATTCAAAGTTTCTTTATGTAATTGAATATATTACTAAACATCAGGAGAAATATTCCATTAAGATTGTAACAGAAAATGACCAATCTCCATCATACTTCAGAATAAGCACATTTAACTGAGCATTTTTTAATTACCTAAAATGCTAACATGATTCTCTACTCTTGGCATTCACACAAAATTAATCAATTTTACCAATTTAAAAAGATAATTTTTAAGGACAAGTAGTGAGTCTTGTCTCTTTCTTTTTTAAAATTTATTTATTTATTTGGAGAGAGAGAGAGGAGAGAGAGAATCCCAAGCAGAGTCTGTGCTTTCAGCATGAACCCTACATGGGCTCTATGTCATGAACAATTGAGATCATGACCTGAGCCAAATTCAAGAGTTACATGCTTGACTGACTGAGCTACTGTGGTGCCCCAAGTCTTTTCTCTTTCAACATATACTTAAACTCTAACTTCAATGTCTTGCACCTAGTAAATGGTAAATAACAAATATTCAGTAAATATTTGTATAAATAAATATGCCTTTAAGACTATATTAAAGATTTAACATGATATATACTTATTTTAGTTTATTCTCAATTATAGCAAATTAAATCTTGAGTACTACTGTAGGTTTGACTGAAACAGTGAAGTTATTTATATAATGTAAGGGCTAATATATTTTAAAAATAATTTTTAGATATTGTCTTTCTATGATACTATAAATAGATTAAGGCTATTGAAAGAACAGTGTACAAAACCAGTAAGAATTTAAATATTACTGATCACTTGTTAATGAAGCCTGCCTTCCTTCATGGGCAGACTCACCTCAGCACCCTAGAGTAAAATCTTCTCTATTAAGTCATACTCACTGTATGACAAGTTGCATAAATCATAAAAAAAATGTTAATACACCAACTTCATGAAATGAGTTGAAATCAATCTGTGGAGATGTCTGGTCATTGGAAGTCATGACAGTATGGAAACAAAAATGAAAACTCTAAATGCTAAAACAATAGGAAACATGAGAGTTTTGACAAGAAGAGCATATTGCATGCTGTGATATTTGAATAAGCTGTCATTTAAGTATTTAATCTCTATTATATAGATGGGGGGGGAAGCATCAATGAGGAGCATGATGTTGGTATATTTCTGATATATATTATTCCTAGAGGATCAAAACCTAATCTACTGAGCCTAATGAATATCCAAGAATAGTGGACAGCTGACTGTCAACAGAAGACTGACAGGGGTTAGTGGGTGGAGGGGGAGGTGGGGAGCTTTGGAAAGAATAGGATAGAGAGTGGAAAGATTCTGGATTTGGATTCAGCAAAAGAGGGCTTAAATTCTGATTCTCACTTACAATCGAGATGACGTGGGCATACCCATATCTTTGGAGCCTCAGTTTCAGCACTGTAATACATTGAATAGTAACATTTACCATTTTTTTAGGATGTTAAATGAGAAAACATATGTAAAGTGCTTAAGCACAGTCTCTAGAACTTCCAGGCACCTAATACATGTTAACCTTTCTTTCCCTTTCTTTCCTAAGTGATCTAAGTCTTGAAACAGGAGCAATAACATCTACTTTATTAAAAGGACTATGTCAAAATATATATATATACAAGAAAACTGAATATTGATTCATGTAGGAAATTATAAAGGCCAATTGGCTATCCTTCTTTCTTCTCAAAAAACACACGATATCTATATATTGATACATTATATGTGAATTCTAGACATGAGATTCAAATTTTTATAGATTTTTTTTTCATGCAAGTTATTTATAGTTAATGATAGGAGCATAGTGAGAAAATTAGATTTAATTTTTTTAATGTTTATTTGTTTTGAGGGAGAAAGACAGAGAGTGCGAGCAGGGGAGGTGTAGAGAGAGAGGAAGATAAAGAATCCAAAGAAGGCTCCAAGCTCTGAGCTATCAGCATAGAACCTGATGTGGGGCTCGAACTCACAAACCATGAGATCATGACCTGAGCCAAAGTCGGATGCTTAACCGAATGAGCTACTCAGGAACATTAGATTTAGAAGAAAGATTCTCAGATCATTCTTCATAGAAAAATAAAAATAATCTCTTAAAATTTTTTCTTATTATGTAAGCAATGCATATTTATCATAGAGTGGGGGATAGAAAACAGATATAAGCAAAAAGGTAAAAAAAAAAAAAGAGAGAGAGAGAGAAAGAAAAAGAAAAGAAAGGGGCGGGTGCCGCTGGTTAAGCATCCGACTCTTGATTTTGACTCAGGTCATGATTTCATGATCTCACAGTTTGTGGGATTGAGTGCTACGCTGGCTGAGCATGGAGTATGCTTAAGAATCTTTCTCTCTATATGGAGAAGGGTACTTGTTGGGATGAGCACTGTGTGTTATATGGAAACCAACTTGACAATAAACTGTGAAAGGAAAAAAAAAAAGAATCTTTCTCCATTTCCTGCATGTACACATCCTCTCTCTCTAAAAAATGAAAAAAAAAAATGTACTACCAGTTGGCAAGATTAAGTCCACAATTCAAATGCTTTTGAAAATAAATATCATTACTAGTTATTGCTACTTACACTGTCACCATTCCCAATAATTCTGAGTGTCTGTTATAAAACAGCCTGCTATTGTTCTAAGTGGTTTGCATTCATAAACTCAAATCTGGCATATGGAATTTTAAATTATATTAAAATGAACCTAGAAAAAATAGAATAATTCCTGACTTTTAAGAAAAGAAATCTAGAATTATGCCTCTCTAGCCCAGGCCAAATCCTGGTACCTCATGAGATGACTTCTTAATCCAGTGGTTCTCAAATTGTGGTTTAAAACCCCATATGCCCTTCAGGGCTCTAGGAGAGCATCGTAATTATTTTTGTAATAATACTAAGGTATTATTTGACTTTTTCACTGTGTTGAAATATAAATTGATGGTACAAGATCAACAGTGCATAAAACTGCTGTCCTTTTGGCACAAGTAAAGACAGTTAACAACAAAAATGCCTACCCACCTTTGACTTCTCCACTATCATCCACTTGCAGTGGGGAAAAAAAAGTCAGTTTCACATAAGATGGATATTGATGAATCTCTAAAAGTGACTAATATTATTAAATTTCAAACTTGAGCACACATCTTTTTAATAGTCTTTGTCATAAAATGGAAAATGCACATAAAGCACTTTTGCTGAAGCATAATGGTCTCCAGAAAAAGCACTTATTTAAGTTGTGAGCTAATCTAGTACTACTTTTCATGAAACATATTTAATTAAAATAACACTTAATAGATCAACTATGTTAGATCAGCATTTGGGAGATGTTTCTCAAGAATAAGCAAAATAGGACTTGAAGAAAATAGCAGTTTTTGGTACCAATGAAAATATTTAAGGTTTTAGTAAAAATTAGAATTTTTGGAAAATTTGCATTTGTTACAATGAGCTTTACAGATTTGCAATACACAAAAATGTTCCTGATGGGATCAGTGATAATATGAGTAAGTGTTATTTTTTTTATGTTCTATAATGAAATATGTCAAAATTGGGAAGATCTGCCTTATTCAGTGAAGCAGTATTTTCCAAGTGGTCAGTATGGGACAAAAGCATGCATACAGAGAAGGCCCAATTAAAATATGAAATTGGCTACTTTGTTTTTAAAAAAAAGTATGAAAAGTTTATTAACATAGTTTCAGATTCTACATTGAAACTATTAAGAAATTGCCACTTGTCACGTTTTAGTGTGATTTTAAATATCCACAAAGGCTTTTAAATACATTACCCTTTTCTAACCATATATGTGTGTTAAGGCCAGATTTTCTTAGTGTACTTCAGCTAAATCAACATATGCAACAGCACGAATACAGCAGCAGATATCAGTCAAGCAGTCTTCTATTAATTCACTCAAGAAATTTGAAAAATATAAAACAGTGCCTCTCTTCACACTAATTTTTTTCTTTGAAAAATATATTTTATAAAATGTTTTATTTTCTTAGTGATTTCTTAGTGATTTCTATCATTTTTTAGTAAATTAATAAACCTTTTTGTATTTTTCCAGTTTTAATTTTAATATAACTGTAAAGTGGTTCTGGAACCAAAATATTTAAGAAGCACTGCTCTACTCCATGTTTAAATATAGACAGCAATGGGGGATGTCTAGAAACATCTGTGAATACACTATGTAATATGCATTTCCCGATCTTGAATACAGAGATGCCAGTTAATGAAGCCTGGCTAAACAAGGTGACAGCATCAAGTCTGGAAGATGATCAACAAGTGAAGGTGCCAAGAACTGTAAATTTTCCAGGAAGAACAGAGACAGTGAATATCTCTTGAATCAGGCCAAAGATGTCTTTTTGTACGTGTGTGTCAGTAGGTTCCTACTATTGGCTGCATTATCAGTGATGCTAATCAAGTTGATGAAAACACACACAGAAGGCTAACATGCTCTCAGATGGAGGAAGAAACAATAATATTAATAGCCTCATCACTTAATATTGACTATGTACAGGAAATATAAAAACTTTCATCTGGCGGAAACTGACCTAACCATTTTAACTTCCTTGGCACTTTGTACTGCCCACCCTCCTCCCCCCACATATTTCCTGGACTTTGTCATTAGATACTCATTTCAACTCTCACAGTTACTCTCTACCCCCTAGACTGGTCAAAATAACCACTGAATATTTATGTAGCACTAGCTGTGTGGCTGTTGTGGGTAAGTGGTTAAACCAAATACACATACTCCCTGATTTCCAGTTAAGTAAGATAGACTTTAAAATGTACAAAATAATATTAAAAGACCAAATAAAATATGCAATTCTCAATCATAGTTAGAAATCTAACAAACCTCACTCAGAAACTGATAGAAGCAGAAAAAGAAAAGTTAGGGAATAGATGATTTGAATAATATAATTTTGAAAATTGATCTATTAGACATGTATCGGAAACTATACTAAAAAACTTCATAAGTGCACATGGGACATTTACCAAACAAGTCTCAACAAACATCAAAACACTAGAATCATACAGAGTGTATGCTTCAAACAGGTGGAATTGGGATAGAAACCAATAACAAAAATACAAGCAGAAAATCCCAGTAGCTTGGACAATATACAATCCTTCTAAGTAACAAGTCAGTCAAAGTCAAAGTTGAAATTGAAATGGAAACTATTTTTAAATGAATGATAATGAAAACATGACTCAGTAGTATTTACGGAGGGCACCTAACACGGTGTCTCAAGAAGAACTTACAGCTTTAAACAAATGTATAAGAAGGCAAAGTGTCAGTGATTAAGCCTCAATTTCAACAAATTAGGAACATTACAGAATAAATAAAATTTAAAAGAAGAAAATAAGAAAAAATTTAGAAAATGAACACAAAGGAAAACAAATGTACAAAAGAAAAATCTCTACAGACTCTCTGGTATGCATTTTGTGTGTTTCTGTTTTATATGACCCATGAGTTTCTAATACATATCTTTTAATTTATCTACTTGAGAACATTTACATAGTATGTAAATGTTATATAACAAAGGATTATATAATACGTAAAATAACTAAAAAGAACACTTCATTTTAGCCTAAAGTTGTAGCCAACAAAAATAACTCAAATGTAACATAATAATTTTCAGAAATTTGGCCAGACTATTCATTAAACACAGTTAAATTAACATAAATAAACATTACCCATCCATGTTCCTCTACCCTTTTCTTAGTCTCTACCATTTCTATGGCTTATCTATATAAACAAACTCTGAGGCAATTTCTTTCATTAGCCTCTACATTTGGAATTGCCTAAAAAATACAAATTCCAATGGAGACAGAAATCCAGAGAAAAATACAAGGGAAAATAGTAGGGAAAAGGACTAATTTTTTAGAGCTCATTACTCCAAATCCTCATTTTAATTCTTAAAAATACTGACAAGCTTATTTTCATACAGGTTCACGATTGCTCAAGGTGGCATCATGTTGAAGTTGATACATCACTAAAATTGGAGCTCTGATTTTTCTTACATTTGGCCACCACTCTTTTCACAGCCCTGTGAATGTTATATAATTATATTGAACTCTGTTAAGCTAACTATGAGAAAGAAGCACCAACCAAGCAACTTCTGCTAATTGCCACCTTTAGTATTACTTTTCATGGATGGCCAGCAGACTATTTTTAGAGTCTTTAAAAATATATGCATATATTTCCAAATTAAATAATGCTGTTTGGGAATACTTGAACTAATTTTTGGTCCATGTGAAATTAACAGAACGAAACCACTGAAGTCCTAAGCAAGAAATTGGTGCAAAGCAGAGTTGCTACTTTTGCTTGTTATTTTTGGAAAAACAAAGCTTCTGTGAGGACTGCAAACTAGAAATGAGCACATGCTATTGCTGGGCAGGCTTTTCTCAATATTTCTCATAAAGAACTGAAATATCTCTATTTTCATATTCGTCTATATTTCCCTCTGTAGGTTTTGTGTATATGACTAGCATGGCTATACTTATAAACGAAGGGAACAAAATTATTCTATTTTTTTTTTTCTGAATTCAATTGTATCATAGACATAATATGAAAACAATAATGCACCTGGGTTGCTCAGTCACTTAAGCATCGGACTCTTGGTTTTGGGTCAGGATAATTTCACAATCATGAGATAGGATACCCGCGTGGGGTTCCATGCCATCGTGGAACCTACTTAGGATTATCTCCCTTTTTCTCTGTCCCTTCTGTGCTCACATACACACACTCACATTGTCTCTCTCTCAAAATAAATAACTTAAAAAAAAGAGAAAAGAAAACAATAATGCACAAAACACCTAAAGCATGCTTGGATCAATGTTTCAGATACATTCCAGAGGTTGAAAACTTGTTTCCTCAAACTGAATTTGGTGTTCCCATATCTGATGTTTTACTGACATTAAAAATAGGGAGGTTTTTTTTTTAATATTTTTATTCATTTCTAGGAGAGAGAGAGACAGCGTGAGCAGGGGAGGATCAGAGAGAGAGGGAGACACAGACTGTGAAACAGGCTCCAGGCTCTGAGCTGGCAGTCAGCACAGAGCCCGACGTGGGGCTCGAACCCACAAACCACGAGATCATGACCCAAGCGAAAGTCAGACGCTTAACCGACTAAGCCACCCAGGTGCCCCAAAAATAGGGAGTTTTTAAAAATCCAAAATTTCTAGTTCTTCTTTTTACCCCTTTCCTTTCTGGATTCATTTTTAAATTTGAATATTTGACATCACTAGTCTGGAATTTTTGCTTCTCAACAGTCTGCTAGAATGGGGGAGTGGTGCTCAGCTATTTAAAACAGGGCACAAAATTTGCAGTTCACTAGAGGACCCAATCTCCAATAATCTAGCACTTATGCACTTTATTTTACATTATCTACTTGGCCAAATAGGCTTTCGAGTTTTTTGACCTCTGCCCTTATAGTATATAGTTAATATAGGTAACTGTTTTAAGACATAACTCTTTTCATACATTTGCTCCAACTATTTGCATCTATCTTTAAATGAAGAGTATTTTTATACTCTCTTGAGGCCTCATTAAGCCTGAGGCAATTCAACTTATTTCCTGAAAAACTAATGGAACCAACAATTATGCTAAAGAAAACGACCACAGCAAAATTTAATTTTGTTTTAATATTAATGACAATGGTGTATATGAAGAGATGAGAGAATGGGGAATCAGGTTATGTAATATTCATAATTGGTCATCTTTTTTCATATGACTGCATTTATACTATTTCTTGTCATACTAAAAGTCAAAAAAATTTTTACAAATCAAATAAGAAGCCAGGCAGTGCACTTGTGACAGATTATTGGCAGGACATAAAATGCATTTAAGTTATCTTTGGGAATGGATGATTACAAATTGACACTAAAATTATTCATCCATTAAGGATATACTGACATGTCATCATGTCACAGAAATTATAGAAAATAAATCATTCTATTTGGAAATAATTACATTTAGCCCTACAGTTTTCTTCAGGATTATGTTTATTACTACCCAGCATGTCTATCTGACTAGGCTAATTCTCACAGTCTTACTTCTTGTTGTATCCAAAATCACTATTTTGATTATTAAAAAAATATGGCCTAAATGGACACACTGTTTTAAAATTCTTTAATGGAATGAATGTGGATGACCTCTATAACAAGAAATCAAGAGGAGAGTTGATGAATTAGGGGTATGGAGATAACCATATCATTGCCAAGAATGAATGAGATCATCAACTAAAGTGACTTTTGACATAGTGATTAGGGGGCATTACTTGCAGAATTCCTAAGATCGAGATTCTCAAAAGGACATTAAAGAAGCCCAAGAGGAGCCTGAGAGGTGGCCAAAACCTGTTGATATGAAACCTAATGCAGGACAATGCGCAGAAATCTTTTTTTTTTCTTTTTTTTAGTTTTTAAATGTTTTATTTATTTCTGAGAGAGAGAGACAGACAGAGACAGAGACAGACAGAGAGACAGAGACAGTGTGAGCAAGGGAGGGTCAGAAAAAGAGGGAGATACAGAATCTGAAGCAGCCTCCAGGCTCTGAGCTAGCTGTCAGCACAGAACCCGACGCGGGGCTCGAAGCCACGAACCATGTGATCATGACCTGAGCTGAAGTCGGACGCTTAACTGACTGAGCCACCCAGGCACCCCAGTGTGCAGAAATCTAAGTACGCAGTCAATTGTGTCTAGGTAACTAGACAGCAGGTAGCAAGACTCCTGCACAGGTTTATAAAAACCTTCTGGGGCAGGTCTTTAGTCCCTGGGCAGGGAAGAGTACAAGGTGGAAGGCAAAGTACCATTAGTGGAAAGGCCAATTGATACATCAGAACTGTGATTCAAGAACTGGCATCTTATTAGGGGAAAAGAGACAGTATTGTAACATGGGAGAAAAACAAGATTTTCTTGGTGACACTTCTATAATTACTGATGACAATAATAACAAGGATTTATCAATATGCACATCAACCCTGAAATGTATTTGTACTTAAACATTAAAAATGAGCAAGCTTGGTTTCAGAAATTTTGAGTTAAATACTCACATCTCCCTCCCCTTAACAGTGATTAATCTCAGAGACTGTATAGGGATTTGACTGCATGTAGATGTCAAGTAACTTTAGCTGGAGAAGAACCATGGTCACTGGGAACCACTGGATTAACTCATATAAAGGAAGGCAATCTGTATATCTAATGTAGCAAAAATATGTGATGATGTAATAAACCCCAATAACTGATGGAAATATACTGAATATTTTTGTGCACTATAAAGTAACCATCACAACCAAACCAAGCATTTGGAGCCTTACACATAAATGCTTGGTTTGGTTGTGGTGATTACTTCAGGATCCAAATTAATACACAAGAATATCTACAGTGTTGAATTACAGGCCTTACTCATTAGAGCTCAAATCAAGGAATGTGTGCAAATGAAATCATATCCTTATTAATTACATTTTGAGATATACATAGTTAAGCTTATCTGTTTAGTAACATAGAATAAGCAAACCTAGCTCAGATTTCGTTCTTAATATCTGTACCACCTTCACAATTCTATCAAACAGAAGAAGAATATTTTTGTTGTCTCTTGAAGACTCTACAAGAAAAAAAATTGGTTTTCTCATGACATCTGGTTTTTACTTTTCAAGGGTCAGCCAAAGAAGACAGATGATAAGCAATACTTTAACTCACCTAAATCTCCGACAGGACATGAATAGATCCATCAAAACTAAATCAGTAACTGACATTTGTACAAAACATGCAATTAATCCAAAGGTTTATACCTTTTCAAGATAAATAACTGTCAGGAAGCCATCCTTTACTAAAAGAATGTTTCATCTGAAAGACACAGAATGATTTCTACCTCTGTGAAAGCCAGCATAATGGCAATGACTGATTTTGAAGAACTGCATCTAATTTTCTGTGATTTTTGCCTAAATTACAAATTCAATACATTGATTAGGCAAAAGTACTGTCAGATGGATGAAAATACTAAACATTACTTCTATACAGCAGAGCAATGTCAGCGTTTCTTCCCAAATGTCTTGATGTTTGTTTTGAAAGATAATTTCCATCGTTTATGTAAAATGGCATGCTGGTTCATATTGAATATATATTTCTTATAAAACACCATAATGGAGTTCTGTTTTCAAATTTTCACACAGAATTTCTTCACATTACTTTTTTTTTTAAATGTTTTTATTTATTTCTGACAGAGAGACAGTGTGAGCAGGGGAGGGTCAGAGAGAGAGAGGGAGATACAGAATCTGAAACAGGCTCCAGGCTAGCTGTCAGCACAGAGCCTGACGCAGGGCTCGAACCCACAAAAAGCGAGATCATGACCTGAGCCAAAGCCAGATGCTTAACCGACTGAGCCACCCAGGTGCCCCTTCACATTACTTTTATAAACCATCATGGAACACTGATTTTTTATTTAACCTTAAGAATTCCCTCTTACAATCAATAGATACAGAGTTGTAAATGGAGTATTGCACTTCTTATGAAAAGGGGGAACACACTAATGGGAAATAAAACTATGGTTCTGGAGAAAAAATGTATTCAAATCTCTATGCTGCTGTTTGAGGGGCAAGATGGCGGAGAAGTAAGGAGCTCCATACTTGCACTCGCACCCATACATCACACGGAAAAGATCTGAAGCCATTGGAAACCTTACAAAACCTGAGAGATTGGGAGGAAAAGGACGCAGAATCCACTGAGAGAGCCTTCTAACGTGAGTGCGAACTGGGGAAGATAAAATCGGGCCGGGATCGGAGACTCCAGGGTGGGAGGCGATCCCTCTCTACCCTCTACGGCGAGTGAGAGGGGAAAAAGAGAGAGTCCGAAACAGAAAAACCTCTGCTCGGGGGAAAAACCTCTGCTTGGGGCATAGAAAGACCATACTTGCCAAATACCTGCTCACAAGGTCCCCTCACGCCAAATGGTCCCAGGGGGCTGAGAGGACAGACTGCTTCTTTGTGCTGGCTTCTGGTGGCTGGACTTCAGAGTAGCGGCGCGCCTGCCGCCATTGTCCTCCCGGGCGGCTTGGGCCCCAGAAAGAGCCGGGCGCTCGGACACCGGGCATCCGCGCTCCTGGCGGGCTGGAACTCTAGAGGGAAGGCAGAGAGCTAAAAACTGGGAGATTTTGCCCATGTTGTTCATCTCTCGGGTGACGAGCCATAGAGGGACCTGGTTTTCCTCACTCCAGCGGGCTCGGGCTCAGCACACCCGGCAGGCAAGCCCCCTCTCAGGCTCGCCAGCCCGGCCCAGAGAAGGAAGCAGCGATTCTGACTCCACCCCCAGAGCTCGGCAGGGGGCCTGGAATTGCCCCGAGGGGGTTGCCTGGGAAGCTGTGTCTAAGGCAATTTCAGCTGGGCGCTCGGACTGGGATCTGGAGATTGGGACTGGCCTGAGTTGAAGAGTGCAACCAACTTTGGCTGCGCCCCCGGTACAGGGAGTTTACGAGCCCAAAAAAGTGAGGTGCAGCGCTTGGTTCAAGAAGGGACTAGAGCACCATCACTCTGCCCCCCACAACCGCCGAGGCAGAGCTCCCGCCTGAGGCATTGGATCACGCCACGCCCATCCCTGCCTGAGAGCTGCTCTCCTCCCTTTTTTTTTTTCCCTTTTTGTTCTTCTTCTTTCTCTTTTCTCTTTTTTCCCCAGAACACTGACCTGATTAACTCTGGTCACCGGCTTGCTTAAACAATCACAAGTCCATTCTGTAGATGTAAATTCTACACCTACCGACATTTTCATCTCTTTCTCTCATGAGTAATTAGACTATATAGTTTCTCTGGATAATTCCAGCGTCCTTCTCTCACCTATCCAACCATATTCTACCCTTTACCTCTTGAAAAAAGCTTCTTATCCCTTCTGCCTGTTCATTTTATTTCCAATTTTGCCTCATCCCCGCCCTATCTTCTCTCTCTTTCTCAGTGCTCTTCAACCAGCACTGCATACACACGGCTATTTAACTGTAGCTGGGAAATCCAGGTATATGCTTTAAACCGTTCTTTGTCCATCGGTTTTCATTTTTCCTTTTTTTTTCTCCTTTATGACCCTTTTATGTATTTTATACTCCCTATTATTCACCCTCCCTCCTCTGTCTTTTCTCTTTACTTTTTTGTTTTCCCACTCGCTTTGCATGTTAGTTGAATTAGCCTGTGTGTTTGTGTGCTCCTGCTCCCTGTGTGTTTGTGTGTTTTCTTTTCCAGGGCTACCTCAAGAAACAAGCCAGAGTACACAAGGTGGAGAGTCCCAAATATCACTACGAATAGGAAAATAAAATAACCAAGGTCCCAACAAGAGAGACCAGGGGATACCATTCAAAAAACACTCTCTGAAAGGGTAGGCCCTGGAAAGTCAAAGAGCCTTCTTGGATATAGCAGTGCTCATAGAAACAGAGAGAATAATAGGTCTTTAAAACCAACAAGAGCCGGAAAGCTAACTAAAATGACGAAACGAAAGACCTCTCCTCCAAAGAAACTCCAAGAAGAAATGACAGCTAATGAACTGCTCAAAACAGATATCAGCAGCATCACTGAACAAGATTTTAGAATAATAATGGTAAAATTAATAGCTGGGCTTGAAAAAAACATAGGGGACATCAAAGAAACTATGGCTACAGACAGAATGGAAAATAAAAATAGGCATGAAGAATTAAAAAATGCGATAAATGAGATCCATAATAAATTAGAGGCCTCCAATGCACGGATTGAAGAGGCAGAAAGGAGAATAAGTGATTTAGAAGACACCATTATAGAAAAACAAGAAGCTGACAAAAAAAGAGACAAACTGATCCAGGAACAGGAAAGAAGAATTCGAGAGCTCAGCGATACGGTCAAACGCAACAATATCCGTATCATAGGAATCCCAGAAGAGGAAGAGAGAGGGAAAGGTGCTGAAGGAGTCCTGGAACAAATTATAGCAGAGAACTTCCCCGACCTGGGGAAGGAAGTAAATGTGGAAGTACAAGAGGCTCAGAGGACTCCCCTCAGACGTAACCTGAATCGATCTTCTGCACGACATATCATAGTGAAAATGGCCAAATACAAGGACAAAGAGAGAATTTTGAAAGCAGCTAGGGAGAAAAGGGCCCTAACATACAAAGGGAAACCTATCAGAGTGGTGACAGACCTATCTACTGAAACTTGGCAGGCTAGAAAGGAATGGCAGGAAATCTTCAATGTGATGAACAGTAAAAATATGCAGCCAAGAATCCTCTATCCAGCAAGCCTGTCATTCAAAATAGAAGGAGAGATAAAAACCTTTCCAAATAAACAGAAATTGAAAGAATTTGTCACCACGAAGCCAGCCCTACAAGAAATCCTGAGGGGGATGCTCTGAAGGAAAGGTTGCAAGGAACAAAGATACCAGAGACACCACCACAAACATGAACCCTACAAAAGATACAAAGACTCTAAACCCACATATTTCAATAATAACACTGAATGTAAATGGGCTGAATGCTCCAATCAAAAGACATAGGGTAGCAGAATGGATTAAAAAACAAAATCCATCAATATGCTGTCTACAAGAAACTCATTTTAGACGGGAAGATACCTTCAGATTAAAAGTAAGGGGATGGAGAAATATATATCATGCTACAGGAAATCAAAAGAAAGCCGGAGTAGCGATACTTATATCAGACAAACTGGACTTTAAAGTAAAGACAATCACAAGAGATGAAGAAGGGCACTACATAATAATTACAGGGTCCATCCATCAGGAAGAACTAACAATCATAAATGTCTACGCACCGAATATGGGAGCACCTAAATATCTAAAACAACTAATCACAGAAACAAGCTTGTAGATAAGAATGTGCTAATAGCAGGGGACTTTAATACTCCGCTTATAGCAATGGATAGGTCAACCAGACAGAAAATCACTAAAGAAATAATGGACTTGAAAGACACATTGGACCAGATGGATCTGACGGATATAGTTAGAACTTTACATCCTGAAGCCAGGGAATTTACTTTCTTCTCAAGTGCTCATGGCACTTTCTCCAAGATAGATCACATACTGGGACATAAAGCAGCCCTCAAGAAATATAAAAGAATGGAGATCATACCATGCACACTGTCGGATCATAATGCTTTGAAACTTGAAATCAATTACAGGAAGAAGTCTGGAAAACCTCCAAAAACATGGAGGTTAAAGAACACCCTACTAAAGAATGAATGGGCCAAACAGGCAATTAGAGATGAAATTAAAAAATATATGGAAACAAATGAAAATGAAAACACAACAATCCAAAATCTATGGGATGCAGCAAAGGCAGTCCTAAGAGGAAAGTACATTGCTCTCCAGGCCTATTTCAAGAGATTAGTAAAAGCGCAAGTCCAAAATCTAACAGAGACACAGAATTTGAAGCAGGCTCCAGGTTTTAACCTGTCAGGACAGAGCCTGACATGGTGCTTAAATCCACAAACTGTGAGATATAACCCTAGCCGAAGTCAGCTTTTCAACCAAATGAGCCATGCAGATGCCCCTTAAAGGTATTTTTTAAATGATATCAGTCATACAGCATAAAAGAAACTTGGATTAGGAATCATGGGCCTAGGAATATATTAATTTTATTAATTAATTTTATATACATAGGTGATCATGTAAAATAGATCACCTCATAACATTTTATGGAAATTTATTTCTTTTTCACTTTTACCATTCTTTTCCCCCTTTAACTTATTTTGACTTCCTCCTGTCCACTCATATCACATTACACCATATTCCATGTTAACTTATGTATTCTTTATACATAATATGAATATATAACCACACAAATATACATTATGTATTCCCTAGTATTCTCTTCTGGAACACATACAAATATATGCACATGCATATATACATATATAAACCTATTTTACAACAAAAGAGGCAAGATCAAAATGTACACATTTTTCTATATCCTGCTTATCATAATCAATTTCATCTCTTAGAAATCCCTCTTGAGTCATCTGGAATTTTTTTTTTTTAATGTTTTATTTATTTCTGAGAGAGAGACAGCACGAGCAGGGGAGGGTCAGAGAGAGGGAGATACAGAATATGAAACAGGCTCCAGGCTCTAAGCCAGCTGTCAGCACAGAACCCAACGTGTGGCTCGAACCCATGAACTGCGAGATCATGACCTGAGCTGAAGTTGGATGCTTAACCAACTGAGCCACCTAGGTGCTCCTGGAATGTTTCTAAAATATTATTTTTGTATTGATTGCAAAACTAATAGTTTAGGCTTTATAGTATATGCTTTTTTCCATTGAAGCTCATTAACTTCAACTTTAGTTTTCCTACCCATATAAAATTAACATCCTTGTACATGTGTTTTTTTTATGTACTAGTAATTTTATATTAAACACATTTCCAGAGGTGGGATTGCTAAGTATATATTTATGCTTGCATTTCCCTGACAACTACAGAGTTTGAATAATATCTTTTCACTTTATTTGGCCATTAAGATTTGTTCTTCTGTGAATGTCCTATTTAACCCTTAGCTAATTTTTTTGTTTGACTTTTCCTTGAAAATTTGTAATGGCTCTCTGTACATTATAGATATCCATCATATTTCTGTCATTAGTATTGTAATGTTTAATATCTTTATTATGCTATATGATAATTTTAATATATTTTGCTATATTTATAATATTAAATGTGTTTTATTTCCTTTCTATTTTCTGGGTTTCCCTCAGTGGTTAAGATTCTTTCATTTCTTATATTTGTAAAATGAAGAATGCTTGATTTTTTTCTAAAGTTTTGCTAATACTTACTTCTTACATTTTACACATAAATGTCTTAATCTTCAGGAAATTAATTTTTATGTTATTTAAATTAAAATTAACTTTACTATGAGATACCTTGTCAGTTTTACAAAAGCATTTATAAGCAAATTCTTCTATTAGCCACTAAACTGAAATATATCCTTTATTGTAGAAAATATTCTTAGCATCATCCTGTATTGCATTTTCTATTCTGTTCCATAAGTTGTTTTTGTTTTTTATATTTATTGATATGCTATTTTTATCTTGTATGCTTTT
Organism: Hyaena hyaena; assembly: GCF_003009895.1. Lineage (NCBI taxonomy): Eukaryota > Metazoa > Chordata > Mammalia > Carnivora > Hyaenidae > Hyaena > Hyaena hyaena. The sequence continues at coordinate 187,966 of NW_024081218.1, read as the reverse complement.
TAAAGTAATTTTTAGAATGTTTACCTGTAAGGTAAACTTCCAACATTATTATTCATAATTTCTTTGGCTTGTTCAGGTATTTGTTTTTCCATAATTTTCTTAATAATTTTTTTCCAATTAATAATATATCCTGTTAGAACACTAACTAAATTTATATACTGATTTTAGAAAATGTGTATCTGTTACTAAATCTTCACATAAATGAAGACTACTTTCCTTTTTGTGCTGTTTATCAGGTATTTGCATTCTATGCTGGATTTATAAAACATTAATGGGGAAAAATTATAAAGCTTTTCTATGATATGGAATAATTTAAACATAGAAATGATCATTTCTTTAAATGTTTGATCTAACTCAGCTATAAAAATATCTGGTTGGGCCTTTTAGTGGAAGATCTCTAAACACATTTCTAATCTCTTTTAGACAATTGCACTGTTCAAACATTTTAGTCTTAGACAATTTTATTTTTGATAAGAAATCGTCATGTCTCAGGGTTTTAAATTTGTTGTCTTCGTTTTATATTATATTTTGTTATAATTTATATTTTAATCTTTCTTATTTCTGTGGTTATAGCTCCTTTTACATTTGTCATCTTATCTTCTGTTCCTTTTTCATTTTTTCCTAAATTGGTTTTCTGAGAAGTTCAATATAGTGCATTGATTTTTTGAAAAAATCAGCATTATGTACAGACTATTTTCCCAATTTCATTCATTTTATTTTTCTTTATTAATTCCTCTTCATAGATAATTGTAGAATATTTTGATATTTGTTTTTTAATTACTTAAGATGAGTATTGGATTCTTCTATTTATATTTTTTTTTCTTTACTAATAGGACTTGAGACTGATTTTTCATGAGGTGAGCTTTTTCTACTACCTATAGGATTTTAAGTAATAATTTCTCTTTTATTCTTTTCTAGATAATTATAATTTTATTGCTAGTTTCTAGTTTGAAGAAAATGTTACTTAAAGAGTATAGATTTGGGGAATATTCAAGTTTTAATATTTACTTATAATGTTTTTAGGTGACTGAATATATTATTAGTGGATACACTGATGTACTATGTTTGGATAAAATACCTCTTTTCTTCTTTATTTTTTAATTTTTTTAATGTTTTTTATTTATTTCTGAGAGAGAGAGAGTGTGAGCAGGGGAGGGTCAGAGAGAGAGGGAGACACAGAATCTGAAGCAGGCTCCAGGATTTGAGCTAGCTGTCAGCACAGAGCCTGACGTGGGGCTTCAATCCACCAACAGTTAGATCATGACCTTAGCTGAAGTTGGGCATTTAACCGACTGAGCCACCCAGACGCCCCTAAAATACCTCTTTTAAAAAAAAGCGAGATATCTTTGGTGGCCAAAAACATGACTGTATTTTTGTAAATGTTCTATGGACATATTTTTTAAATATTCAAGGATAGTAAGACCTATACATATTTTAAGTAAACATTTTACACTACAGGTATCATCAAGTTATATTCTCTTTACTCATTTTATTTCTATTTGATGGGTGCAGAGTTTATGCAATTGTTATCTGTAAATTCGGAAGTACTATCCTATTCTCTTGACAGCTATCTATCCTCCCTTAGTTAATCTATAAATTCTACTCTTCCATTTCTTTAGTGATTATCCTCCAATTTCCAGTAGTCATGCAAAGACATATATACAATTTGGCACCAATTCTGTAGATATTTAATTTACATGAACATTATTTTCTCTATGATGTTATGTGCCTTCAAAATTTATATTCATAGTCTTATGACAAACGGAATATTTTCATTAATATTTGACATTTTAACTGAATAGGCAATGGCATTCACAATGTCTGAGATTTCAACTTGGCCAGATTTGAGCTCCAAGAAACTGATTTTAAATTTATAAAGGGGGTGGGAAAAAAAGGGAACTATTATTGGAATTCACTGACTTTCTCTTGAAATCTCAGATGGTATAGGTATCAAATTGGCATCATTTATCACTTAACTCTTGAAGGTAAACAACTTAACAGTTAAGAGTTATCACTTCACTTTTCATAGGTACATACATGCACACAACACTTGGAATCGAAAATGAGTCCTTTTAATTTAGAAGAACCATGATCTGATCCAGCAGATTTGTGTCCTGTGGTTTTCGTAAGATAATCATATTACTAAAGCTCCACAGTAGATAGTAAATGCCAACAAACACATGCAATATTATGTAATCACTCTTTAAATCAACTTTTTGAAAATGGAAAGTTGGAGCTAAATTTTCTATTAAATATTCATTATTTAATTTACTGCTAGCAAAAAAGTTTATTGCAAAATAGGAACAAAAATGTTACCAAATGATAAATTAATACTTACAGGTTTATAAAACCACTGAAACAAAATTGATCACATTATTCTACACATTCTAGAGATTGACTGCTCAGCATAATTATTCCCACTTATTCCAGGTTCTCCTAATCTATCACTCCTGATGTTCATTCCCCCTGATTCTGCTGATTGGTAGCCTGCTAATTTGTGCATTTCATAAACATTGGTTAAATGGAACAGCAGCATCAAATCACTCTCCCACTACCACTGCTGATGAGAGTTTCCTCTGTCCTTCATCTCAAAGCACACTTCATGTTACCCTGTGTTTAAAGGGGGTCAAGAAAAAGAGGAACGTAATTCTGGGTTAGCCATTTCACATGACCAAGTATGAAGCTGGAAAGCTATTTTAATGTAACTGTTAGTAATGTTTTGTTGAAGGAGGAAGAATGGAAAGTAGTCAAAAAAAAAAAAAAAGAAAGAAAGAAAGACAAGATGATTCAGGGTAAATGCTAAACTTGACAAGATGACAGGTCTACAATAATTGTACAAGTAAACTTGTCCCATCCAATGGGTATGTACTATACTATAATACACAGCCCAAGCATCTATGATCATATTTTTCAAATGGTATTATAAAAGTTTTCCTGATTTTCTCACCAAGCACATCCTGAGTTAGCAGAAGAGAAGGAATGTCTTGCTATTTTCTATAATCCCATCATCTATTACAAGACGAGCAATAATGATAGAGGAAAAGAATAAGTACTGAGAAAGATGTGCATGTGCATGATATTTATAGATACTCAAGACCTTTAAATAAAAGCAAAAATCTTCACTTTGGTTCTATGGCACAAATACACATTACTATCATTTATGAGGACCCTGTGCTATACATAGATATCTACAAACTATGTATATTCAAATTACTTGCATATATCGTCAGTAAAATGTCACTGAAAACTGGCTCTACATTTTATTTAATGTGTGCTTAAGTGCACTTAATCTCTTGTTTTAATATATCATTGTATCATATAAAAATATGCACAAAACATTAACAAAATTTTCTATGCTTGATCTTCTGAATATACAGAAGTTTCTATAAAGCACCCCCATTGTTTATTACATATTTAAGAGACAAGTAGCCATTTTCAAGACAAAATTTTGTCTTTTTCAAGAATGTTTGTGAAAGCTATAATATAACCATGTACTAGTTCTGCTTCTGCTCTTTTAAGAAATAAGCATCTGCCTGACTAGTTTGATAGTAATTGGTAGAAAGAATATAGCATCACTTCCAGACTGTCTGTATTGAAGTAATTTTTTTCTTGCTTTTATCTTCAGCAGTATCTTTTATAGTCACTGAATAAATGCAGTACATCTACATGTACTGTCTTGAAAGGGCAGAAACCCATTTTTTTGTCTTTTTACCATTTTAAGTTGACTTAGGAAGAGACATGTTTACTTTGATGCTATGTTCCCTACCATGCCCTCTATTTAAGACCCATTAAAAACAAGAAAGGAGATCAAACATACAACAAAATAAAGTCCTCTTCTTCAATTAAACAAAGCTTTTACTTTTTAATGTTAGAAATCCTTCTGTAAATAGGGGCGCCTGGGTGGCTTAGTCGGTTAAGCGTCCGACTTTCGCTTAGGTCATGATCTCGCGGTTCGTGGATTCGAGCCCCGCGTCGGGCTCTGTGCTGACTGCCAGATCAGAGCCTGGAGACTGTTTCAGTCTGTGACTCCCTCTCTCTGACCCTCCCCTGCTCACGCTGTCTCTCTCTCTCGCTCTCCTAGAAATAAATAAAACATTAAAAAAAATTTAAAAAAGAAAAAAAAAAGAAATCCTTCTGTAAATAATATAAATTTTGTTACCACTGACAAAGCAACAGATTATTTAAAATCACACACACACACACACACACACACACACACACACACACACACACACATTTTAAGGGGTACCTGGGCAGCTCAGTTGATTGAGCATCCAACTTTGGCTCAGGTCATGATCTTATAGTTCATGGGTTCAAGCCCTGCTTCAGGCTCTGTGCTGACAGCTCAGAGCCTGGAGCCAGCCTCAGATTCTGTCTCCCACTCTCTCTGTTTCTCCCCCACTCACACTCTACCTCTCTCTCAAAAATAAATAAACATTAAACAAATTTTTTTTTTAAAACAAAGTTTAAAACATTATAAGTTGTCTATAACTGATAGGACAAAATATTCTAAAATGCAACCTAGCTAGTTCAGTCTATGCCAGGGTTGATTCTTGGATTCCTCAAAAGAGTACACATTTATCCCACAAGCAAAAATGATTCATAGTTTTTCTTCAAATAAGAAAAATCTATTCAACTTTTTCTGACAATACTACACTTCCCCAATTTTCATGGTATTATTTCCTCTCTATCTAAATTTAGTTTTAAAATTCAACAGTATGGAGGCTTGTGAGGCTTATGGGAAAATACATTATTGGAAAAATGTAATACAAGCTGCATCTTTAGGAAGTGAAACAAGACAAAAAAGATGATACATTATACAGAAACAAAAACATTATAGTGATCTTCATTTCAGCCAAGTCACTAGTATTGGCTGTTTGGTATTCTACTTTATAACATAGCTGATCACACTGACCAGCTAATGTCAATGACAGGGGCACTGGTGACCACCAAAGGCAGAAAGAACAAAAAAAAAATTTCCTTGGGGCTACTCATCTACTCATGTTTTGAATGAAAATGCAAAACAAATCATATACAAAGGAGTGAAAACAAAGCTTGTGCAATGTATCACACTAAATTTTCAGATGCCTCAGAAGGGTAAAATAATATTCCACCCAAAGTATGATACTTTCACATAAGGACTATTTTGAACTGAAAGTAATTGAGAATCATGTATGAGGACAGCTCTTACATCTCCCTCTATTTGCCTAAAAGCAGGATATAAATTTGTGAAAGCGTACTCCCTCCTCTCACTACCAGCAAGATGGGAGATTACTCTAGGAACTTACCAGCCCACAGACAGCACTAGAGGAATCTGCATAACAAACCTTGCTAAAACTAGCCCTTATCTACCATTAATGTCCCCATATATTTGCATTCTCACACTCTGCTGTCCCCAGAAATTCAAAATCCTTTTCCTTTGTCTTGTCACATCTCTACAAAATGACTGTTCTCTTGTTAAGATACTACATAAGCCCAAGTTCTGACCATCTCTTTGAGTTACTCATCCCTGAGTACTCTCAACTTATATACAAATGCAAGTTGTTAATAAACTTGTTTGTTTTTCTCTTGGTAATCTGTCTCTTGTTAGTGTAATTTGCAAGGCCCCAGCCAATTAACCTAAAACAGAGGGGAAAGAAAATATTTCCTCCCCTGCACCTAGCAAATCCAATGGCAGGGGTGTCAGCAAAACAGACAGGTTTAGACAGAAGAGGTTTCTTTCCCATAGACTTTTAAAGAATTAACATAGCCAAGTTGGTGAAATGAGAATACAAAAGGCAAACAGATTCATAGCAAGAATATACACAGATTTTTACAGAAAGAAGTAAATATAGGTATACTTTGTTATCTTGTGCTTTCCATCATTTTGCTTTGCAGTTTCGTTTTTGTTTTTTTTTTTTTTTACAAACTGAATGTTTGTGGCAACCCTACATTGAACAAGTCTATCAAATGCCATTTTCCCGACATCATTTGTTTACTTTGTGCCTCTGTGTTGGTAAATCTCACAATATTTCAAACTTTTTCATTATTATAATATTTATTAAGGTGAATTGTGATCAATGATCTTTGATGTTACTATTTTAATTGTTTGGAGGTATCACAATTTATACCCACATGGGTTAGTGAACTTAATTTCTAAATGTTGTATGTGTTCTGACTGCTCCACTGACTGACCAACTGTTTCCATGTCTCTCTCCTTCTCGTCAGCCCTATTTCCTGAGACACAATACTGAAGCCAATTAATAACCCTACAGTGACCTCTAAGTGTTCAAGTGAAAGAAAAAGTCATCTTTTTCTCACTTTAAAGGAGAAGCTAAAAACAATTAAGCTTATTGAGGAAGGCATTTAGAAAGCTGAGATATGCTGAAAGCATAACTGAGATAAACAGTCAAGTTGTGAATGCAAAAGTTCTTGAAGGAAATTAAGTGCATTTACTCTAATAAACACACAAATTATAAGAAATGAAACAGCCTTATTCCTGATATGGAGAAAGTTTGAGTGGTCTATATAGAAGCTCAAACCATCCAAAACATCCCTTAAACCAAAGCCTAATCCAGAGTAAAAACTTCAATCTCTTCAATTCTGTGGAGATTAAGAGGAAACTGCAGAAGAAAAGTTTGAAGCTAACAGTGATTTGTTCATAAGATTTAAGGAAAGAAGCCATCTTTGTAACATAACAGAGGAAGGGAAAGCAGCAAGTACTGATATAGAAGCTGCAGCAAGTTATCCAAAAGATCTAGCTAAGATCATTAATGAAGGTGTATGCACTAAAGAACAGATTTTCAATGCAGACAAAACATTTTGTTTTGTCTGCATTTTCAATGCAGTCTTCTCTTGGAAGACACAAACTAGGTCTTTCATAGCTAGAAAGGAGAAGTCATTGCCTGGGTTCAGAGGATGGGTTGACTCTCTTATTAGAAGTTAACACAGCAAGTAACTTTCAGTTAAAGTCAATGCTCATTGACCATTCCAAAAACTCCTAAGGCCCTTAAAATTTTTTCTAAATCTGCTCTGCCTATGCTCTATGAATGGAAAAACAGAGCTTGGATGACAATACATCTGTTTACAATATGGCTTGCTAAGGATTTTAAGCCCAATGTTGAGACCTACTTCTCAGGGGGAAAAAAAAAAAGATTCCTTTCAAAATATCACTGCTTAGTGGCACTGGGTGGCTCAGTTGGTGAAGTGTCCGACTTCAGCTCAGGTCATGATCACATGGTTCGTGGGTTCGAGCCCCACGTCGGGCTCTGTGCTGATTGCTAGCTCAGAGCCTGGAGCCTGCTTCTGATTCTGTATCTCACCCTCTCTCTGATCCTCCCCTGCTCACGTTCTCTGTGTCTCAGAAATAAATAAAACATTAAAAAAAGTAAAAGAAAAACAAAATATCACTGCTTATTGACAATGTGCTTGGTCACCCAAGAGCTCTGATGGAAATGAAAAATGAGATTAATATAGTTTTGATGCCTGCTAACACAACGTTCATTCTTCAGCCTATGGATCAAGGAGTAATTTTTAACTTTCAAGTCTTTTTATTTAAGAAATATATTTCATGAGGCTATATAGTTTACATGGATAGTGATTCCTCTAATGGATGTGAGCAAAGTTAGTTGAAAACCTTCTAGGAAAAAAAAATCACTATTCTGGATGTCATTAAGAGCATTTGCAATTGTTTGAAGAGGTAAAATTACCAATATTAAAAGGATTTTGGAAGAAGTGGATTCCAACCCTCATAAATGACTTTAAGAAGTTTAAGACTTCAGTGGGAGTATTAACTGCAGATGTGGTAAAAATATTGAGAGACAGAATTAGAAGTGGAGTCTGAAGATATGACTGAATTGCTACAATCTCATGATAAGACTTGAATGGCTAAAGAGTTGTTTCCTATGAATGAACAAAGAAAGTGGTTTCTTTGGAACCACTTTGGAATTTATCCTGGTGAATATTATGGAAAGGCTATAGAAGTGACAACAAGGACTCAGAATATTACATAAACTTAGTTGATAAATGCATGGCAGGTTTTAAGAAGACAGACTCGGATTTTAAAAGAATCCCTACATAGGAAGTAAAATCCTATTGAACAGTATTGCCTGCTATTGAGAAATTGTTCATGAAAGGAAGAGTCAACCAACGTAGCAAAGTTCATTGATGTCCTATTTTAAGAAATTGTCACAGCCACCCCAACCTTCAGCAACCACCACCCTGATCAGTCAGGAGCCATCACACTGAGGAGAGATCCTTGCCCACCAAAAGGATTATGACTTGTTGAAAGCTTATATAATGGTTAGCATTTTTTAGCAATAAAGAATTTTTTAATTAAAGTATGTACAATTTTAGGTATAATATTGCACATTTATTTTATTTTATTTTTTAATGTTTTGTTTATTTCTAGGAGAGAGAGAGACAGCGTGAGCAGGGCAGGGTCAGAGAGAGAGGGAGTCACAGACTGAAACAGGCTCCAGGCTCTGAGCTGGCAGTCAGCACAGAGCCCGACGCGGGGCTCGAACCCACGAACCGCGTGATCATGACCTAAGCGAAAGTCGGACGCTTAACCGACTAAGCCACCCAGGCGCCCCTAATATTGCACATTTAATAGACAGACTATAGTATAGTATAAACATAACTTTTATATGTACTGGAAATAAAAAATTCATTTGATTTGTTTTATGATGGTATTTGCTTTATGATGGTAGTCTGGAACCAAACCCACAATATGTCCAAGCTATGCCTGTATTGGTAAGATAAGGAGATAATTTTTACTGGAGCGTTGGATGGGTTGAATACCTGTGATTCCCTAAAGAACAGTCATGTGGAAGACCATGAACAAACAAAAGAAACAGTGGACATTTTGTTTCTCAAGAAATATGTCATCTATTTTTTTCTTCCTTTCCTTTCATTTAGCTTCTGGAGCACTTTATATTTCTTTCCAATAGGAGCTTTTGTGTCCTCATTCAGTTTATATTCCCTTAAGTAAATCTTCTCCTCAACCCATTGATTCTGTGGCTTCAAATATATATTCAGTGGTGCAGTTTCCTTTTCAAGTCCATTCTTTCTGAGATTTATCAAATGAAGGACAAAATATCACTGCTTTGTTACTGCATTTAATTCTGGATACCCTGAGAGGAGCCCCTTTTTTTCAGATATGTTTAAGCACTTAAATCTAAACATTAGATAAAGGAAAGATTTAATAAGTCTCGTTCAGCTTAATGTGCTTTCAACTCCTGTTATTGTAGCATTAAATGAAGGAATAATCAAACAAGGGAAAACAGGAGAGAGGAAATGTGTGGATAAGCAACTAGGAGACACAGATGTCGAGGAATTACAATTAAGCTGAAAGATGCCCCCTAGTAACAATGTGATCTAATGTGCAATCACCTGAATTGCCCACCAAAACATACAAATGGGTTGTTTGCTTTATGAATGCTTAATCCTGAAAAACAGATGTGGGAAGCTATTGTTGTATAGTAAGGAGAAATTAAGACTTTCCAAATATCCAGTATTAAACCTTTGGAAACTAAAGCCAAATTTTGATGTTTGTCATTAACCTCCCCATTTGTTTTTTGTTTTGTTTTGTTTTGTTTAATAAAAAGGTCACTTAACATCAAAATTCAAGTTATCTATTTTACATCTTTACCCACTTGTGCAATTTACCTGTCCTCTATTCCAAACCTTCCAATGCCTCTAATAGCAACTTAAAATAGTGTTAATAGTAGTATTATGTTAATATTAAAGGTCAGCCTGGTATATGTAGCTGGATTTAATCAGACATAGTACTGACTTCCTTAACTAGTTATTCAACCATTGCTTCCTAAATATTAATTGAAAACTTTAGTTCTATACAACATGTTGTGGTCTCAGATTTAGCACTTTTAATATTAGCGTCCCTCTCAATAATTGCACTATGGCTTTAAACTTATTTTTCATCTTATTCTTTTTTATCATTGCATTAATTATTTTTTTCTGTGATTTCTTCTCTTTATTTTGTTTATATCTCCTCATTACTCTCCTCCCATCATACATTATTTATTGTTTTCTATGTCATATATCATCTTCTCAGAAGTCTTTCTCCTCTCACATTCTTATTCATTTATTCTTTATATGTGTTTTATCAACTCCTCTTGCATACATCAAGGAAAGCCTCCCAGTCACTAACTCATTCAATATTCATTGATCTTCTAATATTCTATCTTTCTATGTGTATTTTCCCTGTGTATATATATGTTCTAAAATACATATGTATATATATGTATATTATATAAAACATACGCATATATAGATTTTATTTATTTACATTTTATTTACATCTATTATATATACATATATGTATATAATATATATGCATATAAACATAAGTATATATAAAGCTCTGATGTTTTGTAACATCATTCAATCTACCTATATATGTATCAACTTATCTCTATATATTAAATTTATATGTATAAATATAATACACATATAAAATACTCTATATAGTTGCAATATTTATGTGTACATTTGTGTTTGTGTATGTATCAGCAGTGTGTGAGTGTGCATATACAATTTTTCTTACTTTTCTACCCACTGTTCCTTCTCATTTTCTTGCTGTTGCTCTTTTGAATCATGAACTGAATAGTTTAAAGACCTAGGTAGGCTTAATGAGTTTAAAAAAGGAGGTGGCTGAGATACAATTGGTCTATGTCCAAACATGTTGGAAAAGTTAGCAGAGCCAATCTAGGAAAAATGACAATGGCTTTGTGCCTCTACTCAGCTGCAAACAATACCAGGCATCATTCCCAAATGGCGGTTCTTTCTACTCCCTGAGTCCATTGAGCCACACATGCTAAAATAACTTTTCCTTGATTCAGTGGCCGTATTAGGTTGGACAATTCATCATCATTCTAATGCAACATTTCAGGCATTCCAAAACTCATGCCCCTACCCAGCATTAAACTGTCATGTCATACCCCCACCTCTTCCCACACCCAGCCCAGACCTGTCCTCAAACTAAGGGGAGAGATGCATGGATCAGAAAGGATGAAAAAGGGATTGGTCAAGGTTTATGTAACACAGAGCTCTTCTTCCTAAAGGAGGTGGAAAGGAGCCTGGCTGCCTTGGCTGGAGACCACCACTTGGAAATGAAGTCCAGTGTTGAGAGGGTAATTCCTGGCCAGCAAGGCCAGTCAGTTGCAAACCTTAGTTCCTTGTGGAGAATTCAGCTTCCAAAGAAGGTATCATAGCAGAATGATTAAAAGTATAGATTTGGAATCAGACTGGTCATGTTACAATCCTCAGCTCTAAAACACTGGGCAAGCTACTGCAACTTTCTCTACCTCAGTTGTCAAAAAAGTAGGAATAGTAGTATCAGTACCGACCTTATTAGGACTATTGTGTAGTTTAAACAGCTTAATACTTGTAGATGTTGGAAACATAGTTAGTAGCATATAAGTGATAAAGTGAAAAAATATACTGACAAGTTCAAGTGCATCCTTTCTGAAGAAAATTAGATTAATAAGTCTATTTAGCCCTCTACACCCTCTAAAGCATCCACTCTGCCATCATTCCCGTTAGCAATAGTTTTGCAGAAAAAAAATTTTAAATAAGCACCTTTAATTGAATAACTAGCTAGCTATGTAAAGCAATGATGCTTAAGTGAGAAGGAGACACACAACAGATGGTAGGAAGCATACAAAAGTAAATTAAAGAACAAATTTAAAATAATATGGTTATTTAAAGAAGAATTAGAAAAAAGCAGAGTTCTGTTTTTAAAGAAATACTGTAATGAAAAAACTGTAATGTCTGAAATGATTTAGATTTACTTTCAAGCTTTATTAAAAGAAAGGTTTTATTTTCTACATAGAGAATCTTAAGCTAAAAAGGAAAGTTAAATTATTCTGTATGGATGGTATGTAGAACTCATTGTGTGTAGAATGATTAATATTAAAATAAGAAACACTCTGAGGTTTTAACACTATTTGCCATAGAAAAAACATATTACTTAATAAACTTGATAAACACTTAAATCATTAAATGGCTGGGACACATCTAGCTACTGAAGGTAGGGTGGGGAGAGCCTTACAAGTTATAGTGTGAGCATACTGGTACAGTAACCAGATTAGGCTCAAGATAAAGTCACTAATGCTGACTCCCATATCAGCAAACCAGAACTCAAAGTTTCTGTGTTCACTTGTCCCAGGAAAGGAAGGCCTAGGTGAACCAATCAGTGCTGGCCTGCTCAGCATATGTTGCCTGACCCAGACTTCTTTTCACTGCATATAAAGGAAGGTACTTCAGCTTTAATCAATCAGCAAATGCTCCTGTAACTTCCCTGTTCCTGCTCAATTTGGTCTGTACAAATCCTTTGCCTTGTATAGCTCTTCAGAACTCCTTTCTGCTACAATGGATGCTGTCCAATTCATGAATCACTGAACAAAAGCCTATTGGATCATAAATTGTGAAATGTTCCCCCCATGGAGGAATAACTGTACAACTTGGATTTACCTCTTCTTTCTCATTTTTAGTTTCAGATTTCTCTTGTTTTTAGCACAGGTTTTCATTGACTTTGGACAGAAAGTTCTCTTCTAGTTGACATTTGATTGATTTGTTTGTAAAAGGGATAGACAGAACCTGAAAATCAATGGTAAACTGGGTGCCTTATTTTCAATACATTCACTATAGTACACCATATACATAACAATGCATACAGTAATATTTAATTGTTATCAACTATGATAGATTATTTCTCAGTCAGTGGTCTGTTTGGGTAGTCATTGCTTTCAAAATGTTGGTAAGGGGCACATGCATCCTAGGGTGGAGTAAAGACATGCACTAGAGATCTACAGATTAAAGATGTGGTCCCCAGTGCTCAAGGTGTTTATATTCTAGACATTCCGAAAGATATCAAAACATGTTACTAGAAAGAAAGGAGAAAAAAAAAAAAGAGTGTTATGAGAGCACAGGGGGAGTTTACCTAATTCTGACTGGGAGTGGATGAGAGGTTTCAAATGGCTTTCCATATGGAGGAAATGATATCTGTGCTGTTTTAAAACATTAGTAGAAGCTGGCCTGGGAAAGACCATGAAGAAGGATATTAGAAGCCAGTAAGAGTTAAGAACAAAGTATTAGCATGATGTAATTCAAGTAGGGGTGAGGAGATCTGGTGAGAAATCAGGCTGAAGAAGTCTTGCTAAGTAGTTCAGAATATAAATTTGCCTATTTAGAGGTAATGGGAACCTTTCAGAGTAATGACCTTTTTTGTATTTTAAGAAAAGGAACAGTGTGTAGATAAGTTCGAAGGAAAAAAGTTCTCTTTAGTAATTTGGATAAGATGGTGAGTGCCTGAATTACGGCAATAACAAAAAAATATGGTAGAAAGAAATACAATGAAATTCATTAAGGCAATCAAAGTCATTAGATGTGGTAACTCATTGGATGTAGGTTAAATTTAATACTAGCTCCTTCTGACTTCCATTAGTGGGAAAGTCATTATTACCATTGTTAATGGAGGAAGTGGAAAAGGAGGAAGAGACTGAATCCAGGGTTTCAGAAATTGATTATCATGAGAATACTCCTGATATAGCTAAGAAGACATGTTTAATATAAATGTTTGGAATATGCAGTTTTAGGCAGTGAGCTTCCTTTTATTCTCCTCATGTAATTTAGGGAAATCATTTCCTCTTATAAATTACAGGAAAATAATCTCTGTTGCTCTATATATTTATTGTTGGTATACAAAATATGTTATGGTCTACATCTTTCACTTAAAAAGAGAATGGTACTGCTTAAATGAAAAAGAAAAATTGGTTAACTAGGTGACTGCAAAGATTTCATCTTATTGGACTCATGATATGTCAGTCATCATGTTTCTGAAAATAAATTAGGAACTAGCAGCATTCCTCAGGCTAAAATCAGTTCACAGTTGTGGCACACTAGAGCAATAACCTTTTCCAAGATTCAAAGCCCACTGATTCATTTAAAATAATAAATTACAAAACTAAGCTTAACCAAAAATAAAACCAGCTGAATATAGCTGGTTTCAAACAAATTAATGGTGATAGAGTTTGGGGAGGGTGGGAAGAATGCTGAAAGCCTTCAAGCAGGACAAAAACACAGTCTCTAAGCCAATGTGCAGCTAGACTTCAGAAAACAGTGGTGCAAAACTTATCCACATCCATGCTTACACATTCACTTTTAACTTAACTTATGTTATTTTTCTTACAGTCTACTGAGAATGGCAACCTTGCTTCTGGTGGACTAAGGGAAAAATAGGTTTTTTTTCACCTCCAGACATAGAACAAGATGTACAGACTATAGTGCTAAAGCAGTGCATCAATCAATTACCTCAGCCAGAGAAATAATATAGTATGCACATCATCTGAGAGTAAAGCTAAAAGAGGAGATAGTGAACTTCTTAGAGTAAAGTGAAAGCATAGGAGAAAGGCAGGGCCATCTGTGATTGTGGATCTTTGAATGCAAGTGATAGCCCTAACTGAACATTCATTCATTCATCCATTCATTTAAATAACTACAGGGTGCTTACAGCATGCTTGTCGCTTGTGTGAGCAGATGGAGTTACTATAGTGAAACAGGCACACAACCCCTGCCCTTGGAAACTTTCAAACATTACTTACATGTTATATTTAAATGTAACAACTAGCACAGCATGAAAAATTTAGATGGAAGTAAAACACTGTGTCAAGATGTACTAGCAAGGTGTACCTCCTTACATCACTCTAAGATTGACTGCATTTAAAGTATCAGAAAAAAGGAAAAGATGGAGGATGTAAATAAGCATATTCCCCAAATAAAAATATTGTAATTCTCTCCCCAGTATCTAAATGAACTCCTCCAAAGAGAGAGCAAATAAAGCACAAGGTGGTAATCAGGAAGTACAAAAAACTCATTTGAAAATATAACATCATTTTTGTTAAATACGTACTAGTTTTGCAAATACACAATTAAGATAAAAATACAAGAAAAATATTTATATAAGATAAAATATGAGAAAACAGTATTGATTTTGTAAGAATGTTGTGAGAATAAACTGCATGACATTTGAAAGTACCCAAAACCTTGTGGGGAAGAGGGGGACATCTTTTAAGAAGTTACTTATGGGGAATCCATAGAACTGGGACCCTCAAACAATACAAGTGATAGAAATTAATATAATCTATTTTCAGAGCAATTTGGCTTTATTCATCAAGTGTAATAAAAATGATGTATACTCTTTGATTAGCTATTGCATTTTTATGCCAAAAAAGTGGAAAGTAGACAAAGATGTTCACTGTAGTGTTATGATAATTAACATGGCAAACAAAAACATCCAAAATTAGGGAGGAAATTAAACAATAATGAAATCACGTGATAGGGAATTATGCTATCAATATAAAGTCATATCACTATAGAAAATGAAATGTTAAGTGAAAATTACTTCACTATCTTTCACTTATGTGTGGGCATAAACACATGTGATTAGTAGAGAATGATTAAATGGAAATACTTCAAAATGTAAATTTAGGGGCGGCTAATCTGAACTGAAGGATCATGAGTTATTATGTTTCTTTCATTTCATAATGTTTAAATTTTTGGCAGTGAGCACATGCTAATTTTATATAATAAATTTTGATTATGCATTGAATAATTTGATCTTAAAATACTTTTTTAAGTTAGTTTATCAGAAAATACATGGCTAAAGACAGAAAGTGGGGAAAATCAATTAAAATGGAAAATAAATATACAAGCTTACAGGATTTTATAAGTGTTGGCATAGCAATATACACTAAAATATTTTTAAAAAGATTATTGACCAGTTTTATCCCACAAAAAGAGAAACTTTATTCAAAAAGCTTTCAGTTGTAAAGCTGCTAGCCAATTAAATACATTGTTTTGCTTAAGAGAGTCTCTGCTAAGGAGCAATTTCTTTTCCTGTCCTGCAAAGCTTCACAAAGAAAATACTTAACTCACATTTAAATGCAACACAGAGATCAGGATTATAGGTGACTCCTAAAAACATATAACAAGATGTTGAAAATATAACCTGCTTTTTCTTCAGACATTTCTAGCTACAGTTCAACTTGTCTCCTGCTAGATGAAGTGTAACCCCAGAGAGAAAAGCCACACTTGAAATGGGGACTCTTCCACCTTCCATGTCATTCAAAAGAGGCCTCAGAGAAAGTTCTCTGTTCTTTTGGCAGCAGGCATCTCCGCTTTTATCTTCAGACCTAAAAATGAATATTAGGACGTCCTGCTGACCCATGCAAATCCCATTTCAAAGACAAAACTACTGTATAGTATCTGACGTGATGCTTAGCCTAAAACTATTTGTTGGATGAGTCCTTAAAATGTAAATCTAGGATGTCCAGATGTAAATATGCGCTGAATTACAATTAATCTCAGTTCTGAGCTTCCAATGATAAAACAAATAGATCCTATTTTTGAGATGCATAAATCAGTTTGCCTAAGGTTTACATCTGGATACTACCTAATTACTAAAGCTCACTGTATTTTTTTATGCAAAAAACAATGGTGACCTTATGAAAATTTCTGGAGTTTGGGAGAAAAAAGAATTGGCTCTTGAAATTTAATAAAACCTGGGAATACTCTAGGTTAAAAGCAGGTTTCCTGTCAGTATGACCAAAAGTTCCAGTCTAGAGAGCTGGGAAGTCCTTTTGTTTAATTTTTTCCCCTCCTTCATCATGTTTGTCTGTCATGAACCCCCCGCCCTGCCAATACTGTCACACAGAGGCAAAGGAAAGAAGGAACTCAGCATGAGAAAATGTTCCTGATTATATTAGGGAATTATAGGAGTATACAAATCCTATGCATATACAAATATACTTCATATATGTGTATATATGTGAACTTACTTATATGTATATAACTAACATATCTGATTTTATGTTTTAGTTGCAAATTTGGGGAGACTATTACATGAAATACCATACAAGTCTACATACTTTCATTACAGATAAGGGTTACCAGATATGAAGTGATATATAAGAAAAGTACACTAAACTATAAAAGTGTATTTAAAAAGTATAAGGTATAAAAATGACTTCACTTTTCAAAATTACACATAATTCAAGATCTCGAACTAGGAAAACTATTAGCTAAAGTTAAAAACTTACATTGAATATAAAGTTTCTCATACCCTTGCTAGAAATGAAGCCTCCCCTCCCTTCCCCCACTCATATGCTCTCTCTCTCAAAATAAATAAACATTAAAATAAATTAAAATGTACAGCAAAACAAACTTTCTCCCAGAAATGTTTTCTTAAAAGAAAGAAAATTAAACAAGAAAGAAGACCACCTTAGAAGTCACCATTTCATCTGCAAGCTTCTTCATTCATCTCCTCAATCCGTGAATGATGGGGTTCTCCATGATGCCATCCTCAGGTATTTTTCATACCTACTGCCTAGGTGATATTATCCAGGCTCATGGATGGATCATGAGCCAAGAATATGTTGATCGTTTCTAAATTTGTATCTCTTTTTGAAATTTCTCTCATAAACTTGAGATGCAAATATCCAACTTCATGCTCAATATTCCAAACTGAGAGGCATCTTTATAACACAAGGGTCTGGGAATCAGTATGTCCAGAAATCCTGAACAAGCATCTCTTATGCAAACATACTCTTTCCACAGACTTTGCCAGTTTGGATTTGTAGGCATTCCATCCTCCCAGTTGCTTTGACACTGGTATCTTGCACCTGGATTCTTATGACAGCCTTATAATTTCTTTGCTGCTATTCTCCTTGACCAGCTAGTCTCTTCTCTAATAAGTAGCCAGAATAACATTCTTAAAACCTATCACATCACTCTCTCCCAAACTATCTAATAGATGCTCCTTTCATTCAAAGTTAAAGTACAAGTCCTCCAAATGTCTGTATTTTCCGTCCTTTTTACCTCTTTGACTTCCACACCTGCACACTTACATGACACCACTCAGAACTCTGCCATTTCTTAACACATGAAATATGCTCCCAGCCCAGGGCATTGTTTGAAATACTCTTCAGTTATTATTTAGTCTATGTTAAAATATCATCTATCATTTGGGCCTTCACATACCATCTTGTGTGAAAAATGATCCCACACTTCCCTCACCAACCTGAGCATCCCAAAGTGCCTGTTTGACTTTTTTCTTAACTTGTCTTTTGCATACTTTTTACCATCTGACATATTTACTCATTTATTTATTTATTGTCTGTCTTCTCCTACTAGAATGACAGTGCTATGAAATCAGGGAGTTGTTTTATTTACTGCCCCTCTCCCTACCAGCAACTAGAATAGCACCTTGCACCCAGTAAGTTCTCCAAAATATATTTTAACTAAATAATGAGTGAAAGGGAAATATCATCTGACTCTCTTCTGTAATTATTATTCAAATTAAACACCATTACTAGCATAAATCAATATCCCATGCAGCATTAACCTGTCCACATATATGGTGTAACTGTATACCAAAGAAGAAATTTTAAATTAGTATATGATCATTTATGTTTGGGAATTACAGAGTCTTAAACAGAAACTAGAGACCAAAGTTCCACTTAACTCAAAAACTAAGAGAAAAATACTACATTGTTTAAATGGTGATTCCAACTAAGCTTTACTCTGATACTATAACAACTTCTTTAATTTTAAATCTGTTCCCCATATGGGCAGGGTTGAGGGAAAAACTTCACTGTTAGGTAATTAATTATATGTTCTTAATATTATAATTATCTCAGAGTTACAAGGATGTGGTCCTGTAAATAGAAAAATATCAAAACAACTTAGGGGGCTCCTGGGTGGCTCAGTTGGTTAAGCATCCGACTTTGGCTCAGGTCATATCTCATGGTTCATGGGTTCGAGCCCCACATCGGGCTCTGTGCTGACAGCTCAGAGCCTGGAGCCTGTTTCAGATTCTGTGTCTCCCTCTCTCTGCCCCTCCCCCACTCATGCTCTGTCTCTCTCTGTCTCAAAAATAAATAAACTATAAAAAAAATTAAAAAAATCAGAACAACTTAAACTAAACAAGATTTTTGAAAGCATATACAATAATTATATTGTGAATACACATTGACTAAATCACAATTATTAATTTTCTGGTTAAAAAAAACCCAAAATCTGCATAATAAATTCTTATTAATAATGAGTCCACCTATGTAAGAGTTAACCCAATTCCAACTCAATAGTTATAGGGGCAAATATGTTTTAAAATATTCAAAGAGTTTTTCACTTGGATTTTTTTTCCTGCCACATCATTTCTACGTTGCTGTAGGCTACCTTCCACTAAAACTTGATGTGACAGATTGCTATAATTTTCAAATTGCTAAATACTTCTGTCAAGCCCCTTAAGGCATTTTCAGAATTTAGTTCTTGGATTTGTTGGGATGATTTCCAGGCTCTCCTTTTTGGTGAGGATGAGGTGAGCAACAGCTTGAAACTATGATTCATTTCTGTTTGAGTTTCTGTCAGATATGTGCAGAAAAAGAAAATGACTAATCACCTGCTAAAAATGGCAACAGATGCCATAAGCAAAATTTCATTCAACCTGTTAACTTTGGTTCCAATGTAAAAATCATTTAATTAAAAGTCTTAGCTTTAAAATATCATTTTTTTCAAAATAACATCTGCTTCTAAAATGTGAGGTAATGAATTTTTTGCTCAATATTTTAAAGTTCGTTATAACGATGTTCTTCTGTATTAAGGTTATACACACCAATACACATATACATATAGGATTTATTTTGCAATCCCATGAGACTATACATATAATATATATGCTTTGAACTAAGGGCTAATAGTTTATACACAAATTAAGCATTTTTCTCTTTGAAAAGTTCTAACTGTGTCATGTTTACCACATCTGGTTCTTATGAAATAGTCATTAATGTTTTTATTTAATAATTTTCTATCTTTGTTTTTCTTTCTAAAAAATTGTTTTATGTTTATTTATTTATTTTTGAGAGAGAGAGAATTTTTGAGAGAGAAAGAGAGAGAGAGAGAGAGAGAGAGAGAAAGCACAAGCAGGGGAGGGGCAGACAGAGAGGGAGAGAGAGAATTCCAAGCAGGCTCCACGCTGTCAGCATGGAGCCAGACACGGGGCTTGTACCCTATGAACTGTGAAATCATGAGCTGATGTGAAATCAAGAGTCGGATGCTTAACCAACTGAGCCACCCAGGCACCCCTATCTTTGGTATTCTAAGTAAATTTTTTTCAATGTTCCTTTAACTTTCTATCTGGAAAAATAGAAACAGCAGATCAATTTTGTGATTCAAAGCAGCACACTGATAAAAGAGCAGATTCCAAAAGTCTTCCCAAGCCAAGTCATGGTCAATGGAGTTTCTCCTTCGCCCCACCCCCATGAAGTACTTCTAGAGACTTTGTTCATAATACTTGACGTAAGTGGCATACAGTAGAACAGGATAATGACAGAAGAGAGATTGATACTGAAAGAAAAGAGAGAAGAGGGGATAATGGCAAGATTGTTTCTTATCTATCCCCTATGTCAGAGCAAGAAGGCTATAATAGTATTTCATGAGGCAATGTCTATGGAAGGTATTCATAGAGACCATCATCTTTTTGGCCTGAAATTAGGGCTACTGTTAGAGTGGCTATTACCCCCTCTTCCAACTATTACACAAGCTTAAGAGGCCATGTAGAAGAAATGCTGTGATCTCATTGAGGAGGGGGGAAAGCCTGTAAAGTTAACACTTTAACATCGATTATTACATCTGCATTACTTAACACTGTTCGGCAAGTTTATGTGTCCCATTTTACAATAAGGAAACCAAGGCTCAGAGGCAATAAATAATTTGACAAAGGACAAATAACTAATGAGTGGTAGGGCAGGAATCTACCTAGGGCTTCTGACATTTAATCCAATTGTTGTTCTGCTAAATATGCTTAAACATGCATCCCTGACATTTTGTAGATGGAAAATATAAAGTTCACAAAAGTCAGGTGACTTTCAAAGCATCAAAAATCTAAATAGAGTAGTATTCTCATTATTTCAAATCCAGTAATATATGCTTAACTTCAAAAATGTCTCTTGGTCTTTTTAAGCCACATATATCTCTCAAAAGTGATATAAACTACATAATCTCCCAGGTCTCTTTCTGTTCTAAAATGCATAATTTAAAAAAAAAATTCTATATTGGCTATAACTGAAATCTTAAACTGATTGATATTATCAAGAATAATTCCAAACTACTTACAAACACTTCCAAACTACTTTAATATTTGATATTACCAAGAACACTTCCAAACACTTCCAAACTACTTTAATCTTTGATGGTATTAAATATTATATCTATGTTGATAAGCACATTATTTCAGTAAACAAAAAACATGGATCTGGGGAGTTTACATTGGTTAGGATCTATATAAATGGTGCCATAGAGAATATAATCCCAATGAAAACCCAGGAATTAGGACTTCCATTATTTTAAAAATCATCCCTCTAAATCTTGAAAACCTAACACAGCAAGCTTAATTTTCTTTTTAAAAATATTTTTAAAATTATTATTATTTTTTAGAGAGAAAGAGCGCAGGCAAGGGAGAGAGGGAATAGAAGAGAGAGAATCTTAAACAGTCTCCATGAGGCCCAATGTGGGCCTCAATCCCATGACCCTGGGATAGTGACCCGACAAAATCAAGAGTTGGATGCTCAACCAACTGAGCCACCAGACACCCCATTAAGTTTAATTTTCTTTTTAAAAAAGTTTTTTAATGCTTTATTTATTTCTGAGAGAGAGAAAGAGATAGCATGAGCAGGGGAGGGTCAGAGAGAGAAGGAGATATAGAATCTGAAGCAGGCTCCAGGCTCTGAGCTAGCTGTCAGCACAGATCCCTACTCGGGGATCGAACTCACAAATCATGAGATCATGACCTGAGCCAAAGTCGGATGCTTAACTGACTGAGCTACCCAGGCAACCCTAAGTTTAATTTTCTGATAGTAAAGCTATAGCTTTGTTAAATGAATCACTGTTTAGAAAGTAGTTTTATATTTATTTATAAATACAAATATAATAGTTCTGAGATTTTTTTTTCTTTGAAATGCATCTTGCCAAAAGATGGAGTACACCCCTGGCAATAATTTCTAGGAATACTATAGCAAAGACTGATATATTATCATTGTGTACACACACACACACACACACACACACACTTATTTAGCAATATTTTTATTTATATATATTTAGCAATATTTTTACCTATTTTACGGTTAATATGAGAAATTAAAATATGAAAAAGTCAAGATTTATTACCAAATAATCAATTATATAACTTACTGCCACTGTCAGTCTATTTTAAAAATTATTTTTAAAATTCATTTTCATGGAAATAAATGTGTTTATTTAGCAGACCACCAATTACACAACAGCTCAATTATACTGCTGAAGAAGAAGCTTTCCATCAGCATGTTCTGACTCCCATCTTTTCCATAGAAATGAATGAGAACTGTCCTGCTTACTTCAAGCAGACTCTAATAGGTGGGGATCAAAATAGTCTTGTGTTTTCCGTCTACTTCAAGAAATCAATGAAGAAACTTGTTACATAAAAGGTTTAACCTTATACAGCATCTCCTGAAAATAATGCTTACTGTAAAGTAAAATTAAAATGCACCGACTATATCTATCTTTTGGAACTCATCCAAGACTTACCGTTTAATGAAGCTTTTTCTTATTCTCCCACTAGAGTTAGATCTCTCTTTTTTCTTTTTTTAAATTTTTTAAAATATTTTATTATTTCTAAGAGAGAGACAGCATGAGCAGAGGAGGGTCAGAGAGAGAGGGAGATACAGAATCTGAAACAGGCTTTAGGCTCTGAGCTAGCTGCCAGCAGAGAGCCCATGCAGGGCTCGAACCCACAAACCATGAGATCATGACCTGAGCTGAAGTTGGACGCTTAACTGACTGAGCAACCCAGGCGCCCCCGATCCCTCTTTTATCTACACCCATAGAGCATACATAGTTTGATTCAGGATATGCTTTTTAGGGTTAGTATTGTAGGGGTCCCATGGAAATAAATCCCTGAAATTGTCTTTGACCATTGCCCCTCTGTTCTTTCAAAACTTTCCCAAATCATAGCATTCCCATGACCAGCATGTTCTAGGTTACCACTCATACAACTATTGATGAAACTCTAAGCTACAATGAGTTTGTGATGTCCTCCATAAAAGCAAAAGACTGGTACCATTCCCTAATCACTTGATTACATTAGTTTTGTTTAAACAACTATATGAATTTGCCTGGAATTGCTATAAAATTTTCATTGTATGATCATGCCCAATATTTTCCCTTTGTTCCTTTGTGCTTAGGTCCAGCATCATCATTTCATTATTGCAGTCAGGTATTATGGCTCAAAATTGCCTACCAGAGTACAAAATTAATGAAAGAAAGAGAATTCATCACAGGGTCAACAACTCATATTGCAAAATAAAGAAAGTTTTTGATATGTGGAGCGTTAATGCTCACTGACCTAGAATCAGCAATTTACTTTGATGCTTTAATCCACTTTGGGTAAGAACAGATAGATACACTCTGATCAGAGGGGGAAAAAAAAAGATATTAACAAAGGGAACAGTTAAAAGACAAATGGAGAAACATTAAGTTAACACTACAAGGGATTGTGTTCAATTAAAACACATTTCATATTGATGTGTATTTATGTTTATCTTGTCCTTGTGGACAAGATTATATTTACTTATCTCTATAGTCTTCTCAACTTCCACTTTGGACCCAGAATGGTGCTTGGCACATAACACAGAAGACAGTCAATGCTTACTGAGTGGTTGCATATTCTACTAATCAGTTATTCACATATGGCCTCATGGGACAGCCATACTAGTATTAATTACTCATAGTTAACATACTGAAAAAGAATTTTTAAAAATTCAGTTAGTGAAAAGGTTTAGTCTTTGTATACTTGAGGTTATATAAACATACATAATAAAATAATCATTTGCAGGGTGTCTGTGTGTCTCAGTTGGTTAGGCAACCAACTCTTGATCTTGTCTGGGGTCATGATCAAGTTCATGAGATTGGTTCATGAGATTGAGCCCTGCATCCAGCTCTGTGCTGACAGTGTGAACCTGCTTCAGATTCTCTCTCTGCCCCTCCACACCTTGTGGTCGCACTTTTTAAGTAAATAAATAAAACTAAAAAAATAATTTGGTACAATTCATCCTATAATCTATAGTCCTGGTTCTAATCAAAGACTTGGGTGGAGAGTGCCTGGGTAGCTCAGTCAGTTGAGCTTTCAACTTTGGCTTAAGTCATGATTTCATGGTTTAAGTTCAAGCCTTGCAATGGGCTATGTGCTATCAGCTTATAGCCTGCTTCAGACCCTCTGACCCCTCTCTCTCTTTCCCTCCACCACTAGTGTTCTCTCAAAATTAAATAAACATTAAAAAGAAATTTAAAAAAAAGAGTTGGGGACGGGGGAAGATAGAAGAAAATGGAGATTCAAGCTTAATGTTTATAATATTTTGAAGAGTAAAAGTCAGAAAACATAAAATTGAAAGCAATATCTAAAATATGTAAATTCTTGAATATACAAAGATAGGCAATAATTAACCTCAAGTCTTCACATAGCATTGTATCAATGCTTCCATTAGACCAATTCCTATTATGAACTTGTTTATTCCCCAACCCCACAACGAGTACAAGACACATAGATGTTTAAAAATGTTTATGAAATGAGTGACAACATGCATGCATGAATGAATGAATAGCTGTCAGTAAAATGTAGAAAGACATCTCCAAGATAAAGGGTAATCAAGCCATCAGAGCCCTAACAGCTACAGCCAAGCTGACATAACAGAAACACTAGCTCTTAGATATCACTCAGCAGTACACATTTAAGTATTGTTTATTATAAAATGGAAAATGAGAAAATAAAATAATGGACTTAAGGATTGTTAGGATTGATCTTTTGTCACTGTATTTTTTTTTTTTTTTTTTTTTGCTTTCCTCACATGGGGAAATTTTTTTATTGTTCTTCTTTTGGATGAAGTAATAACTAGTAGGGCTCTAACCACTAGAAAAGGCAGTCAGAATTGATTTCTGTTTAGTTTGAACACCATCTGTGATATACAAAACCTACTCGTGGTGGGAAAGAGATGGAAAAATAACCAGCTCTCCAGAGATAACCAGTTCAAGGAGACCTACAGTAATCAAAGGGTCAGCCTATTTTGTCAGAACGTTTTCTGTACTTGATGCTAAAAGTCAAAAGCAATAAAGGAAAAGCAAGTCATGTTTAATAAAAAAAACAACATTTTATTTTTTAATTTTTTTAAGGTTTATTTATTTTTGAGAGAGACAGAGCACGAGTGGGGAAGAGGCAGAGAGAGAGGGAGATACAGAATCTGAAGTAGGATCCAGGCTCTGAGCTGTGAGCACAGAGCTCGATGTGGGGCTTGAATCCATGAGCTGTGAGATCATGACCTGAGCCAAAACTCGACACTTAACTGATTGAGCCACCCAGGCATCCCAAAAGAGTTTCACATTTTGAATGTTAATTTCTTTATCTCTTTCTGTTAGGTAACATTTTAAAATAATGTATTATAATCTGTTGTTTCCTAAAAGATTTTTAAAAAGGGAACACTTGGATGATTTTATTTTTAAATTAGCCAAACAAGTCAAAGGAAAAGTAGGAGACCACTAGAAGGAGAAGGTAGGAACATCTGATGATATTATTGCAGTTAATTCTTTACTGGTGCTTGAGAGCCCTGTGTGACAATGAGTAAGTCAAAGCTGTAGCTGGAATGCAACTCAAGGAAGAGAATTTTCTCATAACATGAAACAGTCATTGTGCAATATTAATGTATATTAAAGACTGACACTAAAATGAAAGTAATTTTTATCATTTTAGTTCTCTAAGTTCAGCTCTTCAATAATTACAATATGTCAGACATCACTCAAATGGTCAAATATTTAAACTCCTTCCCTACTACGGTATGCCATTCAATATCACAGGTGGACACCTCCTGCTGTTTAATAATTAGGTTGAAAGAAGTTGAGATAGGTTACTAGGTGTGAAAAATTACATGACTCCTAAAAGTTGATACCAAAATCTTGCCAAGTATAAAATGGAATTTTTAAATTTTCAAATTAAAAATAATATATTTTTGAAGGTATAATTTTTAGGGCAATGATGACATAATGCAATGGAGACTAGGAATAATTAGCAAGTCACAAGCTCTTATTTTTTATTGTATTTTTATAATTGACATCTTGCACAAAACTATTATAATAAATGTTTTAGATAGACCAAAGGTTTGCAAGAATTATATGATAAACACCAACTTAAGAAATAAGACATTACTGGTTCCAGGATCATACTCCTGCTTCCCCACCAAAGACATCTATCCTGAATTTGATATTATTTGCAGAATATGATATTAATTATTTGCATTATGAATTTATCTTTTTATGCATATATAATACACATCTATACTATATATCTTTATAATACTGCTTTGATATAAAACATTATGTAAATATATCATATTCCATGCATTCTTCTGCATATGTAGTTTTTCATTCAATCTTGTTTATGAGATTCATCCATGCTAATTCCAAAAAAATGTACTTTAAACATTTTCACTGTCATTGTATGAAAATACTATAACTCACCTGGGTATCTAGAGACGGACCCTTACATGTTCCCATTTTTTCTCCTATACACAATACACAGTTAAGAATTTTCTATGGGGTGCCTGGGTGGCTCAGTTGAGCGTCCAACTTTGGCTCAGGTCATGATCTCATGGTTCATGATACAGAGCCCTGCATCGGTGTCTGTGCTGACACCTCAGAGTCTGAAGCCTGGTTCTTCAGATTCTGTGTGTGTGTGTGCATGCGTGTTTCTCTCTCTCTCTTTCTGCCCCTCCTCCACTCATGCTCTGTCTCTCTCTGTTCTCAAAAATAAATAAACATTGAAAAAAAGAATATTCTAGCACACACCTCATAGTACACATGAATTTAATTCTCTATGGTGCCCAACTAGAAGTGGAATTGCTAGTTTATACGATTTGTACATCTTCAGCTTTATAGATAACATCAAGCGGTTGTCCCAATTTACGAGAACAAATGAGAATTTCCGTGGTCTCCCCAGTACTCCATTTAGTAGGTCTTAAATGTATTTCAATTGTTTTGTAGGTTCTCATTCTTTGCATCAGAGTCTCTTCCCAGAAAGACATGTGACAATTAAGAATCCTACATTTCAAAGACACCTAAAGTGTGCCTTTCTCTCTGCCCCTTTCCTAGTCAGATCTGTCTCTGTCTCTCAAAAATAAATGAACATTGAAAAACATTTTTTTAAACAAAATTTAGTCAATTGACTAAATAGTCACAGGACTACTAAAAAGGTGCAGCAGAGAATAATTAGTTGAAATAAATGTGGGCCATTATCTGTAGATTTAAATTATTTATAACATCTGTCTCTCACATTTAGGTAGATAATTCACTTGTTCAATCAGCATGCTAAGCCTCACTTAATGTTAAAGGGAGAAAGAATTCTGAAGCTCGGAGAATGAATGAAACAAATTTAAAGTCATTCTCATACAAAATGGCATCTGCCTTACAATAACAATTTCAGAAATAAGTGAATAGGCAACTACATGGAAAAGGGGTTAAAGAAAATTCCCAAGAATATGTAGATACAGCACCAAGCATTGTATATAAGAGATGCTGCCTCATTAAGAGTAATGATGGTAGAAAACTGGACAGAGATGACAGCAACACAGTAAACGAAGAAATGTGAAAAGCTTGAAAAAGGATAGGAAATCCATATTCTTGTTTTGAGGATATGAGATAGATGGTCACATGGTAACCAAAGAAATACTCTCAAAGTTAGTTTTTCAATATAATGAATAAAAGGTAATTGTTGGACTAAGAAATGATAGGGCTCAGGGGTGCCTGGGTGGTTCAGTCAGTTAAACACCTGGATTTCTTCTGAGGTCAGGATCTCACCGATCCTAAGCTTGAACCCTGCATCACTCTCTGCATTGTCAGCATGAGGAGCCTGTGTAGGATTCTCTGTCTCCTCTCTCTCTGCCCCTCCTTAAACTTGTGTTCTTTCTCTCTCTCAAAAATAAATAAACTTAAAAAAATTATAGGACTCAAAACTCTATCAAAGTAGAAGGTCATTTATCCTTCAAAATAGAAAATTCAAGAGATGTGAAATTAGTTGTTTTATAGCTTTTCCTTTTTGTATCATACCATGTAGCAAAATAAAGATCAATGGATCTAGCTTACTGCAGGACATATTTTGGTCCAGTGCCATACTCACCCTCTCCACAAAAAGACCAATAGAAATAGGTCTTAAAGATACATGGGTGCTTCCAAATGTCATGAGGTTAAACACAGTAGAAATGTTCACTTGGTCAAGTACTTTACTCACAGACAGCTGTAAATCCTTCTGATTCACGGAGCTCCAGAGTTACATAACCAGGGATCATATTCAGCTCAATCCCTCACTATCTATGTGACTTTGTGCAAATTATTTAACCTCTTTACATGCCATATTCCTCCTCTGTAAAATGAAGATAATAAAAGCATCTACTTGATGGATTCATTGTTAGGATTAAAGCATTTATAAAAGTGCCTGTCACATAAATATTTTGGAATAATAATATTTAAAATTATATTAAAATCATACATAGATGATGATGATAACTAAATGGTGGTTGGAAAAAACAGCAGAAAACTTCATTCTTGTTTTATGAATTAATGGATTAATAGTGTAAATTTAAAATTTCTATCTCCTTCCTACTTACCACAAGCATTTACCAATAGATAATATTGCATGAGAGGTGAACTAAGAAATAACCCACAGGGATCATTTGTGTGGTTAATTTTCACTATCTCATTATTATAGCAATTATTATAAAAATTGTCATTACTTTTGTGCCCACTCTTACTGAGCTCCTGGAACAACAAGGGATTTCCAAATAACACAGAATAATAAAAAGGGTATTGTATAAGTGTAACTCTCTTGCAAGAAACAGTATTCAATATACTTCAATATATTGAAATAGTGTATAATTGTATTAGGTATTTTCATACATCAACAGAAAGAATATTTGAAATTCTTTTCACTCTTATTTTTTTCAAATTCAAAAAACAAATCCGTGTCTTCTCAACACAGAGTGTTATGGCCTGTATGCTTGTGTCCCCTCTCCAAATTTCATATATTGAAGGCTTAATTCAATGTGATGATATTAGGAGGTAGGGCCTTAAGAAGAGGATTAGGTTAGGATGACGTCAGGAGTGTGAAGCTCCCATGACGGTATCAGGGTCCTTAAAAGAAGAGGAAAAGACACTAGAGTTTCTTCTCTCTTACATTTGAGGATACAGTGAGGAGTTAGCTGTCTGTAAGTTAGGATGAGGACCTTCACCAAGAACAGAATCTTGCCTGCACTTTGATCTTAGATTTTCAGCCTCTAGAATTATGAAAATAAATGCCAGTTGTTTAAGCCACCCAGTCTGTGGTATTTTGTTATAGCAGCCCAAGCTGGAAATGATACATACTCACAGCATAATTATAATTCAGCAAAACTCACTTATGTAAGTCAACATATTCTAATATATTCAGTGCATGTTAACTACAGGCTAAATATTTTCATTGTGTTGGTTACAACTACCTCTTCCAAGTTCCTCATCAACACCTATAAACAAACACCTTATGGCCTGCTAACTGAACCTCAAAAAGCTGATCTGAACAATCAACACAACTGTAGGAACTGAAATGTGCTTAAAACCAGAGTTGCTGTCAGTGAATGTGCTTAAATGCAAACAAATCTATGCATACCCATACTGTGTCAGTGTGCTCATTGTCAGAAATAATTTTTCAAGGCTCAGCCTAATCTAAAAGGTGTTGCTTAAATTCTGAACCAGTATAAATCTAACTAAATTAGCTGATAAAGTGACCTAAATGCAACAAAATGAACCATGATAAATATAAGAATATAATTACTATACTTTAAAATGCCAGCAATTCACTCAAAAGCCTTGTAACTGTAGCTAAGACTTACTTCTCTGGAAGTAACCCACATCTAAGGAAACTACAAATAACTATAAAGTTTTATAAGTCTCTAAAGGTTTCCAAGCACCAGGAGCACTAGCTTAGATATTCATATTACCAAATTCCTTCATTTGTGTGCAAGTAGTTTGAGAAGAACCAGTGAACTTCCTTAGGCTTCTGGTTCTATCATGAGAACTCCATTAATAAGAGATAATGTTTCTTGAGTAAACAATATTGAGTGGTAGTCTTGATCTTGATTAAAGAACACTCTGAGAACTCCCATATCACCCCTATCCACCTGTATGTATGTATTTGTAGAGGTCAGATGTTAATGCAACTCACAATGTATCATTGACGAACCCAAATATTCAATCACCTAACATTTATTTAGTGCCTGCCATGTGTCTGGCCCTGAGCTAGTTTCTGGAATTATAAGGAAAAATAAGAGATCACATTTTACAAAAGAAAATAAATGTGCATATTAACAAATTAAGCTAACTTGGTCAGTGAATAAATAAAATTATATTTTATGTGTTAGAAGGCAGAAAATGAAAACTGCTTATTGCGTATCAGAGAAGATATATCAGAAAAAAGTAATATTAAAAATAATTCTTGAGAGTTCGGCTATCAGGTCAGGGAGGATAAACACATCTAGACAAAGAAACAGCATCATGATTATTGGTGAAGAATGTCTATAAAAATTCATCTTTTTTTATTTTCAATCACTTAACCAAGTGACATTTGAAAGTAGCCATTTATCTTTCACAATAGGAAGTCCATTGTTGAATTTATAATCTTGATATTCTGATAGGTATTAATGTGTCCAAATCTAACATAATGTAGTATTAGTTGGCCTAATTTAGTGTCATTTTAAAATGGAAACCAAGAAAAAATTTTAAAAATTCTATGTCTTTCACAGAATGGTTTTAATATAGCTTAAAGATTTCAAGCAGTAATTCTCAAAGTATAGCCCCTGGGCTGCATCATAGCAGGAACTTCTAGAAATGCAGATTATCTGGCCCCTCCCTAGACCTACTGAATCAGATTCTACAGGGATACGGACTAAAATTCTGCTTTTACAAACCTTCTCAATCATTTTAATATATTTCAAGTTTAAGAATCACTGATTTAAAGCATGGTTTATTCCAGTATTAACATGCTCATGTCTTGTATGAGTCTCCTATCTTTAGACAGAAGGAAAGCTCAACTCCACAATAGCCTGACTTGATTATTTCAAGGGCATACATTGTTTTTTAAGTGGATACCAATAATGTTGTGCATAAGTGGCCAAAGTGGTTTATATAAGATTATTTTATTTGACAGTGACTAAAGATAGCAGGGACTAAAATGTACATTGGGGACAAATGAAAGAAATGGTTTTTTAGAACTATGTGCATAAGTACTTTTTTCTTAATTAAATACATACTATCACAACTTGCCAGTTGCACTGACCTTGGAAAAATCACCTTGCTTCTTTTTTTGTTTCATTTCCTCTTGTATTAAATGGAGACAGAATAGTTTCAAGCATTAAATAAATACATACATATTATTTAGAACAGTGGGCTTAGAATATTCTATGTCCCATTACTGTTTTTGTTATTATCTGAAACAAAAGTTAGGCATTCCTTCTACATTTTGTATTTCTATGGCTTGCACCAATAATTTTTACATTTATTGTAATTGTTCCTTTAAAAATCTTCATCAGTTGCTTCAAACAGTCAACTATTGTTATTCCTCCCAGCCATTCTTTAATTAGTTCTAATGGTTTGACACTACTGTTAAGTTGGATTATAGAAGTAGGATCAGAAAGGCCTAAATTTTCTTTAAGGGGGTTTGAATTTGAATCCTTTCTATTTGTAGATTTGAATTACAATCTTCTCTACATGTAGATTTGAATGATCTTTCTTAGGTTAGAGAATAGGTATAAAGAGACAGCAACAGATATCTCCTGAAGATACCAAGATCAGATAGCTACTTTATAAAGTGTAAGGACAGAGATCAAACACAAAGAGTATGGTGATGGGGGAGAGGTATAATGGAGATGGTGGGGAAACTGAAAGATCTTAAAAACAGACAAGGCAAGTTGGAGCATAAGAAAAGAGGTGGTTTGTATAAGACGCTGGTGCTGGGGCATGAAGGAAAGGTTCCGAAAAAGGGTTCATCTATCATTAGAGAGGAGGAAAGAATGAACTTTATCTACTTCATAATTAAAGATTGGCTGGCCTTTTTCCCCCTATAATTCATCCTCCTTTATGTGAATGACTGTTGTTATTAGTTTCTTATTGCTGCTGGAACAAGTCACCACAAACTTAGTAGTTTAAAATAGCACAAATTTATTGTCTTGCAGGTCGAGAGATCAAAGTCCAAAATAGGTTTAATGGAGCTAAAACAAAATCAAGGTGTCCACTAAGCTGTGTTTCTTATTTATGGAGGTTCTATGGGAAAATCTACTTCCTTGAATGTTGCAACTTCTAGAAACTGACTCCTTCCCTTAGAACATAGCTTTTTAACTCTACTTTCAAAGTCAATAGTATAGTATTTTAAAATTCATTTTTTTCTCTCTGATTTCGTCTTCCTTGGTCACATTTCATTCTCTGACTCTTACTCTTATCCATATAAGAACCCAGTGATTGGGGTGCCTGGGTAGCTCAATTGGTTAAGTGTCTAACTTTGGCTCTGGTCATGATATCACAGTTCCTGAGTTTGAGCCCCATGTTGGGCTCTGTGCTGACAGCTCAGAGACTGGAGCTTGCTTCGGATTCTATGTCTCCCTCTCTTTCTGCCCCTCTGCTGCTCACTGTCTGTCTCTCTGTCTATCTCAAAAATAAACATTAAAAATTTAAGTCCCACTTGCCACGTAAGGTAACACATTCAAAGTTTGCAGGGATCAGAATGCGGTCATCTTTGGGGAGACATCATTTTGTTTACTGCTTCCTAGAATGGTGTATGAATATCTTCTCTGACAATGCCTGATTTAAGTGCAGACCCACCAATGCATTAGGGCTTGAAATGTGTCATCTTCCAAGACTGCTTCAAGATTCATAGAGCTATCAGTCAAGATTAGGCAAAGTATTTCTTTTCTACTTAGTAAACTCATATGCTGCTATTATAACATAATAAATAATGACCATGTATTTGTCTGACAAGAAATGATTCATTAAAATGCAGAAAATTCTAAGTTCTTTTTTAAAGACAATTTCCAAGGCATCAGGAGTGAAAGAGTTACAGCTATATGGCCACAGAAGATATATTTACAATTATTTTACCCATGCAAACATAAAAATCATTCAGTATGAAATGCACATATTAAAATAAACCAGTTCTTGATGAAAATGGGCTTTATAAAAATTGTTTTTTATGTCATCAAAAAGGAATGTTGTCTTTTCCAAACACTTTCCAGATGAATAGCATATCATAATATATATTTCCTGGCACATAAATAACTGCCTGAATACAAAAAGATGGCAAGCACAGATAAAATTTGAAGATATGTGCTACAAATAAAGTAGATATTTTATGATTCACTGCTGCATCTAATTTTGTGCCTATATGTATCTCTTCCCAGTATGACATTTGAATATTAAAATAATTCCTGTAGGTTTGGCACCTAATGTTAGATCCAGTGGTACAGACTGAGAAAACATATGAAAGAAATAGATCATTGGCTAAAAATCAGAAAAGAGAATTTTATTGAAACTGAAGTAGAAAAACAAAGGCCATCTCAATTATTCTTTATCACTTGATTAATTATTGAAACAGCAAGAAAGGCAGTGAATACGCTGAATAAAACTTAAAACACATTTAAAAGACCTGCATCATATGGCAGGTTTTGATGTGAAGAACATAAAACTCCATGAAATTAACAAAGACAACAGGAATAAAAATTTAGATGATTAAGATGTTGTGAAAACTAATTTAAAGAGCAAAGTTCAAGTATCAAGTGACAAGGAACACTGTTAAGAAATATAAGCAGATACAAAAAATAAAATCATTTAGAAAGAAGCTATCTTCAAAACTTGGAAGACGAGGATGCAGTTAGGAACTAAACGGAATGATGGGACAGAGATAAAGCTGATTATATATTAAAAATGTGCATTCAATCATCAATGACCTGAAGTTTAAGTTGGAGAGCTAAAAACTCAAAAACCAATGTAAGACCCACACGCACGCACGAATGGGTACGCGCGCGCGCGCACACACAGACACACACACACAACCTACTTGAAAAAACTTGGCTCGAAATGAAAAGCAAAATGATGTGGACAGGTTTTCTCTTCTGAAGTATTTACTGAACACACTCATTTCTAGGAGAAAAGGTAATCACTTATTCTAGCTCTGCACATTTACGATGGCAGTGTATCCTATTTACTAATTAATCAAAAGCTGAGGGTTTTTTTCTTAGAATTTGTATAAAGTTCATAAAACAGATTTCTATAATGCCTGGTTATGAAATTTACAATGATAAAATGAAAAACAGAAAATAAAATCATACATTTTTAAAAACATAATTCAGTTCTGTTTTTAAAATTAACTTTACTGAAGTTTCAGTACCTTAATGCCATATTTCCCTAACATTGAACAAGAAGGCTAATGTGAAAAAGTTGAATATTAGATTTAGTTATCTATTTGGGATTCTATTTCCCAATGTCTTAAAACACACACACACACACACACACACATTCTCTCTCTCTCTCTCTCTCTCTCCCAGGTTATATAACAATATTTAAACATAATCTCTATTGATATATTACCAGAATTTTATGTATGGCCTTTAATTTTTCTCATTTTTCTTCATAGTTAAAAATACCTATCATTTGTGTAACTTCAGTAAGTATCCAATTGAGCCTAAAAATATGTTATACTTGGCAGGCTTAATTATTTCCATCTTTGTTCTATTTTAGTAAGTACAAGAAAATTGCTTTTTATTACTTATGTCAGTAATATAATTCTTCCATCTTCACATTCTTATATAAAATATATATGAAGGGCAATATGAAAATTGCAATTATATATTCAAATAACTATACATGGTTTTTCAAATAAGATAGAAATCCTGCAAAAGCTTTACTGTCCTCTATCAATATATACAAACATAAAGTAGCTAAAAATGTTCATTTGAAACAATAGATTTAACATATAAAAAGCTGTTTAGGTGGCAATATATAATAATGAGTACAAGTGCTGGTTGAATAAAGGAGGAGGCCAGTTAAACACTGGCTAACTTGTAAAAATAAATATCTTTAGGGCACCTGGGTGGCTCAGTCCTTTAAAAGTCCGACTTTGACTCAGGTCATGATCTCACGGTTTGTGGGTTCCAGCCCCATGTCGGCCTCTGCACTGACAGCTCAGAGCCTGGGGACTGCTTCATATTCTGTGTCTCCCTCTCTCTCTGTCCCTCCCTGACTTGAGCCCTCTCTCTCTCTCAAATATAAATAAACATTAACAATTTTTAAAAAAGAAAGACTCTTAAAACATTTGTTACATGGATTGGCCAATAACTTAAAGCACAAAATAAATTAGTGCATGATAATTTCCCCACATTTTATAGTACATTTTGCATGTAATGTATGCATGTGGGATTAAGGATATGTCAGTATATTTCAGAAATCATTCTAAAATTTAATATTTTCTAGATAGTGTTTTAGAGATGAAGGAGAGTGCAATGATATAATTATTTCTCAGAAAATCATAAACGTATGAAACTGCAGGGTCAGAGGTAACCAAAATTAAAATGAGGAATTATCTTCAAAATCATTATATATTTGACAATTCTGTTCTTAAGGTATTGACACTTATTCATAGATGGGTCAAAATCAAAGACTTTTTTTTTAACGTCTGTTTATTTTTGAGAGACAGAGAGAAACAGAGCATTAGTACGGGAGGGGCAGAGAGAAAGGGAGACACAGAATCCAAAGCAGGCTTCAGGCCTTGAGCTGTCAGCACAGAGCCTGACATGGGGCTCAAACCCACAATCTTGAGATCATGACCTGAGCCAAAGCTGGACGCTTAACCGACTGAGCCACCCAGGTGCCCCTGCCTCCTTTATAAAAACCCCATGCCTTAAATGCCATTTTCAACTCACTGCCGTATTTCAACTGAATTCCTTTACTAGTCAGAATTTTTTATTTCCTGCATTCACAATTAACATTAGTATGTTATCATATAGTATTTATACATCATATACAATTTGTGCCTTACAAATGTAAAGTTTTCCTTCCTCCCTCACCCCCCCCCCCCTTAAGTCTGAATGTTCCTCAAGGATTAGGACTGTTTTCAGCTCCTCAAATTTCAATACTTCTTTATGCTGGGGAATAGTAAGGAACTATTATTTCATTAAATTCAGAGATGTACACTGGTTTTGAACACTGATATAGGAAGGACATTGAATGTTAAAGAAATACAAGTGTTACCACTTGAATAATGACTGACTGTTAGCAAAATGATTACTTAATCAGGCAATTATGTATCTTTTGTCTATGCATGAAAATGCTTTTTAGGATCACTGACTGCAAAGATAATTCGATAATCAAAGCAGTTGGATTTGGACTAGACTTACTAATGGTTTGAACAGTCAAGTCAGTGGTCCAAATGATAAAGCACATATATAATCTTCTGTTAAACATCAGACAGTGCAACAGCAACACTATAACATTTTCAGTACATCTTATTTTCATATTTCTTAACCAAAACAGTGACAATGAGTTCTTAAAAGAGAAATCAGAAACAAGAAAATATTCATGTTTCCATATTACTTCTGAAATTCAAAATATTGAATTCTTTGCTGCACTTGGGACAAGTATACTTTTTTTTTCTTTTTGCTAGACTTAGGTTAAGTATAGAGGATCTAAATAGGAAAATACAATAAACTGAGTTTATGTGAGTGCTTTCGGTTTATTTTTTTCTTATTCAGAAAAGATACCCTTGAAATGCTTTATTAATCTCTTTTTTCCCTCCAGCGTCATTGATGTATAATTGACATACAATTGAACAACCTCTTAATTATGCATAGAGAAATTATACAAAGCCAGGAAAATATGGTGAGTTCTACTATTCTAAGGTCACTTAAATCACTTGATTCTCTCAGAATAGTGATCAGAATAATATAGTCAGCCTTTCTGTTGAGATACTAACTGGATGTGTGCCTCTCCCACCAAATAGAAATAATTTTCATCAGGCAATGTTTAGTGATACTTACCAACAGCATGCAGTACAATATATATGATATCTTTGACCCAGAATATTAACTACCGTTGGGATTATGGCTTCCTTATAATATTTTGCCTTGCGTTTAAAATGATAAATTTCAAGTATTTGCTTACTCAGCACCCAATTATTAGCCTTTCATATTTCAGCTAGCAAGTACCATAATATGCAAGAGAAAAAATATTCTGACAACATATTGTATTTTAACTAATAATTTTCCTGTTGTAAACTCTCACATATTTATTATAGAAGAAATAGGAAAAAATATAAAAAAAAGCAAATCTAAAATTATCTGTGCCATCACTCTGATAATATACATTCCTAGCATTTTGTGTTATTTCTATTCAGTCTCTCATATAGGTTATATTTTTTCCATATTTGAATCATACTGAATATATAATTTTATATCCTTATAGCCTTTATAATCTATTTTAAATATGTACCAGTGAATTCACATTTTAATGGCAATGTCACATTAAGGTATAGGACTTCTATCATTTATTTATTTCCCCAATATGGGCTATTAATTTATCTCCAATTTATCTCTATTATAAATATTTCAGTAAACATCCCGTGCATGAATCTCCATGTGAATTCTTGTTAACCTTCTTGAATAAATATATAGGATAGTAATTATACAGAGTATAGATTATTTACTATTGAAATTACAAATGAGAAAATGAAAATTAATTCCTTTTCAAGCAAATGCTGTGTGTGTATATATGTATATATATATATTCTTTTCTAGACAAGTGTTATATATGTATATAAAACACAAGTTAAAGATTTCAGCAGAAAACCTCTTGCCAATTTATCTTCATGTGCTAATGTAGAAAATTAACAGGAAAAGAGTATGATTTTTCAGTTGTTATTTTCTGATTTTTGTTTGTTCAAGAGAAAAAGAGAAATATGCTTGGGAATGAGGAATTCATTTCAAGTACATTACACAACAGAAATTGCCTATCAGACACTTAATAAAAACAGAGCAATACTGCATGAAATCTAAATGGAGTTAAAAGTTGTAAACAAAGTAGGCTTATCTGAACACTTCTATTAAATGAAACCCAACTAAGTTGTAAAAAGTTAAACATAAGGGAATAAAATGTGTAGAACTCACTCATATCAAGGAAATGCTTTGAAATATTCTCAACCAGAGAGTTGAAAATGATGTTAAATTGGGTAAACCACTACCTGCAACTGCAAGTTATATCAGTAAGTTAACAAATATGTGTCTCCAGGTATCTATTCCTATGCAACATGTAACAAATCAATGGAATAGACCTCATCCAACAAAATAGCTATCATCAAAGTCTGGTTGAACTTATATAATGATATACTCTGGGATATTTCCAAACTGCCAGTACAGAAAGTGACAAGGGATACATCATGGACAGGATGCAAAAAGCAATAAAGAAAAAAATAAAAAGGAATAAAAACTCAGAATTGAAAAACAACAACAACAACAAACTGCAAAATGAGAATATCACATTGAACCAAAAGCTATAAAACTTTTCAGCCCTGTTTCTAGAGTCTCACAAAATCATTAGGCAAGATACTATCAACAATAGCAATATCATTTAAACATGACAAGAGATTATATGCACATTATCTTATTTGGTTCCTACAACCATCGTTTCAGCTATGCAGTCATGAACTTTCCACATTGAAGCAATTATGAAATTAACAGATGCTAGATTATCTGGCCATGATGACATCTAGTAAGTAGCAGAACCAGAATTCAAACCCAGTTGTCCTCTAACTCCAGAAATAACTCTCTCTTATACCAATTTCCCAAACAAAGAGAAATATAGATAGAAATACCTCAAAAATAATACGTAAATAGGTAGCAAAGCCACTTACGAGCTTAGGTTTGAATCAAGCATTTGGACAACGTATATCCTAGTAGTTTACTAAAAACACATTTTTGTATTTATAGGATTATAACAATCTAAAAATAGTGGTTAGTAGGTGATCCAAGTTCATGGTTAAGATCAGCCAGAATGGCAACTTGACTCCTCAGTGAGGTTTAAAGGGGGCTGGTTTTGCTGATAATAAATTTAAGTAGACTTAATCTGGATGACCTATACTTTTTAAAAATCCATAAAGCTACAAAAAATCCTGTGGTGCTCTTCCTCTAATAATCTCAGTTTTTCATGAATATACCACAATACTTAATCTTAGGTTAAAACAACAATAAAATTCCAGCTCATAAATGTTTATAGCAAACACCAAGGACTTCTCATGGGTCTGGTATCCATAGCACATATTATTATTTAATAAGCAATATAAAATATCTATAAACTCATGTTGGAGGGAAGAAAAGTAATGGACTTGAATATATTTTCTACAGCTCTATTTTTTTTATTTTGTAGTAAGTTGAGCCACTGAAATAAAATTATAAAAAAAAAGAAACAAACCAAAAACAAACAAAACATACCTAATATCATAATCTCAGCACTTCATGGAAACCACATGATTTTGAATTTAATGTAAAAAATTTTAGAAGTTTATATGGTATTTTCAGACTTGAGGCTATTAAAACAAGAATATTACATATTAAAAATACTTTTAAATATGGTTTTAAAAGCCAAATCTAAAGCTACTGCTTGTTATACCATACAGTATTGTCCAGAAAGCATACTTCATCTAATAAATCCTGTAAATTTCTTCCTTTGTAGAAAACCAAACATCTACAGGAGAATATATGTGCATCATGTTGTCAGAGAAACAGGCGTGTAATCTGTGTATTAAAAGTTTTGCTTTTATTATAAGTGGTCTAATTTTAGTTCCTAAAAGCACTGACTCTTTGATTCTTTAAAATGCAGTGCTGGGGCGCCTGGGTGGCTTAGTCGGTTAAGCGTCCGACTTTCGCTTAGGTCATGATCTCGCGGTTTGTGGGTTCGAGTCCCGCATCGGGCTCTGTGCTGACTGCCAGCTCAGAGCCTGGAGCCTGTTTCAGTCTGTGACTCCCTCTCTCTCTGACCTTCCCCTGCTCACGCTGTCTCTCTCTCTCTCTCCTAGAAATAAATAAAACATAAAATAAATAAATAAATAAAATGCAGTGTTTTCAGATCATCTTTAAATATGATTGTTTTCATTTTAATACTGCCACAGATCTTTGAATTCATTAATTTACATGGGAAGATCTCTCATTATTGAGTATAACTGACAGGATCCAAGACACGTTTCTTCTAAATATCCCCATAATAATGAGGAGGAAATGTGATTGTGGAAAAAAAGATAATTATTACCCAGAATTATTTTTATTTTTCATAGTAGCCTGTTTTGTTATAAATTCAGGCTTATTTTGGTCATTGGAACATGAGTCAGTGATTATTGTCATTTTGTCATAATTCACTCTACAGTTCAGATAAGAAATACATCATTTTAAATAATACCAATTACTATAAAATAATAAATGAAAAGCATACTATATAGAAAATAGAGAAATAAGATGTGGTCATGGAGGGAGGCTATACCTTAGGCGAGTTGGCTAGAAAGGCCTATCTGAGGAGATGCTGTTTTAAATCACAACTTAAAAGATAATAAGGAGCCTGGATAGGTCAGTCTGTTAAGTGCCTGGCTTTGGCTCAGGTCATGATCTCTCAGTTTGTGAGTTTGAGGCCCGCATCGGCTGTCTGCTGTCAGCACAGAACCTGCTTCAGATCCTCTGTCCCCCTTTCTCTGCCTCTCTCTTTTTCTCTCTCGAAAACAAACATTAAAAAAAATAGATGACAGAGAGAAGGAACATGGGCGGGGGGGTGGGGGGCCTGGAGGGTGTAGTTCAAGGCTCAAGGAAGCATATTCCAAGACTCTAAGGTGGAAATGCAGAATTATTGGGTGTGCACTTGTATAGTTGTATGTGTCCCACTCTTTGTTTAGTACTCTGCTGCATTCTGCAATTTCTTGATAATTTTTTAAATAAGAGCCTTACATTTTAATTTTTCACTGGGTTTTGAAAATTATATAGCTGAATCTGAATGCTGTTCATGCTTAAGAAGCTTAAGTGAGAATGATGACTGAAGTGGATGATACCTCAGGTAAAGTAGAAAGGAAAGGGCCAAGTCATGCAGTGCTTTGAAAGTCACAAAATTTTTTGGATTTTGTTTTAAATGTGGTAAGAAGTTGTTGAAGGTAGGTGTTCCGCAGGTGAGTGACATGATGATATTTGCATTTAGAGCATTCATTATAGCTTCATGGTGAAAGGAGTTCACCATCTATATTGTAAATAAAATTTTATTAAAACACAAATGTGCCCATTTTTATACATTTTTACATTTTATACATTGTTATATATATAATGCAATGATAGCAGAGTTGAGTAATTGCAATAGAGACTGTAGAGCTAAACATTTATACTAAAATATTTATGATTTGTTCCTTTAGAGGAAAAGTTTGCTTGACCCCTAGATTAGCAGACTATATGATGAAGGCAGGAAAGTCTGATGGGAAGCTGTGCACTAAAAGAACTTACATGTCCCAAGTCATGAAGTGGAAAAACATAATGATATAAGTCAGTAGATTCAACCCATATTTAGTAGGTTTAAAGAAAGAATTAAGTGGTTGACTGGATGTGAGTTGGGGTTGAACAGCTGAGTAGTAGGTGATGCCATTAAAATAAATAAGATTGGGTAAGTGTTATGGTATTGGGAAGAGGACATTACAAATTCTATTTCATACATGCAAGTTTGAGATGCTATATGAGAGGTCAAGAGAGAGTTGTAGTCATACTCTGGGTTCTAAGGAGAACAAGAACAGACATATAAGCATCATTGTCATCAGCAGAGAGATGCAACTAATTCCATGGAAACCGATAGGCTCATCTGGAGAAGAGAAGGCAACAGAATGGAAAAACTAAGAAAGTACAATGCCTTGGGAGTTAATGAAAACAGAGTTTCTTAAAAAAAAAAAAAAAAGAATTGCCAAGGGTTTTAAATGCTGAGAATAGGCAGTATAAAGACAGAAAGGTGTCCACTTGGTTTTCTAATAGGAAGACATTTAGCAATTTTTATGATTGTTCTACCACTGAAATAGAAGCAGAAGACATAGTGAAGGGGGTGACTAATAAATGGGAGGGAATGGAGGAAGAATGGGAAGTTAAAATCTTGGAAAAATTTGGGAAGCAGGAAAATGGGGTGATCACGAAAACAAAGGGATGATTAAATTAATTTTTGTTTGTGTGGTTTTGTGTTTGCAGAACAGGTTTACATGCAATTGAATGCAGAGAGGAAGGGGATCAACACTAAACAAGTTGTGTTCGAACAATATGATGTTCTAAGCCATGACTCTGAAGGCAGTGGTGTTTAAAAATCACAGTATATGACAATTTGAGTGTATATTTAAAACAGGT
This sequence comes from Hyaena hyaena, assembly GCF_003009895.1. Lineage (NCBI taxonomy): Eukaryota > Metazoa > Chordata > Mammalia > Carnivora > Hyaenidae > Hyaena > Hyaena hyaena. The sequence goes on along the minus strand of NW_024081218.1, from coordinate 145,430 downwards.
AAGTTAAAAAGAACAACAACAAACTTTAAGAGAATAAGAAAAAGAAAATCAGTGCACTGATTATTGCAGATGGTAATATTAAAAGAGCCAGAAAATGGCAATAAGAAATGTGAGGCTAGTACTGAAGTCCACATGCTGTTGAATGAAGGAGAGCAAACAAAAAGATATCAGCAAATAGCAATGAGAAGAGAGAGTGTGGCTTGATCAAAGTGAACGGTCTTAGGGAACAAGGAAGACACAGGTACACCTCTTAAATCTGAGATGCCTCTGTGTATGGAAACAGCATACAGCAGCGAGAGAGTGATGCAGGAAAGGGAAGTCAGCAAGGGGTGTGCATTCCATTCCAGGAGATGCAAAGGACCTCACATGAGAAACACTTCAACATGTAAGAAAGATTAAACCACACACCATAAACACTTCCTAATTTCATTACTTTCAAGGAACACTTTTTGGAGAGAAGAACCTCAACTATATCTTAACAAATTTTACATAAATGTGATGTTTTATGGTCTTAATACTATATATATTTTTTCCAAATTAGAGAATTTGCTACACAGAAGTGCATCTTCATGATTTCATAAACTTTTTAAAATAATTTTTTAAATGTTTATTTATTTTTGAGTCAGACAGACAGAGCACAAGCAGGGGAGGGGCAGAGAGAAAAGGAGAAACAGAATTTGAAGCAGGCTCCAGGCTCCGAGCATCAGCACCGAGCCTGACATGGGGTGTGAACTCAAGAAACACAAGATCATGATCTGAGCCAAAGTTGGACATTTCACTAGCTGAGACACCCAGGCACCCTGATTTCATAAACTTTTAATTATAACTATTTTAGATCTTAGAATATTATTTTTTTAGTTTGTTCTGCTAAAAAAAATACTCTGTTGATTCCTATTGTTTACTCATTGATTCACCCACTGAGTATATAAACATTTCTCAATAATTCAATGATTTATCTGACAAACTTGCTATTAAAAAGCTCATGGCTGAATGGACAAGAAAAATTTTAAAACAATGCACATTTTAAAGATGACAATTGAGGGGCGCCTGGGTGGCTTAGTCGGTTAAGCGTCCGACTTTCGCTTAGGTCATGATCTCGCAGTTCGTGGGTTCGAGCCCCGCGTCGGACTCTGTGCTGACTGCCAGCTCAGAGCCTGGAGCCTGTTTCAGTCTGTATATCCCTCTCTCTCTGACCCTCCCCTGCTCATGCTCTCTCTCTCTCTCTCTCTCTCCTAGAAATAAATGAAACATTAAAAAAAAATTTAAAAAAAAAATAAAGATGACAATTGATCATTCTTTGTTGTATATTGGTAGCATGGACTGAGATTATCTGCTTGGGAAATACCTCATAGAGGAAGAAACATGTGAACTGAGTAATAAAAGATTATTATTCAAATTTATACTCCATGAAGACAGAAAGTCTCATTTCCACCCCCATGTGATTCCCCATATCTATAGGACTATCCCAGAGTGATCTACAATAAATGCTTGCTGAATGCAAATGTGGCAAGGGGGTATCTCAGAAAACAATTTTAGTTAGAGGTATATCATATTCAAAAATATAACACACCCATTTACCTTTTTCTATAATTTATCTATTTCTAATATTTTGTTACTTTTTGTTAAAGATTTTATTTTTTTTAAAGTAACCTCCACATCCAACATGGAGCTTGAACTCATTACCCAGACATCAAGACACACATTCCACCAACTGAGCCAGCTAGGCGCTCCTTGTCTGTTACTCTTGACTGAAGTTCAGGGAGTTAGTTATATAGAAACAGAAGCACAGACTAGGAATACACATTAGATAATGCTTTTTATGGTCTTCAAAGTCTTTTCTGAGGGATGTCCCCAGACTCTGTTACCTCTATGGATATCATAGAAAAATAGCTTGGCATGACGTTTTTTTATTCCATCAACGCATTTTATTACTTTACAATATATTCTTCTTCCATATCATGTCTACAACTCCTGTCGGTTAATATTTCTCTACTGAGAGTAAAAAATATTATTGTATCTTATCATTTATTTTATACAAACCAGTTTTCAATATAGACTTGTTTGTTTCTCTTTTTTTATACGTGTTTATTTTTTATGAACCTTTTTTTACCCCTCAGAAAACTTTCAAAATGCTACAGATAATAAAACCCATTTTTTCCTTAGAAAAGTTAAATTATTATTGCAACTCAGTTTCCCAGTTTCCTCTACTTCCTAAATAGCATTATTGGAAGAAAAGAAGAGGAAGAGACTGAAACAGAACCATAAATGATGTAAAGGTGTCCATCTTATATGATTGACTATAAAGTTTACATATCATATCATGCTTATTAACATATAAATATATACCATATTTTTAATGTGCAGTGAGAAATTGGACTACTACTGGTTCCTTTCTTTTTCCTCTTGCATGGCTATATTATTTAATGTTATTTATAACTGGCATTATTTTCTTAAATGCACATGCATTTATTTTGTTAATAAAAACAGTGAAAGGCTATTTTAAAAATAATGTCTTAGATTTTTAAAGTTTTAAATGTCTCTAATTTTTAAAGTTTTTTATATTTAAAAAAACATGTCATTGCAGATGGTAAGGTATGCAATCACTTTTTCTTTTAACTTCCCATATAAAGCATATGAGTATGTATGGTATTTGCTTTATGGACTTCAATAAAACTAGAGATTCCTGGCAAAATGCCAAGAAGACAACCTGTTTCGCATTCAAATTTCTGCATCATTGAGAGTGGATCTTGTGCACTATCCTCCAGAACAAATGTAGTCTTTGCTCTTTCTTGCGTACAATCATGAATCACTGAATTTCCTTCCCCAGTGTGTGAGCAGCTGCCCCTCTGGTTTACCCAAGGCTTGTACAAACCAAAAAGTGCGATGAAGCACAGAAAAAGAACGATGTTACTCTACCATATGAGCCCACATAGATGGATTGAAAAATACATCAAATTACAATGTAATAGGAAGTGAAAAAATATCAGTGCTATGGACCCATGGGTCTCTTTATACTAGTCAAATATGGATAGTTATTATGGTAATAAGCAAATAAACAAATTCAAAGCCATGCATCTTCCCTATTCTCATCACATGGCTAGTATGTTATGTGTGCACTCAGCTTTATTCCTGGCTCTCCTCCATCCTCACAGTTATTTTTGTGTGTCATTACCTATTTCAGTTGATGCTAAATTTTCATATTTTGACTCTCTGTATAAGCTACTTCAAACTCTTAATATTTCTACCTAGTTCCCATTATTTTTTTTATTTGTTTTCAGAGAAAGAGAGAGAGAGAGAGAGAGAGAATCTGCGTGCATGCGTGTGTGTGCGTGTGTGTGTGTATGTGCACAAGCTAGGAAGGAGCCAAGGTTGTGGGGGGGGTGGGGTGGAGGAGAGAATCCCAGCAGGTCCTGAACTGTCAGCACAGAGCCCAATGCCTGATGTGGGATTTGATCCCACGACCCTGAAATCATGATCTGAGCCAAAATCAAGAGTCGGTCTAACCAACTTAGCCACCTAGGCATCCCTAATACCTTCCTGTTTAAAATAGAGTATCACATAAAAACAGCCTCTAAGAGAGGGTAAAATCTGCAACCACATTTGCAAACAATTACTTCATAACTTTTCATCTAAGTATCTCAGAATAATGTGCCATTTATCATTTGAAAGCAATGTAGATATTTCCCAGGAAATTTGTATAACCCACATGTAGAAAGAGTACACATAGTCATTCTGAACTTTTCCTCTGCATTATGGAAAAAAAAAACTTATAAAATAGAAAACTAGTCAATTTTTTTTCAGTCATTCAAATCTACTTTATTATGTCCTCTAGTTGTAACACCAGTTTCATTTCATATACATCTTAAACAGAATGCAAAGATTTGCTTTCCTCTTTGAACTAAATAGAGTCTACTTCACTTCAGATATTTTTCAGAGATCTTATGCCATCATGATCATCAAATCTCAGAGGTTATTTGTTATAGATATCCTTTCAAGAGCCCTGAGAAAAGAAAATATAATTTCATCTAGTCTTTCTTCACATGCAAATATAATCTATGTGCTTGAAGAGTAAGATCTCATATAGTATCTGGTCACAAAATATTCTAAAAATAAAACATTTTAAATGCAAAATATTTAAATATTATTAAGATATTTCTGTCTAAAGAGAAAGGACAATAAAAAATAAAAAAATACAAACTAATATGAATAAAAAATGTTCAAGATATATTTCTCTTATACTCTTGATTTGACAAAGCTTCCTTTGAAAATCAAATCAAATCAAGCTACCGGAATATCTGGAAAATTAACTTTCTCCTTAAGTGCTGGTTCCTGGCAAGAATCGCTTAGAGAGTTTGCAAACAGCATGAGGATGTAGTGCAACTTTTGGCTCATGTTATATACTCAAGAGGCACAAATAATTTGGATTAGTTATGTACGAGAAAGAGATGCAATCAATCAAAGCTGAAGAAAATAGAAACCTCTGGTATTCCTTCATAAACATGGCAAAATATACCCTCCTCCCCTACATTGCCCATTAGACATCAAGATGTGATATCAATCTGCAGTTTGCATTCTTTTGGATATCTATGCAGACACCACAACTCAGTGCAATGTAAATTTTCAATATGATGGGTGAGAGAAGAGGGCACAAAACATTTTGGATAAACCAAATGTGTTCTTTCATAGGAAAAGGTCAGGGTATTTAATTTAGGGGAACAGCAACATGGTGCTAATCCCTGATTGAGAAGCAGAGAAATAAAAGAAATTGAATAGCCTTTTTCCCAAAACTCAGTTTATACTTTATACCAAATCTGCTTGTAAATTAGGACCTCATAATTAATATTAAAATTAAATAATCATAAATAACATTCACTTTTTTGTGGTTGGTGTAATTGAAGTTCTGTGCTTCTATGTGCATCTTTTTTAGTAAAATTCTTGCACATATTTGACTCTTAATTTAAAGTGACAAAGACTCTCTCCTTGGCCAAACTCTACTCAGGCACCTCTAAACTTTTTCAACTGGGCCTTGACTTTTGAGCTTCATCATTCTCTGCATTGTCCAATTTTTGGAGGAATCCTGTGAAGTCAGCTTAACTACAATCCCTTAATTCTTATCTCATCACTTTCAATATCCCCTGAGGTTGCTCATGCTGTGCCCCTCCCAGGGTGATATCTGATCACTCTGGCCTACCTTCAGAAAGAACGCTGTAAGGTCAGTTTAAACAGAATCTCCTATAACCAGTGATGTGTCCTCTTAACAATATTACACCCACTGACCACCACTCCCCATCCCTGGCTATCAATTCCTACTTTTTCTTGTTGTATTTGGAGTTGAACCCAATCTCTCTCCCTACCACAAAACCTCACTGCAGTGGTCCCTCTACCAATTGTCATAGTCCCACTGAATACAGTCTGCCTTACCATTCTTTGGCAAGTGTCATGGACCAGTTTTCTTTAACAGAAATTTCCACCCAAATAGCAATTCTAAATGTGTTTTGTTTTACTATAATTATTTTCCCAAAAAGTGCAAATATAAACTTATTGATAGGGAGTTAATCATTAGAAATAAATATTAAGTTTGTGGACACCTTCTGGTGAAGTTAGGAAAAAATAATTTCCAAATTGTCATGGATTCTTTTCTAAAATTTTTCTTCTTCTGAAAAGGTAAAAGTTTTTCAACTTTGAAACCTTTAGAGATAATTCATGATTGTAATTCTTTCTCTTCATTATAAATATTTCTAAATTAACTCTTCAGATAATAAACAAATATCACATATACTTTTATAAGCAAAGAGGATATGTGTGTGTGTGTGTGTAACTTGTAAGCCTTTTGTAAAAATTGCTATGATATTTAGCCTCCTATAAAGCAAATTTATATCAAAGACAAATTTAAAATTGGTAGCTAATGTTAGTAACCATCACAATATGGTCAGGGGGCCCCTGTGTGGCTCAGTTGGTTAGCATCCGAATCTTCGTTTCGACTCAGGTCACAATCTCATGGCTTCATGAGTTCAAGCCCCGCATCAGGCTCTGTGCTGGCAGTGCAGAGCCTACTTGGGATTCTCTCTCCCTCTCTCTCTGCCCCTCCATCACTCATGCTGTCTCAATCTCTCTCAATAATAAATAAACTTTAAAAAAATTTTAAAAAATCTATATTATCAAATCTACAACCTTAGTAGTAACCTGCATGATGATGAATAATCATATAGGTAAAAGAAACATCACACATCTCCTTCCCTTATTTCCATAATATCCAGAAACTCCTTAGGTACTACTATCAATTCATGATTTCATATGTAGTCTCACGTAGTCAAGACAAAAGAAGTTCCCTTATGTCATAGTTTTGAACTACATATAGTCAGAAAAAATTGCCTGTGTTGTCCCAGATACATTGCATGAATTGCCTCCTACAAATGATGGTGATATTAGAGAGATTTCAATTTTGTTTCACTTCCTGTCCAAATCCTGTCAAGGCTAAAATAAAAAAAAAATGTGTATTGTCAGGGTGTCTGGGTGACTCAGTCAATTAAGTTTTGACTACAGCTCAGGTCAGAATCTCATGGTTCCTGAGTTTGAGCCCCACATCAGGCTCTTTGCTGTCAGCCAGAAGCCCACTTTGAATCCTTTGTCCCTCTCTCTCTGCCACTTACCTGCGGGTTCTCTCTCTCTTTCAAAATAAATAAATAAGCTTAAAAACTTTAAAAAAGTGTATTGTAGTCTGTGTGTGTGTGTGTGTGTGTGTGTGTGTGAATGTGTAATAAAATTATTGAAACTTTCATTCTTAAACTCTGGTATAATAATAAAAAAAATCATCTCTTATTGTGGCATCTTTATGGGCCGAGGCACACATAGTTACGATTCAGCAAGTTTTTGTTGCAGAGAGGTTTCTATAAACCTGGTTGAGCCCATCCTTGCTATATTCTCCGTATCAACGAAATGCAAAACTTCCTTTTAACTAAGGTTTCTTTTTACATTTTTTGTGAGAATCTTACTAATATAGATGGTTGATTTTTTATTGTATTTGCAGCCAATTACATATTTGCAAACAAAATCTAAAATTTTTTGTTATCTGTCTTTACTAAGATGACAAATTTAGTTTAACATGCTACTGTTGTCATCCAAATTGAGTCCTTAAGTATACTTTTTCTTTTATCTCTTTATTTGATCTCCCAAACACAAAATAATTTTTAAAATGTTTACTGATGAAATAAATCTATCACATGTTCATTGTCATTAATATACATTTCAAAAACAGAATATTGCTAATATTAAAATTGCAATACATTTTAATACCTGTTTTTGTTTGTTTTTATTTTTTAAATATTTATTTATTTTTGAGGGACAGAGTACAAGTGGGGGAGGGGTGGGGGAGGGACAGAGACAGAGAGAGAGAGAGACACACACACACACACACACACACACACACACACAATCTGAAGCAGGCTCCAGTCTCTGAGCTGTCAGCACAGAGCCCGATGCAGGGCTCAAATCCATAAAGCACAGATCATGACCTGGGCCGAAGTCAGATGCTTAACTGACTGAGCCACCCAGGTGCCTCTTTTAATATCTGTTTTGAATAAACATAAAGTAGTTTTTCATGGTAATACCATTAAAAGATGGCTATTCACTATGAAATGCAATGATTTCAAACACATTTAACTTTATTCATATTTTCTAACCACTTCAAGAATTTTGTCATTCCTGATTAGAAATCTCATTTGTTCCTTTTTCTTGGTAAAACAATCTTTGCTACCAAACTTATCACCATTTATATTTTAAGCAGAGTTGCAAAGAGAAAAGTTCTTTAAGATAATGTGATCTGTCTTATTTTTTTAACCATTAAGGTTCATTTCAAATGTGCTTATGAACTTCAAACAGTGATCAGAATTTTGTCTATATTTATATTGATGGCTGAATAGAACACTGGAAATAATAGGAATACTGTGTGCCCCATATATGCTACCTACTACTGGAAACGTGATCAGCCTCATATTTTTTTCTTTAGTAAAAGAATTAAATAATAATAACATAAATTCTATATTCCTTTTCTCAGCTACCATGAAGGAATCCAAAATAGCAAATGACACAGAGAGAGCAACAAATTCATGAGCTGACTAATGAAAAATGAAACAAGTAAAAATGTAACCATAAAATTTCATATATGTTAAGATTTGAGTACTGGGCAAACATAAATAATGAAATAGTAAAATCATTGCTAATTGAATAACGCATGCCTTTCTTTTAAGATAACAAGTATACAATTTTTTATTGCCACAGAAAAAGAAGAATCATGACTTCTTTGTAACAGTTTCTAAAGAAAATATTTAATGATTTTAAAATAATATTATTTGAATTAAGTTCAATGAACACTATCTCATCTAGTACCCTCTTCCAGTACTAAGTTCATGTCAGTAGTCAGTAGGAAGTCTGTCCACAAGTAAGAAACCTTGAACCTTAAGATCAAGTCCAGTAATTCTGAAACCTGACTGCAGAGTAAGTGTACTTGTCGATCAATTAAATGCTGACACAGAGTCTCCACACAAGCCCATTTAAATCAGAATCCCTGGTAATGGGCTCAGGCATCATTATGTTTAAGTAGTTTCCCAGGTGATACTAATGGGTAGAGACTTGATAATAGAGTCCTAAACACTCATTTTATAGATGAGAAAACAGGCATAAAGAAATGTAAATTTCTCCAAAATCAAAGTTACTAAGAGGCAATGTCAGGAAGCTTACCTAGATTCTTCTGATTCAGAGCATAGTATTAAACATGGAACCAGCTTTTAATTTACTCACTCCTCTAGTGGTCACTTAATTCAACTCTCTCTCTCTCTCTCTCTCTGCCCATTCCAATTATTTGCTTTGATAAAACCAAATATATCATTTCTAGTTCTACTTTATTTATTTTGCTTCTGATATTTTCTTCTGAAAATAAAACAACTGTCCCAAGATTTTGGAGTAAATCTGGTATATTAGTCAGAGTTCTCCAGACAAACAGAAACAATAGGGTGTGTGTGTGTGTGTGTGTGTGTGTGTGTGTGAGAGAGAGAGAGAGAGAGACAGAGACAGAGACAAAGAGAGAGACAGAGACAGACAGGGAGACAGAGAATGGAGATAGGAGAGATACATTATAAGGAATTGGTTCACACAATTTTGGGAGCTGAGAAGTCCTAAGACCTGTAGTCGGCAAGCTGAAGACCCAGGACAGTAAACACATAGTTCCAGTCTGAGTCTAAAGGCCCTGAGAACCAGGAAAAGTTGATGCTACAAATTCCAGTCTAAAAGCCAGCAGGCTCAAGAACCAAGAGGCACTGGTGTTCAGTCTTAGTCTGAAGGCCAGAAAAGACCAATGTCTGAGCTCAAGCTGCCAGGGTGGGGGAGTTCCCCTTTGCTTATCATTCTGTTCAGGTCTTCAATTGATTGGATGGTGTCCAGCCTCACTGAGGAAGGCAATCTCCTTCCCTCAGTCTATTGATTTCAGTGTTAATCTCATTCAGAAACACCCTCACAGACACAGAATAAAGTTTGGCCAAATGTTTGGGCACACTATGGCCCAGTCTCATTGACACATAAAATGAACCATCACAGCTGGAAGCCAGAAATTCTATCCCCCATTCTCAAACAAAGTACAAACACATCTTCTTAACTCACAAATACATTGTGCCACCAAGCTCTGGGCTCATAGTAATTCCTTTGGCTGTTGATCTACCAGTTCAGAATAGGGTAACATTTATCATGTGTGGAATACAATAAACCACAATAAATGGTCACTGGAGTTTGCATTCTTGCTTCTCTGAGACAGACTCAGGATTGGCTTCCCTTTTCATCATATGAGACCACAGAATCAGTAACACTGACATGTTCTTTAAGCACTGGGCTATGAAATATTCAAGATGCAGATTCAGCTGAAAGTTGAATGTGCCTTGTACATAACAGACATTCAACAAATATCTGATAACTGAAGAAATAAATGATGCCATCTGAATTCTGCTTCCTATCTAAGGAAAACTCTAAAACTAAGCAATTTAGGTAAAGGAAGACTATTTTCTTCCACAAAGTATTAAACAAACAAAAAAATCTACAAAGAAGAAATATAAGCCTCTTCTATAACTTTTTGGCTGTTATGAGTGTGGTATTAAGCTGAAATGTCAATTTTCATTTTTCAGGAAAATTGGATTTTGAAAAATTAATGTAAATAAATGTGCACAGCACATTTACAACATGGGAAAGAATGGGCTCTCTATGTCGATAAACTGCAGCCCTGTGAATTATTTAGAAAACTGTTAATCCCCATCTGGAATTACATCAAATTGCATCCACACCAAAGGACAGAAACTGAGATGTATGATCACTTTCCAGTTAACAGGGGGAAATTATAGTCAATTTGAGAATCTTAGTGAAGGCATTCCCTGTCCTTCTGCATTTTCAGAAGCTTATCATGGATAGATGCATGCTAAGTGACACAAGCTGATTCTAAGACATACTATATGAATGTGGTTGGAATAAAAAATGTCCAGATAAAGCTTGGAGCCTTAGAAGGCTCTTCTAATAAAAGGACTGAGGATTCTTCATTAGTTTTCCATGCACATACAAAATCAGGACATTAATCAAACCCATTTATTACTCAATGCCTTCTGTGTGTCTACTTATTTACAAGTATTATATTATTTATTCATAACTACTCTAAGTAGTAAGTAGTATTCTTTCCATTTTACAAATGATAAAATTGAGGCTTAGAGAACTGAAGGATATACAGATCTTCATCAATTTATGATGAGGTTACCTCCCAATAAACCCACCGTTAGCTGAAAATATCGTTAAATCAAAATGCATTTTATACATCGAACCTACCAAACACCAGAGCTTAGTCTGGCTTACCTTAAACATGTTTAGAATAGGTACATTAGCCTACAGTTGGTCAAAATCCTCTAATACAAATTCTATCTATAATAAAAGGTTGGATAGCTCATACTATGTATTGAGTATTATACTAAAAATGAAAAACTGAATAGTTGTATGGATATGGTATGGTTGCAAGTGAATCAGTGAATTTACTTTCCTCATTGTATAGCTTGGAACTGTGGTTCACCACCTCTACCCAGCTTCACAAAGCATATGAAACCACATATTGCTAGCCAGGGAAATGAGCAAAATTCCAAATTTGAAGTATGGCTCCTACAGAATGTGCTGAAGGGGTTCTAGACAGCATCCCTTCCCTACATCCCCCTCCCAAATATGCCACTTTGGCATGTGAATTATTTTGAACTGAAGGCACTTGAAACCCTGTGGGCTCAAGAGAAACTTTTGACCTTCCCTTAACCACACAGAAAAATCTAAAGTGGGGGGGGGGTGGTCTTTTCCAGAATAAGAGTTATTGACAGAGATAAATGTTATCTGAGTGACCCATCTAGATACTAGGGCAAACAACTAATTACCAATCATTTGCTCTTCTTATAGCACTGTGAAATGCATTTCTTTCTTCTGAAGTCCCAAACCCTACCCCTTTCTCCTTAATTCAGAATGACAGATACACTTCATTTTGCCTGTCTTTGGAATTTGCATGTCTATATTTCCTGTACATATGCCTATTAAGTTTGACTTTCTCCTGTTAATCTGTGTCATGTCAATTTGACTTTTAGTCCAGCTAGAAGGACCTTTGAGGGGACAGGAATTCTTGCTCCCCAACAGTGCATTGCTTATGCACCATCATAAAGCTGAATAATCTTGTAGAACCATCATAAGTTGGGGACTGTTTGTACAGTGTATAAACACTGAATCCAAGATTTGAACCAAGATTAGCTCAAAACTCCAGCTTTTATAACTATACCGTACTGCCTTCTACATTTAATGCTGTATTTTACCTAGATGCAGAGGATCTTTCATTCTGGTGACAGAAGTGGCACAGTTTAAGCAATTTAAGTATAGTAACTAGAGGTAGGCAGTCCCAAGGCTGATGTAAGTCCGTTTATTTTTCTGATTTTGGCTTAAAGAATCATTTTGATGACTTTTCAAACTCAGCAGATCTGAAACATTTTCCAAACATTTTCTAGACTGCTGACAGAAGATAGGAACTTTGACAGTAATTTCTCTTTCTTTCTTTTAATGACAAAAAATACAAAGAGTGAGAAAGAGGCTAAATTTGACACAATGATAGTGGCTTTGTGTAGGTAAAGAAACATCATTACAGTGTTTAAAAAACAATGACTTAGACTTGGCTTAATTAATTCTGTTGTATTGAGCTCAGGGAGGTAGGTATAATTTTTAATTTTATGTGTCAATTTGACCAGGCCACAGGGTGGCTCGAAACTTCAACTAACCATATTTCTGGGTGTGTCTATTTGAGAGTGTTTCTGGATATTAGCATTTGAATCAGTAGACTGAAGAAAGATCACCACTACCAACATGGGTGGCTATCATCTAATCCATTGAGGGCTTGAATGAAAGAGAAAGGCTGAAGAAAAAAGAATTCACTCTGACTGATTGAGCTGGGAGAATGTTCATCTTCTGCTTGACTGGGGCTTACATTGTCCACTTCTCTGACTCTCAGGCCTTTTGGCTTGAACTGGAACTATATTTCCAGGTTTTTGGATCTCCAGCTTAGAGACAGCAGATGCGGGAGTTAGTATCCACTAACATGAGCACCAATTATAACAAATGTCTTTCTTTCTCTCTTTCTCTGTGTGTGTATTTATACTACATGCTTATATATGTTTACATTAGTTGTATATGTATAAATATATGTACATGTATAGATGACGTATTTATTATATGTATGTATAAATAGTTGTATATGCATACATATATATAAGTCTTGTTGGTTTTGCTTCTCAGCAGAACATTGACTAATACATTAGGAATGAAAAGGTCGATTAATTTAAAATATCTATTTTTTTTAACCTGAACACAATAGTTCTGGAGGTATACACCCTTGCTTTTCTGCAGGTCAGTTGTACCCAACTAGATATGTGATACCCATAATCATATGAGAAGTTATAAATTTTTAAAGTTAGATGAGAGCCTGTTACAGATGTCCTCCAGCCAATGTTCTGGAATAACAATCTACTTTTTTCTAGAATAAATTTAGTATTTAATAAGGAATCAGATTTTGGTAATTTAATCAACATCTCATTGAATGACATTTTAAAATACAAATAAAACATAGAATCCATCAAACAACTTATTACATTAAACTCTAGGGTCTTTTTTTTACATCTTTCAAAACCATTGAGAAGTGTGATTTTAACATAATGCTCAAAGAAAAAAGCAATGTAGGAAATAATAAGCATAATCAATCATTGATCACATTATATATAATTCAATATATACTAATCACACATTTCATCTTCAAATAATGAACTTCATTCATGCAAGAAATTATTAATACTATCTTCACTGAGGTAGTAGAGCTATTTGTCTAAAGATTTGTCTGAGATTAAAGAACATGGAGTCTAACATGCATCCAAAGGATTATGGTCTTGTTTTAAATAAATGGTTCACTATAGTGTTTTACTCAGGTGTTGGGATAGCATCAAAATGCTGAAGAATAAATACTCACTCCTGACAATTTAATCTAGAAACAAGAGTCCTTACTCTAACAGCAACCTGAAAGGGCCATTTATTCTACCTCCTTGAACAGGTCTAAATTTAACTCACTACTGTATCAATCACTTCCAAAGAGAGTCTAGAATTTTTCTGTAAAAATATATTCTGTTTTTCCTCAAAGAGCATGCCAAATTTTAAAATGCACTGTTTTCTTTTTTCCTTAGCATACATCTCTATTTTTTCTCAATTATTGTTTTATTTACATTTCTTAAATGGCTCTCAAACTTGGATGCACATTGTTATTTGATGAACTTTAAAAAAAAAAATCAGTATCTGTGTCTCATACCCAAAGATTCTGACTCACTTAGTTTTGGATGAGACTCAAGGATTTGTATCTCTTAAAAATGTCTTGGGTTATTCTAATGCATAGTCATTGAAAAACACTGGCTACATCTTTTGGATGCAATACTTAATATCTAGAGCAATACAAACTTATTTACTAAGACGGAAGTATAAATAATCATCACATATTACATAGCTATATTCAAAATCCACTATAAAAAATAGAAAAGGACAAGAAAAAGAGAAATTAAAAACAAAACAAAAGCTACTATACATTTAAAACTAATTTCCAATATAAAGACTGTCATTAATCTTACTCTCATCTTCCTTTATTACCAAAAGCTTCCTGAACTACTTTTGCTGTGGTCAAGATTCTGTAGCTTCTGTCTATATCTAGTCAAATTTGTTTCTGTCACTTTGAGTATCAGATGCTAACATTCTGAAAAGCAAACTGGTATTTTGTAAAGCAAGTGTCAAAGTAACAGTCATTCTGTATGTCCCAGAACCCAGGCACCCACTAGCCAAGGAACACCTAGAACGCTTCAGTAATTCTCTGGGCTAGTTGTATGCTATGTTCTTCTGGGGATCTTTAAAAATCTGCTAACACCCAGGTCCTACTACCTCAGAGATCTGAGGTGAGGCTCAGGAATCTTGTTTTAAAGCCTTGGGGCACCTGGGTGGCTCAGTAGGTTAAGCATCCCACTTCAGCTCAGGTCATGATCTCGCGTTTCCAGTTCGTGAGTTGGAGCCCCACGTAGGGCTCTACGTGGACAGCTCAGAGCCTGGAGGCTGCTTTGTATTCTGTGTTTCCTTCTCTCTCTGCCCCTCCCCTACTCATACTCTCTCTCTCCCCAAAACTAAATAAACGTTAAACAAAATTTAAAAAAAAGAAAAAAAAAAAACCACCTCTCCAAGGGTTTATTATGTGAAGCCGGGGTGGAGAACCATTGACTCAGATAGGTTTGAAAAAACTGAAGGTCATATGAATGTGGCCAATTTGTGATATACTCAGGATAACAAAATTTGAGGAACTCCTCCTTACTCCCTTATATACCTTCAAATACTCTAACATTCCCTCCATTTACAGTTACTCAAAGGTGGTTGTTCTTCACTTTGAACTTTAACTCTATAAAAACCACACAAACAAACAAAACCAGGGATTTAAAGTTAGGAGAGTACTATGATTTAGTATAAATTCTCTAACTCCTAGGCTGGCTTTCATCAGAGGTAAGTAGATATTTAGGACTTTGATCCTTCTGTTATGTTTTGTTTAATTTATCTTTATTTTCAATTCTTCAGAGTTTAGGTGTCAAAGATATCCCATGTGTTTCCTCATAAGTGAGAAAAATGTAGCAAACATGATGACAAATTACAAAGCTTTTTCCCTTTCTTTTCAACCCTCCAGATGAGAAATAATTTCTTAGTCTATGATATTACAATAATGAAAGCAAACATAGTCTATCATTACTTTGTACATATTAATTCATTTACTCCTAAAAACAATCCAGTGACAAAGGTAATATTTTACCTCTATTTTACAGATGAGAAAAGAGAGACATGGAGAGGTTAAATAAGTTTCTTAATGTCATTAGTCGATAAACTGTCCTTCAAAATCTGTGTTCTTAATGAAAAAACTATGATGTCTCTAGAAGAATTAAGATTTATCTTCCTAGAGTAGACAGATGATTTGCCCTTTTATTATGCTTATAATTAATGGATTCAATTTTCATAATCTAGTAGGACTATACAACAGAAACAAAATCTATGTTGTATAGTATTTTTCTAGTGATAAATGTACCCACAAAATCACCTTGAAGTCACTAAAGGCATCCTTTGGTCCCCAGAAATACTGGTATATTGGAATTATCTAAGAACTACCCATTGGGAAAACCAGTCACGTTGGAGACTTCTTCCAACAAAGAGTCATTTTGAATAAACTCAAACAAATCCCCTCAGAAGACTTGGCATAAATAAGGTGGAAAGTTCAATTATTTGGGGGAAATAAATGGGCATTAAAACATTCTCATACTTCTAGGAAAAGTCTAACTGTTGGTCAGCTTTAGAATTAGTTTTAAAATTTCAATCAATTCAGTTCTGTGAATAGTCTCCATAAGCCAACCAATCAGTGACAACCTCATCATTTGAAAGTCAGCCAAGTAGCAGTCGACTTAGTCCAGTGGCCAAGCTTCCAAGGCCTACTTAACTTACTGCTATGTCTTTAATCCACTCACCAGTGATTCAAATAAGATCAGAAGTCTGCCTTGCTCAACAAGAATATGCCTGACCTCATAACTCTCTCTTATTTCACCTTTTTTGATTTGATTATTTTATTTTAAGTAATCTCTATTCTTAACATGAAGCTTGAACTCACTTGTTCCACTGACTGAGCCAACCAGGGGCCCCATCACTCCTTTGATTATAGATACTGAGTGGTGATCTCTTTTCACAATAGAGGATATAATAAAGTAGTTTTGCTTTAAATGTTAAAATTTAGTGCTACTTGAATCCTAGAACTCACCCACTGCCAGTGGTTCTAGCTATATTATATTATATGGGACAAATCAGATCCAGTGATGACACATTGCCCATCTGGTACAGTGTCATCCCTGAGCAAAGCTTCATGTGTGAACCAAAAATGCAATACAGAATGATGGGTCTGCCTCTACTCTTAGACTGAAAGGCACAATTGTCCATTTGTGGAGTCAAGGGGGCCTTTAAATTGTTCTGGTGGGGGACATCTCAATGCATCAGGAAATATCATTTGGTATTAGGACAGCTCAGCTTTTAATACTTCCATGACATGGCACAAAAAAGCAACAGCAGCTGGAGAGTGGTTAAAGCAGGCTCTCATTTCTCTCCCCATTGACTAGACAAGCTATATACCCTTTAAATTGTGTAAACCTTTAAGGTTTGGGGCAATCCAGCATAGAGAGATCTTTAAAAGGTAATGATATACTTCCTGTTAATAAGACACATAGATTCTCAGACCGTAAACTGGAAAAATAAGAGATATTCACACATTTGCATTTCAAGCTTGGAAGTTTATACTTGTTAATGTGTAATTTCTATTTCAACTAAAATCTCATGGCTCCTTTGGGTACCTCTAAAAATTTATTTTCAATGAGAAATTACTTGGGAATCTATTGTAGTGTATTAAATTACACATAATATAGCAATTCTTGAATATCCATATTATTTTTCTCATCACCAGAAAACCTTTGTTTTACTTCTATATATTTAATCCTCCCTAGGAATTATGTATTCTTATACTATGAGTATCAGAGTCCTAAATTATTGTTTACCATCACAGAAGAAAACCATCAAAAAACTTTCTAACATTTTGCTCAGTATATTCTGATAATTTAAACTATGGGACACATTTGCATTAGGTTTAGTTTATCTTGCCTCCAAGAGACAAGAGCAAAAATACCAGCTCCAAGATATTAGAAACATCGCTGAAAGTTCCTATACATATTATAGAAACCTATATCTCTTTATTATGTTACTCATGCCAATTTTTGTGTTCAAAGCTTTGGAAATTACTGCTGATAACCTTCTACAATATAGTCATACTTATAAATTCTTGATAAAAAAAATCCAGCTTATACTAGAAGAGTAATGAGGCATTACCCAATTGACACCAGCTATTAAAAACAAATACAAACTATAAGGAGGACATTTAGCATTAATCTGCTAAATGATGAAAAATAATGGTGGTAATAGAGTAGACATTAACACTTTTATTTTATACTAAAATAAGTTAGAAAATATATTTGGTAATTACTTTGCTCAATTTCTCTGATGTTAACAGTGTCTAGAAGGTAATAAACACCCAATAAATGTTAGTATTTGTTATTTTATTGTTATTGCTATTATTTTTGATGATGATGATCTAATTTCTAGCCCTTGGTGTGTGGCATATGGATGGCAATCTTTTAAAGTGTGCAAATGAAATATTAAGACATTTCAACCTTTTGAAGATTTCTGGTTTTTGCATAGATTTTGTAATTCATATAATATATTGTAGAGTGGTATGCTTATATATTGGGTATAGAGTCAAACTGTTACTATTTGAGTTATCTTTTTTTTTCCTTTATGTTGCTATGATGCTGAATGAAGAAGGTATAGTGGTTTCTAATTGGAAGGAAGTTTGACCTGCATTCACCTTAATGTAGTATCATGATAGTTTGTTTTCTAAAGGATGAACTATTTGCTATTAATGGAAGACAATCCCCAGTTTATAGGATAATAAATAGGATCTTGATGGCAGAAAAGCCACTGCCAGTAAAGCAAACTAGATGAATGTCAATTAGAACTGCTGCACCTCACCAGAGCAGTAAACAGCTCCCCCTGATCAACATGTGCACTAATCAGTGTCAAGTCCACAGTGCCTAAGGTGGCTGCCTACTCAGCTAGGTATAATGCAGTTGTTATGTGAACAGGAACTTGAATCCTTACCCTGGTCCCTGTAGCTGGTTTCTCCCAGGCTATGACTTCACACTGTTAATGACATGATACATGATAGATGGAAAAATCAGGTCACAAATGTAGATACAGTTCTCAAAGTTGCTGGGACATCCCAATGCTAATTCATTATCAGAAGCTCAAATTCATGAGCAGAGAGCCACGTGAAGTGCTCACACTCTAGGTGCAACTTTCTCTTTCCTCTTTCCCAAAGGTATGACTCATTGTTTAAATACATTTTGAATTTGAATTCCATCCAGTAGAATATTCACTCTCCTTTAGCAACAGCAACCACCACTAATTATCAGCTTATATTCACAGTTTCACTCATTTACTTTATCTGCTTGGCCCTAAAGGCATTTGAATTTTGTAACTCTTGTGAATAACCTGTACACCACAGGAAGGCAGGGATTATGTCAGTTTCAT
This sequence comes from Hyaena hyaena, assembly GCF_003009895.1. Taxonomy (NCBI): domain Eukaryota; kingdom Metazoa; phylum Chordata; class Mammalia; order Carnivora; family Hyaenidae; genus Hyaena; species Hyaena hyaena. Next base: position 126,656 of record NW_024081218.1, on the reverse strand, counting down.
TCACTAATGTGTGTCTGGCACCTACCAGAATGCCTTACACATTGTAGGCTATTATTAATATTTGATGAAGCAGAGAATATATATATATATATATCAATGAATGACAGCCTTTTATTCAGATCTTCAGAATGAGATACAGAAAAGTAAAATATATACATGCCTACCCTGATCATCTTTATATTCCTTAAAAATGCCCATTACCTGTTCCCATTAACTCTGGAAAACTGGTGCAAATTAAGGCAGGCTATCTAAATGAGTTACAATGCTATGTTACTATGAGTTACCAAATCAAAAATGACAATTTCTGAGTCCTGGAGGTGAAAGCTATCAGGAAATTCCAGACCATTATTTTGAGGGTGCTCTCAGCATATAAGATATTCCTTCTAAAGACAATCAACATATAGATGCACTGCCACCTGTCATATATGTTTTAAAAATAATCTGTCTGAGAGAGAGAAAATCATGGGAAAAGGGAATTCTTAACAGGTGAGATAAATAAAGCTAAGACACACTCCTTTGATTGGTACAAAAGCTGACAGTCTTATTTATGAGTGGCTCAAGGATAGAGTGTGAAACCAAGAGAGGTTATTGTCATCAACTTTTCTTTGAATAGGCTAGCCTATGAGTTTTTGGCACCTAGCTCAATGGCTTTTGAACAGGCACTTGGAAACAACAAAACATTTTTATCACATCCTTTATGCTCTTTTGCAACCTTTGTAACACTTAAAAGCACATAATGATTCTTAATCTCAATGTTGTACATGATCTAGAAATTTCATCTCCAAAACTGAGAAAACATGCTGGTGGGGAGGCACAAAATGATTGTCTCTTTCTAATACCTGCAGTAGGAGCATGATAATAACTGTAAGACAACTTCTCCCTTCTCTCAAAGATAATTATGGCTCTCTAGAATTCAGCATCTGTGCTACCAGATGTTACTGTCAAACACGTAAGCAATGGGTTTGAACATTGCACAAACCTGGCCAGCTTCCAAGAGTCTTTGTCTGAATACCTCAGCAGAAATAGGTGGCTTTCTGGAGTCCAACGTTTTAAATCCCATACCACACAAATCCTGTTTCAAAAAGAAGAAATGGTTTTCTCTCTAATGGATTGAATCTGTTCAGGTTCAAGCCACCACTGATAGACTGATAGACACTTTTACAGCTTTGTTTTACATGGAAGGAGTAAAAACTAAAACTTTTAATATCACTAATAAAAAATGAAAATAATTACACATCAAAAATATGTCACCATTTTCCTTCAAATAATTGGCATACTGCTGTCATGCCAAATAAGTGATTTTGTAAGAATGGAAAAAATGCAAAGTTAATGTTTTAGGGTAGACTGTGAAATGTCAGTTACATAATGTTTTCAGTATTAGGAAACATTAACATGCCTATTAGATGATGTAGTAAGTTTTAATAGAGTATTTCCTAAAATTGAATGGAATTCTTAAAATTTTATGTTGTCCTTCCTTTTTGATGTTCAAATAGGCTTCAATTTCTGAAATAGTGGTAGTATACCATAGTTTCATATTTCTTATATTGATTTGAGTAAATTGAAAGTTAGTAACCATAAAGTTTTTTGAGAAATTAAATGTAAAATATCTAAGTTTCACTAAGATTTGAAGACAAATTTGCTCTTAACTCAAAATTTACCTTAGAAGGTATTAGTTGGCCTTTTTCCTAAAGAATGCCACAGACAGAATCAGTGCTCCTACCTAGCAAGATCTACTAAAATTCAAATAATTCAGGAACTATATTAAAATGAAGCCATTTGCCTTATGTGCCTTTTTGTGATTAAATAAGTGATTCATTTCAGATCATAAAAAAGTATGTATCTATCTGATGCCAGTAAATCATAATTTAATTAAATTCAGTTAAAAAAATCTTTCTGTTTCAAAAAGGGAAAAAATCAAACCATCATACAGAAGGCAAAATAGGTAAGTGGTTGGTTCTGCTACTATTCTGTGATCAAATAATTACAGGGAAACACACACACACACACATACACACACACACAATGAAGGAAAATATTAGCTTTGAGTCTTTTTCATTATTTTTACTACTCAGTTCTTGAGATTAAAGTCATTAATTCTTCAAAATCAACTTGATCCATCATCCCATTAGAGGTACATGTAGCACACTCTACTTTGTAAAATGAAGTAAGCAAAACTCTCTGAATCTCTTTTCTCTGTTATTTTTCCTATACATTCCCTCACTGGTAATTATTTTAGCTTGTCATTTACTTATTAGTAGTCCCACCAGAGGGAAGACATGGGAAAGCTCAAACTAAAAGCTTAAGTAGCACAATACTGAAATTTAATCATTTTTTTCATCAAAGTTGTGGGGGAGGGATTTTGATGCTATTTCAGACCATTCAGTATTGTTTTCCACAGTCCTTCTCTTGTCTCTGGGTAGGCTGGAAATTCTATTCATGATCTAATAATTATCTAAAATAAATCTTAATGGAACAGAATTTATTTTGTATGAAGATTATGAGTCAACAGACACATGTATGACAAATTTAAAATTTAAGACAGTTTGTAATAATAAACCAATAGAGAGACTTCAACTGGTGAGATTTTTAACTATTCCATAGGAACCATGAATCATACTTATTACCAAATACAGTATGTGTCACATTTTTTACAATGAGAATTCTGACAAAGGTGAAAACAGAGAATTTTATTAATCCAATCTGTATGCTACAAAAACATATAAAACAATTTCCACATCCGCAGGAGTCAGTCAGTACTTGATTTTAGCTCTATTTCTGAGATGATAAAAAGGAAGTGTAATAGCAACTTTATTATATTTGTCAAAAGAGAGGATGCCCTTCAAACAACCTCAAAATTCTCTGAAATGGTAGGAAGAATTGTTCTACAATATCTTTAAAAATTTTTAAATACTATAATTATAATAAGGAAAGGTAAACCATTATTGTCAAAACTATTTTGTGCAAAACTAGTAGGAAGCATGCATTTTTACAATGATAATAATTCAGGTAAAAAACTGCAGAGGGGTTTTAAGACAGTAATACAAAATTGAATGCTTAGGTTACCACTAAATTAGCTAAGAACTAAGTAGGTTCGTTAGTTCAGTCTAAATAGCTTTATCTTTGAGCCTAGATTTATAAATATAGGCTCAGTAAAGCTCAAGTGAAAGAAGAAAAAATCATTTCCTTTCTGGTAAGTAATAACTATTATCCATTGTTCTCTGAACTCAGAAATGATAAAACTGTTAATTCTGAAGGTAACCTATTCTCAAAGTCCTTAACACCTATATCTTTTAGTGGGTTTATATTTGTTGAATGCCATCACTAAGTCGGTAACCTGGGAACATATTTTTTTTTTCTAAATTGGAGAGATATGTGCAACTTACAAAATTAATAATCTATACAGCTAAAGAGAGATCCATAGTTCAATAGGCACAGCAAATATTGCTATAGGGGTATTAAATGAAGACTGATTTATGAGAGTCATCAAAACATGGTAAACATTGGCTATGGAAATTTTGGCAACACCTAAGGAAAGTGTAAGGGGTGCAAGAGAAATTATCCTGCCTATTGGCAAGTACTAGATCCTCAAAAATCCCTCCCTTGCCAAGGATGAATTAAAAGATTTCAAATGTAATATGCATGAAAAAATAATGCAGTAAGTAATGGAATAAAGCATGACAGTGAATTGAAAAAAGGGATATTTGGGTGGGGGAGAAGGTTTAATACCACTCAGTGAAGAATTTTGAAACGATTGTATTGAAATCATACAAAATTATAGCATCTCTTTTAAATTTTGTAATTTTGTATGAGATCAGGCACTAAACTGAGATTAAAAGACTACTTATCAATATTAGTAAAAATGACAAGAAATCTAAAAACACAATGGCAAAGTTAAAATCAACATTAATTGCATTAAATACCAGAATGGGTGCTGTAGAAAGATTTTCAGAGAATTAATCTGAAGAACTCTCCAAAAACACAAAGGAAAAAGCATGAGTGGAACAAGGAGCACATTCAATTCTGTGCATAGCATGATTCTGTATGCAGGGATCACATTTACTAAGAACAAACAGAGGAAAAAGTCAAAGGTGTTAACAGTCGTTATCTCTTAACGTCAGACTTGGACTCAGGTCGTGGTCTCACGGTTTGTGAGTCCCAGCCCCATGTTGGGCTCTGTGCTGAAGGCTTGAGGAGCCTGGAGCCTGTTTTGGATTCTGTGTCTCCCTCTCTCTCTGTCCTCCCCCACTCATATTCCTCTCTCTCAGAAACAAACATTAAAAAATTTTTTTTAAAAAGTATGTATCTCTAGATTATGCAATCATGAGAGGGTTTTACTTTTATTCCTTACATTTTCTCAATATAAGGACTTCTTACAGGAGTATCTATTACTTTTATAGTCAGAAAAAAGAAACACACAAGCTCACCTTGAAATATATATATTTAAGTGTATCCATTGATGGAATGGCTTTGTCTACAATAACTAATCCCTGTTGTCTCGTCACCTCAGTCTTAGGCTGGAGGCTTTGTAGACCTGCTACCTTTAAAATTTCAAGAATGAGGGTGCCTGGGTGGCTCAGTTGGTTAAGAGTCTGATTTTGGTTCGGGTCGTGTTACCACGATTTGTGTTTGAGCCCTGTGTTGGGTTCTGTGCTGGCAGCTCAGAGCCTGAAGCCTGCTTCAGATTCTGTGTCTCCCTTTCTCTCTGACTCTCCCCTACTCACACTTTGTCTTTCTGTTCTCAAAAATAAATAAATGTTACAAAAATTTTTTTAAATAAAAATAAAATTACAAGAATGAAGCTTAAATAACCTAGGTTCTATTTCTCCCTATCAACTCTGCATAACTTAAAGTTCCAGGAAGCTGGAATTTGGAATTAATTCCAGCTTGTAATAGCATGCCATGCTGGCTGATTCTTAGTTTTCACCAGTCGAGAAGGAGAGTGTTTTCTAAGTCTTCTGTAGAAACTTAACATTTAGATTTCAGAATGATATAAGAAAAAAATTAGCCCCAAGATCTAATATTTTTTATATTAAGCTCCTTTAAAAGTTCTCCTTTATACTTTTGCTTGCTTTCTCTTAATGAGAATTTAGGACAACTTCCTTTAATTTTTCATGAAGACAAAAAGTCAATATCGTTTCTACAATAATGTATTGCGTACAGCAAGCTAGTATGGTGTAGTGGAGGCAACACCAGCTTTGATGTTAAACAAGCTGAGGTTGGATCCCAGCTCCACTATTTACCAACTGTATGTCATTAGACTAGAAGATAATCACTGAGTGGAGGTTCTATATCATTAAAAGAGAAACAAACCTGACTGCTAAAGCATTTATTTCCCAAGTCCTGTGGAGTGCCTTCCATGTGCCAGATACTCTTCTATTTATAGGTACTTTGGGATTTGATGAATTATGGTGTATAAAGCATATTTGCCAATTTTAAAAGCACCTCCCTTATTCAGTATCAGCTTCTCTACAAAAGTGACTTTGAAATGTGAGTGCTAGATTATTATTTTCTCTTTTTCTTAATATCCACAATTAAATTACTGGAACTCTTAATATTAATGTATGCTGAGATGCCAAACAAAGTCATGTTGTTTTTGTCAACTGTTTATTTCTGGCACAGGGTAGAGTGAGCAGTTCTGCAGCTAGTCTCTTTTCAGAAATGGCAAAAAGCATACCCTGATTAAAACATTTTCAGTGGAAAGATTTGATTTTTAGAATCAAAGAGAATAACCAATGCTATTGTCTAATATATATCACTGAAACTTTTCTTTGCCTGAATTAACAAAGCTGGGTACGGTGTTTTAACACACAGTATTAAGAGAACAGGGGCACCTCGGTGGCTCAGTTGGTTAAGTATTCGACTTCAGCTCAGGTCATGATCTCATGGTTCATGGGTTTGAGCTTCACAACATGCTCTGTGCTGACAGCATGAAGCCTGCTTTGGATTTTCTGTCTCCCTCTCTCCCTGTCTCTTCTCCCACCTCTCTCTCTCTCTCTCAAAAATAAATAGACATTTAAAAATGTGGAGAACATTTATTGACCATCTACTGCAGGATAAGATGAATGTATATTAGGTACTGTGTGTGTGTTTGTGTGTGTGTGTGTGGGGGGGGTTATGAGTATGTATGGATGGATAGTTATTCAATTCTTGCTTGGTAAGACCCTTCAAGGTATTAAACTTTTACAGGAAGAAATTGAGGCAAGTCAATATGTGCCAAAGTCACATAATATGTTGTGGTAGTATTAACCATCAGAGTTTTAAAGGCAAATCTCCCAGGCTCTAAGGACTATATTATTTCCTCTAAAAAGAATAAAATTATCCAATTTAAAGATATATTTTAAAACAAAGAATTTTCAATATACACATGATCATGCATTAACAAAAGCTAAAATGTGACATAGCATATAAAAAGATTCTATAGCATAGATGAAAAGATATACTAATGACAGTTATTCACATCTCTTTTAAAATAGAATTTGACAAGTTAAAATATCTTTCAAATAACTAAAATCATGTAAGAATCAAACATTAACAGAAGATTTATCACCCTTACTGAATGAAATGAAGACCTATCCATAGAACCAACTTGTCTCTATAAAATACTGAATGAGATAGAACTGCATACCTGACATAGGTTACAGTTCAATGAATCCATAAGAAATTATTCACACTGTGTTTTGAAAAAATAATTGAGGCTATAGAGCATAGTAGGAAAAAAGTGTTGGCTCTGGATGCAGACTCCTGGGTCTAAATCCAGGTTCCTTTACCAGGAGCCTCAAACCAATCACGTAACAATCCTATGCCTCAGTTTCTCCATTGGTGAAATGACAAAAATAACAGTACTAATTCATGAGGTCATTGAAAGGGTTAAAATATATAGTAAGGTACATATCAAGATCTCAACAAATATTAAAAGTGTAGAATATCTACAATTGAGCAGAAGCATACATAGTATTTATAAAAACATGATTGAAACAAAGGCTCCTCGTCGTAAGTGACATGACTCTAAACCACCTTAGATTTAGCAATGGTAATTGCCATTTTGTTTAATTATTTGAGAAAATTTCTCAGACTTAGATGCTCAAGTGTGAAAGGATTAAATTTTTTAGGGAAGACAAGAAGAGTACTAGACTAAGTACATTATTATAGCAACAAAACATTGATTTTTTTCAAACCTATATTGAGAACATAGGCAGCATGCATTACACTAGTCACTGGGGGGGTCTAAAAATAAACAAGATTTCAGAAGCTTATCAACTAATAGTGAAGACAAGAATATAAACACCTATGGCATTTCTCATTGATGCCATACTTTCAAGTCTTCAGAAAAATAGCAACATATAAAATGTTCTCCGAGGGCTGTTGAAGGTTCTCCTGACCCCCTAAATCACATCTTCATTTGCTTCTGTCAATGCCTAACATACTTTAATCTTTTGAGTAAAAAGGTGAAGTCCCCTGTTACACAATAAACACTCTCTGGAAGCAGAGCACGTTAAACCATGGAATTCTTAGCTCAAAGTTAGTTCATGTAAATGCTTGTGTAGACTCTGAATTCCAAGAGGAAGGAAAGCAGGATGAATATTCCTAACATTGTAGTATCAGATTAGTTTTTATAAACACATTTGTTACCCAACCCCCTCTAAACACCACAACAGCTTTGCCTGTGCTTTCTTATGAAATACTAGATTTCTAAATTGTAATAAATGTCTAATGTTTCTTAGAATGCTTCATGTTATATATCTCAGTCAAGCTCTGTTACTCCCAGTAACACCTCTACTCTCTATTAGTCATCTCCTATCATGGCATTCTTCTCTAAGGCCAAATAGACTACCTATCTATCACTTGGATCTATCTTTTGCCTATTTCCTCAAATGTTTCTCTGCCTCACCTGCTTGATAAATCCCTGACCCCATAGTTCAGTAGTGGCACACCTAATCTGTATGTGAATGTGGCCAATGGAGAAGTGCTCGGGGAAAAAAATAGTGTGATACAAATTCTCAGGTTGATATCACCACATTTTCAGCAGATTCTCTACTCTCAAGGAGAATCAAGATGGTTATTAGGGAGGTGGCTTCCTGGAGCTAAAGGAGACTGAGCTGACAATTAGAGGCCATATGAACACACTCCCCATAGATGGGCAGCAACCCCTCCTAGAATGGCTGGAGAACTATTCCACAACATCTACCATACTACATATTTATGGACTCCTAATTTCAATTTTTTTTTCCTGAATGATAAGCTGAGACACTTCTATGATCCTATTGTCAATTCAAACTTGATTACAGCTATTTAGGAAAACTCTTCACTCTTCTGAAACCTACCTACCCAATTATCCCTTGCCTCCTTTCCACCCCATCCTCAACAAATGATTTACTCCAAAGAGAAAATTCAAGATATAAGACAGAGACTTCTTGAACTTGTGCCAATACACCTATATACTTATCTGCTCCCACTTCTCTCTCTTTTCTTCCATGAACATACTTCAGTAACTGTCTACTGACTTTCACATAAAAGCCAAACTTCTTCCCATGGCTGACAGCCTTCCTTTGTGATCAGGCTCCTGTCTAACTCTCCATCCTCTCTTACATTACTCTCTTTATGTTCACGATCCCACAAGGATTATAGGTTAATCCCCAGGAAATATTGCGCAATAGTACATTTCTCTTTGACATATATTTTCACCCCATGCCAGACACTGTTCATTAGCTTTCTTTGCTCCCTAACTTCCCATTTGCCCTTAGGATCTCAGTCAATTTGTCAAAGAGCTAACCCTGACCCCTCAATGTGGTTTAAGGCATCCCTTTAATCTGCATCTGTAGTTCTCTGTCTTGTCCTCATTAAAATATGGAGTAGTTGCCTTTTGTGTAATTAATGTTCTTGATAGACTATAAAATCTCTGAGGATAGGTTTTTTTGAGTATGATTTTTTTTTCTTTTAATGTTTTATTTATTTCTGAGAGAGAGAGAGACAGTGTGAGCAGGGAAGGATCAGAGAGAGGGGGAGACACAGAATCCAAAACAGTCTCCAGGCTCTAAGCTAGCTGTCAGTACAGAGCTGGATGCGGGGGTCAAACCCATGAACCGTGAGATAACAACCTGAGCCGAAGTTGGACACTAAGCCACCCAGGCACCCCAGATAGGGTATGATCTTATGTAGAGTTCATTCTCCAGACTCACATAAATACCTGACACTTAATAGACACTAAATATTTTTTCAATAAATAAATGGTTACTTTTATAACTTATACCTGATACAAAGGGCCAGAACTGAATTATGCACTTGGAACACATTATCTCCTTTAATCTTCACAAGGATCCTGTTAGATTTTTGCAGTTATTACTCAGAAACTAGGCACTAAAGGCTTCAGTCATGTGAGAAGTTTCTCATGTAGATAAGAGACAGAACTTAGATTCAACCCAGATTTGTCTGATTTGAAATCCCTTTACTTATCCATATAATGTCCTCTGCTAGACTGTAAGCCACTAGTGTATAGACTCATGTCCCATCTATTCACGTCAGTTAATTTATTCATTTGTTTATTCATGATTACCTTATTACCTGATTAGCTCTAGATCAACAGGGTTGACTGAATCATAAATTTCCACCATTTTTGTTGCTACTTCTTTATTAGGTTGTATCTTTCTTTTGACTCAAGTGAAAGAGGGCACAGAAATAAGTTGTAACACATATTTTTTAAGAAAATGTTTTTTACCTTGGAGAAATGAAATTTGAAGCTTAATGTAATCTTTAAACATGAGAATAGATATAATTTGGTGATAAGCACTTACTCTGTTTCAAATGAAGATAGGGTTAGAGGTAATGAATTTAAATTACAGAAAAAATGAGTTAGGTTAGAAGTTGTACAAAATTTTCCGAATATGAATAATGAAATATAAGAAAATGATACCAAGGGAAGATATATGAATCACCATCTGTGTAGCATTTGAAATAATGTAGACAGAGAACTATCTATTTGAATAGCAGAGACATAAGAAATAAATTACCTCTTCTAGGCTTCTGATTGTATGTTTTCATCCTTCTTATCTGATAATGATGACTTTTATATTTCTAAGAAAGATCAAATTGTATGTATAAAGAGAGAAAAAAAGAACATTTTCACAATATAAATGACAAAGCAAATGGAATTCAAATATCATTCTCTCACTGAGTCACTTTTTCAGGTATTACACAGATATCCAGTGTTTTATGATTATCAGAACATGAGTGCATTTTAAATAGGAGAAAATCAGTAAGTGTCAACAAAATGAATAAATTTGAGGGTAAATCTACCTCTTTTCTAAATATTATAATTTATATCAATCATTTAAATATTTAATCAAAATATTTCCTTGGAAAATTTAATTTCCAGCAGAAGACTTTCAAAATGTCCCTGATTGTCAAAGGGAAGAGTTATATTTGTTTTTAACATATCATTGGATAGAAAAATTCAGAGAGAGAAAAAATATTTTGATTCTTACAACAAAACACTTAAAATACTTAATTTGTATGAAGTTTCAAAAACTATTTGTTAAAAAAAAGTAAATGGAAATAAAACCTCCATTATTTCTTTAAGAAAAAAAAACTTAAAAAAAAAACTTATCTAGGCCCTGTTGTATAATTTACCTATTTGAGCACTCATATTTACAATCCTTTATCCATATTATCTAGATCCAACACGTTCTGGAAATCAAAGCTATTTTCTATAACTTAGCAGTAAAATCATTTGGGGACAAAACTTCATTGTTACTGACATTAGGCTATTTGAAATTTTAAGATGTCCCACAAAGAATTAAATGTTTGGCTGCAAAAAGATTAATATGTTTTATTACTTGTGTTACCCAAAACCCTGTGGGGGCATTATGCACTATATTACCACAGTATGTAAATCTAAAAAAAAACAATCCTAAAAATCTCACAACATCTGGATCTAAGACATACCCAGTTCCAGGGTTTTGGACAAGGAATTGTGGGTTTGTATCTTGGGGTTATTGCCCACAACCCATGGCATCCATTCACTATTTGGAAGTTTCTCTTAGTCTTCATGTCTCTGTGCGTCTTAGTCTCCAGCGTTCTAACACAAGGACTGAAACAATCTGCTAGATTTTCTTTTTGAAAATCCAGTCTTCTCTCACATTTATTTTGCTCTCTGGCATTTGCTTCTCACTCCATGCTCAGCTTTGAGATCCCCTTAGCTACCTCTAGGGAACTTAATCTTCTAGGCATAGTCCCTTACCCCCAGACATTTGGAGGAAAAAAAATGTAAAAATTCCAATTGAGTGAAATTAGTAAAACAATAAAATGCTCTTTTAGAAAGATGATACTTGACTATTTTTCCAAGAGTTTTAAGAATTGGGTCAACCTAGGGACACCTGGGTGACTCAATTGGTTGAGTGTCCAACTCTTGATTTTAGTTCAGGTCATGACCTTGTGGTTTGTGAGTTGGAGCCCTGAGCTGATAACCAGAGCTTATGTAGCATTCTCTCTCTCCTCTCTCTGCTCCTCCCCTATTTGTGCACATGCTTGTGCTCTCTCTCTCTTTCAAAGTAAACATTAAATGGGGAGAGGGGGCATCTGGGTGGCTCAATCAGTTAAGCATCCGACTTCTGCTCACATCATGAGTGAGTCCCACATTGGGCTCTCCGCTCTCTGCACAGGGCTCACTTTGGATTCTCTGTCTCCCTCTCTCTCTGCCTCTTCCCCGCTCATTCTCTTTCTCTCTCTCAAAAATAAATAAACATTAAAAAATAAATTAATTAAAAAAATAATTGGTTCAACTTTTGAACATGTAATCCTGCTTGTAGGAATGTAGTCTGAAGAAATAATTCTAAATATGAAATATATTTTATGCCCAAAGTTCTTTATAAAAGTAACATTTATAAGGTCAAAAAATGGAGAAAATTGCAGATACGGTAATAAGAAAGGGTTAAATAGATTGTGGTATGTTGCTTTACAATATAGTATGCAACCATTATAAATAATAAACAAGATAAGTAAAAATACACTTAGGAAGAATGTGTTATAAAAATGTAAGAATATAAAATTAAGTTAAATAAATTGGGTAAAATAATTTTTAATATGGATGTACTTTTTTCCTTGAAGTATGAATACTTGTTCAAAGAAAACATCAATAGATTATTGGGAAGATATCTTTTATTTTCTATATTTACACATTTTCCATTTTTCCATAAAGGAGGCTATTGTATAACGAGAAATTATTTTTTCTTTAATAGAAAAGAAAGAGACATACTTATTATGACTTCTAGATTTTATAATCTGTTAGTACTGTTAATCATCTTATAATGGGTCAGTTTCTAGGAATTCTACAGTTATGTTCCCAGAACAAAAGCTTGACTGGGGGTTTATGAAGGGAATTCCCTTACATAAACATTTCTCCTTACCCACCAGAGACATATTTACCTTAAAAATATATATGTATATGTATGCATATGTGTGTGTGTTTGAATATGTGTATGTATACACATATATGTATATGTATATATATAGAGAGAGAGAGACAGAGAGACATAGAGAGAGAGAGAGAGTGCACAGGCCAGGAATTATTTTTAAAACCAAAGCTTTATTTGATGAATCATTTCAAATAAACATCATAATTTACACTGACTTATGCAAATACAAGGTCACTGTGACTTTTAACTGCCAAAGCTAGTAGTCACACCAGACTCTTTAGAAAGTAAATCTGCTAAATAATGTTGCCCTACATCAATCAAACCTTTAATTGGTAGCAGATTTTAAAGTATGAGGTCATTTTTGAAGAACAGCCTCATTACTGTGAAAACCCCATTTAGTATCTCCAGACAAACGGCTGGGGGGGGGGGGGGGGAAAGAGAGAAAGATAAGGCTGCATTTTGATTTTTCTCTTCAGACATGCTTATAAAAATGTGCATCACCATGTATGCAATTATAGATGGCTTAAAGAGGTTCAGTTTACCTTTACAGAGGGCAAGTTCTCTCTTACCCCCCCTCACAACCTGCCTGGGTCTTGGTCCCCTATTCGAACCTCCAATCTACATCTGGGACTACTTACATGCACCTGCAGCCTCAGTGCTGCCTCTTGAAGGAAGCTGAAAGCATAGGGGTAGTTGAGCTTTATCCAACAACCATTTAAGGTAGACACGCTCACACACCGAATACCCACAAGACTGATAACTGCCTCAGAGCTGCCTGCCTCCTCTCAGGTCAGCTCCAAACTCCGGGCCCCACACCCTGCCTTGTATCTTGTATAAGCTTTATGTTTGTGTGCTCTTAGGCTTCCTTTCCTTTTGAACTAAAATAGTTTTGGCTCTCTCAAAACACAGAAGCGCTGGCCCCTTGGATATTCTCACTCTCCACATCACCTTATCTTCTCTCTCCTCATCCTAAAGAGTTGGTTCACACTGGTTACCAATCTCAAAGATGAGCTATTTAGCTGCCTTACTTTTGTCCAGTACTCCCACTCCTTCTCCCATAACAACTGAACTTTAGGTCTGCAAATAGTTTTCAGCATCTTTTCTTATGTCAGGTTCTGGTTCTAATATTTAATTATGCTGTTACAATGAGCTTTTCAGGACTTATTCCTAACGTTTTTCTCCAGGACTGAATATTGATCTGGTTCATAAAGTGATGCTCTCAGGCCAGCTGCCATTTTTTTCCAGGTATTACCTAAATATCTACTTATTTTCTTGACCCAAATTTCTATCTACCTTTCACTAATATTTGCTCTATCTTCCAGTTACTGTTCATAGGATTTTCCAAAAATTACTGGGTCTTTTCTGAGATATATTATCTCCAGGGTCTGTGCATTATACTGGACATTACTGCTGTGGGTCTCTGGTTACCAGTTGAACTTGGTAAGCTGAACTTAAGACATACTTAAGATTTACATGTTCCTTTTTAAATGAATTGTTTCTTACCAGCCATTTTTAATCACTTTATTTAGCTAAAATGGTGGCTATTTATTAAAAGTGATCATATGCCTGCAAAAATCCTATAAGGTTCATAGTACTGGTTATTTATTCATGCTTGCAATACAAATCTGTTTCTATGTGCTAGTATGCATATCATTCTTTGAGAGGAGCCTAGGGATATTAGCAAAGGAAATTCAAGGATCTTCCCATTACTGTAAAAAGAAATATATGCCTTCATTCATCTTCCCAACACAATGAATTGTCAATTTTCTTGGCAAGTATGTTAAATGATTTCGAAACAAACCTCTCACAGGTAATGATGATGCTGCTACAATTCTTCTCATTAACTGACAATTAACTCATTCCTCTCAATGGGAAAATTAGCTCTCTAGAATATTTATGGGAATTGTAATTGTAGAAGTTTAAACTGTTGAAGGATATTTGTCAAACAAAACTGATTATCTGCATTAGTAGTAGGACAGAACAATCTATGTGTTAATAAAGAGCTACAGACAACATAAGTAAACAATTACTTTACATCTCAATGATATGACATGGAAACAAAGAGAAAAGGGTAAAGCAACCATCAGTTAATGTAAACTATAGTTTTACTCTATATGGTTATATTTTGTGCCTTAGGATTTGAACTGTAATGTGTTCAAACCTATATAATCATTATTTTTGTTAAATTTTATTCTGCCTTATTATTCTGATAAATTTATAGTTTTGTTTTGTTTATTTTTTGTTATTATTGTTTATTACCTTGGAACTGGCCTCACAGGAAGAAAGAGCAAGCATACTAGATTAGAAAAAGAGATATGGGTCAGTGACAAAAGACATACTTAAAGATTTAATGACTTCAGTTTTTGCCTCTTTTGAAGGCTAATTCTAACTGGAATATCTTAGGGTAAGCCACCTCTCAGAATTGGCATTTAGTTAAGACTCCCTTTTTATGGAGGTGCTTAGGTGGCTCATTCAGTTGAGCATCTGACTCTTGATCTCAGGGTTGTAAATTCAATCCCACATTGGGTGCATAGCCTACGAAGAAGAAGGAGAGGAGAAGAAGAAGAAAACAGAAGAAGAAGAAAGAACAATGAAGAAGAAGAGGAGGAGGGAGAAGACTGTCCCTTTTCTGAACACATGGTATTGAATTTAAATTTAACCAGTGTTCAAAACAAAAACAAAACAAAACAACAACAACAACAAAAACAAAAACAGCACTATGGCAACAGGCCAAGACCAAGGGGATAGACAGGTATTCATCATGCTCTTATTTAGAGTGAAGCTGGTAAAATGTTAAAGAAGAGTGAAGTATACTATCACATTTAAGTTATTTCTTATTTAGTTTTTTCAGTATTGTAGTTAATCTCCTATATTTAATACTCTACCCCAATCCACATATTCAGGACAGCTTTGTTAATTACTGAAATGGATGGTGTATTTGTACTCCATTATATTTTTTTACTCAATGGGACTTCTAATGATATACAGGACAAATAATATCTAACTGTCATTGTTATGTGAGGATTAAACATAATGTACTCAAAATACCAGATACATAGAATCAATGTATGGATGACAGTTTGTCATATATTGTGATTTTTTAAAAAATTAAATGTTTTTTATTTATTTCTGAGAGAGAGAGACAGAGTGAGCAGGGGAGGGTCAGAGAGAGAGGGAGACACAGAATCTGAAGCAGGTTCCCGGTCTAGCTGTCTGCACAGAGCCTGATGCAGGGCTTGAACCCATGAGCCATGAGATCACAACCTGAGCTGAAGTCGGACGCTTAACCAACTGAGCCACCCAGGTGCCCCAGTTATAGATTGTGAGATACAAAACAGTCAAAGAAGGGAACAAAAAAGAAGCTGGGAAGCTAATGGCACTGACTGAATTAATTGCATGGCTTACGTGGACTAGAATCATCACCTCCATACAAGAGAAATACAAATAGCTCCGCGGCTGGGAAACAAAGAAACAAAAAGCAGCAAGTACAGGTAAAATGTTGGCTACAAGTGATTCTGAAGCTATCTAAGATAATTCTCCCAAGGAGTTCAGTTTCATTATTGATGTGTCACGTAGCACTTGAGCACATCTTACAAGAGATGAGGAGAAAGGCACTAAATCAAAACAGAAGTAAACTATGATTGTAGACAAACCATGCATACACATAAGACCTATTCACTGCAAATATGCATGTGCACACACATCCAAACTTCACTTTATATAACTCTATAGGAACATGCAGAAAATCACCAGCCAGATGCTGGATAGGTCATTATCTGAGGAATTAACAGCTTGCATTATGTGCCTAAAGATGATGTCAACTAGTTGTTTGACCTTGAGCAAATCATTTAATCTTTCTGACCTTGAATTCTGTCATCTAAAAGTAAAACATTGGATTTGATGATATTTAAAGTCTTTTCTAGTTCTATATGCCTACATTCTATAAGCCTATGAATCTATAGAAATTATAAAGAATCCAAAGCCAAAGGAATGCTTTGGAGCTTTATAGTTAGACATCTACTGAAAATAAAGAGACACATTCAGAATGACATTTAATGGATTTCATAACACTGATTGTACAAATGAAAGAAAGACTCCTCAGGAGTCTTAAAAAAGAAATTAACAGGGCAGAGTAATAAGGAAAGAAAACTATGTAGTCCTCTAACACTTCTTTTTGTGAAGTTCATTTATATCTAAATCTTGATATTGAAACTGTGTTTCTCCTTGTATTCCCCTATATTCACTGTTCAATTTCCGAATGAACTGAAACAATGTAACAGGACATTTTCCAATTTCTGTGCAATGATGAGAATACAGAATAAAGTCTAAGAGATAAAATCTTGGCAGGCTTTAGAACTACCTACTAAAAACACAAAAGAGGGAGGAAAAATGATAAATTGGGGAAATGATACTAATCAAATGATCCTATGATTCTTTGAAGTAGCTAATCTTTACCTTTGGCCAGTATCTCATTTATTCCTATGGTTGAAAAATTAGACAGGTATGCTCTTAATATACCTAAGAATTTAGAAACCTTTTATTTAACCCTGTGTTTGCCCTTTTAAAGAAAGACTGAACTTAATTTTACTAGCAAACGCTTCATTTCAGTTTAAATATCTTTTAAATATAGTTAATACATTAGTTCTCTAAGCTATTCTCCAAGATATTCCTGTATTTATGTTTTGCTCTTCAATAATAATGAAATGTCATCATCTGGGAAAGTAATCCTGACAACTCTCTATATTACGTAGCAGAGGGATAAGTACAGTCATAGATGCATCCACCCCACACAAAATCTATTTCTATTCATGTGTTTTGTGATTATAAATGCAAACTGCATAAAAAGGGAAAACACATAAAAGTATAAAGAATTAAATTGATGATCTATAATTATACCATATCACTTTTATTAATACTTTGTGTTTTATTTCCATCTTTTTATGTTGCATATCTTTCATCATATTTTATGGTGTAAACATGGTATGAAAAGTTTTGCATAATGTTAACTCAAATTATTGAAGTGGGTGTAATCAGCATAAATGTAACAATGGAAACAATATTTAATAATATTTCCAGATAAGAGTCACTAAAAAGTGCAATTAAGTTTAGCCCACCTGAAAGAAGTACAAATAACATTTCTTCCTCTACAGGTTCTATATTAATCTATAGTTCTATTAATACTATGGTCAACAACATAACAGAAAGAGGAGTGTCATTGGCATATCTGTATGATCCCTCCTGTGGACCAAGTAAATATAGTTTATAACATCCACACGTGTCCCATTGTCAGTCCTAAACATAAATCTTTTTACTACTCATGAGTTTACTATATAAATTTCAGAAATATTTGGAAATTACCAAGAGTACTTTATAAGAGAAAGGCAAGTTCCCTGAGAAGTTCTAACTCATTTAAGAAACCACTGCCTATGATGCAATCTATGACCTCAGCCAAGGTACTTTTTTTAGGTGGAGTCTGGGGGTAGGTAACAGAGTGAAAGAAAAAGAATTTATCTATTTTAGTTACTTTTTCTGAATGATAACCCATGATGTTCAGGAATGTGTTTATAAGGTGGGCACACCTACAAAGACAAAGTGTCTGTAACAGTGTCCCTGAGCAATGTCCAACAGATCAACATTTCTAGAGACATACTTAAGAAAGGCCAAAGTCAAAGCAATGACCTTGGGCTGCTTTCAGCATTTTCACTTAATATTTCATCTAATAGACCCCCATTGACTGAAAAAATTTTCTACCTTAGATGTGTACATTTGTTATGATATTTTAACAAAACCAACAACTCACACTCCATTTTCACAAGGCTCACTGATGGCAGGGCGGTGGGGGGTGGGGGAGTGAGGGGGTGAGGGGGAGGAGGTGGGAGTGTTCATGGATCAAGTGAGTGTCCTTAGGCAAATTACTTAATCTCTGGTTTGATTAAGTCCAGACTATGTTTGAGATTTCAGCTACAAATATTTAATGTTTTTATCTGTAAAATTTAGGAAACTTCATGAATTTATGTATTAAATACATTTTCTTGATGAAATGCTCTGCTTAACAGCTGAGGAAAAATAGTTTCCGTTTAATTGCAATAAAGCTCTCCATTATGATATATGTTTACTTTTTCTCAGAAAATAAGCTATAGTTTTTAATTTGAAATGAAAATATTTTCCTTTCACATATCTTTGAATTAAGGCTGAATTTTTAAAAATGGAATTATTCAGTTACTTTTGAAAAGCAAGTCTGATAGGCTGATAAACTTAACAAGACAGCTGTAAATCAGTAAAGTCCCAATATTGTGTCTAGTGAGTAAGACAGCTAAGCCGATCCAAGAACCGGTAAGAGAAATTATGTCCACTTTAAAATGTACTTTTCTCCCTTCACCTGTATCAAATTAAGCCTATATCCTGGACAATCAGAATTTATTAAAATATATTTTTTTTCTAAATCATCACCTCTTTCATCGATCCTCACTATTAATAATTCCTCTCTTCCAGTCTCTCTTGAATTCACTCCTTCTTACATCCACTCCATAAGGCTTTTGATGCCCCTGCTCCCCCAGGACCATGCTTCTTGCAAAATCAATAACTCCCACTCCCTGGAAACACAGCCACCCATACTGCTGAATACATTGGTCAGTCACCAGACCTCACCGTGGTTGTTTTTGTTTTGTTTTCTTTTGTTTTAATGCATAACAAGCACATTTTGACATAGTTAAGTATTTACCTTCCTTGTCTTCTAAAACTCTCACTATCCTGGGTTTCCTCCAACCTCACTAGCACTTCCTTCCAAGTCTCTTTTGCTGGAGGCCTCAAAACACTGCTGGACGGCCTCAAGACTCTAACTCTGAATATCATCTCTCTTTGATCTACACTCACTCCTTAAATGATCCCAACTAATCTCACAACTTTAAATACTACTAATGTGAAGAAATTCTGAATTATGCATTCAACATATGTTCTTGGATGTCTAGTAGGCATCTCACATTTGCCACATTCCAGATTCAATATTCTGCTCTTCTATGAAATCAGGGCCTCTTCTAGTCTTCCTCATCTCAGTTAATGAAATTTCCATGCTCTAGCTACTTCAGCCAAAAAAAAAAAGATAGAATTATTTTCTATTACGTATTTTCCCTTATATCTCACATTTAATTCATCAGAAAATTGTTGATTTGATTTTTTTTTACTTGAATAGAGTTGACGTGCAATGTCACATTAGTGCAGGTATGCAACACAGTAATTCAACTTCTCTATACGTTATGCTATGTTCCCTACATGTGTAACTCCCATCTGTCAACTTGCAACACTGTTACAATAAAATGGACTGTATTCCTTATGCTGTGACTTTTATTCCTGTGACTTATTCATTCTGGAAGCCCGTATCTCCCATTCCCCCTTGCCCATCTTGCTTAGTCCTCTCCACCAATTTGTCCTCTGTAGTTGTAGGTCTGATTCTGCTTTTTGGTTTTATTTGTTTATTTATTCACTTGTTTTCATTTTTAGATTCCACATCTAAGTAAAATCATGGTATTTGTCTTTCTCAGTCTGACTTATTTATGCTGGCATAATACCTTCTAGGTCCATCTATGTTGTTGCAAACAGCAAAAGCTCATCCTTTTTATGGTTGCATAATATCTCATTGTATATGTGACTTTCAAAATATATGCAGAATTCATATCCATTTCCATTTATGTCATGCTAGTGCAAGCCAAGCTATAATCTACCACCTTGATTAGTGTAAGCTCCTTCCCCTCCCCTACTTCATGCTATTTTCAACAAAGTAGTAGAGTAATCCTGTCAAAATATAGTTTGGATCACATCACTCCTTTATTCAAAATCCTCCAACAGCTTCTCAAACTTTCTCATATTAAAAATTAAATTCAACTTACAATGGCCCACAGTGCTCTAATCTGTACTATGCAAGGTGGTAACCACCAACCACATGCAGTTATTTAAAGTGAAATTGCATAACCTTAAAAATTCAGTTCTTTAGTCACAACAGCATATTGTAAGTGTTCAACAGCCATGTGTGACTAGTGGCTAGCACATTGGACATCATGGACAGAAAACATTCCTATCGCCACAGAGACTTCTATTGGACAGTTTTTCTCTGTATAACCCCCTACTCCTCATTATCTCATTGACGCACTAAACCCAAATCTGCCAGACTGATCTATAAACTAAATAAAAGCGTTACTGCTTCTTCCTCTACTTCAATACATTGCCTCTTACAATTTCTTTCACATTTTACTGACCTCAAAGTTCTATTATCAGACCACACCAATTCATGAAGTTTCTTCTTCTTCTATAACACAGAGTCATAATCAGTTACAATCTCTTCATTCTTAGAATTTTTGTATTGCTTTCTTTGGGTGTGCCATATGACACATATTCTACCAGGTATGCTATAATGTAATGATAAAATGTGGAAAGGTGAGTGATGTGGTTAGTACTATTTTGCTCCTTTAACTCTGCGTAGATGTCTAGATATGCAGTGGCTTTCCTGTGATCATGAGGCAAACACATGAGCCTGAGGAAAACTAAGATCTGGAGGTTGGCAAACACAATGTTACAATGTGCTTGGGCCCCGTTGTCAGCTTGGAGCAGCTGAACCAATAGACAGTAACTATCTATCTGGCTGAAAATATTTTGTTTCCTTTGCTTAACCCACTGTTTAGTGACTTTTCTGTTACCTAAAGCTAAAAACAGAATATATAGATTGCAGGATTTAATTATGCCCTGATTATTTCTGTTCTTTTATTGAACATGGCAGAGACCCCTGCAAGAGAAGGAAGACAAATATTTAAAAGGAGTGGAACTAAGTTGGACAGACCACCTAACACATAGATACCAACACACTAAGATGAGAGATGGCAGAAAAATGCAGGTACCTGCAATTGTATTTAGCGAGTTACTTAGATGGTTACTCTTCATGCTTTTACTTTAAGAGAAAAATATCCTTTTATTAGAAAAAAATATTATACTGTTAAACAAACAAACAAACAATAAAATGGGATAATACATAGACTTTCTCTGAAAAAAACACATAATCTGGTAGAAGAAAACAAAACTAATAATTGATAATGTTTAAGTGCTCAGTACTGCTACACCGTCAGAACACACAATTCAATATGCTCATTGCTGTTTGATAGAAGATTGGCGAGGGTTGGAAAGGATTCACATAAGAGGAAATGCTTGAGCTGACGACTTTTGGAAGATGAGTAAGTATTCATCAGACATATAGACAAGGGCATTTGAGGCAGAAGCAACAGCTTGTGCCAAGGGCACAGGAACAACAAACAGGAGGGTTCAGCTGGACAACTGCAGGCATCCCAGCTGAAAGCCACAGGAGGAGAAATTCAGAAATAGAAAAGAGGAGCCAGGTCATGCTCTGAAGCCATGATCGGGAATTTGGACATTTTTCTGTAAGCAGCAAGGAACACAATGTTTTCACGAACATTGTCAAGAACCATCATTATTTGGACAGATGACCTAAGCACTATTGTGGATAGGCACTGTGCCAAGCACTCGAGACCTAAAAAGCTTTCATGACAGAAATCATGACTTGGGACCGTTGCCCTCATATCTATTAGCACCACCATCCATATGCTTTAACACATGTCCTGAACTATGTTAGTCATTTGCACGGTTCAAAAGTCTGAGCATCTTAGGATCAACAAATAATCTCCATATTCTAGATTCTTCTCTTGATTTAATGGCTTTTCCAAATGATTTTTGTTCTTCCTATTTCAAATATTTAAAATGTCATTTTTAAAGATGTCCATATAAATTTCTAACTGGGTACAAAAAGTGGATGTGGTGTGTGGGAGGGAGGCAGGAATTGATAATAAGGAGAAAGTTGTTCTGTGCTAAACCCCAACCCCAGAGGAAAGCAAACCAAATTAAACAGAAGGCTCCCAACTTAAGTTATTAATAGATATATTAAGTTATTAATAGATTGCAATTTTTACCAGTTCTCAGGCAGTGGTGCTCAAGGTTCTTTTTTTTTTTTCTTTTCATTTTTGCCTAATAATATGCCAAAGAGTTTTCTTCTTGAAACTCTGTAGCCAACTTTTCCTGGTATTTAATATTTGATGGCTCACCACACCTATTGATAAGCATTTTGAAGGATATACTTAATATTGTGATGTCTCACCACACCTTTCAGGAGCATTTAAAAGAAAAATAAGACCTAGTAGCAGAGAGGAGGGGGGGCAGATTCAATGCCTGGTTCACATTCAAGTGAAATCCAGGAGTCTCACTGGTATCCTTGCAATCAAATTTTTACACTGCATCAATCAACCCATCACATATCCTTATCACCTTTATCACTGTTGATTGCATGGCCAAGTGGCAATCAACGAGGGTGCAAAGAGGGCACACATTTCTGTCCTAAAGTAATCACAAGCGCAAGTTTGTATCAGTATACTCAGGGGCTTATATAAGACAAAAAAAAAATTGTTTGTAAAAGTGCATTCATAAGGTGTGTCCCACCTCTTAACTAACTCCCCTGACAATACAAAGCTGAGTTTAATCAACTACCAATTCAGGATAGCATAATCATTTTTTTGTTCTATTTCCTTTCACTATTGCAACGGTGTTACCGCTATGATGGTTTATGGAAAAAAAAGGGGGCTGGGGGAAGAAATGCAGAAATCACAGACAAAAGAATGAAACCAGTGAAAAGTAGCAGGGGCTTGTCCTATCTTTTGAGAGTTCCTTCCAAACACTGGCCTCTATTCTGAAGTGGAGTAATGAAGAGAGTGCATTCTAATTAAGTTGAAGAGTCAAACCAGTCTGTCGACTGAGGGAAAGTTCAGAAAAGCCCACCTTGAGTCCAGGCTTGTCCTGGCTCAGGAATCTACGGTATAAGGCCCTGCCTAGGGAAAGTGTCCAGGTTATTAACTAAAACAGTAAAAGCCTGTCAGCTCGCAACTATAAACAAAATTGTGATGATGGAAATTTCATTCAACTTTTTGAATTTGTTTGAATTCAAATTTTAACTGGGTGTTGGAACCATCATGGTCCTGCCCACAAAGCAACAGCCATTTCCATGTAGTATCATAAAAGAGGGTGTGCCTTAGCTTTCTGAAACAGGAGGGACAGCCTGTAGGTACAGCCGCAACCACTAGAGTCCACTAATGAAATGTTGTCTCCTTCCTATCCGGATGAGGGAGCCAGGCTAAGTTCCTGTCCACTAGCCTGACCCACACTCTGGTTATGTACCTTCTTATCGCCACTTTTGGGTCAAGAGGTAACTAAGGACAGTAGTAAAGTAAGTTTAAATTTTTAATCAGAAAAATGCATATGTATTCATCCTTTGGTCAAGTTCAGGGTTAAAACACCTAAGACAAGGGCCAAATATATAACCAGATTGATGACCCAGCCTTCACCATCACACTTTATATTCCTATGAACATTTAACCACATCTTGAAGATCAGACTTAGCAAATGTTTCTTCCTTGTGCTATGTGACAAAGGTTCGACCCATTACTTGTCTTCACTCGAGTTCCAAAAAAACATTAACCTAAACTGGAAGGAATTAAATCTCACAAGAATGTTGTATATCACATAGAAAGTTTAGCCAAAAAAGGAGACTATCAGAGAAACAAGAAGGGCTGTCCATGACTCCATCAATAATTATTTTAATGAATTAATTTATACCTTTATGAAAAACTTATGAATCAAGACACCATTTGTTGGGTGATTAATTTTTTATTAGCCCAAATTAGTCTTGCTCTATTTGAAGACTGACTTTTTAAGGCTATAGCTTTCTGACAACAAGAGTTGATTTGTACAGTTTTATCATCCACCAGTTAGCTAACTCAGTTTTATTTTGGAATTTGCAAAGAAGACAAAAGGGCCAACAAACAGATTATAGCACAGGTGTTGAAATGACTACATTTTTCAACTAGTTGTGTTACAATCATGTAGACATAGCTTAAGTGAACTGAATTGAAAATAACAGCCTTTTTATTGGAAGACCATTGTAACACACAATTATTAAAATTGATTAATACTTGGGCCAATGCAATTTCATTATCTCTGATCGATTTCAAGCATTACTTTTTAATGGCCTTCACTCCTGTCATTTCAGTTAGAACTGCATGAACACTAGCTTAGTGGAACAACACACAGTCCTTTTTTTTATGAGATTAAGCCCTGTGTTTTAATAACAGGTCCCAAATGAATCAACTGCTAAATCAGAAGACCAGATGCTTCTACAAACACTGTTTAGAAATCCATACCTTTTAGAGGATTTGTTTTGATAGATTTTTATGTTTGTAATGCCAGAAAAAATTGCACATTAAACAGGGGTTGTAATTACATTATAGCCATAGCATTAAGCTTTGTTTTAAAAATAGACACCCAGGAAATGGTTGGTAAGTGATTGCATGGAAAAGATACAAAAAAAAATTATCTGACTTAAAATCATCTTTTCCTCATAGTCAGAAAAGTATAATTGGGAGGAACCCAGCTCCATACTTTTTTGCCAACTGCTAAAAAGCAAATCCTCATGATGTTACCTCACAATACCATCTAAATTCATTCTTTTGCTTCAATTTCCATGGACTTTGCTTTGGTTCAACCTACAACAGCAATGTAAGCAATAATTTGAATTATTGCAACCCCCCCTTCCCTCCTCCCCCTGGTTTAACTTTTTCCTCATATAACCCATCATGAACAGTTTCCTGTTCTTCTTTTAAAATATGTATCTCATTGACTTCTCAACTGCCAGGTTAAAAATTTTAAAAAGCAAACCGAAAACATTTTTAAATGGCATATAAAGCCCTGTATAATCTACTAGTTGTATCTATCTTTTCTTCTCTTTCTCCTGTGCTCTCTCTTTTCCCCTCCTCACTCCTCCTCGGATTGGCTTACCTCCACATATCCTACCTTCTAGCTACATAGAACTAAAGGTCATTTCCAAATATTCCATATGATTCTACATTTCTGTCTTATAACTGGAACTCTCTTTGTCCCTTTCTCTGCCGGAAAACTCCTTTAAAACTCTTTCCAATTTTTACCCCCTCCTCATTAAACTATACCTGTTCTTTAAGAGCCATGTTATTAGTTCTTACCTAAATATTTCCATAATTATTGTTTGTATCATATTTTATTCAAATTACATCATTTTATCAAACATTCCCATCTCCTACCTCCTAGTAGTCTCTGAGCTTTTTGAATCTAGGAAGGCCAATTTGTAGATTTTAAAATTTTCTGTGCTTTAATATCTCCTGAATAATATGTATATATATATAAATATATAATATATATATACATTTATATATATATACCTAATAATATCCACTGACTTAATGTGTGAATACAATTTAGGAATGTAGGTTTATTAATCAATTGATACAAACTAGATATATTTTTAATTATGAAAATCCCTAACTGCTATACACAATAATTTAACTTCTTCATATCTATTGACCAGCATATTGTAGCCAAGAAGGTAAAAAGTGGAACATTTTAAGAACATACTTTACAAAACTGATTATATTTCTGTACCTGAGCTATAATCTTGAGTCTAAGAATCCACAGGAAGAATCAATATCATCAAAGCAGTAATCTTAGGAGATAAATGGGCTGCTGGTGTCATTCTCCATTTATCATGTTATTGTTATAGCCAAGATTGTGCAGAACTATAATCTATCCTGACAGGGCCCACTGATCCAGAACCTTATTGCATATTTTTATAACTTGCATTTTTAAAAATGCATTAGAAACTTTGATTTAGACATTATAGAGTATTGAATAAAAGAGACAACTCAGTAAGTCATGTGTGTGGCACCAAGATGCCCTGTGCTGACTGGTCCATTCACAACTTGATGATTTGTTTGCCATTTCCTGCCTAGTGTCCTCATTAAAGCACACCATTTGGTGATTACAAACTGACAATTCCTTATTGTTCTAAGGCTAGTTTTATTATTGTTATGCTTCATTTTTCTATGATCTAAACCCCACTAGCATACACATTTTTTTTTGTTTGTTTGTTTAAGATAGGAACATCTGGGTGGCTCAGTTCATAAGTGTCTGGCTTTGGCTCAGGTCATGATCTCATGATTCCTATGTTCCAGCACCTTGCTGGGCTCTATGTTGACAGCTCAGAGCCTGGAGCTATATCAGATTCTTTGTCTTCCTCTCTCTCTGCTGCCTGCCCCCTACTCTGTCTCTCTCTCAAAAAGAAATAAATGTTAAAAAAATTAAAGACATCTATGATGGAGGTTGATTGAACAAAAACCACAAGCACAACAAATTTGATGCAAAAACAAGCAAACAAACAAAACCAAGTTTTTGTTTACTGAGACCAGGCAAGTGCTCATGTTAGGAGCCTAAACTGTATCTAGGAGTCAGTGTCAGTTTTAAAAAGTAATGGAGAAATAGGTATTTCTTTCTGAAAATGTAATTCTAATACATAATAGAT
Source organism: Hyaena hyaena (assembly GCF_003009895.1). NCBI lineage: Eukaryota > Metazoa > Chordata > Mammalia > Carnivora > Hyaenidae > Hyaena > Hyaena hyaena. The sequence continues at coordinate 99,821 of NW_024081218.1, read as the reverse complement.
ATAATGACAAGTGTAAGTAGTTTGACAGAGATTTTACTATTTAGCTAATGACATTTTAACATCTTTATTTTTCATTTAAAATAAAATTTATAGATGCTTTAGATTCAAAAATCCATTTTAGGGGCATCTGGGTGACTCAGTTCCTTAAGCACTCAACTCTTGATTTCAGCTCATGTTATGATCTCATGGTTTGTGAGACTGAACCCCACGTTGGGGTCTGTGTTGACAGTGCAGAGCATACTTGGGATTCTCTCTCTCCTGCCCCACCTTCCTGCTCATGCTTTCTTTCTCTTTCTTTCAAAACAAATAAGCTTAAAAAATCCATTTTAGTTTACCATAAAAATTTGGGAAGGGACACAGATCAGTTAACCCTGTGAACTATTAAAAAGAAAGTACAACTATGAAAAGCCTTCTGATTTGAGTGGGTGGCTAGTACATGTTACTTTAGAAATATTCTCCTTGCTTATATATCTTAGTTGGTCTAAGTGTCTTGTCCCACAAAACAAATACTGCATAATGAATAACAACCCAGTCTTTTCAAATTTTAGACATAATTTTTCCTTCTAAGAATTTCTAAATTCCACTGTATTACTGAGACATTCCAACCATGGCGAAAGGGTGTAAGCTTCAGAGTGTATCCCAGAATGTCTATTTAGTGCTAATGCTCTGCCTTTCTGTTTTTAATTGCCACCTGGTGATTAGTAATGCCTCACTGGAATATCATAAAGCATAGCTCATTTTTCAAGGCCCAAAATAACTCTAAGTAAAGATATGACAATTATATGTTGAGTATACACTTAGAAACTAAATAAGTGTTGAAGACAATGAAAAATAAATCATTCCATTTCACTGTGGCCTAATAACATTTAGTCCATACTCTAAAAAAAAATACTCTATGTCAAAATCCTATTTTTAGTTATTAGTATTCTAGCCCTTCTAGACTGCCCTGGGCTTTTTCTCAGGTTTGTTTTGACTTATCAGAGCTGATTTTTGCTATAAAGCTAAATTCAAGTGTTGAAAAGCACTAATGTCACACCCATGCTATTTAATTTCCTTTAATGAGAATTCTTCTCTTTCTCCTGATGGCACTGTGGTCTGTCTATATTACTACAATTATGATAGCTGAATTCTATGATTGGAACATATTATTTTCTTCATTCTTAAAGAAGATTTAAATCCCTTTGAAAGCAGACATTATACTGCATCACTCTGAGAACTCCACTCCTACTATCTACCTACTGCAGGAAGCAGGTGTTTAATGTGTTAAAGTAATTTACTAAGACCTGACAAATCTGAGCCAAAGATGAAATTTGACTCTACTTGAGACTTTCTCCCCCATTTCTGCACATCCTGTAAGACTGGCTTTGCTCAAAACAATCTTGAGATATAGATATTGTCTCCTTCACAGAAAAAAAATTAGCTTTGTTTACAGACTTGAAAAAAATGAATATACTGTCTCCCTTGAGAATATGCTGGTATAGTTACTGTTCAGTATAAGAGATTTAGAATCCGTAAGGTAAATGTGCCTCACTTTAATGTAACTACTACACGTTCAGAAGCCAGCTAACCCTCCTTCCAATACCCTGTGGAAAGTGGGGCTCCAAGAACTCATGCAAATACGGTTGGTTGTGCTGCTTGCTGTTCTGTGCTAAACAACCTTCTGTCTTTGCTTCAGGGATCTCTGCAAGTGTCCAAGAAATTATGACACACTAACTTGTTAGTTTGATGGCTCAGTAAAATCTCAGACTTTTCAGATATTGACAGATTCCTGGCAAGAAGAGCTGATAACAACGATGCAGTCCTAAAGCCTGAGAATTTTAATCAAAATTGAATGGTTGATATAAAATCAATTTTGTGTAGGGGCGCCTGGCTGGCTTAGTCGGTTACGTGTCCGACTTTCGCTTAGGTCATGATCTCACAGTTCGTGGGTTCGAGCCCCGCGTCGGGATCTGTGCTGACTGCCAGCTCGGAGCCTGGAGCCTGTTTCAGAGTCTGTCACTCCCTCTCTCTCTGACCCTCCCCTGCTCACGCTGCCTCTCTCTCTCTCTCCTAGAAATAAATAAAACATTAAATTTTTTTAAATGAATTTTGTGTATTATGCCTCTCCTTTCAGCATTTGTCTTTGTGTGTATACCTTTCCACTGAGGTCCCACCCACTAACATGCCATTGGCTGCACATGTGCAAATATTAAATGTCTACTGTGAAAGTCATAGCTGTAACCATCTGTGCACTGTCCTTCCTGTTCTCAGTCTCTCCATCTCTGATTTATCCTTCAGAAAGCGATCATCTCAGAAGGCACATCTGGTCTTGTAGTTCTCCTACTCAAAACCTGTTGATGATTTATCATATCAGAACTAACTTCTAACCATCAACTTTGCTCCAAAGACTTCCATGAAATTATCCTAACTTACTTGTCAAGCCTTTACATTATGATTTAAGAAGAATGAAATACTTCTTCTGTTCTGCCTACTGTTCTGTCATGCTAGAGGAGTGTGGCTTTCACTGAGGAGGTTGAATTTTTCTCAGGAGGAGGTGAGACCTAAGATATTTAAATGTATTTGTAAGGTGCAATAAAAGTTTACTTTATAGATATGATCATGCATTTGGCACAAAAAAAAAAACACAAGTATTATTTTGGCTGACATCAAAATTCTCAAAGAGAGAACTCTGTTTGGGAAAATATTTGAATATGGAAAGTGAAACTAATGACATGCCTTGGAAGACAACCACAAAAAGCAAACAAACAAACAAACAAAAATGATGAACTTGCAAAGAGGAGCGTAACGTTGAGAGGAGAGTTGGGGAGGAAACTGTGCCATCCTAAGTTTAAGAAATTGCTCACAATCATACAGGTGGATAGAATGGAGTTGGGATTTGATCCCAACCAGGCTGATTTCAAGTCATTTCTAAATTGTTTGAGTTGCTGTGATATACATTCCCCTGACTTCAAATCTTCAAAAGAACTTGATGTGCCCATTGCAGAAACGTAGTATTGGCACTGCAGGGGATAGTGATATGTGTGCAATAACCCTAATTTACGTTTCCTCAACTTCCTGACTAGAGCAGGCAGTGGCACTGAGTCATGAGAAAAAGGAGTCAAATATTCCATGAAGTGACCTGTGCTAAAGTTATCTGTGGACCACAGTACAGTTGTGAGAACAGCTTCAGGAAACTAATTCAGGAGTAGATGGAAACCAAGTCTTTATCATTTTATTTTCCCAATACATTATTGTAGCTGCCTACAAAGGATCATAGGTTCATACCTAGATTACTATAGACTCAGCACCTGAGTTCGTAGTTAATGTCAACAATAGCTCTAGGGGCATATTCCTATTTCCCAGCACTCTAGGGGATTTCAGAAGCACTCACTAGACATAAATATGCCTGTGACAGAGTTGTAGTAAATAGTTTAATCTGCAGAAAAATGGTGTGTGACCTCTATCAAACATTGGTGTGAGGTTTAGATATAGATTCTGGAAAGTCCTGGCAAGTTTCCAAGCTCAAGTGAGACCCAGAGTGGGTCTTGGTTTTCTGCTAAGTGTTGCAGCCTTCTCTGCATTCCTCTTCACATGTTTACTTAACTTCCAAGACTTGGACTCAGGCAAATCATCACCTTCTTCCCAGGCCTTGTACAGAGCTCTCACAAAATATGGGAAGAGGGCCTCTCAGATCTGAAAGGTTGAGTAGCCACTTCTCTGCTGCTCTATTGTTGACTCTTTCTCCCCTAAGTTTATGCTGTAGCACCTTCTCTTCCTTTCTAAGAATTTTCTAGACTCAATTCTTACAGTAGCACTGCCTTTATTTATTACTTTCTAACTCAGGTTTCTAATCCAGAAGCCCTCTCTTAAATCACTAGGCAGAAGGAAAACTTAATTCATTTTGTTTCAGATTGTCATTTTGTTTCTCTCACCCCAAATTGTTGTCTACCTTTCCTAATTTTTTTAAATTGTCCTGTGTCACTTTCACAGTTTTTTTTCCTCTAGCCAATTAGCAAATTATTTTCCAAATGATATTTCTCACAATGCTCAATATCTGTTCCCTGCTTACAGATTGTTGTAGCAATGCTCATTATCAGTATTGTCTGTCATTCAATTTTCCCCTAGTCCCAGCACTGGAGGAAAAAAAAAGTTATTTCTGGAATAAAAATTATTAGCAGCAATCACTATCTTCTCTATCTTTGTGATTACCACACAGGTGCTACTTCCTTAGAACCCACTCCTTAAGCTTTCTCAAACTCTTTAGTCTCAACTTCTTCTCCACATTTCCTGCCCGAAGAGTAACTGAATAAGGCTCCTGCAGAACGCTTTCCAATCACCTGTCCCTAACAACTGACAGGGTGAAATTGCAGTATAAGTAGATGTTTAAAAAATTCCATGTGAGAAGCACCTGGGTGGCTCAGTTGGTTGAGCGTCCAACTTTGGGTCAGGTCATGATCTCCGTGACTCCTGAGTTCAAGTCCTGTGTTGGGCTCTGTGCTGACAGCTGAGAGCCTGGAGTCTGCTTCAGATTCTGTGTCTCCCTCTCTCTCTGCCCCTCTTTGTTTGTGCTTTCTCTCTCACACACAAAAATAAGTAAACATCAAAAAAATCCAATAATCCATGTGAATATTTTTAACTTTCAAGTTTGTAAAGCCACTCTCTTCACAAATATTGCCTGCAGTCTTGAAAAGTTAACATGCATCATTGGGTGTCAGAACATAATTGCATATAATTAGCGAACTGCAACTCTTTCAAAAGATTGCCACTATTTAAACAAGAATTAAGAACTCAAGAATCCAAGATTAACATATCATCCTTAGAATGGTTATTTCAGAATAAGACTGAGCTGTAACCAAAGATTTTTTTTCTTATGACTTACACCATACCAGCTCTGTAGGTAATGTGAAATTGAAATGAAAAAATGAAAGCAACGACAACAACAACAAAAAACTAGGCAGGATGAGACAATCTTCAGAAATGAGGCTACTTTGAAAAGGAAAGCAGAACTTTAAGTTTTTCTATCTTTAATAGGTTTAAAAAGAGGCAGCCATGAAGCACAGGGTTTCTTATTTGTGAGTTAAATTCCATGTTGAATAGCACAAATAAATAGAAATTCAAGAATGGCTAAAGCTCACCATCTCCTTCCACCCACTGCTTCCTGCTAACTCACTCTTTAGAAGTGGGTTTGGTTTTTTGGTTTGGTTTTTGTTTTTGCTTGCATGTGTTAAAATGTCTTTTCTGTTTATTTATTTAAGTTCAAGTTAGTTAACATATAGTGTAGTATTGGTTTCAGGAGTAGAATTCATTTTATTTTTTGGTGTGTGTGTGTGTGTGTGTGCATTGTGTTGTGTTTGTTTTGGGTTGTTTGCCAAGGTAGTGGCAAAAAGCACCTAAATTAGTAGGGAAAAAGCTCCACAGCATTTCCCAGAGCAAGGAGGTGGGGCCGACTCTGCTAATCAGCAGCTGAGCAATCCTACAGTTCCACAGGCAGCCTTGGGTTAGAGGTACAGAGGGAGTGGTCAATTCTTCTGGAATCCAGTAAGTGTCCATTTGAAATTGAACTGATCATTGGTTCCAAAAGTAGCCCCTACTCTCTCTGTCACTCCATCCCTCTTTCCCTTTCTATTTACCACAATGTGTAATTTTGTGTCACTATGCTCAGTTTTCATATACAAGTATAGTCCCATTGCTTCAATTTGGACATTCCAGTGGGAATATAAACACCATGAATCCAGGCATCTTGCATTTCTTGTTCATTGCTTTGTCTCTAGCCCAGCACTCAGTAGGCCCACAATACATATTCATTAAACAAATACATATACACATGAATAAATGCACTGGTGGTAAAAGGCCCCCTGGATACATGCTGTGATGGAAGGCTAAGGTGGCATTTTTTTAATGGGATACACATTTGATTAGGTACAATACAAACCCTTCAATTAGAAAGTTGAGATGGCTTTCTCCCTAACAGTGTACAGTTTTGCTATTGCCTCTAACTCCCTAATAACTTTCTATACAGTCAGAGAATGTGTTTATCTTTGCATCTGATTTTAAGTACTTGGCTGAAATATAATTTAAAAATTTAAATCAGGAGAGAATGACCTTATATGAATTTAGTTTCTCTACTTAAAATAAGAAAGGTGAAAGGAAGGCTTTGATCTTGAGCATGTGTTATGCCAGCAGCAACTGATTCAGATCCATCAATGGTTCACAGCAAAATGCAAAAATATCTGTGAGGGTCTCAGCCAAGACAAAAAAAAAAACAAAAAACAACAACATAAAAACAGTGAACCACAAGCAGCAGCCTATGAAAACTTGGTACAATTTATCTTGGCTGCCCCCACTGGACTAAAATAAGCATTTTTCTCCCTTTGCCCTTTGCTCATATGAAATAGTAAGATATATTTTGAAATATTCAGTTAAATTCCAGTATGCCACTGAGACACACCTAAGGCAGCTGTAATAAGGGAATATCTGACGTTTCGTTGAATTACAAAAAATTATCAGGTTAATAAATTAAAGCTCTTGAATCTATGTAGCAGCTTGAACTACAATATTGGTACAAGCTGATCTTACAAGTTGTTCCCTACAGAATAGTTAATATGATGAAACCAAGTGAAGAAATAGAGAGAAAACGCCCACACTTATTTTATTTTTATTGAAGGTAAAAACCACCTGCACACATTTCTGTTCAACGAAAAATGTTCAGTTTCATTTTTTTCCTCACAGATAGAAACGTACTCCATAGAATTGGAACTATTCCTTTTGTTTCCTGTTCTATCGGAATTTGATTTGCATATTTTGGGACATGTTAAGGTGCTCTCTGTGATTTAGAGAGTTTATAAAAAGGTAATTTGATCTCAAATCATAGTTTTCTTTCTTTATTTCTAATACTGAAAGCTGCATACCCTTCTGAGAAGTGAGCCATGAGGGGAAGACATTAGCTTGCCTTGTATTAGATAATAAGAAAGTACCACAGGGGACGAGTTACATATTATGACATTGTGAATATAAGGCTCATTTGGATGTAATTCATTACTACATCATGTTGCACAGGAAAGCAATTTTTAAGCAATAGAAGTGCACTTCATTTGTAAAGGACCCAGCTATAACACACAATCAGTTATTGAAGACAGAAACTGATTTCCCAAATCAGGCATATAAAATTTAATATATTTGCTCCAGTTATAATGAAAGGGAAGGAAACTTGAATGCCTTTTCTTTTTCCCCCCAGGCAAGAATGACACTTTATAAAATTTGGAAAATACATTTTTGCATGAGTAGTTGACTATATTTTTGATGCCACAAAGTGAATGAAATTAAAAACCTTAATAAAATGTTTTAAAAAATATTTGAAATACCTATTAGACCTATACAGGATCTGATATGTATTAATGAAATAAGGATAAGGATTAACATTGACTATTTTTTTTTCATATCAGTATCTATTTTCCATATTATTCACTGTAATCCTACAGCTTGACTATTCGGTAGAAAAAAAATAGCCAAATTATATTGGTTTATTTAAGTTCCCTAAATCTGTATATACTATTACTTGGGATTCTCCAGAGAAAGAAAGCCAGCAAGATGTACATGTATTTAGAGAGATTTATATTTAAGAAATTGGCTTACACAATTGTGGAGACTTGACAAATCCAAAATCAGTGGGACGGACCAAAAAGGCTAGAGACACAGGGAATAGTTGCAATTCAGGTTCAATGGCAATTTGCTAGTAGAATTCCCTCTTCTCTCTGAGACCGAAATCCTTTCCTTCCTTCGTTCGTTCCTTCCTTCCTTCGTTCCTTCCTTCCTTCCTTCCTTCCTTCCTTTTATTTTGTTTTAAGTTTATTTATTTTGACAGACAGAGAAGGAGAGAGAATCCCAAGCAGGCTTTGCACTGTCAACATGGAGCCTGATGTGGGGCTTGAACTCAGGAACTGTGAGATCATGTACCTGAGCCAAAATCAACAATCAGATATTTAACCAACTGAGCCACCCAAGTGGCCAAGAAGTCTTTTTCTTTTTCTTTTCTTTTTTTGTTTTAAATATTTAATTGATTTTTGAGAGAGAGATAGAGACAGCATGAGCAGGGGAGGGTCAGAGAGAGAGGGAGATACAGAATCTGAAACAGGCTCCAGGCTCTGAGCTAGTTGTCAGCACAGAGCCCGATGCAGGCCTCAAACCCACGAACCGTGAGATCATGACCTGAGCTGAAGTTGGATGCTTAACCGAGTGAGCCACCCAGGCAACCCCAAGAAGTCTTTTTCTATTAAGGCTTTCAACTGATTGGATGAGACCCACCCATTAATTACCATAATTGGTAATAATGAAGGTCATCTGCTTTACTAAGTCTACTGATTTAAATATTAATCTCATTAAAAAAAACATCTTTGCAGAAATATCTAGAATGATGTTTGACCAAATATCTGTGCCCTGTGTCCTAGCCAAGTTGACACATAAAATTAACCATTATGCTGTAGTTATAACCATCTAAAATTTAGAAAATAAACTCATCTATCCATTCTGTGATAGTTTGCCAGGATAGAGACAATGAGGAAGAAGTTTTCATCACCCCTTTCTAGGTATCTGAATTATTAGCCAACTTTCTCTACTATCAGCTAGAAATGCCCATTTGAAATTTACTTAAGAGGCTATAATAAAGTACTTAATTTGATTTGGTAAACATGCATAAATCATCCACTTACCCATATATTTTCATTTAAATTTCCCCTGTAACCACCATCATGAGATTATGGGATTAATACTTTTAGTCACAATTTCCAGTATTTTACTTAATTTCTAAAAGCAGAGATTGAGATTTTCAAATTGCTGATCTCAAAGGGCCATATCTGCCATTTGAATCTTGATTTCATTGACATTAAAAAGGAACATGAAAGAGAGAGTATGTAATCAGTTCCCAACCTTTCCATGTTTAACTTACACTTCACTCTACTAAATGTGATCATTACCAACTTTTCTATCGCTAGCATGTCGGGAAGTCAAGTGAATCCACAGGAAACTGACATACTTTATCCTCAAAGAAAAAGGTTTGTTTTTCCCTTGTACTACATCTAATTGATCTTGTTCCTATTTTGGAATGAATAAGATCAAGAAGTGAACAGATGAAAAAGCATATTATAGTCAATGCAGGAAAGATATAAGAAAGTTATGACAAGTCTTAAGGTTGAGCCATTTTCAGGATAGAAAGCTGGTAAGCACAGATGACCTTGATACATCTGATGGAAATATTTCATTGACCATGGAACATTGTCACTGCAAAAGACTCCTTTCATTATGTAAAATATATTCCTCCCACTAAGAATGCCAGAAAAATCAAATTTAAAAAACTCAAATTCCGGGGCGCCCGGGTGGCGTAGTTGGTTAAGCGTCCGACTTTCGCTTGGGTCATGATCTCGCGGTTCGTGGGTTCGAGCCCCGCGTCGGGCTCTGTGCTGACTGCCAGCTCAGAGCCTGGAGCCTGTTTCAGTCTGTGACTCCCTCTCTCTCTAACCCTCCCCTGCTCACGCTGTCTCTCTCTCTCTCTCTCCTAGAAATAAATAAAACATTTAAAAAAAAAAAAAAACCTCAAATTCCTGGATTTTGATCCTTAACAATTTAATACAGTTGTAATGTTTCTTGTGTTGGTTTTTTTTCCCAAAATTTTCTTTAAATTCTACTTAGTTATCATATAGTGTAATATTGCCTTCAAGAGAATTTAGTGATTCATTGCTTACATATATTACCCAGTTCTCAACACATAGTCCTGATGTTTTACATCAGATAGATTTAGTGAAGAAGAAGAAGAAGGAGAAGGAGAAGGAGAAGGAGAAGGAGAAGGAGAAGGAGAAGGAGAAGGAGAAGGAGAAGGAGAAGAAGAAGAAGAAGAAGAAGAAGAAGAAGAAGAAGAAGAAGAAGAAGAAGAAGAAAAGAACATGTGGTTACTAAGAAGTTAAATAACCTAATCTTAGAATATAACTTTAAGGATAAAAAAAATTGTGTATACAAGGAGGTATAAGTGGGCCAGGGATGGGGAGGGAGGAGGGACCAAGAAGGCAAAGCAGCAGAAAAGCAGAAAAAAGTGCAGGCCTTCTGGCAGGTCTGGCCCTAGACTAAGACAACCCCTTCCTGACAAGGCATAAAAAGACCTGTGAGGGATCTACATTTTACCTCCATAAAAACTGCAATCATGGAAATAACTTTTTGTGAAACTTTTACTTTCACTTCTTCTTGATAGCAAAAGAATGTTCTCTACATTGCACAAAATATTGCTAAAAATAGAGTGACTGGTAGGGTGCCTGGAATATAGTAGACATTCAGCATATGTTTACATAAAGGAAAAAGAAAATCCTTTACCATCAAAATAAAAAAATATATATATAGCACAGACTATGACAATGTAGATAAAATATGTTTAGGAACCAAAGTCATTTATATTCATGCCATAATGTATATGTTATATACACATATTATATATACATGTATATATACACATACACATATTATGTATATAATCATATAAATGATTTTAATTTAAAATTCCAATGATATAGATGATTAACCAGAAGCATACATACTTTTCCTAAAAAAAAAAAAAAAAAAAAACAAACAGAATTCACATGGAAGTGAAGGCTTTATCAAGAAAGTCTAGATATTCTGGGTTCATCCTCTGCCACAGTAAAGATTTAAGGAATATTTACATGCTTCGGCTCATGTACTGGACCAAACTCATATAGTCTTTTCTCCACTGCAAAGCAGAGAGTGATTCATGCCAACAAAAAGAAAAAAAAAATTCAAGGAGAGAGAGAACTCAACTGGTAGGAGATGGAAAAGAACATTTTAAAGCAGCTGGCACCTGAGCCAGACCTCAAAGGATGCCTAGTGTTTGAACAGGTCAGGACTGATAAGGTCATTGCAGACAAAAGCCATTCTGTCAATAATACTTATTTATCCTATGGTGTGTGCTGCTCTTGCTCTGGTCAAATGCCTAAGGATTGTGAAGAGTATAAGCTTTTATTAGTCGGCTGACACAGTCAGTTAAGAGAACTAATGTCGTTCAGCAGAACACCTAGAAACTCGGAGTGAAGCAGCAACCTTATCTCAAATCCGGAGAAAGAAAATATTATCCATAAGTAAATAAATCCTATCTATGTATTCTTTTATGATTAAATTTAAGACAATGTACATTTGTTATCTGGAGACATCAATGATAGAATAGCTAATTACTTCCTTTAGGAACTGTCACTCCGGTGCTATTAAATGCATTCTGTTATCATTTTCATAAACTGAATTATGTGCTCTTTTGTTACTCAGTTACACATTTTTCTCCAATTAAAATGTCAGTTACTATATTATCTTCTTCATTTCTCCCAAACTTCCTGCTCTCATTCTAATACTGAAATTGATGAAGAACAAGTATATATATAACTTATATATGTAATTATATATAGTATACCATATTATATATATTATATTATACTATATTATATATTATATAATATTATACTGTATATAATATATTATATAATATTATATATTATATAACTATATATATTTAGGTTATATACACATATGGAAGACAGAAACCAAAAATTATAATAATAATAATAATACACATAGCAGAGAAGGACAGACAGATGGCTAGAAAGTACAGCTGGAGACTAGAGAACAGTTACTGACAGTATCACCATCATGAAGCCTTACTTTTATAAAAGCATATCAGCAAAAGATAGAGCCCTGAAGCATCAGAGGAAAGAAAATCATGGATTTAAAGAAGTGCTGTAATGCTCTGAAAACGATAAAACAGTCTGCAGGCCTTCATGAACTCCACAACCAGCTTTCTTTAGGTGAGGAATACCTTGCCTCTGTCATGTAAGACTGAAAGGAATGTGTAGTCCTCATATTTCTTGAACAAGAAACCAGAACAATCATACATTCTTTGGTAAAGGAATTGTAGCATTTTAAAATGGAAGGAAGTAATCATGGGTGATAGATGAGGAAAAGGAAGAACCACAAAATGAAGGCACACTGTGAGCACAGGAAAGACAATAATACTGTAATAAGTGAACAAACTTAATGTCTGAATTAAAAGAAAGGGACAGAGAATCAGCACAATCTGTTTACTATCTTAAGTCAGGGGATGGTAGGTGAAGGCAGGTGAACAAAGATTTTATGAATTACAGATTTTATTTCTAGATGGGTTGAACTGAGCCTTTTCACCTTGCAGGTGATCAACTTAATATAAAGAGGTATGATAAAAATACAGTAGATACTAGCAAGTAGGTTCTAAGACTTTGGACTCCTTGGCAGTATAGCGTAGCTATGAGTCTAGGGTTCTTGTGCAGTTAGTCGGCCTGATAAAAGTATGAACTTTCCCTTTCCAGAAGAAATTCATCCATACAATTTAAATGAAACTAATTCTTATGATGTGACCCAGTTTAGGGATAACATAGGATAAAAATGGCAAATCATCTTCTACACCTCTGATCGGCTAATAAGGACTGCCAAGAGTGTTGGGTTAAGGACTCCGAGAAGGTCTGAAAACAATGAAAAACAGAGTTATGACTGTCATGGACACAGAAGGGTCATACAACAGGAAGTGGCAGTATGTAGGTAGCAAAGCTGCCATTCCTTTAGTTCAGTGCCATTAAAGTCCAGTAACATTACTAACTAGTGTCAATGGCAAAGTTTAATTGGTATTATGAAATGTACTATGCAAGTTCATGTTTGACTAACTAAATATACTATTGTTGCCAAAGGCACTGGAGAAGAAGGAAGAAGATAAAGAAGAAAAAGAAAGGAGAGATGGGGGAGGAGAAACAGCAACAGCAACAGATGATTTTTAAACGTATATTCAAAAGAAGAGAAAACTAGACTTGGGAATCCATTTCAATTTATTTTATTAAAAAGTAACCACTAAAATATAAAGTATATGAAACAATATTGAATACTACCTAGGTTTTCAGATAAGGTCTTGTTTATTAAGATACTACTAAAGACAATTTACATTTCCTAAACTTTTTGAAGAGTTAATTACCAGCTGAAAAAATATGCAGTTTTTACTAATGCTTGTAAAGATCATTTCACAGCATAACTTAACTCAGGCTTAATTACTTGTACCAAGTCAGACAGTGATGAAAAATAGTGCTGTCCAAATAATGTAAACATTTAAAAATAGATAAATCCTAGAGAGCTCATTGTTCATTTTATTTTGTTAACAAATGTGTCTACTAAATAAAATTCAGAAAAATGGGGGACAATACACAAAGTAATAGACTTTGTGTCTATTATTTTTATAATATTTTAGTTTCTCAACTTATAAAGGTTATGGAGAAAGAGCCTATAAAAGCCATGGGAAAATGCTTTAAAAAGTAATTCATATATGTAAAAAAAAAAAAAAAAGGAAAATGGTCAATTAAGATATAAAAAGTTTGTCAACATTATATTTGGCCTATCAAAACAAATAAAAAATAATGAGGAGCTGCCTGGAAGGCTGGCAGCTCTGAAAAGCAATTTGGTAAAACAAAGCAATAACTAAACAAATTTAAACTCACTGAATCTGTGATTTGCTTCCAGGAACCTATCAGAAAAGAATAATTAAAGAAGCAAAGACTTATGTACAAGAATGTTTGTAGAGACAACCTAATAAATGTCCATTTATAAGAAATAGGTTCAATAAATTCATGACATCTATATAATGGAATACCAGCGGTATTTTAATATAATGATTTAAGTCTATATTTATTGGCTTGAAAAATAGTTTTAATATATTATAGGTAAAAAATTCTCAAAAATATATTGAAGGGATAGACATGGTATAATAGTTTTGCTTATTGATTAGAAAAGATAGAAAGAAAGAAAGATGAGAAAGGGTGGTAGGATTATGTGTGGTTTTTACTTTATCCATTCTAACTTTCTGTATATAGTTTACTTATAAATAAGAAAAAAATAATGTTCTTTCCAATTACAAATTTTAAAAAGTAATATGTTAGCCATAATTAAGATACAACCCATTTTTGGGGCACCTGGGTGGCTTGGTCAGGGGAACACCTGACTTTGACTCAGGTCATGATCTCATGGTCCATGAGTTTGAGCCCCATGTTGGGCTCTGTGCTGGTACCTCAGAGCCTGGAGCCTGCTTCAGATTCTATATCTCCTTGCCTCTCTCTGCTCTTCCCCAGCTCATGCTCTGTCTCTCTGTCTGTCACTCAAAAATAAATAAACATTAAAAAATTAAAAAGAAAAGATACAACCCATGTTTTCTTTTTCACCATTTCACAGTCAAAACGTTCCTGAATTCAAAAATATACTTAACTTTATTAGTTCATCCATTTCAAATATATTATATTAAATTTAGTAACTAAATTTTGAAGTTTTTAACATACTTTACTCTGTCCAGCAATGTGTTTATGATCTTTTTATTTAAGTTTATTTATTGATTTTGAAAGAGAGTGAGAGAGAGCAGGAGGGGCAGAGAAAGGGATAGAAAGAGAATCCCAAGGAGGCTCTGAGCTGTCAATGAAGAGCCCAGCGCAGGCTCAAACCCATGAACTGTGAGATCGTGATCTGAGCCAAAATCAAGAGTCAGATGCTTAACCGACCTACCTACCCAGGCACCTACCTCTGTGTTTATGAGCTTTAGAGCATGTACACACACACACACACACACACACACACACAGGTCATTCATTCAACTATATATATGATAAAGTCTCAGTGACTTCATTATATAATAAACATAAAACATTATACTTGTCACATTGAAGCTTCTTCTAAGTTAAAAAGTTCTCTCAATAGCCCTTAGATAAACATGTTTCATACTAGGTAACCAGCATCCCATGTGGCCAAAACTGAGTAGACCAGGGATAAACACTTGGTACAGAGTCACAGATGCCTCTGGCCCTCAAAATAAGATTTCATTCTGGGCAATAAGAATGATGGAATCAATCACATACTGGGGAATATAGCAGTTGGTATTAGGGGAAGAAAAAACAAAGTAGTACAGATGGAAACGGAGTTAAATCACTTTGGTGCTTCAACACTCCAGTGAATATCAGGGGAATATGGCTATTGAGGTCCATGGAACTGACTGGATCCAGATTCTATATCAATAAGGCCTGATCAAACGAATCATTCCTATTCATAGAGGCTGGGCCCAGCCTCCTGTTTTGATGCTTCCAATAAACTTGCATATCTAGGTAGTTACTGTTTCGAAACTCCAAAAGCATAAATAAAACAACTTATTTGGATTCTATCAGAATATACCCATCAGAATATATCTGCTGTATATCTGAATATACCTTGTTGGCTTACACAGAAGATATGTGGAAGAAATAAACAAATTATGTAAAAGAGTGAAGGTATTTCAAATAGCAACAAGTTAAGCATAGACAAAAGTGACTGAGAGAATCATATTAGATGATTAATATACACAAAAACACACACATACACATACATTTACACAAACACTAACGTGGTCTTCATACTCCTATGCTAATCTTGACCATGTTCACAAATGTGATCAAGTATAACTAAACTTCTGATTGGTTTTCTTTGATTTGGTCAATATACCAAGTACTTGCCTTAACATATTACGCAGGTTTTATTATGGGGTAATTAGGTTCTTCAACTGGAATATACAGCCAATATGTCTATCAATAATTCTCTATGAATCACCACATTCAAATGTGTACTTTTCTAAAATCCTAAATGTAACCTCTACATTGAACAATGTTTAACTCAGGGAATGCAATCATAAAGTACTTTTCTTTCATTTACATTTATTCATTGAGGCTAGATTTTTTTTTTTATTCCTGGATAAAAACTCCACTAATTCTGGTGATTGTTGTGTGACCTGAATTCTTCTAGCTAGCAATTAAACTTTTCTTCTAGTGAGTAATTTAACTTTTCCCCACTTTTGACCGTCTTTAAATTGGGAACCCTAAAGTCAAAGTATGGGGAGTAGTCAGCTTCTTGTCTTTGTGTGTCTATAACTTCAGGACTGACACAGAGCAACTAAAATTAGGGTAAAGTGGGAGCAAATGGCTCTCATTTGATAAATACTCTCATGAACTGGCATGGTATTTCCTGAATCTATTTGGAGTCATCAGGTGAATTATCCTCTTCTGCTTTGTGGGTTCTTTGGAGATCCATTCATCTCACAAGTGAATTCTCACCCTCCTTTTATGTGAGTAATACATTCTCCTCCAGCTCCAATGCTTCCACAGACCCATATCTGTAGCTCTGTCTCTGATAAGTTCTTTACATCTATCCAGGAAGTTTTATTGGAGAAGATCTGTAAGACTCCCTCCAACCCCCAGTCCATTTGGGCTACTATAACAAAATATCACAGATTGGTTGGCTTATACAGATTTCTCACAGTTCTGGAGAATGGGAAGTCTGTTACAGCACTGGCTGATTCATTGTGGTGGCTGGTGAGGGCCCTCTTCCTCTCTCATAAAGAATGTCTTCTCACTATGTCCTCACACGACAAAAGGACTTGGGGACTCTGTGTGGCCTCCTTTTGTAAGATTGCCAGTCCTGTTTGTGAGAAATATATCTTCATGATCTAACCACCTCCCAGAGGCCCCATCTCCTAATACCATCATACTGATCATCAGGGTTGCAATATATGAATGGCAGTAATCCTCTCTCTTCCTTCATTCGTATTCATATTCTGTCTGTCTGGATAGAGTCCACAGAAGAAAAGTTTGTCATAGTCCACCCCAAACCTCTTCCTTTGTACTTTTAGCAGCAACTAAACCAATCCATATCTTATCACTTAGACTTCTCAAGTGGAAATCAGGCAGTCTGTGTGAGGCAGCTAGCAAGTTCTTCCAAGTAGTTCTATTAAACCCTTTTTTCACTGGACTTGAAGCTTCTTCCTTGGAAAGAAATTGAGACTTAACACACCAGTAGCAGCAATCTCAAAAAAAAACCCTCTTTATCTACTCTTTTATTTCTTCTAAAACTGGATGATCATCTCAGAATTTTGTTATTCACCCCTACAAGTTCTGCATGCTGGTTCTAATAGAAGTGCAGCATCAACTGTCTTCAAGCCTCATCTGGAACGGAGACATCAACAATGTACTTTAACATTTTTACAGTATCTAGTTTTGATATGAGTTGTCACTTTTTAAAATCAGAAGATACCAGATCCTCTGAGTAACTATAATATAATTATATAATATAAAGTATTTTATAATATAAGCAGATATTATATTAATATTTTGAATAGAATCATTATATGAAAAATAAAATTGGTAAGTCAAATAATTTTCAAAATACATAATATAATTGGCCAGTTAAATATAGCTCTATTTCTCATTTACTCAGGCATTCATTTCCTCCAATAGAAAAATACTTATTCAATATTTACCAGACTCTAGGAATCTAATGCTGGACAAAGAAAATTTGGTCCATTTCCTCATGGAGTCTGCAATCTAATCTATTATAAAAAGAATATATTTTATATTGCACAACTTTTGGATGTTTCGCAAGAACTGACCTAGTCTTAGAGTACAGGAAAGGATAGAGAACCAATAGAAAAGAGAGAAAGCAACTGATGAACAAAAGAGTAAGCCAATAAAAGCCCAATACTGGGCATAAATTGAAGAAAAGTAGCAGTAGGTATCTGTGATATATAGAGTTAATGCTAAGATGACTTAGTAAACACAGAAGCCCATTATAGGTCATTTGTTTAACATGACTATTAGGAAAAAGTTTGTCTTTGGATGAGATGTTATTTGGAGAAAGTCACTATAAACATATTTGTATGAAGAAAAAGTCTCTTATCTCAATAAAGAAAAAAAATGTGGCTATTTGATGCACTACAATTTTGAATATGTGTTCAACCATTGAATATTTCCCAGCAGTAAAATTGTTAGTGAGTATGTTTTTGTAGCTATCTTTGAAATATATATTATCTGGGTTTTCAAGTTTAAGAGGAGAATATATGCCTTACTCACACAACTCCTATTCTGAGGAAAATAATGCATATTTTTATTTAATTATACATTTACAACTTTAGAACCAGCTGCCTATTTGCAAAAAAGGACATTAAGTCAGTTTTTAAAGATGTCTACAATGATGAAAAAACTAATAATTATAATAAGGCAAAGAAAGCCAGAGAAAGAAATAAATTCATAGGTTAGTTTGTACACAAAAAATGCTTTCCATGAAATTTCTTATGATTTCAATATAAATATGACTCTGAACTTACTATAAAGTCCAAAAGAAAAAAGGAGGAAGCTAGTTAGGAGATTCATTGAGTCCCTAAACTAAAAACTAAGCAGTTGATCAGGAAAACATAATAATTATTAGTATTAACAAAAAAAAAAAAAAACCCATGGATCCTTTTTCAGAAGACACTTTCATGAAAGAATGTACACAATGAAGATATAGTAGACACAGTTTCATAGAGTTCTGTTTTCCTTCTTCCTCCCAACCTCTGCTTCGGGTGGTGTTTTGTTTTGTTTTGTTTTGTTTTTTGTTTTTTTTAATAATATCCCGTTTAGATCTATCTTTGACAGAACCCTTTTACTCCCCTCCTCCAGGAAGCTGAACCCTTCAGAATGAGTTTCCCAGGTTCAGAGTCCGCAGCACTCCTACTGGGTTCAGCCAATGGGACAACTAGTAGGATACTGCAGAACAGGAGAAAGGGAGAAGCTGCCATACTTCTTACTTTCTCTCTGCCTTCAGTAGCTGAGGCTATTTCTCCACTCCCCTGAACTTGTGTACATATAAAGTTCCAGTGTCCACCAAGTTTCCCAGGTCCCTTTGTCCCTCCAGCGTAGGTTTAGTAATGGCTTCTTTTCTTTGGGCTGTCTCACTGTCCCTCAGATTTTTTCACTGATGGAGTAATTCCTCTACTTTCAATGTCCTCTGCTTTAAATATCCAGAGAGTTTTCTGTTGTCTGATCCTGAGTGATAGAATCACCCATTATAAGTTAGTGACATAACTTTCAGCTCAATTCTACATAAACAATTTTACATTGAACAATACCAAGGAAAGTCTCATTATTTGCATATTACATGCTTATGCAACAATGAATAGCAGATGCAGAAGGGTATAGGAAACAAATTACCATTACTGATTCAGATGTGTTTTTTAGGAAGAGAATAATAATTCACCAATATCCACACACATGACATTTCAGCACATAGATACAATGATGCACCTTCAGTGGGTATTCTTACTAGGAGATCCCCAGAAATGCACACATGCCAACACCTTGACTGTAATGAGTCAACATAACCCAGAAAGAATAGCCTGGGGAAGTAGTATTCCTCTCTCTCATCTACCTATAAACAAGATATATGATTCACTTAGGACTGTCTTTTCTTGGAAAAGATGGAAAACATATGGGAAAGCTAAAATTCTAGTTCATTTCACTAAGAATGTAAACTAGCAAACCCTTTACAACTCAACATATATGCTAATAACAACCATTTCAAGATGCCCATTAATTATATGGCAACAGTGAAACTTTTCCCAAGAACTCAGAATTAATGCTAGATAAAGAATATTTTCTTATCATTTAACTTAAAAATCAACACATTCTGGCTAGAAAGGTCATGTGCAAACTTACCGTAAAGAGACAGATGAACTTTTAGAACTGCCTGATATATAGAACCCAATGGTTTTCAATAAAAATGTGCTAAGAGACCCAGGAATGCAGGAATCCAAATACTATCAGTGCTTGTCTTAGCTCTTAACCATAAGAGATAGTTACTTCAGCCCATAAAAAGAGGTGTATTTCATTCTGGTGCCATTAAAAATTACAATCATATGGCTAATATCCTAGTTTTTATTACACATATACCCAGCTGTGTCTACATCCTAATTTGGTCTACCTGGACTTTCCAAGAGGGAGAGTATGCAATACTAGAATCTTTTAGTCTCCACAGCAGTTATGATTCTTGTTATCAATTAATACAACAGCATCATAAATTTGTATTGCTGTATCATAAATCTGAAATGTGCATCCTTTCTGTGAAGGGTGTGCTGGGCAAGTTTTGCTGCTTGGCTTGCAGGACTAACCTTACACCATGGCAAAATCACCAATTCAATACTCCCTGTGAGACATTTTTCTCAAGAAATGCATTCCATCAGCATCAATTTTTTCTCCACCTACCTGAAAGACTTCTTAATATCTTCTGCTTGGATTGTCTTGAGAATCTCTTGGTAAAACTGAAGATCAAGTGTTCCTGAAGATGTAGCATTTGAAGGGCAATTTTTATGTGTATAATAGCCTATCAAAATCCCCAAAATAAATAAAATGATGGCTGTGCAAAGTATTTTTAAAAGGCGGCAAAAATTGCAGGGGTTGCTCTTTGGTGCAGATCTTGTATAACGGGTTACATAATCAGACTCTTCTTGAAGTCTCTGAAACCTTCCTTTGGGTGAAGTTGCTGGTTGAATAGAATCAAGATTGAGGTCTGCAGTCTCTGGATTCTCCATGCTCTGATTCTCAGCACTATCTAGCTGGAACTGGTCAAAACCAGGCTCTTCCAGTTCCTTTTCCATGTCCCATTCTAAGTCAAGGGCAGTGGCTTGAAGGTCATCATTGTCTAAATACTGTGAATGTCCTGGAGCTCTTTGATCTGCATTGACCTTCTGATAAGCCATCTTTTTACCTGTGAAAATAAGAGAAGTGTATTTTCTTAAAATAAACTGTGAAACTGAATATAGGAAACCACATTTAAAATGGTGTGGGGTGACCAGCCAACTACAGATCTCAACAGGAAGAGACATACCTTGCATTCCTAGTTGGAAGAAGCCTATTTTACTACCCTAGCAGGAGGAAGGAAAAGTTTCTTCCTGCTTAGCAACAAGCTCAGCAAATAACAAAATCCAACAACTCAGCCAATGAGAAACCCTCACTACCCTGCACTCTCACTTTCTTTCAATGGACTTTTCATTCAAAGAAGCCCCTCCCAACTTCCTCTTCGTAATAAAGTAACAGTCCTCTCCTTTGATCTCCAGGCTTGCCTATGGTTTGCCATAGTTTACAAGTCCTGAATTGTAATTTCCCTGCTATTCCAGAATAAAGTCATTTTGCTGGTAAAATAACTGGGTGTTTATTTTTAAGGCTGACAAAACAAACAATAAAGAAAATCTCCAAGGTGAAAAACAAAAGAAAACAGCAATAATATTAGGTTGCTAAATAAAATTTTAGTGATAAAATTTTAGTGATTATAATCATGGGAAATATACTGTCCCTATAGAAAAATCACATATTAGTTAATTATGTAATCTTCTGTTTTGCTGTTGATGTTTATTATAGGAAGAGGAGACAAAAGAAACTTTGAGAAAACATAAAATAGACACACATACAATTATTCCTTTGAAGCTCAGGAGCATAAAAAAGTCACAAATGTATAAGTGCATTGAAGATAATATATTATCATGGAGGCAAAATTTAAGCTTACACATTGTCAAAATCACTTTTAAGAAAAACTAAGGGCAGAAGTAATAAAGCTGTGCTTTAGTAAGTTAAGGAAGGGAGGAAGAGAAGAGAAGAGAAGAGAAGAGAAGAGAAGAGAAGAGAAGAGAAGAGAAGAGAAGAGAAGAGAAAGACGAGAAAGAAGAGAAGAAAGAAGAGAAAGAAGAGAAGAGAAAAATGAAAAGAAACGAAAAGATTAAGACAAGACAAGAAAAGACAAGGGGTGACTGGGTGGCTCAGTCAGTTAAGTGTCCAACTTCAGCTCAGGTCATGATGTCAGTTTGTGGGTTCAAGCCCCACATCAGGCTCTGTGCTGACAGCTAGCTCAGAGCCTGGATTCTGGAGCCTGTTTCAGATTCTGCGTCTCCCTCTCTCTCTGACCCTCCCCTGCTCATGCTGTCTCTCTCTCTCTCTCTCTCGTTCTCCAGAAATAAATACTAAAACATTAAAAAACATTGAAGAAAAATAAGACAAGACCCTGGGATGATTTATAGTATCAGAGCTATTTTCAAAAAGAGATCAAGATACAATAGAAATAAAAACTAAATGGAGTAGTAATGCTATTGAAATACAAGAAACAAAATATGGTATGTTACTTAGTCATGAGTTATCAAAAGGACTGGAAACTCTAAGGCCACCGCAGAAGACCAAATGTTTCCATGGAATTAGTAACATGAATTGGCCTGTATCACTGAACTTTAAATAAAGTCTAGGATGGCACCTATCCAAAAAGGGAAGCCTTTTGCCAGCTAGGATAGTTTGGTTTCATAACCTTGCTACAGGAGTGGCAGATGGAGATTTTCTCCCCTACACGGTTTTGGATGACAGTTTGTTATATCCTGCAGAGTGGTATTAGGCTAACTGGGCTAAT
Organism: Hyaena hyaena; assembly: GCF_003009895.1. Lineage (NCBI taxonomy): Eukaryota > Metazoa > Chordata > Mammalia > Carnivora > Hyaenidae > Hyaena > Hyaena hyaena. Next base: position 77,528 of record NW_024081218.1, on the reverse strand, counting down.
TAACTACAAGTGGTCTTCTGTCTGTACTCAGTAACCCACTGGTGTATTATGGGTTGCAGATTAGGAGTATTTATACTTAAATTTTCTGTGAATTAGATTTGTCATCCCAGCTGGATTCTAAGGTCCCTCACTATGTTTTATGATTTTTCTATGTGCCCCACTGTGGTGGGAAAAGAATAGAGCTCAATGGACAACTGATTAGCTAATTGCCTTAGAGCTAGTGGTTAACAAGTAAACTCTAATATAATGATTACAGGGACTTCATGGAAGGGAGTGGCATTCTACACTGAATTATGGGTATATGCGACTCTAATTCTGTCTGGCAGAGATCCATATTAATTAAAATGCTCTGATTTTTTGAGAGTTCAAATGTAATTAAATATTAGTCTTACAAAATAAAAATCATAATTCTGACTAGATTTCTCATCTGCTACCCTACAATGTAGGATTCATTCTTACCCATTGTTGACTCTGTAACAATAAGTAATGCATACCAGGTACTGGGATAGGCAATGAGAACAAAGATAAATGGGTCCTTATTCCTCAAGGAAGAACAATTCAATCAGAGATAAATACATGAACAAACCTATAAAGTGAATAAAAAATGTAGAGTGCAAAGGAGACTCAGGGGATATGAGTAAGGCTTCCCCCCAAAAAATGATCTCTGAGATACTCTGGCAAGAGAGGAAAAGTTAACTAGGGCTGATGAGGTGTGTGACAAGATGACACTCAGGCAGGGGAAACTTACAAACATGCAGAGGAATAAGAATGCATGGTGTATGCACCATTTGAAAAATCCAAAACTACGAGTATTCTAGTACAAGGAAGGAGCGCATGGACTGGAGATTCAGAGAAAAAGCTAGCGAAGTGTGCCTTTGGGTAGATGCTTAACTTCTGTGTAACCCATGGTCTTCATCTGTTAAATGGACATGATAATAATATATATTTCATAGTGTTGTCATTGGGATTAAGACAGAGCACCTAAAACATCCATTGAGTGTTGCATAGGCTATATGGGTTACAAAGGGACATTTCTGGTGTAGTAGAGGAGAGAGAACTGGGGAAGACTGTTGGAAGCAATAAAATGAGTTAAGTAATGCAGGAAAAATTATAAGGGTAAGATGTCATGGAGAAGAGGAAATTACATCATATTCGCACACATGTACACTCACATACAATATATCCTATTTGTGATTTGCTTGTTTCCATTTAGTCCAAATGTAAGACAAAAAAGAAAAATACACTTCATGACATAACAACTGTTATCATGAAGGTATTGATTTGGTACTATGTATTAGAATAGGCTCAGGAATAATTTTGCAGACACTTCTCCCATCCCCCTTTCCTTCCCTGTCTCCCTCCCTCCCTTTCACTTGGCTTGGTTTCCGAAATGATTCAAGATAGCACAACAATTGAATTTTATCCTTGCTCATATCAAGACAAGCAAAAAAAAAAAAAAAAAAAAAAGAGTAATGATTGGAGTTAATGATAATTACTCATATAAGTTAGGAGACAGTTGATTAACTGGCAGAGGAACACTCCAAATCACAGTTAAAAAGTTTTTTTTAGGTAAAAGAAAATACTGGAGGAAAGGAAAAACTTGAAGATAGTAGAAATAAAGACTTTCTAAAATCCATAATTCTAACTTCTCTCTTAATGCAGAAGAGGAAACTAAGGTCCAGAGTTGAATAATTCTTTAGAGTGGGAAAGTAATATTTGGGTACAGTTTTCTTAAGGTGATTTGTGGCTTTTATAAAAATATGAGATTAACAAGTTAGCAGTAAATTAATATTAAATACCCCACAATTCAAATTATTTTAGCATACACTTTAAAATACTGCAATTTCTTAACACTAGTCAATTTTTTCTTATTTAGCTTAAACATCAATAAATCCCTGCTATCTTTAAATGTTCTTATGATATTTATTTCTTTAAGTATTCAGTTTATGCATTATTGATTAATTTACTTAGACACTGTCCCATTGTGGTTCTTTAGACTTTCCTGCCTCTCATTTTAATGAATCAGTCTCTCTCTTTAAAGATTGTTTCAAAAATTGAATTGTAGAACATGGTTTATGCTCAAGAGAGACGTGGCACACAGGAGTTACTATGGAAATGTGCGATCTCTAATTACGACATCTAATACAAACACTCAAAGTCGTTTCCTCACAAATCATTTAAAAATCAACTGCAGTGATGAGGGAGAGTTTTCACTTCTAGCCTGACAATAGGCATTCCATCACAAGTACATCAGCAATTTAACGCTTTTCAAACATTAGACAGAGCCATCAATTAGAATGTAATGCAGATGCAGATATTAAGTCCTCACCATGATGTATATCTGCCTGACACCCTTACTACCACTTTTGAACTCATTACACATCTATAAACTTACCCTAAATTCTATCTTCTAGGAGAGCAGTAACTGGGTCAAAGGTAAATGGAATCATTCAATGTAACACATTCCAAAGTACTTCAAGAAAACTTCCAAAGAAATAAGTATGGGCGAATGAATATACACAGTGAAGCATTTAATCCATTTATATTTGGTAAAATAAGTTATATATATATATATATTCTATATATATACATATATATATACACATATATATACACATATACATGTGTATATATATACATATTCTATATATCTACACTTTATATAAATTTAGAAATCCATTTCTTTTAAATTAGCTTGCTTTAAAGAAAATAGTATAGCTTTTTGCAAAAATATAAATCTCTGCACTGATAGTTCTATTTTACGTTATTTAAACTACACTCCTTAAAAATAAAAGAGTACTAAATTACTGAATAAAACTGATCATATATCCAATTATATGCACAAATTGAGTCAGCAGAAATTATTTGATTCAGGCCACAAAGAATGTAGCCTTCCTTAAACACCTATGCTCTGTGAGGTAAGTAAACAACATAACACAGTGTTTTATCAGAATTTTAAAATTCTAAAGTACAATAAATATTACATTATAAAAATAAATCTTCAGCAAAATCAGCATGTCTTAGATATGACTATATAATTATGCCATTCGAACTTCATGTATTTTCTATTACTGATATTCATTTAATTTATATCATCATATTATTTCACACATATTCTATATGAGTAATTAAAAAAGTACATGTATTAGATTTCAGAATCTGCCACACGAATTTTTCTCCAGAAAAGATGTACAGTTGACCCTTAAACAATGTGAAAGTTGGGGGTGCTGATCTCCCATTCAGTCGAAATTCTGAGCACAACATTTGACTCCCCCAAAACTTAACAGCTTACTACCATCTGTAAGTCTTACCAATGGCATTCAAGTAACACATACTTTGTATGTATAGCATATGTATAGCATATATTATATGCTATACTGTTAAAGTAAGGGAAAAGAAAATATGATTAAGAAAATCACAAGGAAGGTAAGATACATTTAGAGTACTACACTGTATTTATCGAAAAACAAAACCCATGTATAAGTAGACCTGCACAGTTCAAACCTGTGCTATTCAAAGGTCAGGCCATAGAAACTTGTTACATTTTCTCAAATAGAAACATCTGTAGCATCCTCACATTCAATATTATACCACTTAGCTTTTTTTTATAGAATGCAATTTTTATGAAAAGTAGAGTATATGCTCCATGTTTCCAACATCTCTTATTCACTTAAGTGAGATCCCTTCCCACCCAGGCCCACACCAAAGCCTAAATTTTTTTAAATTCAATATGCCAAAACATTTACCTTTTATATACACTTATCCTTTTATAAGTAAAAGAAAGCGGATACAAGTTGAACTAAAAGGTATATTTCTGGATTATGACAGGCTTAGGTCAATAAAAAATGATTTTGTATTCTTACTGAGCATATGATTAACTTAAAAATAAATTGTTACCTATGAATGCTTTCTTTCACACATTTTCACTGGCTGAAACTAAATAAATAAAAAGAAATAAAAGATGAACACCAAAACAGGCAGAAATTTCAAAATGTAAAATACGTTCTCTGGCTGTTGCAGATCTAGCGTAACAATGGCTGGCAAATTCTTCAGATGATAAATATATGCTAAACAGAAATTTTGTTTAAAAGTTATATTATTAATGACACTTAGAAATATAATCATAGCAGTTTACTTTCTTGCTCAGCAATCACAATGAGAGAATTTATTACATGAATGTCATGGCCTTATCAATCTCTAAATTAGAAGACTCTATAGTCAGGCTACCTGATTCAAATCCTAGCTCCGCCATGTCATTTAGACCAGTTACTTAGTATCTTTATGCTTAAACTCTACATTGTGGAATGTGGAACTGTGTTTGTAACATTACTATGAATAAATGAGATAAATTATTAAAGGTGCTTAGAACAAGATCTAACACAATATAAGTGATCCACTAATAAAGGATTACTCTAGAAATTCTATAGTTTAAGATAACAGAAGTACATAGTTGGAGCTTACAACTTTAAAGTACAGACTTTCTTAAATTAAATTATGTCAAGAGGACTTAAGTTTCAGTACCAAGAACCTAGAGATAATGAGAAATTGAGCAGTACACTCAAGCATTTTTGAGAAAGGGACGCATCTTCTAATTACTAGCTATGGCTAAGATAAGAGAGAAAAATGGCTAATATTTATATAGAAGTTATCATTGCATTTCACTTACAACTGCCAATTCAATGTCTTGCCATTGCAAAGTTTCTTTTTGGTCTACTTACAAAAAGAACAACAGAGTTTTTTTTATAATGCTAAAGAGTTCGGTTTAATGGTTCTAGGAATTAGGGATAATTAATTATAGTGATAATTAATCATCAACATGAGTTATATACATTTGTTATAGAAAACTATGTGTGTCCTAGGTGATTGGCTTCAACTACCAATTTTGATGATACTGATAGTGTTTGTAACTCAATTAGTAAGAGACTGTGTAGATCTTATTAGAATTAGAACCACATCTAAAATCTTCCCTACTTGTAAAGTTATTTTATAACCAAAATAAATAAATGACTCTGGCAGATTAACTAAAACACAAGGCAGAATCTCAATTTCCTATAACAGTTCTATGATTGAATCTTTATTGTACAATGGGAGAAAATATTCTTATAGTGTTTCCTGAAGCTTTGAATGTCAAATCATTTGCTGGTTTGAGTAGATTGATTTGAGGCAAAGGCATTTCTTAGAAATGTCAGTGCATCATCAAAAGGCATTCATTATGCACCTTCGTGCAGTATTACTTTAGATGCCATACCAGTGAACTATATAAGTGCCCAGAGGAATTGTTAAATTTAAGTTTAAGAACATTCCTTATTGACTGAAACATTTGACATAAATTTTTCAGTATGAACTTGGTTTGTACAAATAAAGCCCATGTTTGTGGAATAAATATTTGTTGTTGAAAGCTTTAATGGTCTCAACTTGAGAGCAGAGCCAAAGATAAAACTATAAAAACAGTAATTCAGAAGACTGTTCCCTGACTTAATTTTTTTAGTATAATGAGATTTTTTTTTCCAATCTAGTTTTGTAAAATGGCCCTGGAAATTGCTATAGCATCTGTAAATGCATTAAGAATCCCTTCTTTAATTATAATTTTGCATATCAACTGCATAAAAGAAATGACAATAATTATTTGTTGTTCATGCTTCACTAATTGAATAAAGAGCATATATGAAGTAAAGGAAAATTATCTGTTTCAGTTTTAGGAAGAAAAATAGTCAAAACCTACCGTTAAAACAGGCAATAGTACACTAAATTTAGGCAGAGCACATAATCAAGCTAGAGAGTATAAAACTAAAACTACTCTGAGGCCTGAGTTACTGATCACTAAATGATATATAAAAAGTATGCTTATAGGATACCAAGTTAATGAGCTATAAATTGCAAAATTCAGTCAAAATTACTTGAAGGAAATTATTTGTTGAAATTCAGCAGGTTTGTATAAATTTGTCTTATATCTCTTACATATATATGTATGACCACCTGCCAGTTCGGTGAGTGGGCCAGCCTTTCAGGTACCTGTACCTGAAATTCGTGCAACACATTAGTGGGATGGTTTATTGGGTTCACCTGGTTCCTTTACTTATGATAAGGTTTTTTAATATTAGAATGACATCATTAAAACAAAAAAAGAATGATGTCATTCAGTTCAGGAAAAATTGGCAAGCAGAATTCATTTAAATTGACTAAAATGATACAGAGTATATAGTTCCTGGGCTTCCTGAACAAGTTATATGAATACCTTGTACTATTTAGAATATCTATCATATGAGGTTAAGTTTTTTGTTTTGTTTTGTGTTTTAAATTTATTTTAATGTTGATTTATTTTTGAGAGGGAGAGAGAAAGCACTAGCAGGGGAGGAGCAGAAAGAGAAGGAGACACAGAATCCAAAGCAGGCTCCAAGATTTGAGTTGTCAACACACAGCCTGATGCAGGACTCAAACTCATGAGCAGTGAGGTCATGACTTGAGCCGAAGTCTGATGCTTAACCCACTAAGCCACCCAGGTGCCACTGTGAGGTTGTTTTAACCACCATCACATCAGTGATGTGTAAACAGTTTCTGTTCCTGCCATGGACTCCTTTCCTGGTCCTTTTGGACTTCTTTTTACCTAGATTCAATTTGTGTTTTGTTTTGTTTGGACCTGGTCATGATTTCCATTTATAGAAATATATCTATCATCTATAGAAATGCTTATTTATTTCCACAGGACTTACATCCTTTTCACCTTCAGAGTACTTGAAGTGGCCTACATTAGAAATTCACATACACAAGATGAATGAAGCCAAAAAACTAGAAATTACAGAAGTGTGGAGGAGAACAAATGCTGAGAATCTGCCTAAAGAAAGCCATTATAATTGAGTTTTAATGCCATTCTCAGCGTCACTGCAGTCAGGGCTAAGAAGGCTGTCTGCTGGGTCTTCTCAAGTTCCATCATCCTTCACCTAATCTCCCTCGTTAATGCACAAGGCTGTCAGTCATAGCTGAAGAGTTTGTTTTTGATTTTATTTTATTCTAAGATATTTCCTTCTGTAGTTGCAGGTTTCTATGTTAGGAAGATACTTTTCTCTATCTAGTCAGAGAACTCTATGAGTCTCTCTCTCATTCTCTCTCTCTCTCTCTTTAATCTTATATACTTAGATTTTGATACACCAAAGTAAGTAATGTGTCCATGTTATGCTATGCAAAATAAAATGTTAAGAGATGATTCACGGGCCCCTTAAAATGAATCAGGACTTACTATAAGGTTAAAGTTTTATAAACATCCTGTCACTTCACCAAATAATCCTATATGTTAAGTACTATTATTACCCCCATTTTATAGATGAGGCTTAGGGGTTGTCTTTTCTCCAAGCTCTCACAGCTATCATAGGTAAGCAGCTGGAAGATCACACTTAACCTGTCGAATTTCAAAACCTACTCTTTTAAATAGTACAACATTCAGACTCTCTAGAAGTCTCCAAGTTGGCATATTAATGAATTTAGAAATCTTACTGATTGAATGGTCCCCAATTATGTCACCAATGTGACAAAATGCTCCAGGAGTCCCGATGTCCATTAAATCTGAACAGTCCTGACTTGACCCTTAGATCTCTGGGTCTGCTGCTCTGACCCCAGGACCTAAAAGATCTCCGTTGTCTACTCTCCAGAGCACCCTGCGAGGCATCAATATTTCCTGGCACTGTAGTTTTAAGTAAGAGAGAAACGCTTCGAAGTACATCGTTCTCTGAGAAGACCACAACCTCTACTTTATGGTCTCTTCCTAGCAACACTTTCCAAATTTCTCTTTTCTCCTGCTGCTCAGGGACAGAGCAAAACAGCTATGTTTAGAACTTGAAAGCTACAGTTCACATACAACTTGCTGCTGACCTCTTTTCAGCCATTAAAACCCTTTTGTCCATCTTGTCCTTCTCCCTACTATGTGTGGTTTACACAGGCCTAAGAGGGCTTCAAGGGTTCCAAGAGTTACCAGTCAATACAATCACCATTCAGCTCTTTGAGAGCCGTCTGCCAGGAGGAGCCTCTTAGCTTGATAGATACACTGCAAATTTTTTTTATCCTTTCAGCCAGTGTGAATGATCTTAAATTGTTGTTTTTTGACTATGGCTGTTGGATTTCCAGGGAACAGACAGATGAAGCTATTATCTACATGAGGCCAGTAAGCACTCTATCTTTCACATTTTCAAAGGTAATTTATTGGTTTACCTTTTAAATATCTTTACTCTTCAAAAACTATCAACAGGCTTCTACAAACTGGAAGTGCTTTATTCTAAAATTTGTATTGCTGTTTCCTAAAATGATAACACAAAAAGACTTTTGGAGGCCCAGAGTCATAATCCAGTGTACCCAGAATCTGTGCTTTTCATTTTCTGATGGCTCTTTTCATACTTGTTTCTTTAGGGTGTTAACAGGAAATAGTTTTAACATATTGTAATGCAGTGTAATTCTTTCTGCAGTGGAAAGAAGGCAACCCAGAAAAACACATTGCTATGGTATATTTATGTTACCATCAAAATATCTGTCATTTAACCATTCCAAGTCTTTATTAGATCAATTCTGGAAATCTATTCTTTAGCTAAAGATCAATAAGGAAGACCTGGATATAAACATTTTAGTGTTCAGCTTTCAAAGTATTAGACCATGAGCTAAAGAAAATTAAAATCAGTGATTGAACCCACAATACTACAATGATAGGAATTCATTATACTTAATAGCATATATTAAGTATAATATACATTATATAGAGTATATATAGTATATATATTATATATATGCTTCTATATGTATATGCTTAATATACTTGATATACTTATAATATATACATATATACTGTATACTATATATACCCTATAGTATATATAGTAGTATTTACTATATATGTACTATATATACTATATACTATATATAGTACTATTTACTATATATGTACTATATATAATATATACTGTATATACACTATAAATACTATATATACTATATTCTATATACTATATATACGATCGTATATATAAAGTATTCTTTATTGAATTTCTTTCATATTGAATATTCTTTATGAATTTCTATATGAAATACTATATATATGATCATATATATAAAGTATGAAATACTACATATGTACTCCTATATATAATGTGCATATATGTATTATAGTATATATAGTCTATATTCTATATACTATATACACTACTATATATATACATAGTATATATATAGTAGTGTATATAGTATATATATATATATATAGTATATATGTAGTATACTATAGAGTATATAGTATATGGCATATATATTATATATGTATTATAGTATATATATAGTATTTGCTATATATATAGGATATATAGTGTACTATATACATACTATAATAAACATACTTATATATACATATATATATAATACTTAATAGCATATATACTTATAATCCTTATAGGATGAAGTTTATATATAGTAATTATTTAGTCTTAGGGCTAAAAATTAGTTTAGTGAATTATAATGTTTCCTTAAGTAGTAGAAAAACATTAATGGGAAGAAAACTAAAAAAATGTGAAGCTTTCAGTTGACAACTGATGACAGAATCAAGATTGAAATGCTTTTTAAGAATTATCTCAAGTAACTAAGAAACAAATTGTCCAAGATTTTGCTATTCTTTCTTACTTATAAAATGCTATATCATAACTGCATACATATGAAGCTAAACAAGGATATATTTTTACAGTATTTTATTCTAGGCCTCCCACTGATTCCAAAATGGATTATTATCTGAAAAAAAGGTGACAATTATTATTTTAAAGTATGAAATTCAGTACTTTTCTGTAAGTGACCTTTCTTTAAGTCTAATAACTTAATACTAATAACTGCTAACCTTTTCAATAAAAATTCATGTATTAAATAATAAAAACGGTGAAAAATACTGTAACAATATGTTACATCTATATGACAGTTTGATATTGAGAAGTTAGTTTTTATTACAAATTTGCATATATGTTTACTAATAGTTTAACTTAAAGCAAATGAACAATTTACTAAAACTATATTGGGGACTGATTATGTCATTTATATTTTATTTATGAGCAGGAATATTATAAAAAATGGAAGACCTCCAATCGCACAATAAAAGTAATGCTGATATGAAATTAAATGTCAGGCAAAAGGTATGAAAATGCAATATTCACAAAGACATTAAATGTAAAACATTTAACAGAACTTTTATATAATTGACATCATTGAAAGGTAGTTTATTATAATAATATGTGCAAAATTTTAAAATTCACCTAGCACTTCAGTTTTAAAATGTCAAATATTATTACTTTACCAACATGAATTTTAGCTTCCTTCTAATTTTCTTTCTTCCCATAATGCATCCTTTATCTTTGTCTTTATAGTTCTCCCTTCTTCCCATTATTTCATTTTTATTTCTATATCCTTTTTCACTACTGATAGCTCAGGAATTCATTGAGAAATGATAATAAAACATAAAGAGTCTGTTTTATTTTTTTTCTATGTATTAAGAATGATACATCCTGAACTATAAATAATCAGTGGATTCTTTTTATTTGAAATGATTCCATGAGGACCACACCAAAGATTAGGTTTTGTTCTAGCATTCCAAATGCACCTAATCTTCAGCCTTCAAAATATAAGTAAAACTCAATTTATTCTTCATCTGCTGCTCGGGAGTTCCACAATTTGACACCATGTGGGAAGAACTATCTAACACTTCTATGAAGTCTCCCTCAGCTCTTAGGATTGGTGAGACTTTTCTTTCCCATCATCCTCCATAACTATAACCTACATACTGCTCCAATGTAATCATTCTATAAGTAAACACTAAAATAATTAAACACTAAAATAATAATTTTTAAAAATTTATTTTTGAGAGACAGAGAGAGACAGAGCTTGAGCAGGAGAGGTGCAGAGAGAGAGAGAGAGACAGAGAGAGAGACATAGAATCTGAAGCAGTTTCCAGGCTTCGAGCTGTCAGCACAGAGCCCATCACAGGGCTTGAACTCATGACTGTGAGATCATGACCTGAGCCAAAGTCGACAATTAACTGACTGAGCCACCCAGGCGCCCCCCAAAAAAATAACTTCTAAAATTTTCTTTTCAGTAGACTTTTCTTCTCTGCCTCTGCCTCTAAGAATTAGGTCTTATTCATATTTTATTTCCCACAGTTTTTGTAATCATTAGTTGACCAGGTAAATGTTTGTTGTCCCAAACTCATCATTTTGACCACCCCTAAATATTCATGATCCCACGTTTATATCCCTGCTCTTTCATGAATACATATATATTGTAAGAACAATTGTCTAATTTAAATGTGACAGCTTTTAATTGAACAGATTGAATGACAGTGCAATATGTATTTGCTATAAAGTGTCTTATGAGAACTATAATTAAAGCATGGGTAACTTTTACAGAGAAGGAATTCTTGGAGCCCTGAGCACCAAGAAGTCCATCTACCCTGAGTGGGAGAGACCATGTGGAGAGGCCCTGAGACCATATAGAGAAAAAGCTGAGCCCAGGCACCCAAACCAAAGTGCCACACATGTGACCATCCACCAGCCCATACTTAACGAGCGATAAGGATATGCAGCAAAATAGGCCAGGTGAGAACTGCCCATACTTTTTATCAAATAGACATAACAAAAAGCTGTTATTCAGAACCACTATATCTGGGGGCTCTTTCTCAGCAATGAATAAATAACCAGAAAGAATAACAACTGAAGCTATTTTTCCCAAACAGAAATCTGACCAGGTCATCTGACAGCTTAAAATCATATGAGGTGTTTTATCCTGTGGGAATAGGACATTTCACAGATGCTTTTCCAGGACACATATGGTCTTGATGCCTGGGCAGGCCTCAGCTTCCCTTCCTACCCTTTCCTCTACTTCCTGCTTTCAACTCTCTTCTAGGCACACATTACATGTGTTCTGCCTCTGCCTGATTTGCTCAGGTTCAAATTCTTTATTTTAGTTCATCTGTCTAGCTATCTTTTATCTTTGCAGACTAGCACGGTGTCCAGAACCCTGCAGCTGCTCAGTAAATGACAGGCTGCAAAGGGGCATGGCATCTTGAAGTCAGTACAGAATTTAGGGTAAGGTAATTGCCATTTAACCAGCAATGCATCTTAAACCAATTACTGCAGTTCAGTTAGCCTTTAAAAGAGAACGTCATACCTATCCTATGTACTTCTATAGTTAATTACGAATAATGTTAAATATTGGAACCAAAGGCAGCTGATAAACTGTAAAACCCAATATAAATGCTATTGTTTGAAAATTATAAATTACTAGGAATCAAGAGAGCTAGGTTTGAATTCTGGATCCACAATTGCTAGCTATGCTCCCCAGGACAAAACATGAAGCTCAGGTCATGATCTTGGCAGTTCGTGAGTTCGGGCCCCATATAGGGCTCTGTGCTAACAGCTTGGAGCCTGGAACCTGCTTCCTGTGTATCCCTCTCTCTCTGCCTCTCAGCTACTCACACTCTTTCTATCTCTGTCCCTCAAAATTAAATAAACATTAAAGAAATAGCAAATAAAATAATTACCCTTACATGTACACCACACTCAAGTCACCCCAGTTTCTGAATACTGCTGATGTAATTCACCACAAGTGAATTTGCATGACAAGTGCCTGGATTTCTCTTTTCCCTAAACAAAACTCAAAGTCTGGAATGAGAGGATATGACAAGAGACCCTTGGGTTGTGTGCCATACGTGATGATTGTTCCAGGGAACTGGGAACATGGGTGCAGAAGGAAAAGAGAAGCAGCCCGTGAAAAGACAGCCCCTGCAAAATTCATCCCAGCACTTACCAACTTCAAGTCTCTTAAACACATTGTAAAGGTATTTACTTATACTATTCAGAACTGGTATCTGTTATGTGGGCATACACAGAGTTAATAACAAAACCTCTATTTCAAGGGGGAAAATGTGAAGAGATCTATAAGAGAAAGTTAATCTAACTCCCCTCCTGCACATAATAGATTTTGAAAGGAATCTATCCAGAAAAATCCATTTAGCTATGCCCAGAACAATCAAGACTGACTGTGCAGAGATTGAAGTGCCTCAGTCCATCTGCTGATGATTCTTATTGCTTTTTGGCACCTCTTTCATAGTTACCAAGCCTATGTAAAAGAAAGCTATGCCTCTTATTTCTAGGACAAAAACAGATGGTGCTCCAGCAGGTAATAATTTAATTAAATGGCTCCTAAAGCATGAACAAATTGTTCCAAAGAAAAGAAAATATTTTTATTATTCTTTAAAAGTAAGGAGGGGGAGAAAAATACTAAATCAAGTTTGACTTTTTTAATTAAACAAAATTACAGTTTACTAAATCTCCTGTTCTTCAGAACAAAGTGCTTCTCCCTCCCTATCTTCCTCCAAAATCAAATTCTGAATTATAATAATATTGATGCCATTCATCAACTTTCATTTAATCTCTAAGAAATAAGTTCAAGTTAAAATGAAACATTTTACTATAGTTGAGATCAGATATTCTTGGAATAGGACTAATTTTTATGATATTCAAATTAAGTTGCATAATGTACTTTATGGGCTAAACATGAAAGTATAAACTATATACCTAAAATGCAGACTCTAATAATTGAAAAGAAAGTTTTCCATTTCAGATAAAGCCAGAAGACCCTTCAGAGCCCTGTGATACATGGATTAAAGATGTCATTAAACCAGAAAACAACAATTTTGCAGCATAACACAGTAAAGGTCAATCACTTGAGTTTAGGATGGAAATGGGTATGAATCCCAGTATTCACTGCCGTATACTGGCTATGTGACTTTATGACAGGAAATTAATTTTCTTTTTAAATTTTTTAACGTTTATTTATTTTCAAGAGAAAGAAACAGAGCACAAGCAGGGGAGGGGAGGAGAAAGGGAGATACAAAATCTGAAGCAGGCTCCAGGCTCTGAGCTGTCAGCACAGAGCCTGTTACAGGGCTCAAATCCATGAACTCAGTGAGATCATGACATGTGCCGAAGGCCATTGTTTAGATGACTGAACCACCCAGGTGCCCCAGGAAATTAATTTTCCTAAGATTCTGTTTCTTAGCCTGTACATACATGTACATACTCAAACACAAAATGACTGTAGTTACATAGAGTCACGATTCAAATTCAATGGGTAAATTCTAAGCACATAGCACAGCTCTTAAAATGGAGTTCACATTCTACACGTGGTTACCTATCATCATCACCTTTAAGATTTATTAAACCAGAAGAATATATATAGAATACTGGAGCTATAAAAATATAATACAAAATATAAACAAAATCTCTTCATATTAATTACATTCTATCAGCAAAGATTAAACTAATGAATATACACACTTAAAGTGTAATCAAGAAGTAAACTGCGGAGTTTAAAATAAAAATTCAGAGGGGCGCCTGATTGGCTCAGTCGGTTAAGCCTCTGACTTTGGCTCAGGTCATGATCTCATGGTTCGTGGGTTCAAGCCCGTGTCGGGTTCTGTGCTGACAGCCAGCTCAGAGCCCGGAGCCTGTTTTGGATTCTGTGTCTCCCTCACTTTCTGACCCTACCCTGCTCTCACTGCCTCTCTCTCAGAAACACATAAAACATTAAAAAAAAATAATACAATAAAATAAAATAAAAATTCAGTAATGTTGGAATTAAGGAAGTTTCTGATGGGAACTAAAGCTTGAAGAATGGATAGTGCTTAAGAATGAAGAAGTCATTCAAAAAGATAATGAAAATATGCTCAAACAGAATGTTGGAAATACTCATTTAAGCGTCAATAAAGGGTTATTTTGTTTGTTTCTTTGTTTTTGTCTTGAGAGAGAGAACATGTGCCAGGTACTGAAAACAATACAGTATTGGCATAAAAATACATACATCAATGAAGCAGACTAGAGAACCCAGATATATAATATCACGATTTTGTGATCAATTAATTTATTTCAAAGAAGCCAAGAAAATACAGTGAGGAAGGGATGGTCTCCTTAATAAACAGTGCTTCTTTCATTAAGGTGAAAAAAGTCAGTCACATGACATATTGAAAGATCTATGTATATGAAATTCTTTGTATTCTTGTGCAAAAGAATGAAAATGGGCCAATCTCTTATACCATACACAACAATTAACTCGAAATGGATTAAAGACTTCACTATAAGACCTAAAACCATAAAATCCTTAAAAGAAAACATAGGCAGAAAATTCCTTGACTTAGAAGTTAGCAATGATTTTTTTTTAAAACACAAAAGCAAAAATAAATAAGTGAGGTTACCTCAAATTAAAAAGCTTCTATACTCTGGTTTCTCTTCAGATTGCATAAATCTTTCACCTTTTAAAAAGCTTCTGCTTAGCAAAGGAAACCATCAACAAAATGAAAAGGCAACCTGCTGAAAGGGAGAAAATATTTCAAGCCATTTATCTGATAATGGGCTTATAACCAAAATATATAAAGAGCTCAGTAAATTAGGTATCTGACTCTTAATTTTGGCTCAGGTCATTTCATAGTTTGTGGGTTCGAGCCCAGGCCAGACTGTGCTGACAGCATAGACTGCTTGAGAGTCTCTCTCCCTCTCTCTCTGTCCCTCTCCCACTGGTCCTCTTACTCTCTCTGAAAATGAATAAATAAATAAATAAATAGTCATCATAATGAAAGCTCACATTCATCAGGGTAGCTTTAATTAAAAAGACAGATAAGAAGTATTGATGAAGATATGGAGAAATTGGAGGGCTCATAGCTAAAGTGGTGCAGCTGCTTTGGTTAGCAGCCTGGAACTTCCTTAACAGATCATACATAATGTTCCTATGCAATCTAGCATTCCACTTCTAGGTATATACCCAAAAGAAATGAAAACATGAATCTACACAAAATTTGTACATAAAATGTTTCAACAGCATTATTCATAATAACCCAAAAGATGAAACAACCCAAATATCCATTAAATGATGAAAACACAAAATGAAATATATCTATATAATGGACTATTATTCAGCAATGAAAAAGAATTAAGTATGGACACATACTACAACATGTGACTCTAGAAAACATATTATGTAACAGAAGTCAGTCACAAAAGACAACAACATATTGTAAGATTTATGTGTATAAAAGTCCAGAAGAGGCAAATCTATAGCAACAGGAAGTAGATTAGTGATTGCATAATGCTGGGGCAGGAAGAATAGAGGAAATGGGGAGTGACCAGGTGACTACTAATGAATGGAAGATTTTTGGAGTAATAAAAATGATCTAACATTGATTTGATTATGGTGATAGTTATATGACTCAATACAATAAGATCACTGTATATTTCATACAGGTAAATTTTATAGAATGTGATTTATCTATCTTAAAAAACAAAAGTTTATTGCAAACTCCTATTATTTTAGCTTTGCCTTTTGCTACAACTTCCTTTCCTAAACTCCAGCCTAAATTTTTTCATGTTATAAGTTTGTCCTAGTAAGAGTCCTGGTAGTCTATACTATATACTATAGTCTATACTACTATACACCAGGCTAGAGTCAAAAAGTTGTCAAAAAAAGTATACAGAAGTAAACCGATATATTCCAGAGTTATACCAGTATACTTATACACTCACATATGGAAAGGCTTTGTCTTCAGGATGTGTTGTCCATTGGTAAGATTAGTGATTCTTCCCTTCCCTATCCACGTATTCATGTTTGTTCATACAAGAAACATGCATACTCCTACCTTTTTCTTTCATTCTTCTGTTTGTTTTAGAAAAGTAAAGCCTGTTCTTAAATACAGGATGTTACAATCAGAAGCAAATTTTTTAAAAGGGAAGGAAAAATAAGATAAAAACAGAGAGAAAGGCAAATCATAAGAAACTCTTAAATACAAAGAACAAACTGAAGGTTGCTGGAAGGGTTTTGGGTGGGTGAGGGGGGAGGGTTAAATGGCTGGCAGGCATTAAGGAGGGCACTCTTGGGATTGGGCAATGGGTGTCATATGTAAGAAATGAATCACTGGGTTCTACTCCTGAAGGCAAGACTACTCTGTATGTTAACTAACTTGAATTTATATAAACAAACAACCAACAAAAACAAACAAAAAAGAGCAGAGGGCTCTATTAGCAAACATTCGTGTGCAGGAAATTGGAATGCTGATATTACCTTTATAATAATATTATTAAATAAATATTATTGTGCTTATCCACAGGCTTAATCATGCTATTAGAATGGCAGATATGTGGAAAAGCCCAAATTCATTACATTTTTGCATTTTTAAATAACTTCATGACACCTTGAGGAATAAGGATCAAAGTTAGGAATATCCCCATCTGTAAGTTTCTCTGACTTCCTCTACAAACTTTTTTTTTAAATATGTTTAAATGTTGGCTAACATTAATGGAAAATAAATTCTGGCTGCTGCAGATGTTTGTCTAATTCCACTGCATACATTATTGTTGTTTTCTTTTCTGCTTTGCTTTTCCTTTAAGACACCAGAACATTAAATAAAATCACACTAAAGGTCACTCTGATGTAGAAACAGACAAATTTTCAGTGTCTTCCCCAATTATTCTACACATTCAAAGCTTAAAATGTTAAATAAATTGTAAAAATAAATGTTCTTTTTAAAGAATTTCTTAAAACAGTTCAAATAGTTTGGTCTACATTTGTCACTTGGAAAAAAAAACAAAAAAGCAAATAAAGCAACAAGAACAAAAACAAAACCATTAAGAGCGAGTCTTAATAAAATTCACTTAACTTCACAGTACATCCGCCATTTGAAAATATTTTTTTTGTTCTTTTGGAACACAGCTTAATGAACCTTTAATTTACCTTTCATTCAGAATCCACTGAGGGTCATTAAAAGAGAAAGTCTTAAGTCAATGCACTTAATTACCATCATCATATGTTATTATGTACTGTTACGTAACACCATACGCCAATTATCATGGGGTTTTAGTAGATACTGAATAGTTACACATCTGCACACACATATCATTTATACTATACAGTTACACTTGAACTATATCTCTGAAAATAAATGGTAATTTTTAAATATTTGTATTTAAGACAAGTTTGTATTTGAGACACTGACTAAATGCTTTATAGATTTCAAAACTAAAAATTGTATCAAGTATAACAGTTTCAGTCATTCTCTAGTTATGTCTGGGTATCATACATTTCAACTTAGAATCTCTAAAATAAAACAGACTTAATGTATTTAGACATCAAAACATGTTATAAGTCCAAAATAATTTATTTTAAAATTTGACTTTTGAGAGAAGAGGTAAATAGCAAGCTAGGGTATGGTTGGTATTTATTCATGAACTATTAGAAGATTTTTGTCATTTATCCAGTTCTCTGTCCTATTTTTGATAGTCACCCAAATTCACCCTATGCTGTCTCCCCTATGTTTCCTTTAGTTCTTAATACTGTTTCCAGCCATATTTGGTCAATATTCTACATTGTTATAAGGGTTATCTTTAAAATAAAGCATATTTGATTTCATTTCTGCCCTTTGTAAGAACTTTCTTTAGATAATATTCCATTCCAAGAATAAACTATAAAATCTCTTTAACATGAAATAGAAGGTTCGGCATAATTCCCAACTTTAAAGAAAAACAAAATGTCTTAACATTCCAGTATCATTTAATCTTTCTTTTTTTTTTTTTTTTTTAATGACACCGTTGGTTTGCAAATTGGCCCCCATACATGGAGAACAAGGAGAAACCAAAGGAAAAAAAAAAAAAAAAAACAACTCCAGGTAGTAGGTTTAACAAGGAGAGTTTGCATATGAAGCTTGTCTTGGGACGCCTCAAGACAACTAGATCTCCAAATGTGTCTGCCAGAATCTTAAAACTTTATATAAATGCTTTAAATGGATTTAGTCCTGTATGCATCCAGATGGGCTCAACAACATACTGCTCTCTCATAACTGTGTCCTTTAAAATGGTTCCCCTGGGGGAACAATGGGCATCATTATATTTCAGGGTTAGAGGAGGAGATGAGGAACCTCCAGCTGCTCAGGTTCAGCTTGCAGGTCAACTGGTAAACCATGGATCATATCCTCTGATGACCTCCTCCAACAATCATATTTTATATACCCATAGTAAACACCTGGGTACCCATTACTCAGCTAAGAAATCTACCTTATTTTATCTATTCCATGATGTTTACTTCTGCCCTCATGTTTTAATATCTCTGAGTTCACAGTGAATCTTTACACTCCTCCTAGCCCAGGTGGCATGTGACATATTTTAACTTATTTATGCATGTGCCATCTTGGGTATTATTCTGGATGGACTAGGTTACTGCTGCTTCTCTATGTTGCCAGTTATTGGGTCATGCAAAAATCCTAGTTTTGTGAGAAACTAGGATCCCGATCATTGTTGAAAAATACTCCCCTGATAGCTTTTGATATGTCAGGAAAATGACAGCATCAAAAGTTGCATTATAGGTGTCACTGACTTGGAAGAAAGTACCACACACAACAATGGTGTATTGCCTTAATGACTTTTACATCATCACTTCTTTTAATGGTACAGAGGGTGATACTGCATTGGAGAAACATAGGCATTAATAACTCTCAGTCAAAAAGGAAATTTAAATGATTCATCCACCGAATGTAAAATATGTTAGAAAGAACTTATCTATATTTTCTTTTTTATGTATAAAGGATGATAGATAATAAAAAAAAATATGTAAAGAAGCCTGAGAATTCTTTCAATAAGTTTAAATTTAAAAAAAAATAGAATTTTTATTTCTTAGTGGTATATAAAATAATAGTGCACCTTACAATGATTCAGTGACATAAACAATTTGGCAGCTTCATGACTTATATTTTGGACAAGTCATTTAACCACTGTGAATTTCAATTTCCTCATCTGAAAATTGTTAATAATAAAACTCAGCTTATGTGGCAATTGTGAGCATTAGACGATTTAAAACAGCACTTGACACAGATGTGCTCAATAATGTTAACTACTCCTGTCTTCCCGTCTTACCAGGAAGTGGTAAGACTTTTTTTTAATTTTTTTTTTTTACTATTTTATTTATTTGTGTGAGAGAGAGAGGCAGCGTGAGCAGGGGAGGGTTAGAGAGAGAGGGAGACAGAATCTGAAACAGGCTCCAGGCTCTGAGCTAGCTGTCAGCACAGAGTCCGATGCGGGGCTCGAACCCACGAACCGTGAGATCATGACCTGAGCCGAAGTCAGACGCTTAACCAACTGAGCTACCCAGGCGCCCCAGGAAGTAGCAAGACTTTTATACAGATGCTTATTTGTCTAATACCTACTCTATTCCTTCCTTCATAAATACATTTGTCTTTTCACATTGTTCCTCCCCCTTCTCATTCTTGTTTTTCTTCTCTTATGGAGAATATTTAACATATATGAGAGTAGAAACAATAATATGCCAACCATGAACTCCTGGTAATCATCACCCAATTCTACTGACCATCAACTTACTCCCATCCACATTTCCAACCACCCTCATTCATATTAATTTTAACTTTATTTATTTATTTTGAGAGGGATGGGAGAGAGAGAGAAAGAGAGAAAGAGAGAGCGAGAGAGCATGAATGTAGCAAGGGCTGACAGAGAGATTTTGAGAGAGATTTTGAGAGAGAGAGAGAGAGAGAGAGAGAGAGCATCCCAAGCATGCCCCATGCTGTCAGCATGGAGCTCAACAACGGGCTTGAACTTAGGAACCTGAAATCATGGCCTGAACCAAAATCAAGGGCCAGATGCTTAACGGACTGAGCCACCCAGATGCCCTCATCCATATTATTTTTTAAAACAAACCAAAAAATTCAGGTTTAATTTTATATGTAATTATTCTAATATGTAATTCTAAATGATAAGAACTATTTTTAACATGACTATAATACCATCATGCATCTAAAATAACTAACATCAATTTGCTAATATTATTAAATATCTAGAGAATATTCAAACCCCAAGTGGATTTGAATACATTTTACTTGATGTATTCCAGTTACAAAGGTTAGAAAGTCAGCGCATTTATTTGACAAAAAAGATTTTCAATAACAAAGATGGAAAGTATTGAGTGGAAGGAGGAAATAGGTAACAGTATTACCCTGAATGCCAGATTTCCCTAACTTTAATGGATGGTGAAGGGTGGCATTTAACAGATATTAAAAATCTGGCTTTGAGAATATTTTTGTTATATAAAGAAAACCTGGCCTAAAATATCTTAATATCACCAGATATGCTCTTGCATTTTAATAGCTTTGATCAGCATTTTGCTAGATTGCTATACCTTTGAGAAATGTGAGTCAAAGTTAAACACAATTTAGCATTTATTGTCAGAAAACTAGTCATATCTATTTCACTTAGTTTTTCATTGCATTGTTTGGAAATATAAATTTTGGTAAATTCAATCATTAATTTAATAGATGGTTATTGAACATTTACTATAGGCTGACAGATACTCTTTAAGACACGGAATAGAGCAGTGGAAAGAACAACAAAGACTCCTACCTTCATGGAACTTACTTCTAGTGAGATGAAAAAAACAAACAACAACAGCAAAGTTAAAGTTACGTATAGTTGACACTTAAACAACATGGGGGTTAGGGACACTGACCCCCCACCTAGTCTAAAATCCACATAAAACTGTTGACTCTCCCAAAATGTAGTTAATCACCTACTGCTGACCAAAAGCCTTACCAAGAACATAAACAGTCAATATATTTCTTAAGTTAAATGCACTATATACTATATTCTTTCAATAAAGTAAGCTAGAGAAATTCAAATTATACAGAAAAAAAATAAAGAAAAAACATTTACAGTCCCATATGGCATGTATTGAAAAATTCTGTGTATAAGTGGACTTGTGGAGTTCGAGTCCATATTGTTTAAGAGTCAACTATAGTATGCAATATGGTGCATAGAGGAGAAACAACCCTAAACAGAGATAGGAAGTGGACAGTATATAGGGGATTGAGGCGTCAGTCTTAAATAGACGGTCAAATTCTTAACTGAGGTTTTCTTCTCATAACCACCAATCTACTCTAATCACTACCTTATTATGAGTAAGATGAATATTCAGTGGTACAATAACCATTTGTTATTAATGGTTCCATTTATTTGTTATATTTGGTTCCAAATATATATGGTTCCAAATATTTGTTATAAATGGTTCCATTTAATTCTCTCGAGTAACAGTGAACATCAACAGTGAAATTTAGCTATAGATCAAGAAGGCCATCCAGCATTTATGTGAAATAAAACCACAGAACTAGCTTTAAATGCATCCTTTACAATGCTTCAGAATAAATAAAAATATAATTCATAGTACTAATGAGATTTTAAATAATAGCAATTGAACATTTTCACTTCAATTCAAATAAGTAATTGTGCTAGTACAATGAACCAAGGAAGAAGCCTCCAGTCACATGCTCCAGGTAGCCGTGGTAACCTTTCTTTAGAGTTATTGCATTATGCTATCTTATGACTCCCTTCAAAATGACTTAGGATGATGATTTAGAAGAGAAATTCAGAGCTTCTCTGTACTCTCATGGCCAATCTTAAATCTGTAAGACCACTACTGTTGCAATTACATCTTTGCTGCTAGACCAAATAAGCCTTTTTCAAGGCAACTCTTAACAACAAACATGATAAATTTTAATTTTGTATAACACTTTCAAATATAAAACAAACAAAACTTAGCTTCAGGAAAAAAACAATACTGACCAAATAGTGTCTCATTAATAACTGAGAACTGAAGGCAATTGTGCTATTCAATTTATAGGGCTGGCCTCAAATAGTCTTTAATGGTATTAAAAATAAAAATCACTGAGTGCCAATGAGGTTGTGAAGAGGCTGGCAGTTTCAAAACATGGTTGATATAAGCATGAATCAACGTAACACTTTTGAAAATCAGTTTAAGAAAATGTATCAAATGTCTTAAAATGTCTATAGTCAACTTCATAATCTAGCTAGAGGAATGAAAAGGAAATGAGACAAAAATACATGAATAAAATTGTCATTGCAGTTGTTTATAAGGAAGTAGTAAGACTTCATTTGCTTTAAACCTATATTTACCAAGTCACTTTTATTGACTATAATTATAATCAGTTGTTAAAAGGCAGTTGGGAACCTTACAATAATACATGTAACAATGAGCATTCTAATAGCAGTATTTGTGTAAGATGAATGGGCCATTCTTGTTTTTAAGTTGGAAAGCTAACTCAGACAATAACATAGTATCAAAAGAAGGAATAAAATTTTTACCAAAAGTTTTTAGTATGACTATTTTTGTTTTAGGCATGGTTAGACAATTTGATACGGCCTCAAATGTTGATATCCCAACTATCTGCTGTCTAATAAAATTAACTTTAAAAATAACAGCTAGCACTTATTTAGAATTTACACAATGTCTTTAGTTTTAAAAACCCTTCAAAATTTGTTTAATAATCCCCACTTTCAGGGGTGCCTAGGTGGCAAAGTCAGTTAAGTATCTGACTTCGGCTCAGGTCATGATTTCATGGTTTGTGAGTTTGGGCCTCCGATTGGGCGCTGTGCTGACAGATCAGAGCCTAGATCTAATTCGGTTTCTGTGTCTCCTTTCTCTCTGCCTCTCCCCTGCTCACTTTCTGTTTCTCTGCCTCTCTCTCAAAAATGAATAAACATTAAAACATTTTTTTAAACAATCCTCACTTTCAGATGAGAACCCAAGCCTTTGAAAGGTTAGGTCACTTGTTTCTAAGTGGCAGGGTAAAGGTGGAAATTCAAAATATAGGATTCCCAGTTCCTAATCACAATAGTACACTGCCATCCTTGGTGTAAAGGTTTGCTTCAGATCTCTTTCAGTATTTTTTTTTAAGTTTATTTATCTATTTTTGAGAGAGAGAGAAAGGGAGGGTACACAAGGGACAGAGTGAGGGAGAGAGAATCCCAAGGAGGCTCTCCACCATTAAAGCAGAGCTCCATGTAGGGCTTGAACTCACAAAACCTGAGATCCTGTCCTGAGTCCAAGTCAAATGTTTAACCAGCTGAGCCACCCAGGCACCTCTCTTTCAGTATAATTAAATGGCAGTTGAAGTAAATTCTCCATTGAAAACCCTACAGCCTATTTTGACACCTTAGCTTTTACACTGTGACCATATTTCCTCAATCACAAAACATGCCTATATAGTCTGACAAGTTCAAGTAGTCTTATAAGGACCAAAATGTCAAATATATGAAGTGGAAATAGTTCTGGAAAAGACAGAATATACAACTGCTACATCAAAGAGCTGAAAATATAGCAATTGAAATGAAACATATAAGAAAGTTAATGGTTTAGCACTGAGGATCAGACCCAAGAAATTACCTGGGACCTGAATAACTAGTAATTTCCTTTCTAGTATTTTGAATTGTTCAAACTTTCCTATTCTTTTTCTTTATCACCCTTTTGTTTTTGGTTTTCTCCTTTTTCTCTCAAATGTTTTACAAATGTTATTTCCTTCAAATATATGGCCTAAAAAATGTTACTATACCAATCAGGCATAGATGGCTGTGTACATTTGGCCTTCTTTAGTCAATAGATACAGCCAATTAATTAAGGTATGTTCATACACAGACTCCAAATGAAAGGCATGAGAGATCATTTGAATATATTAACCATTTATATAAGAGTATCATAAATGTGTTCATCTCCCCTAGAGGTATATAAATAATATGTAAATATTCACAAGTATGTAATATATATGTTCATATATATGTAAATATCATAGATTTTTATGTGAAAAACTATATACCCACAAATGACATAGATACAAAAAGAGAAAAAGAGTGCTTTCCCTTTTAATTGATCTTTGAACAGATATAGGTGAGGACCACATAGTGAAGTAGCCTTTGATAAGCAACTAAGATTATGTTTCCAAAAATAAATGTGAACGGATTAATAATGATTTGTGTTTCAAAGACCTTAAGCCAAATCACAGAATTACAAAGAGTTTCAAACATTATTTACTCTAAAACAAGTCAGACTCTTTCATTGGCATCAGTCTGTGGTATTGACTGGAACTTTTAGGAGGCATTTATGCTCATTTGGAACATAAGAAATTTTATGTTTGTGCGTTTGTCTCTAGAGTGCACAAGATGGTATCCCAGGGACCCAAGAAGAACCCCTATCCTTGGCCTGTTGTGACATCAGAAGAATCCAACTAAATCCTCAGCACAGGCACATTTCAGATTTTAGACATATTTTTGACTCACCAATCAAGAATGTTCTTTGATGCCCTTTGTTTTAACACTGACAGTATGTATGTTCTTAAACAAGGTCAGGAGCAATGGTCCAGCAAAAAATCATAAACTTCTAACAGGGTATTAGAGCTATTATAAGAACTGTTTAATTATATAACATAATATATAGCACTGTATTAGTATATATTCTATGTATTGATTTTTCAAATGAGTGTAAGTGCTATTTAGATTGATAAATACATATTTACTTTAAATCAATACTGAATTCATAGGAACTTTGCATCATGCATTTTATCAACAAATCTTAAAGGCCAACTATAATAATAAAAGTTGACATAACTTCATATAACTTCATAAGTTATATTAAAAAGTGTTTTCATACTTGAAATGTTTGAGATTTACTGTGCTATATAGCATTGTTTCTCTGGGAGTGGGGGCTCACTAAACACCTTAGGCAAACTGGATGTACTATCGTTTAATAATTATAAGAGGGTTATCAATTTTAAAAAGCCAGCCACTTTACTTCATCAATGAACTGGAGCAACACTAGAAGATTAAGAAGGCTTATCAGTTCAAGACACTTTAAGACAAGTCCAGTGGTTATAAAATTAATATTTAATGATTTCTACACCATCTGGGAGACTCACATTATGTGTAATAAAAGCTAACCTAATAGTGTTTTAAAATTCCCCATTTCACCTAATCATCAGAGAGGTCTAATAATTTTATGTTCGAGTTCTAATAAAAATTTACACATTTGGGTAGAATTATGTAAGGTTTAAGATAATATTTTGAAAACTTACAGATTTAAGACTTTTCTTAATAAAAGTTTTAGATGGCTCTCTTCTCCAAATAATTAAAAGCATCTGTGGCATATGGCAATTTTATCCAATGAAAATTTGCTAGCGATTTTCCTAGTGGTTTATCTATTTTAGAGAGGCCCATGCTTCCAGCAGAGTTTTGCATGGAAGATAGCAAGCACATACTTTTCTAGAGGTATTCTGATTAGAAATTTTCTGTATCTACTGGATGATTATTCAATGTGCTAAAATATAACTAAGATAATGTATATAAACCAAAGGATTATAACTCCATCTCTGTTACTGTTTTCTTCAGATATTTTCACATTAAGTTCAAGTATTAGAGTTACTCTCTGATGCCAATTTTATTTTATTTTATTACCAATTACACTTGGTAACAAGACTTAGATTAAACTGAGTCTGCCCTCAGTCAAGTTTGAGTACCCTCCTTCCAAGTTTGTCAGTGGTTATTGGTGGCGGGAAGAATCTCCCAGCCTCCCATTACCTGCATAAATGTCTTTATTGTGAAATGTCCTACTGATGAAGGAAACAAAGACAAGACAAATGTAACATAAATTAAATCTCCTTACAGTTCACAGCCCAGTGATAGACATCTGAAACATTCAGAGTGTGACCTTGCTCAAGGAACCCATGGCTGTCTTACTTCCTTGATGGTTTTGTTTTATTAAAGACTAAAAGTAACCTTATCTTAACAGTAGCTAGCCCCTCCAGGTCCTGAAAGCCTTGCTTTCAAATCCTTTAGAGACTTACACTATTGCTAAACCCCACTAACTTTAAAGTATATAATCTGTCACTCCTCACAACACCAGAACAGTTTTCTGCCCATGGGTCCTGTTCCCATGCTTTAATAAAATCAGCATTTTGCACCAAAGACATCTCAAGAATTCTTTCTTGGCCATTTACTCAAGAACCCTATCACTACTACCTTTAGTGTTTTTTTCTTACTTCCCTTATGTTTTTATTTTTTAAAGTTTGTTTGGTCATTCATTCATTCATTTAGTTTATTTAGAGAATGCATGGGGAAGGGGCAGAGAGAGGGTAAAAGAGAGAAACCCAAGCAGGCTCCCCACTGTCTGTGCAGAGCCCGACATGGGGTTCAATCTCATGGACTGTGAGATCGTGACTTGAGCCAAAGTCTGACTCTTTTTTTTTTTTTTTAATTTTTTTTAATGTTTTTTTTTATTTATTTTTAGGAGAGAGAGAGAGAGACAGCGTGAGCAGGGGAGGGTCAGAGAGAGAGGGAGTCACAGACTGAAACAGGCTCCAGGCTCTGAGCTGCCAGTCAGCACAGAGCCCGACGCGGGGCCGAACCCACGAACCACGAGATCATGACCTAAGCGAAAGTCGGACACTTAACTGACTAAGCCACCCAGGCGCCCCCAAAGTCTGACTCTTAACCAACTAAGCAACTCAGGCACCCGTCCTTTGTTTTTAAATACTACTCATCTAAGAGTAAGTTCTAGAGTTTCCTTTATTTGGTATCACTCTTTAATTTCTAAAACTTTTTACATATTCAAATAGTGTCCATTCAAAACTTTTTTAAACATCCATTGCTCCAAGGATTTAGGAATGCAAGTGCACATTTTGCAAGGTAAGGGAAATTGTCAGCACATTTCTTTCCAGATCTGTCAGCACATTTCTATCAAGATCTCTCTATCTCTAACCAAACCAGCAGCCAAAAACCTCCTTATAAGCAAACAGGATTCAGTGTTGAATGTCACTAAGGTTATCAGAGTTTAGATATTGAAGGGAAATGTATCACATGGGTTTTGATATTCACAAAGATTTACAGGATCCTAGCTAGGTTGCTTTTGATTCTTTCTTAAATGACAGCATAGCTTTCAGGAAGACTTTTGTCTCTGCTGTCAGTCAAGACTAGCTTGCCTACAGGTGTGTTCCCATGGGATCTCCCACACGTTCTTAGGAGACTGCAACCAGGTACTAAAAAGCCTGACTAGGTCTTTACCAGGGACATCTATTAAGGATAAACTATAGTGGATGCACTTCCTTTCTATCAGCATAAATTCTAAACTCAAGTGTATGTTCTTGAAACAAGACTGTATCAATAATATCTTCCAGAAACAATGTCCAAACTAACCAAGGAATGATTGGACCTCATCTAAAATCAAACCAGAATAAAAAAAGGCAGTCCCTATCAGTCTACAGTTCTGGCTGTGAGTTAGTGTTTATGTTTCTTCCCTCAATGCCAATTCTATGATTCTACCTGGGTGTTCTGCAACTGAATCTAACTCTGACATTATCTACTTGAAGTTAGTGTCAGGGTTTAGTCCTACAAGACCACTCCCCCAGTTCAGACTCCAAGCCCAAGTCCAAGTTATCACCTATGCTTCTGACAAGCTGACTATAGAATAGCGGTTTCAATTGCCCCTCCTTGGGTTTGATATGCTAGAATGGCTCATATAACTGAGAGAAACATTTTGCTCACTATATTACCAGTGCATTATAAAAGGATGTAACTTGGGAACAGACAGGGTACAACTCTTCCAGGTATGTGAGAGACATATAGGGCAAAGTATGGGAAAAGGACTTGCCCTTCCAGAGTGTGCCACTTTCCCCCAATCTCTCCATGTTTCCCCACCCAGAAGCACTCCAAACCCCATCCTTTTGGGTTTTTACAGATGCTTTATTACATAGGCACAGCTGATTAAATCATTGACCATCTGTAAAGAAGTGAACCTCTAGCCCCCTCCCCTGCCCAAGGTTAGGGCCTGTGGGTGTGAAAGTTCTAATCCTTACATTACATGATTGATTTTCCTGGAGACCAGCCCCCATACTCAAGTTTGATCCTCAAGTCACCTCATTAACATAATCAAAGACAGTATGAATTGGAATAGGAAATTCCAAAGGTTTTAGGAGCTCTGTGCCAGAAACAGTAGATAAAGACCAAATATGTATTATTCTAAATCACAACATCACACAGCCTCAAACTTTTTCCCCTCCTTTCCAGTTATAAGCAGTTTTGATTGTTCCTACTGCTTAGCAAACATGCACTGAACATTTACTTTGTTCAGCACATGGTACTGGATAGAACACAGAAGAGACAGTCCCTACCCTAATGGAGCTCCCACTCAAGTGGAACATTCAGATAAATAACTACACACAGCACAGCATGATAGTGGTATGCTAGTGCAGGGAGACATGAGAGTTCTCAGGAGAGAAGTCTAATCCAAGTTTAGAGGGTCAGGAAAGACTCCTCAGAGGTGACAGTTAATCAAACTGCTTCTCTACTCATGGTGGCTGCAATGTGGTTTGCTCTTTGTGAAAACTCCAGCTTTGTATCTTTTTCTGTAATATGAATACCCTCAAATGAACCTCTCTTCTCATACATCTACTCTTGGAGCATCGTACAATGGTCATCCCATTTCAACCATTACTGAATGGGTGCATTTCAAAAATTTTACTTGTTCTCTGGAGAATAGTGAATACAGGAGCTTCAGGAGCTGTGGTTAAATCTCAAGGCACATTCCGATTCACTGCTCTTTGATATTTATATCTTTCTCTCAATTTTAATTTCTCTGGTGCTTTCTGATACATGGAAACTTACATAACTAAATTCAGATTCAGCTTTTAAGTCACTCTACATCATTAATAAAAGGAGTGCTTTTTCTCTAGTCCAGGGAATATGATTTATAAGAACACAGTTTCCGGAATGTGCTTTTGAAGCACCTAGCCACTTCTGACTCTGTCTTTTCATCTCTATGACCTTTGACAAAGATTGCAGCCAGCTGCATTGGAAGAGCTTACCATATGTTGAAGGCTGTATTGTGACACCTGCTTCTATAGTCCTTGTTTCAAACATGAACATGTGTCTAAAATGATTTGAGTTACACAGCCTTCATTCTCATCACTGGTGACAGGAATGGGTCTGGCAGTGAATCATCCATTTGAACTGGGATTACCAATATTTCCTGTCAGTTTTGAATGTTTTAATGAACATCAGTGAATCTGATTATAAATACCTAACAGAAGTATATCCCCTTGTAAATTTTATGTAGATTCACTGTTTTTTTATTCAAAAGGGGTCTCATATTAGACATTGATGTTTCTAAAGCAAGATTACAAGGTTCAGTGATACATAAAATAGTTATTATTTGCCATCTTAGTGATAACATTTCGGCAAGGGAGTCTTGGGGTACCTGGGTGGCTCAGTCAGTTAAGCATCTGATTCTTGGGTTTCGGCTCAGGTCATGATCTCAAGGTTCATGAGTTCGACCCCTGGATCAAGCTCCAAGCTGACAGTGTGGAGCCTGGGTTCTCTACCTGGGTCTTTCTCTGGCCCTCCCCTGTTCACTCTTTCTTTTTCTTTCTCAAAATAAATAAACTTAAACAAAACAAAACAAAACTTCAGCAAGGGAGTCCTGAAAACAATAGTAGCACAAGGGTGCTCACCTACTGTATATGAGTTCCTCAGGCAGCACAGTACCTGGTGGTTAAATAAATTACATAAGTTCCCAATAGTAATAGCCCAGTCAGGATCCAAACTCAGTTCTTACATCAAAGTCACTTAATTCTCTAAGTCTCCTAGCTGCCCTCATAATGACTCTCCCTTCTTATTAAATCTCTTTAGAAGACCCATAATTTTATCCTTACTTCTTACTCTGATATGTATTGTTGATATATAATAACTGTTGAACCAGAATCTTTAAATCAATAAATGATTAACTAAAGTACTTTTTCACACTACATACTATTCAATCATATTCTTAAAAGGCTCTGCGCACATAAAGCTGAGTCCACTTAGTCTGAGTTTTACAAACACAGCTGCAGCAGAAATGGATACTATGCAGAATTTTCACTGGCCCTCCAGATTGGCATGTCACCCCTGCTTCACCCGACTCTGTGCCCAGAGAAGCTGCCCTGTGTGAGCACACTCCCGTTGCCCTTGCTTTTAGTTAGATTTGGCCAAATGCAAGGTAACAGGAGATCAGTGAGGAGAAAGAGAGATCAGAGTGTTATTTCCTCAGCCACTTCCTTGTCTTGTCCCAAAAGGCTCGCTCTGCCCCTTGACCTAAGGCCACAGCTCCTCCAGGAAGATCGTCTACACAGTTCTCTCTTTTCTGACTGCTGCTCCATCTTCCCCTGGCAGGGTAGTTAAGTCTCCCTTGCTGCCAGCCCTGCGGTATTTTCCCTAAACCTGTCTATATATTTCTCCCATCTGAGTCTATGCCCTATACATAGACTCCTTAACTGCTCCCCCCCTTAACTGCTACAGTTGAAAATAAATGGCCTTCTGGACTTGGGCCTTAGAGAAATGAATGCGACTAGTATCATCACTTGATTTCTTCATGTTTGTGGACCAGAAACTACACTGTTTGAGCCTTTTTTTTTTTTCCTTTTACCAAGCTTAACTATTTTCCTCATGGCACATCTCTCCCCTAACAACGTTATCTCCACAACACAACTTGATAACCTGATTTTTTATTTATTCCTGTCTTTAGAGAAAGTCCATGTAAAATTCAGACAATTTCAGGGTGAAGAGAGCTGAGGTGGATTCTGGGGGTGACCATGGTTTGTAGATGTACAGAATTTCTGACTTTGATACTGCTTTAACTGTCAAGGGACTTAAACTATTAAATGACTAGCTGAGCTGTTGAGATATCACAGACTAACTCAGCAGGACTGGGGATTATAAAAAAAATTTTGGATCACTCAGTATTTAAAAAGGGCTGTTGAAAAATGGTGCCACTATAAAATTTACTAATTTGAATACATTTTATTATAAATGCTAATATAGATGATCTTATTCTAGAGCTGTTTTGAACTGCTGAAAAGCTTGAGGAACAAACTTTTCAAAAACAAATTGTTATTTTGCTTTATTATTCCATTATTCCCTTTCCCTGAACTCACCTGCAAGCTTGATTTGATCAATACTGTATTTATATTACCTTGACAAAAAATATTTCCTGCTTCATTTCACAAAAATATAGATAGAACACAATTATGTTAAAAATATATTTGTAAACACATTTTTTAAAAGATACATATTTAGTAAATTAAGTAAAATTCCCAGATTAAAAAGTATGTGACAGCTAAAGAGATTTTGCTAAAGGAGTGGTTAAGATTAGCACTATGGAATCAAATTTTCAAAGTAGCCCCATTTTAGCTAGAGAGAAATGTCTTGGTAGCATTTTCTTGCTCTAAATGATAAAAATGCATTTATAGTTCTACGATAGTAGTGGTTCCTAGCCACTGTTTTGGGAGAAATAGCTGGGCATTTCAAATGTCATTCACAGTTGGAGAACACACACACACAGGCACAACCAAACTTCCTGCCCTCCAAACAGGATGGAGAGACACTGATAACAATCATTATTACAAGTTAAGTGGTGTCACAAGCCCAAGTTCAAATTTATCTTCCCAGCATCTAGCTAAGAACTAGCTGAGCCAACAATCTCCAGAAGTAAGATTACCATAGAATGAGCAAAACATCAAGGTCTATGACCTTGAGTTTCTTTCTCTATCAATAATCCTGTCAGGATGGCAAAAGTACATTTTGTAACCAAAACAAGCTCCTGCAGCTTGCCTTCAAGATGAAGTTGCTGTTTCTATTACCTCTGCAAGTTCCTGGAAATTACAAAAGAGTCAAAGCACTAGATGTTGATTCTCTCTTCATTGAAAGTTAACACTTTTTCTCCTGCTCTCACAATACTGGCTTTTTTCTTTAAATGTTAAATAGCAGAAAATAAAGAGTTCCTTTACACTTTTTTTTCTTAAACTTACCAAATACCTCCTAGGTTTCTCTGGCTCTTCCAAAACCATGATGTACAAGCACAAGTTGTGGTAAATCTCATCTGCCAGAATGCTTGAATACAGTTGGAGAGTTCTGTTTTTACCCAAGTGCATCTATATATCTCCTTTTCCTTTTTTTAATGTTTATTTATTTTTGAGAGAGAGAGAGAGAGAGAGAGAGAGAAAGCCCATGTGAACAGGGAAGGGGCAGAGAGAGAGGGAGACACAGAATCCAAAACAGGCTCCAGGCTCTGAGCTGTCAGCACAGAGCCCGATGTGTGCCTCGAACTCATGAACAGCGAGATCATGACCTGAGCCTAAGTTGGACGCTCAATCCACTGAGCCACCCAGGTGCCCCTATGTATCACCTTTAATGCAAAGCTTTCATTAGAACAACTTAGGGATTATCAAAACAGGCAAAAAGTTACATGACCACTAGCACATGGGTTTGCAACAACATATAATTTCGTAGTTTTAACTATATATATTTTCACACAATTGTCCAGATTAAATTGCACATCTGATTTTATTCCATACCTGTGGGAAATCAATGCAATCATCTAAATATCCTAACACTGAAAAAAAGTCTACAATTTGGATGTCTCTTTATTCCAATATGGGCACTGCTAATATTCCTTTCTCTTGCATTCTCTTTCTTCATATATGAAACAGTCTAAAGTACTTAATTTCTTTAGCCATCACTGTAGATTGCCCTAGGAGAAGACCATAAAGCTGTGCACTTAAGGTGTTTGTGAACAAAGACTTTAAACAGCAAAACATACATACAGCAATGGACATCTGCTATAGACAGACTATTTTCCTGTTTAAAATTCCAACTTAGATTTATTTTCCCATACTTTATTATTACTGAATAATAAAACCAGCTGATCACAAAAATCCTGCTCATAAAACACTTTCCCGGCTGCTTAAAATTATTATTGACTTATGAAAAGACCATTAGCTTTTTCATCTGCACATGAACTAATTCCAATTCATTTAGGCTTTTCCCGTTGGTAATATTTTCCAGCATTTTAATGAGTGCTATTGCCCTGCTCTGCTCATTTCTTAAATACTTCATATTCCCAAATAGAAAAAGAAAAAAATGGATTATGACTGCGTTACTATGTATAAAACTTCAAAACTATTATGACCTTTTAAAAGATTTCTTTATAAACCTCCAGACAGCTTGTGGTCCAGCTTGGCTCCCAGATCATGTTGTAGTACTATATCCTGTAGCTAACATAATGTAATAGCCAGTGTAACACAGCTATTAACTATATTACCTTCATTTTAAGATGATTTGTAGGGTGCCTGGGTGACTCAGTTGGGTAAGGGTCCGGCTTCAGCCCAGGTCATGATCTTATGGTTCGTGAGTTTGGGATCCACATCAGGCTCTGTGCTGACAGCTAGCTCAGATCCTGGAGCCTGCTTCAGATTCTGTATCTCCCTCTCTCTCTGACCCTCCCCTGCTCACACTGTCTCTCTCTCAGAAATAAATAA
This sequence comes from Hyaena hyaena, assembly GCF_003009895.1. NCBI lineage: Eukaryota > Metazoa > Chordata > Mammalia > Carnivora > Hyaenidae > Hyaena > Hyaena hyaena. The sequence goes on along the minus strand of NW_024081218.1, from coordinate 43,297 downwards.
AACATTAAAAAATATGTTTAAAGATGATTTTGAGTTGTATCTGTATCATTTTTTCAGTTATATTGCCTATATAAATATTACCAATATTCAATGTTAATTATTATAGCATTATTAATATAATTAAGACTATCTCAAGAAATTTCCAAAGTATTAATTGATAGTCTTTAAAACAATGCCACATGTTATATCTAGCATTTTCCAGCTCTGAGTTATCTGATAAATACTTGGTAACCTTTTTTTGTAAGTGAAGTCTACAAAACAGAAATCATCTCACAGCATTTGAGAACCAGTAGCTGAAATTCTACTTGTACTAAACAAGTTTTCTTCCTCTTTTCTCCTCACAAATATCTTTATAACTGAAATAATTGGATGTAAAGGGACCCATATATATTGAACCCTGCCTATGATTTCCCTTGTAGCTGGTGAGCTTTTATCTCTCTCTTAAAAACCTTATTAAGTGTCTGATTAATGGAACTTGGTGGGCTTTTTTAAATTTTTTTTACAAATAGCTTATTGTCAAATTGGCTTCCATATAACACCCAGTGCTCATCCCCACAAGTGCCCTCCTCCATGCCCATCTCCCCCCTCCTCCCCCACACCCATCAGTCCTCAGTTTGTTTCTCAGCATTCAAGAGTCTCTCATGGTTTGCCTCTCTCCCTTTCCTCCACCATTTCCCCCCTTCTTCTCTCCCATGGTTCTCCGTTAAGTTCCTCCTAATCCTCCTATACGTGCAAACATATGATATTTGTCCTTCTCTGCCTGACTTATTTCACTAAGCATAACGCCCTCAAGGTCCATTCCAGGCTGCTTTTTTTTAATCAACTGAAACTACTTAAAACACATCTTAACCTCCACTACTGATATGCCATCACCAAAATAATAATAATCATTATATTTTGTTATATATTATAATAAATACCATCATTATTAAAAAGAGGGAACATAATATTTCATTTGCAGAATGAGAAAAAAAGAGGGCTTAATAAAAATGTTTGAAGACAAAAACAGAAATAGGTAAAATAGTTTTGAAAAGCTTTGTCTTCACACAAAGTATAGTTATTTTAATTAGAGCTTAACACCAAAAAACATTTTGTTAGACTACCGGAAAGACCAATTTTAAAGAAATGCTAATGACAGCTCCAAGTTCACTATGAGAATTATGAAGATTCATAATATCCTTTATTAGTCAAGGCTTGCTAGGTGTGCAAAGAAGTAAAACTGAGTCCATTAATCTCTTCACTATTTTTCTTTCAGAGACAGGTTCAGGCTTAGACAGCCTGAGGAAAATAGTGCAGGTCCTGACTTTAAGGATATTCCTGGAAGGTGATTCTCTAGCTCCAATAGATAAAATAGTTTAAGGCTAGCAATCTAGGTAGACTCAAGAAGTCCTTCCTGAGACTTCACACACTATAATTTCCTTCCTCTCTGAAAACCAACTACATGCTTTCTTTCAGATGTGCTGTGCTCCACTGACACAGGGCATCTGCTGTGCTTTTTCTTTTTCAGAAGTCTCTCCCTGTTTCTTGCCCCTAAATGTTGCCTAGCTATCCCCATCTTACCATTTCTATGTCATAGTTTCAAACATAGTCCTCATGGAATACTCCCTTGTTCACCAGATTAGGCCAACACTCTGATTATGAGATCTCATGAAAGTAGGTATGTACACTTATTACTGTTGTGACTGTATTTAGTTTTCATGATTATTTGACTAATCATTGCCTTCCCCACTAGAATGGAGACTTGTTCTCCGTCTATTTTGATTCACCATTATATCGACAGCACCTAGCCCAGTGCTTACTCAAAGGCAAATGATCAATAAGTACTTGGTGAATGAATCAATGGATGGATGGATGGATGGATGGATGGATGGATGGACGGATGGACGGACAGATAGATGGATAGATGGATACTTAACTTGGCCATGAAATGCTAGAATTGGTTGACATACACTTACAATGTTTTCTGTCCCTTTGGAAAACCCTAAGCTGACATATTTTGCATAATGACTGTTTTTCTTTTTTCTTTAAATTAGTTATGATTAGAAAGAGTTTATTCAAATGAGCAGAATCAATCAATTGAGAGGTATTTTTCTTACAACAGAACTTCAGCAATTTGGCATTTGAAAAGAAGACCATTTATTCTACTTAAGTGCATCTGGAATGCTAACACTTTCAGCAATCTGTCCTCAGAGAATTCAATTAATCAGATGCATTTACTTATGGCGCATAGAAATTTCAGTATTGGGCTTGGATAGTGCTCTACAAACACTATTGACTGGTTTGGACAAGAAGGTTGGCCTGAAGGCCAAACCCAATGGCTAAGGGTTAGAACATTGTCAAACACAGTAGTGACAGCAGTTAATTCAGTGGGGGATAACTTAGTGTCTCAATTAACAGTGGAAAGTCCCCTTTAAGGTGAAGTCATTGATGATTTGGATTTAGCAGCCAATGGTCTGGATTCCCTTTCTTGTATTGAGTATAAGCAGGAGTCTTAGTGACCTTGACATCTGAATGTATGGAGTCATGGATTTGTTACACAGCCACCTAAGGCTCTCACTGCCTGAATCCAGCAGACAGCCTAATTAAACAGCAAGAGTTCCTGGAGGGGAATGTTAATGAGTCTACTTGCCAGTGAACAGTCTGTTCCCCAGATGGTGCAGGGGTTATAAATTGTCAATAGGGTAAGAGTAGTGAAGGGAGTCAGGAAAATACAGAAAGACTCCTACAGTACTGGAACTCTCTGAGTTACTAGCTCTACCATAAAAAAATATTTGGAGATTTGGCAACAGGGGCTTGGGTGGAAGAATCACTCACATATTCTATTTATTTGAACCATAGGAATACATATAGAGTAACTTTGGCTTTTCAAATGGACATCCACTCAGTCTATATAAATTTAATATTGGGATGGTTATTTCAGGCACTTTTGTTGAGTTGATAATGACTATAAAAACTAACAACATCATTAAAGCCATACCATGTTTGTAATTTGTATTTATTATTTTCTGCCTTTTTATTTTTCCTAATAGATGGAATCTGGAGCATGAGAGCTCTTTCCTCATTAGGTTATTTTCAAATGAGTAATATCTCAATGAGAAATAATCTCCCATGACCTAAAAGTCATGCCCTAACTACTCCAAAGTAGCTAGAGTCAAAGCAATCTCTATTAACTACAATTAGGAGTGAAAATACCTCTTCTGCTTTTGTCAAACTTACCCTTTATTTGTTTTGCTGGTCCTTAATTAAGCTTCAGAGCCAAATGGATATATGAAAGCAACAGTCAAGCTTAACCTTCACTGTACTTCAAAAAGTCAATTCCAAGAACCATCTGTGGTAGACAGATTCTTGGGTGACCCCAATAATTTTCACTTCCTAGTGTCCATACCTTTGTGCACTCTCACTTCTATCAGTGTGACTAGCTTGTAAATAATAGAATGTGACAAACAATGTCACTCTCATGATTAGCTTATGGTATATAAGACCATCTTAGCTGACTAGAGTCAGAGTCTTTCTTGCTGACCTTGAAGAGGTAAGCTGCTTTGATATTCACTGTCTACAGACACGGCACAGAGCAGTGAACTACAGGTGACCTCTAGGAAATGAGGGCCTCAGTTCTATAACCATGAATAACTGGAATCTTCTAACAACCACCTCTAAAAGACCACAAGCTCCAGAAAGAAATAAAGCCTGGTTAATCTTGTTGCAGCCTTGTGAAACCCAGAGTAGTGGACTTTTTTGCTAGGTTATGCCTGAACTCCTGACCCATAGAAATAGACAATAAATTTGTTTTAAGTTTGTGGTAACTTGTTATGTGGCAATATAAAATTAGTACACCATTGAAGAATTCTCTATTTTTGGCTGTATGATTGACAGTCAATTTTGTGGGTCAACTTGATTGATCCACAGGGTCCCCAGATATTTGGTGAAAACTTAACTCTGGGTAAGGTTTCTGTGAAGATGTTTTTGGAGAAGACTTACATTTAAATAGGTAGACTGGGGTTGCCTGGGTGACTCAGTTGTTTAGGCGTCTGACATTGGCTCAGATCATTATCTCACAGTTCATGGGTTAGAGCCCTGCATCAGACTCTGTGCTGAAGGCTCAGAACCTGGAGCCGGCTTTGGATTTTGTGCCTCCCTCTCTCTCTGCCTCTCCCTCTCTCACACTCTGTCTCTCGCTCCCAAAAATAAACATTAAGTTTTATTAATATAAATAAATAAGTAGAGTAAAGCAGGTTGCCCTACATAATATGAGTGAGACTCATCTAAATGGTGGAAGTCCTGACTAGAACAAACAAACAAAAAAGCTGACCTATATCCAGAGAACAGAGAATTCTTCCTAACTCATGGCCTTTGCAGTGGGACTTCAGCTTTTTAAATACTTCCCCTCTCTCTGTTCTGTTTCTCTAAAGAACTCTAATACAGGCCATAACAAAACATGGAAAAAATCAGCAAAGCTTAGAGTTGGAGGGGGCTGTAAACATTTATGAGAATTTCCTCTCCTCAATCTATAGAGTCAACAGATTGTTAGGCCATTTCTAATTCAACAGGAGTACATTTTATAGCCATGATTCTTTGGAAGTTCTTTTTTACCAACCTGGAATCTGTCTCCCTCATGACTGTTAATTTTATGAACCCATAATACACATATTTGCCCTTTCAAACACTCGAATAACTCTTAGGCCTCTACTAAATCTGATCTTCTCTACATAAAACAATTCTACCTCCTTTAGCACTTCCTTACATGACAATTTCAACACAACTTACATCCTCCCTATATATATTTGAAGGTACATTAGCTCTTATATGCACTCAGAACTAAAGACAATATTCTCAGTTAGGTGTGGCCATTACAAAATATAATAGCAACAATAACCCCTTTCAACTGAATTTATATTATTTCTAGAACCTCAGTATATTAAAGAGACTTTACATATATATAGTATTTAATTGTGGCCAATATATATATATATATTTTTTTTCAATTTAAATGTTTTATTTATTTCTGAGAGAGAGAGGGAGGGAGACACAGAATCCGAAGCAGGCTCCAGGCTCCAAGCTAGCTGTTAACACAGAGCCCAATGCAGGGCTGGAACCCACGAACTCTGAGATCATGACCTGAGCTGAAGTCAGATGCTCAACCAACTGAGCCACCCTGGCACCATATTGTAGATTAGCTTAATCAATACCCTTCTCCCTTATCTTACTCTATTAGAGAGTCCAAAAAGTTAAATGCTTGATTTCCCACCCTCTCTTGCAATTAAAAGATATTAAATGACACAATTCTGGCTAATGAGATATATAGAGATATGTCTGCTAGGGATAAATTTCCTTTCCCAACAAACAGGCAAAACCTCATCAGGGGGGAAAAAAATTCCTTTTCTTTCTTCCTGCCTGGAAGGCAGATATGATGCATGAAACTTAAGCAGCTATCTTGCAACAATGGGGCCACAACTACAAACAGAAGACAGACAGAAATGATGGAGTCTCTGGTGACAGTATCAAGTAGGTGAATCAGTCCTGGACTACCCACTTCCTATCTGGTTATATGAGAAAAATCAACTTCTATTTTTAAAACCCCTATTACTGTTACTTCCTAACTTACACTGTTACTTTTACTTTTTTCTAATAGAGAAACTAAAGTTTGAAAACCTAAATGGTATGTCATAGGTCATGTATCTGGTAGATGAACCAAAAAATCCCTTTTCAGCTTTCTTGCCATTATTTGGTTCTGCCATTTTACTTAATACTGTCAATGTGCAGGGATAATGTAAATGCTCCATTTTAAATATAACAAAGATAATCTAAATGTTACAACTGTCCCAGCTGTGATTAAGAAATACATGCTTTGGCACATAAGAGTGTACACAAATTAAAAGAGAAATAATACTTGGTCCTAGATATACTTCAAGACACTCAAGTGAAACACTCAATTATGGCCATACAATCCAATCCTATAAATTAACCAAGTGACACCTAAGTGGTTCCTGAGAAATGCTACATCTGGCCTCACCAGAGCACTCATCTCTTCTCCCCTTTCCATTAAATTGCCTACTTTGACTCATCCATAAAAGTGGTTCGATAAGTTGGATTTCTACTTTCATGATCACTCTAAAGAACAATTTTAATTTACCACAGCAAGTACACTGAAAAAATATTATCTTGTCATCATGAAACAAGAAAAAGGCTTCAGGGACCCTTGCCAATATTTTTTAAAAAAGTGGTAAAGAACAATTTTCTTGATTTCTTCTGCAAAGTCATTTTTGCCTGTTTTTCTTTCCACAATAGACATAAACTCACCAATTTTATTTTAACTCTAAAAGACATTTTCCTGGCTGACAATCCCTAGTTTGGACAAAAATCCTTTACCTGATTTTTTTTTTTTTAATTTATTTTAAGAAAAATACACACACACACACACACACACACACACACACACAATGTATAACTGAAAGGAAATAAAAAAATATATAGCCTTCAATTATTTTATTTTTTTTTATTTTCAACTTATCAAAAAGCCACAGAAATTAAAGTATAAATCCCACTACCAAAGACACAGTAAAAGGTTGGAAGAATATTCTAAAGGTCACATTATCTTAATGAAGTGCCACTTCCTGACAACATGGCCGTGATATTGGAGTAATATACTCCATTTAGTGGGAAATGCTCTGTGAAATCCATGCCCTCTGCACTCTAAACAAAGACATTGGTAATATTCTTAAAAGGTCACACACAAATGTGTTATTTAAAACTAGGCATTTGCCAGTTGTGAATATATGAAAGTGAACATCAGATAAAGGAATTGGTATGGACTATGTAAAATGCCAGAGTTTTTCACCTATGCTTTAATCATATAAAATTGTGTCAGGTAATTTCATTTCTTTGATCTATATCAATTTGTGAAAATATTAAAGTAAAAATTATGCCAAAGATTTGAATAAGATTTTATCTAAAGCCACTGGCTCAAATTTAAAAGTGGGATTGGGCAACTTGACAAAGTTTATCTAATATTTGTTTTATTTTAGATTTAAACAAATTAATGTTTTATTTATTTCTGAGAGAGAGAGAGAAAGAGAGACAGCGCGAGCAGGGGAGGGTCAGAGATAGAGGGAGATACAGACTCTAAAAAAGCCTCCAGGCTCTGAGCTGGCTGACAGCACAGAGCCTGTATCGGGGCTCAAAACCATGAACCATGAGATCATGACCTGAGCCGAAGTTGGACGCTTAACCGACTGAGCCACCCAGGCGCCCCTTTATTTTAGATTTTTGAAGGGGAAGTTGTAAGTTTATATACATGTCATACCTTTAAAATACATGATATTTTTTTTAGAAAATGGGTTCTCAGCCTAAGTGTCCATCAACGGACAAATGGATCAAGAAGATGTGGTTTATCTATACAATGGAATACTACATGGCAGTGAGAAACAATGAAATCTGGCCATGTGTAGCAACATGGATGGACTCTGAGGGTGTTATGCTGAGCGAAATAAGTCAGGCAGAGAAGGACAGATACCATATGTTTTGCACGTATAGGAGGATTAGGAGGAACTTAACGGAGGACCGTGGGGGAGAAGAAGGGAGGAGGGAGAGAGGCAAACCATGAGAGACTCTTGAATGCTGAGAACAGACTGAGGTCTGATGGGTGTGGGGGGGTGAGCGGGGAGATGGACAGGGAGGAGGGCACTTGTGGGGATGAGCACTAGGTGTTATATGGAAACCAACTTGACAATAAACTATTTGTAAAAAAAAAAAAAAAAAAGTAAAACAATGGAAATCAAAAATAAATAAATAAATACAAAGTGAGAAGAAAAAAATAATAATTAAAAAAAAGAAAATGGGTTCTCAACATGAGAAAATTCCTCCAGTGTGATATTTGAGTGATTAAGTACATTTATAATAAATTTGTAAAGAATATAATTATCACAGACAGGCCAACAAGATGGGGATAAAAATACCAAAATGAAAACAAAAATGAACAAACAAAAACCCAGAAACTTCACTTATCAAAGTCTTTGACTGAACAACAGCTACTACCACACTATTAAAGAAAATATATGTATTTTCTTTTTCATTTTCACCGGAGTTCACTTAGAATGGGTAGATTATAAGGTTAAAATAATCGATTCAGAGTGTCTTTAATTTTATAAAATTGAACTATAGAAATATGGCTAAAGGAAAATTTATGACACTAACATGATAAAGGCATTATTTTAACATTAAAAAGTGTATTTAATAAGTAAATGTTGGAAAACTGGTTATATCAGAAACAGAACACAGTCATCTTAAACACTTAATTTATAAGAGTCATAAACATAAATCCCAACAGGATTGAAGAGTTTGTACATGATATTATAGATAACTATACCTAAAAATTAATACTCCAGAATAAAGAGAACAAAATATAGAAGAAAATATGGAAGAGAACCAAAGTACATTAAAAATGGATAGAAATGGTAAACCACAATTTAAGTATTCTATATACCAAAAAAGATAACCAAAATTAAAAATCAAATATATAAGATAAAGTCTTTATAGCAAAGCTGACAAGCAAGAGATTATCACCTTGTGTTAAAAACTTCTTAAAAAAATCCTGAGGAAAAAAACACAAGAAACCAGTACAATAGACAATTCATTCAAACAGACAATTCACAAATTAATTAGAAAATCTACACATGGGAAAGAATTCAATCTCACTAGTAATCCAAGAAATAGAAACAAAATATATTTCCAATTCTGCTTTGCTCTAACAAACATAATTTTAAAAATCACAGAAGATGGGGTGCCTGGGTGGCTGTCAGTTAAAGGTCCAACTCTTGATTTTTGTTCAGGTCATGATCTCATGGTTCATGGGATTGAGCCCCACATCATGCTCCATGCTGACAGCAGAGACCCTACTTGGGATTCTCTCTCTCCCTCTCTCTCTCCGCCCTTCCCCTGCTCACACACTCTCTCTCTCTCCCTCATAATAAATAAAAATGAAATTTTAAATACATACATACACACATCAATCAATCAATCAATCAATCAATCACAAGTATCACAGAAGACTTTTAGGTAGAGATGGCCTAATGAATATATGCTTCCATAGCCCTTCCTAAAATCCCAGTTAACTTACAGGAAATAAAAATGAAAGAACAATAACAACAACAAAAAGGAACTGAAACACAATGGTAAGTAAGGAACATCATCACTTAATGAATCTGAAATCTTGCAGAAACTCAGATACAATGATATCCCTCTCTCTCTACCCCTTCTTGCTCATGTTCTCTCTCTCAAAAAAAATATAAAAAATTAAAAAAATAAAATGTTTTATGCGCCTTTGAAAAGAATACATATTCTGCTCGTGTTTAGTAGGGTGTTTTTTGATGTCTATTAAGTCTAACTGACTGTTAGTATTCAAATCTTCTTTTTACTTGTTGATCTTCTGGTAGGCCAGTGTATGCATTATTGAAAGAGGGGTATTGAGGTCTCCAACTATTATAGTTAATCTATTTTTCCCCTAGTTCTGTCAGTTTACTTCACATATTTAGTTAGGTATACATGTTTATAATTGTTAGGTCTTCTTAATAGATTGGCCCTTTTATCATTATAAAATATCCTTTGTTAGAAGCAATTGCTTTTGTTTTAACATGTATTTATATATTACTAAATATACAATTATTTTTTGGTTACTGTTTACATAAAATATAACTTACATTGTTTACATCCAACTTGTGTTTCTGTATATTTGAACCTAAAGTATGTCTTTTGTAGGCAGCTTATACTTGGTGTATTTTTTAAAACTCTATTTTGTCAATCTCTAACTGACTGATAAGGTATGTCTTAAATCTGACATTTTTCTATTATATGTCTTTTTGTTCCTTTGTTCTTTCATTTTTACTTTATTTGTGGTAATAAATGTCTTAGTGGAATAATGGACTTTTCAGATATCCTAATCACTTTCAATCTTTGCCAAGTTACTTTACATGATAAGAAGAACTGTGCTGGTGTGATAAAAGTTAACTTGTAGATGAAGATGGTATGTTCTGTCTTCTACTTGCTGCTTAAAGTAAGATACAAGAGGAAAGAAAATAATTGTTAAAAAAATAAATAAACAGGCCTTGATGATTTGTGGAATTCTTAAGCTATTCTAGTTGCAAATAAATCTAAAATTAAGAAATGATCTGTTAGGAAAGCGTGTTTTAGAGAAAAAGCCAAGTATGTAGCTATATGATGTTTTGGATAATATTCTGTACCTTAGAATAATCTAAACATTTTTTTCTTCTCACATCTTATTATTTTTTATTGAAAGCAGAGTATTTTAAATAAATATAATGTGGCACTTTTGGAAAACTGAGTTTCTTGCTGTTTTATTAGTGATTTCCCTGAATGTACAAAGTCTGTATTCTTAATCATCTTCAACTGAAGTTTCTGCTCAGTCATCTTAGGGGACATCTAATGATCATGAAGAGATTCTCTTAAATGCCTGGATGCAACATATTCCCCAGACTTGGCCAAGGAGCTATATGTGCATGTCTGGGTACATCTTTAAGACTCAGGCAGGCAGTTTACAGTATTGCCTTAACTTTCACTTCCTGTTTTAATAGAAATTCAAGGTCGGCCAGAAGTGAGAGTTCTTTTGGGGATATTCACATCGTTTTACATATGTGCATACCCTTCTAAATTTCCAGAAATATGCTGGAGCTTCTCCAAGTCCCCAATAAACATCCAATTCCCCAGATTTTCCTTTTAATTTTTTTGAAGCTTCTTGTTTCCCCAAGCCTACTACCTCCTTGAGAAGCTTTGATATTAAACAATTGTCACTGATTGTTTATGAACAATACTCCAGAAGAAAAGTTTGTTTGCATTGAATAAGCTCTAAATGCAGTTTTTAAAAAATGGCATGCTCTGGTAATGCAGTTTTCTAGGATGGCCAGAGGGGCCAAATAACAGTACCCTGAGAATGTTGTTTTGGGGGCTCCAAAACAAGTTTTTACCCTTCAGGGACTGCTAGCCTGCTGGCTTTCATTGTGTTTGCAGGGCTGACAGTTATAAGGCTACCATGGTGCTGGAAAAAGGATGAAAATAGGCTAAAACTAAAATGTCACATAATTTGCTGTCTTTACTGAAATTCATGTTTTTCTTGAATAATGTCCCTTGGATTGTTGCAAGTCTTTAGAGATTTTCAGAGTTATGAAAAAGTTGATTTTGACATTGTTCTTACTGTTTTTATAGAGAAACAAACAAGGATAAGAGATCTCTGCTAGTCAAACTGCTATCCAAGGACCAACAACCTGACATTGCCTGGATTCTGTTAGGAATTTAGAATCTCAAGCCCTGGTTCAAATCTACTAGGTCAAAATCTGTATTTATACGAATTCCCCGGGTAATATATGCACATGAAAGAAGCACTGACCTAGAGAACAGAAAATAACACTTAGAAATCACCTTAAAATGGTTTGAAATGATACTGTATATCTCCACTTATCAAAAGAGCAGGATTGTAAAAAATGAATCAGAGAATAAACATTAGATTCTGAAAACTAAAAATTATGACTTCCATAAATGAAAAAAAAAAAGGATAGACAAATTTTTGAATAAAAGATACTTGAGTTTCTCATATTTCTGCACATCTTGTGAAGCAAGGCACTGACTATGGTTGGTTTTGGACTATCATTTCCAGGATATTTGAATAGCAAGAAGCCTCAGAAAATAGTTATAACAAAAGACAGGTTTGTTTATGACCTTGGAAGAGAGAGATGATGTTTGCCTCTGGAGCAGAGGGCAGGCATGCTTCATGCCCACTTTAAAAGATTCCAATTCTTTTAGTTAAGGATTTCTCTCTTATGATGTTTGAGCAGTCACTCCATGGGCCTTACAAGCAATGGTACGGACCCCTATATCTTGATGCCAATGATACCTACTATGCTGTGAGTAATACATGTTTTTGTCTCTAATGCAAATGGCTCATATATTCCATCAGTATCCACAAAATTGTGGAAGGCTAACTTGTTAGCTGTCAAGTAAGTTAAAATCTCAGGCCATTCACAGATTTGAAAATAATAAAATGGACACTGGGAAAGACAAAAAGACAAACAAGGAGATATCACCATATCTTAGAACAAAAAATGATAATGAAAGACTATATAGAAGAAAGTTAAGGGCTGCTGGGTGGCCCAGTCAGTTACGTATCTGACTTTGAATCAGGTGATGATCTTGTGGTTCTTGAATTCAAGCCCCACATCAGGCTTTAGGCTGACAGCTCAGAGCATGGAGCCTGCTTTGGATTTTGTGTCTCCCTTGCTCTCTGCCCCTCCCCACCTCACACTCTGTGTGTCTCTGTCTCAAAAATAAGTAAGCATTAAATTTTTAAAATAATAAAACAAAAGAAAGTTTAAAGACCTCCCAAATTAAATAAGAGTATTAGGAGATAACAAGAACAATGGAGAAAACATGAACTTATTCAAAAGGGCATGCATATCTTCAGTTGGAATATACATGGGAAGTGCTTTGCAGTATGAAAATAAGACTCATATGGCTGGAAAATTTCAGAGGTGCAGAAGAAAAGGGAAAATTCTAAAGGCTTTTATGGAAAAGTTTTTCTTTCTACAAAGGAACAAAACCCAAACAACTATTAGAGCTGTTAGAAGATATGTTGTTTATGTTAGAAGATAATGTCATCAGGGTTAGATGTTTTGGAGTTGGATGAAGATATAAAATATAAACTGATAAGTCTATAAATATCTAAAACATCAGCCTATTATAAAGGAAAAATAAAATCTTTAAACATTAACAACAATAACAACAAACTCTGAAAGTTTACCCCCTGATTTTATGTGAATAGAATCCCTCAAGGAAAAACTCCACCAAAATAAAAATAAACTTTAACAAAGAGAAGAATTTGGTCTGTAAGCAGCAGTGACAATTAAGTAAGACCCAGAAGCCAAAGATGCTAGAAAGAAATTAAAATATAGCAATTGTTAGACTTTGATACAATGAAGATTCAAGATTCTTTTGTGGATCTACACTCTTTCTCTATCAACATTCTTTCGTGGATCCAATCAACCCACATGGTCCTGCAAAAACAGCAATTATATACACATTGTATTGTAAAGTCTCAAGTTTTTAAGAGTTGAACTCACAAAACCAATTTCATCTATAAAAAAATATCTAAAATGATATAGGCATAATACCTTCTAATTTTATATCAACGCATTCATTACTAGAAACCAAAAATGTCTAAAGCTATCTTGCAGTAGATACATTCCTTTAAAACTGCCAACAATATTTGTTACTTGGAACCCTGTCAACAATTGAAACTAAAATTTCATCCCTTCATAAATGCTCAAAGATATCTGATTTTATGTTCTAAAAGTTACAAGTGACAAACACATGCAGCTAATTTTCTAGGCTTCGGATTATATGGACATCCATGGACATTTAGATTGAGTTTTTTTTTGTGGCAGCTCAAAACTCTCATGATTAAGGAGTCACCACAGAGATAACAGTCACAGTGTCTCTGTGAAAAAAACATGGGATAAGAAGTGTGTATATGGTCTGAATATTTGAAGGAAGATGAGGTGATCACAGATGCAACACAAACAGCAAGACAGCAGATGGCCTCAGCCTGAGAGGAAGGATGGGGAGATTGCTTTCTACTCATTCTTATCATCTCTAACATTTGATTCCTGTTCAGGATTGAATATTGAGCCTAAAATGGACAGAAAAAACAAAAGCTTCTTTGGAGCAACTGTAAAAATATAATGCTTTCATTATCACTATTTCATATAAACTTCAAAAGCCTATGTGTTTACATAAAACTGGGAAGAAAGGAAGGAAACATCTAACCAAAGCTACAATGTCATTGGGTAAACATGTTAAGGGAATGCATGGTAACCACATTCCTAAGGACACTTATCTCATGTATTTTAAAAATATGCTTGTGGGGCTCCTGGGTTAAGCGTCCAACTCGTGGTATCAGCTCAGGTCATGATCTCATGATTTGTGAAATCAAGTCCCACATAGGGCTTGTGGAGCCTATTTGGAATTCTCTCCCTCCCTCTCTCTTTGCCCCTCCTGTGCACCCACTCTCTCTGTCTCAAAGTAACTGCATAAATAAACTTAAAAAAAAAAAAAAGTGTAATCTTTGGCAATAGGATACAGGATTCACAAAGGAAATGAGTTAGAACTCTGGCCCTGATACTGACTTCTTCTAGTAATCTTAAAGACCTCAAAGCTTTGCATAGTTGATGACTATTTAGAAAGTGTTTAGTGAAGAAGGAAAAGTTGCTCTGTAGAAAACTTAAAGTTATTTTGCAAACATATATTCCTAAAAACAGCAAACATTGAACATAGTTCCTTCAACCTCCAGATAGAGAATGTGCGTTTCCTTATCCATCAACATCTTAGAGACACCAATAGTGTTAATTACACTGGATACATCTTGAAAAATGTTGAGGATGAGAAGCGCCAAATGAAAAAGAGTAGACTCCAAAACGTTGTTAATAATAATGTATTAAAGACACTAGACCTAGAAAACATCACAGCAGCATGAAAAGTGAATTTTCAGACTGAAAAGTGCTATATCTACGATATCCAAATATCGATAATAATGTATTCGAAGAGGCAGTCACAGAAAATAAGGCCATGGTATGAATAAAAAGCAACTTTTTAGGCTGACAGAAAAACTAAGGCAAAAAAAAAAAAAAGAATAAAAATATACTGTAAATATGCAGTGGCATGCAGGCACTGCATCTACAGTTACTTGGTGTATGCCCAGACATCAACATTTTCTGGGTCCTGAGTTGATACATGTTTTTTAATATGGGATTCTGCCTATCTTAGTGAAGAATTAATATTGCATATCTTGGGGAAAAACAGAAGAATGAACACCCTTCATGGAGACTGAATATAATATTGTGGACTTGCCTATAAAAATATGATGAAGGACTTTATAAAGAAGCAGCTTTATTTTTTCTGTATAACTTCACCATTGACAAAACAGTTCCAAGTTTATTATCTCAATTGATCCCTGAAATAATATACTGTGGAAGATTGAAAGAGAAAGGCAGGTCTCCTTATTCTAGCATTTGTCTCTACATCATACTGACACTCTGAGGAATCAGTGCTCATAAGTATTCTGCCAAAATGTTAAAAGTATTTTAGGATGAAAAAAAAAAGAAGTATTTTAGGATAGGTAGAATTAAATGTCTAGCTTTTTTTTTAATGTTTATTTATTCTTAAGAGAGATAAAATGTGAGTGAAGAAGGGGCAGAAAGAGAGGAGGCACAGCATCTGAAGCAGGCTCCAGGCTCTGAGCTGTCAGCACAGAGCCTGAGACAGGGCTTAAGCCCATGAACCTGAGCCAAAGTCAGATGCTTAACCAACTAAGCCACCCAGGTGTCCCTAGCTTTTTTTCCCCCTAAATTATTGAGTGTTCATTTTATAGTAAGACCTCTGCTAAATGATGGAAATACAAGGAAAAAACAAACAACAACTAAAAGACAAAACACAGTCTTGTTCTCATGAATATCTCAGGTAAGTTGAAAGAGAAACAACAATTACATTATTCTACTGATTTATAGATTTCTGAGGTTTGGGTATATGGATGGACAATAGGGTAGTTTATTCAAAAATGGTACACTAGGGAAAGGGAAGTTTGGAAATAAATTATTATAAATTCAGACTTGTACATGTTAATTTAGGAGTCTCTGAAACATACAAATAGAGATGTTAAATAGGCAAATAAGCATAGGTTTAGAGCTCATGAGAGAGATGTAGGTTAGGACTGTATATGTGCATGTGTGTGTACAGGCACGTGCGTATGCATGTGCAGACAGTCAAATGTGGGCATCTTTTTATAAATGTAAGAGCTATGTGACTTTGTAAAGCAAAATTAAGAAGTCTGTATTGTCAGTACAGAATGTTAGGTACAATTTTGCACAAATTTATTTGACTCTAAACTAAAGGAATTAAAGAATGCATGAATAGGGGCGCCTAGGTGGCTTAGTCAGTTATGTGTTCGATTTTGGCTGAGGTAATGATCTTGAGGTTTGGGGGTTCGAGCCACATGTAGGGTTCTGAGCTATCAGCTCAAATTCTGTCTTTCTGTTCATGTCTTTCTTTCTCTCAAAAATAAATAAATTTTTAAAAAGTTGTTAAGGATTGTATGAATAAATGAAAGAATAAGAAGGTATGTATATATGTGAAAGACTGGTTTATTTAAATGAAAGTGGTACTGAAAGATGAAATAAGGCTTTCCTGCTCTACACTAAACGCTCAATACTCGGTAAACACTTCACAAATAGAACTGCCAGTAGTTACAATGCCATGAACTCTCTTCTGCTTAAATTCTCCCATAAGTTAAAAACTAACAAAATAATAGTAAGTGGTCAAAATACTTCATCACAAAGAATACAAAATAGAATAGCATGTTACCTGTTTTTTTATGATTCATGACATTCGAATATAAAGTCTCCATGAAAAGTATGCCAACTTTAAAATGAAAAACCTAAGAACCCTACATAATTCCCTCAAATAATTATAAATAATATAAGACATCTGTGTAAAAAAAAAAAAAAGGCATTTTTTTTAAACCAATGACCAGGATTTTCCTTGGCCAAGTAAAAAGACCGTTTCTTGCCCATAATTGCATGTGATCTCACCATGTGATTAATTCAACTCCTAGAAAGTTGTTTGTTTTGACTAGGTAGCATATTGCAATCACCCATGGATAGAATTGCCATATGTTCTGATTTGGACAGTCCCACTTTATACCTATGATCCCAACACAATTGTAAATACCACACTTTCACTTTCAAAAAGTGCCCAAGTTTACACAACAAATTATTTGATTATCATATATGTGGAATTTTAAAAACAATTAAGTCTTCAGTTCCTAGATGTGGATATTGTCAGTCATTTGCCATTCAGTTTGAGACCAATGATCTGTTTCTTTTAAAAGGTCCATGGGTGTTTCTGATGTGTACCTAGTTAAGAACCACTGATAGAAAGTTCATCAAAACTTATTAGACATAAAAAAAGGAAACACTTCATCTTAGATGTTTATTTTTTTTTCAAAATTAATATTTCTCTTTATTGGATAGTCTAGAATTAAGCTTGAAGAAGAAATACAACTCAACTACTGAAATATAAATAGTTGAGCTTACTTTATTTAATAAAAGGTATCCAATATATCAGTCAATCACACATTCAGCTAAGTATCAGGTATGGAACAGTGGACAAGACAGGGTAAATAGTGACTTTGCAACAATCACACAGGCAATCTAGTGGCTAGTCTAAAAGTATATTTTTATGATATCTTCATGAATATTTAGCTTTGAATATACACAGGGGATTTTCCCTCATCAAATATCTAAACAGAAATTTGTGAATACTGTGTCAGGTATGACCAGATAGGTGGTGTATTGGACATAATAATATGGTTCAAACGATAAACTTATGCCTTAGCTATGTCTTACCTAAACTGTCAGTAAACTTACTTTTCCTTATTTTATTTTCTCAATATAGAGACAATTAAAATAATTTCATGTAAACATTATTAATCCTTTTATTCTTTAAAGTATTGTTTTATAATAATTTCCCAAGGATATAAATATGTAAATTTTTATTTAATATCCTTCTCGTTAAATTTTTAAAAAAACCTAAGTATTTCATTCACGTTCCTGTTTAGAGATGCTATCCAATATTTATTGGCTTTTGCTGTAAACAAAAATCATGACAACAAAACCTCTTGACTGCTTTCTCTTTGTCTGAGAACAGCCTCTTTCCTTAAGGAGAATCTACATTCTCTGTTTATCAGTGGTTCAGGGTTAATAGGGGAAGCTAAGTAAGGCTATCCTTGGACTTTTCATTCCCCCTGTCTTCCTTAGGTTGTTCCTCCCAGGCAGCAGAAGATTCATTCATTTGAGCAATCTGATTTTGTTTGGTAGCTCTGTCCATCACCCCAAAAGGGCCTTGCAGGACTCCATATGGAGACCCCGGCTTGCTTAACCAAGCTCTTTATCGACCCACACAAATACCACTGCTTGTTCACCCTTAGGACTAGGGCATTCATGCCAGCATACAATCTATATTGAAGGACTGGCCTAGGATAGACATTCCAACAGGCTGTAGAAGCAGGCATGAGGTCACTTGGGCAAGGATTCCAGGTTTGTGTACCCACAGAGCTTGGTCTTGGGGTGGGGGCACTGGGTGGGCCCAATTTTGGGGGAACCACTTGGCCATGGTGCCCTAGTACCCATGCATACCCTTACATGGGCCATGTAGGCAAGGTTTAACCCTGGCTGATTGAAGTCTCAGTGAAATGCCCTATGATTCTCAGTAAAACAAAAGTATAGGTGGCTTCTGAGGAAGTACTACCAGGTAATTTCCTTCCCATCTCTCTAACTACTGGGGATGCTGCCATGAGATGATTTATCATTTTCTGGGTTCTGCTGAGTTATGAAGCTGTCTCTCCCCCCAACCCCTATACTTAGGGCACAGCTGCAGACTATAAACTGCTTGGCTGCAGCATGGAAGGAGCGTCTCAGTAATAAGGTGCCCCAACACTTGTGGGGCCTTATCCTCTCACCCAGGCCCTTTGGTTTCATTGTTCTGGGGGCAAGACATGGGGAGCCGGCATCTCAGTTCATCTTGCTTTTGTTATGTAAGTAATAAACTGAATCTAAAATAAACTTTGTGGTTTCTTCCCTCACTGTCTTTTTCAGTCTTGTTGACTCCATGGTGAAGAGCGTGGCTAGAGGAAGCTAGAGCAGGGTCCTGGTGTGGGGCCACTATTGTCACGTCTCAGGAAGTACTGCCGGCCAGGTGTACGTAGAGACGGCAGGCTTGAATGAATGAGAATGAGTGACTGTGTGTGGGTTCCATTCAGAAAGAGAACTGAGGAGACACCACAACTTAAGGGCAGGAAGAAATAAAAGTTATTTGAGGGTAGTGGTGTTGACCAGTAAGCAAAGGAAGGCTGGGAAAGAATGGTCTGAAAAATAGGATATTGGCCAGTAGAAGCATTAGGGAAATGTTTACTATAACACAAGAAAATACTTATTTTTTAATTTTTTTTATTATTTATCTTTGAGAGAGCGAGTGTGTGTGCACACGCATGAGTTGGGGAGAGACAGAGAGACAGGGATAGAGGATCTGAAGCGGGCTCCATGATTACAGGAGAAAGCTCAATGTGGAGCTCAAACCCACAAACTGAACTGTGAGATCATGACCTGGGCTGAGGTCAACACATAACTAACTGAGCCACCCAGGCACCTCATGAGAAAACTTTTAAAAGTGTTAAAACAAACAAATAGGTTGCACAGGGTATGTCCTATGTGGTCCTAATTTCGTAAAGCAAAGCAACCAAAAGCACAGATTGGAAGTCAGTACTTTTTAAAATATTCTATACTGTCAAAAATGAGTTTAATTACATTTATAATTAGAAGATAAATATAAACTGGGTAAGTATAAAAAGGGGTATTAAAAATGGTCAGAAAATATACTTAAGTAAAAGAAAGATAAATAGGTAATGTTTAGACAAAATGTTGAAAGCTAATTTAGGGGCATGTTGATTCTAATTAAGATTTTTAACATTTACTTAGACGGGTGCGTTTTACCATAAAAGAAGCGAAAAATAAACTAAAAGAATTTATATGCTTTCCAAATTACTGACCAAGTGAAACTGTTGAATATCCTGTCATCTTTTAATTACCTTCCCCTTTATATAGTGCCACCCACTTTACCCGCCCCATCTAAGCAAGTTAAAGGTGTTTTTTCTTAAATGCTGGTAAGCAAAGCACATGCTGGAAGAGAGGAGGTGGTTTCTCAAAATGTATATGTTTCAGGGGTATCTGGGTGGCTCAGTCAGTTAGGCTTCCAACTCTTGATTTTGGCTCAGATCGTAACATCAGGGTTCATGGGATCAAGGCTGCCTCTGTGTACTGACAGTGAAGAGCCTGCTTGGGATTCTCTCTTTCCCTCTCTCTTTCCTTGCCATCCCCCCTCCCACTCCGCTTGTGTGTGTGCACTCTCTCTCTCTCTCTCTCCCTCTCTCTCAATATAAATACACATGAATGAAAATTATTTTAAAAATATAGATGCTGGAGCTGTATCCTAAAAACTCAAGTATGTAAGTTTATAGTGAGACCTAGGAATCTGCATTTCTAATAAGCTTCCCAAATGATTCTGATACTGGAGATCTGGGAAACATACTTTGAAAGATTTTGAATGAACAGAAAAACCCTAATTAAACATAAATATACATCATTCTATGTCTTTTGTTTAACCAAATGTCTAAATTTTTTGAGGCCATATACTGCTAACCAGCATTTACAACTACTTTCTTCATACTCTGATAGTCTTTATCCATTGCTATATTCACGTAAAAACAACCCCATTTAAAATTTTTATTTTCTTTCTAAAGGGAAATAACAGCCTAGAGAATCTGTAAACCACATACATTTCTCTTAATAGTCATGATGCTTATTGAGGATCAGGAAACTATTGTACCTCTCTTGAGTGTTGAGGCAGGAAAAAAGGCTGTTAATAAATTTGGACTTCCTTAACCCCAGTCCCAGTCTCTCCAAATCTGGTGTTAATCTCCATCACTCTCCTACCAAAGACACCCTGACTTGCTGACTGGCTGACCCTGAAATGGCCTTATATGACCACTGTTTCTCCATTTTGAAAATTTTCTTCATCCTTCCCTTTCCTACATACATATCAACGTTCTTCTCAAAAGTTGCCTATCTACCAACTCACACCTATTTCTCCCACATCTGAACTCTATTGCATTTAATAACTGACACAGGCATAGGTCATGAAGAATGTATACACTCAATAGACAACCATTATATATATCCTTCATACCCTTCATTTATTATAACTATTATTTAGTCATTTAATTGTTTATCTCTTAAGCACCTATCATGTGCCAGAGATGTTTCTAGGTACTAAGAACACAGCAGTAAACAAAGCACCAAAGAAGCCTATATTCTAAAGAGAGAAGACAAATATTAAACAAAGAAATACATTATATATGGTAATAATGTATATTATAACTAACACTTACTGAATACTTATTTATGCTGGGTATTGTTCCAAGAGCTTTATGTTAACTCACAACAAATTAAGAGGTAGGCATTATTATTTCCATGTTATAGGTAAGGGATCCAGGCACAGAAAGGTGAGACAAAGATTTAATTCTAGATAGTCTGGCTCTAGCATTCACACCTCATCATGCTTTGCCATCAGTAATAAAAAATATATGCTAAGAAGAATAAAGCACAGTGAGTGGGATAGAAAGTAACGGATAAAGGCATTCAGGTAGGGCTTCCCTGATGACATTTGAACAGACAGCAGGAATAAAGTGGGGACCTGGCCCTGGGGATAAACAATTCTAATTAGAGAGGATAACAAAGGCAAAATCTCTGCAGTGGGGTTATGTTTGGCATCACAGCCACTTACCAAATTAGGTTTCATTTCAACTTCAGTAGAAAAGGATTGAACTACATTTGACTTAACAAGGAATTTTTATTCAGCTGATACAATGAATATGCTTATGTGTTGTACATGAAAAAGCTGTTGTGGCTTGAATAGAAGGTATGGAGGTGGGGGCAGTAGAAGACCAAGTCTAAGTCTGAGAAGTAGTAAAGGAATGATAGGATCTGACTTTAGTTTTAAAAGAAAAACCTTCATTTCTCTGTGGAGAGTAGACTACAGCAGCAAGAATAATAGCAGGAGACAAATTAGATCATGTCAATAGCTGAGGACATTTATTAAGGGTGGTAAACACAAAAGATTAAGATGAAACCAGATCCTAAATATATTTGGGAAGGGAAACCAAAGCACTTTGCTTATGGGTTGGATGTGGTAGGGGAAAAGCATATTAAAGATGGTCCACAGTTTGCACAGAGAACCAAGAAAAATGGAATATCCTGAAGTGGAGAAAACCATAGGAGGAATAGGTATAGCTGTAGACAGTGAGGTGGTGAGGCTTTATAAGTTTTGTCTTGGAACTTTAAGTCTGAGATACTATTAGACATCCAAGTGATATTGTCAAATAAGCATCTGGAAAAGAGAAAGAACACTCCTGGAAAAAGGCAAAGGCCCAGAATTAAAAATAAAAAAAAAAAAATTCTGATTGTTGGTTAGGTGATTGGATTATATCCTATTGATATCTGTGATGGAAGTTCATATGGGTGATATCTGTGCCTTGATACCATAAGGTAGAGACTATTTGTTTAGTAAAAACTTGGCACACTGTAGATGTTCTTAAACAATGAGAAATAAAATTCTTCACATAAGAAGCAAAACATAGGAGTGCCTGGGTGACTCAGTCAGTGAAGCATCTGACTCTTGGTTTTGGCTCAGGTCATAATCTCACAGTTCATGAGTTCAAGCCCTGCATCAAACTCCATGTTGTTAGTGTGGAGACTGCTTGGGATTTTCTCTCTCTCTCTCTCTCTCTCTCTCTCTCTCTCTCTCTCTCTCCTTTCTCTCTCTGCCCCTCCTCAGCTCATACTCACTCTCTCTCTCTCTCTCAAAATATTCTTTTTTAAAAAAAGAATCCAAATCCCCAATTTACTCAAAATTTAATAGAATGCTTATTTTATAGATATTGTTAGTACATGTATTTGTGACGAATTATTAGTAGGATAGTAGGAGAGAGTAAAAATTATAGAGATAAATTAATATCAATATAAAATGACATTTTAGGGGCACCTGGGTGGCTCAGTCAGTTAAGCATCTAACCCTTGATTTCATCTCAGCCCATGGTCTCATATATAATGGGACTGATCTGCTGACAGCAGGGAGCTTGCTGGGGATTCTCTCTCTCCTTCTCTCTTGGCCCCTCCCATGCTCACACACTCCCTCAAAATAAATAAAATGCATTTAAAAAATAATTTTTAAAAATGACATTTCATTTAAAGTTTTAATGGATTAATTTTGTTTTAATGTACTGATTCATCTTATGTGATTTGTAACTATTTAAAATTATATCAATTTGATGGAATATTTTGAAGTCATTAAAAGCACATACTTGAATAATATTGATATGGAAAATATGAATGTATTTATTGAAAAATTAGGACATAAAAATATAAGAAAATAGAATGGAAAAATATTAACAATCATTACCTCTAGTTTCTGGGAACCTAGGAAATTTTATATTTTATTCTGTATACATTTCAATACTTTTCAAATTTACAACAGTGAATGTTTATTACTTCTGTAATGGAGGGGAAGCACAATATGTATATTGTGACTTAACTATTCTAACTCCATTAACTATTCACACACAATCATTTAATTCTTTGAAGAAACTTAATACATTCAGAATATATAGTGGCTTGCTAATAGTAAACTCAGCAATTTTATTCTCTCTTAAGGATTTGTGTACTACTAGAGATTTCCCTTTAAGTGTCTTAAACCTAATTTACAAAGTTATTCAGAATTTACAAACTAATTTTGCAAATTCTACACAGTGCTAATTGTAAATCAATAACTCTTATCTTAAAGGAAGTAGAAGCAGCTTGTTTTAACTCTGCTTTGCCCTTGGGAATGTGGAAACTAAAATCCCATCAAATCTGCCCTGAAGGCTTTTAAACTAGCTTTTATTTTTGGCTCCCATTTTATCATTTGCTAATATACATGATACATAACACAACTGTCAAAGTAAGCATCTATATTTCAGATGGGTCATTTGCCTCCCTGTGAAATGCATTTAGAGGAACCAAAACCAAGATTAAAAACATAACATTAGGATGTATTTTAATTTTCAGGAAAGCAACAAAATTTTTATATAAGCAACTTGTACATAAAGGTAATACCTATAATCAAAAACTTAATGGACTGAAGTACCATTCTCCTTAAAGGCACATTTTTAAATCAAAGGGTAGCATAGCCAGCAGCAAACATCTTATTAAACAACAAGTGTGCAAATGCAAAAGGCAGAGCCTCTAGGGCCATGTTAATTATCTCAGGGTCGGAGGCATTAAGAAGACTGTCTGGCAGTTTCTAAGGCAGTCAGATGGCAATGCCAACACACAAGCCTCCCCAAGGTCTTGCAGTTACAGCACTGTCATATTTCAAATGACAGGTAATACTTATGAACACGCCGACACTAACCTCCTCAATTATAGTCAATGTCAAGGTTTTACAACTGGAGGAACTACTAATTTCTAACATATATATATATTGCCTGACAAAAAGTACTTTATAAAAATAAGTGTTTAAAGTACCTACTGCAAAATGCTAAAGAGATCTTTGGAATGCTCACACAAAGATTCTTTGGGTGTTTTTCCTCTTGGGGAAAAAATACACACATTTTCTTTTACAATGAGGGTCACTTTTGTGACATTTATAGTGTAAGGAAATCTCAGTGCAGTTTGATGGGTCTAAATTCTATTCTCCTTGGCTATACATGACATTTTATCACAAGTTATTTCAAGTCAGATCTATTTCAATTTTTCAAACACTTTCCTATTAAAATACAAATGTATAGGTGTGGTGTTATTTCATCAAGCCCCATTTTTTCTTACTTTTTACTAGAATGACATTTTTCAATGTGCATGTATTTGCAATTGATGTGCTGGCTCTGTCAACACCTACTATTTCTAGTTTTTCTTTGACCTGTAAACCTTTCACTAGACCACAAAGAGACAAAGAGCCAACTAGATGCCGGTGTGTGTTTTTAGTAAGCCACACATGGTACGGCATTTGACACAAAACCAGAAGTCTCACTCAGGATCAAGCATAGTATCCCAACTTTTATTTATTTAATTTTTTTTTTAATGCTTTATTTATTTTTGAGAGAGAGAGACAGAGCATGGGAGGGGGAAGGGCAGAGAGACAGGGAGATACAGAATCTGAAGCAGGCTCCAGGCTCTGAGCTGTTTTCAGAGCCTGATGCAGGGCTCGAATACACAAATATGAGATCATGACCTGAGTGAGCCGAAGTCAGAGACTTAATGACTGAGCCACCTAGGTGCCTAGTATCCCAACTTCTAAAATCACAAGAATATGTCTAAGAGATTAAGTTCTAGTAGGAATTTTAGTTTTACCTGGATGGAGATTGTTAAGGGAAGCAGTTTAACAAAAGCGAGAGACATGGGAGAATGAGACAGACCCATGATCTTCAGATCTGGCAGTTCAGCCAAGAAGGCTGAACTATGAAAAAAAGTTTTAAAGCTGTAGATTAGTAGTTCTTCCACTAGACATCTTTCATTCTTCATAAAACCTCCTCAGTCATGGGTTCATGGACCAACAGTAGGTTTCACTAAATGGGGGCAGTTTGAAATTTCATGCAAATTTCAAATTTATATGCATAATATATTTTTCTAGAGATAATATATAATATCAATCTACTTCTTTTTTTTTTTAATGTTTTATTTATTTCTAGGAGAGAGATAGAGACAGCATGAGCAGGGGAGGGTCAGAGAGAGAGGGAGTCACAGACTGAAACAGGCTCCAGGCTCTGAGCTGGCAGTCAGCACAGAGCCCGACGCGGGGCTCGAACCCACGAACCGCGAGATCATGACCCAAGCGAAAGTCGGACGCTTAACCGACTAAGCCACCCAGGCGCCCCAATATCAATCTACTTCTTAAAGAAATCTACAGCATTCAGATTTTAAATCATTAAAATATACATTCTATGGAAATTTTTATTCCCCCAAATTCCATGTATAGATGGAACACACAGAAACACACTGAAGTAAAACACTCATTTAAGACCCAGTTAAGCTTTCACTTGTAACAATGTTTTTATTTTCCAAATCTTGTTTTGACAAAGTGTTGAGTTGGAATAGTTAAGTATTATACTCATTTAGATTCTGAATATGTGCTTCTATGTTTTTTTGATGATTTGTCTTATGAATTTAATTAGGGGATACCATCAACATATTATTTAGTCATTTAGAAGGCACTTTAATTGTTTTAAATGTATAACAACATTTATGGGGTGCCTGGGTGGCTCAATCAGTTAAGCATCAGACTCTTGGGTTTCGGCTCAGGTCATGATCTCACCATTTTGTGAGTTTGAGCCCCACGTCAAGCTCTGTGTTGACCCTGCAGAGCCTGCTTGGGATTCTCCTGCAAGCTCTTCCTCTCTCTCCATCCCTCTCTGTCCCTCCCCAGCTCATTGTCCCTCTCAAAAATAAACAAATAAACTTTGAAATGAATGTATACAAATGTTTAGATCATAAACACTGAACTTGTGAGGTAGAATTTTCATAAAAATCTTTAATAATATTTATTTGTTAACACATTTAGAATGTCTGAAACTGTGGCTGTATTAATGTACCTCATATAATATGTCAGATCACTTAAGAAATAATGTAAAATTAGCTTCCAAATTCAGTTCTGTCAAGGACATGTCAGGAATCTTAGTCCTCATTTTGATTCCATGCCAAATGTGTCGGTATGTAGAGATTTTCATATTTTAGAGTAACAGCCTAACAAAAAAGAGGGGAAATATTAAATCATAACAGTACACTTGCTATTTTTGGTATCACTTTTTCTACATGTTTGTGTAGATACAGGTTTCTGACCAATTTTCCCTCACAGTAAAAGATGATTTTAAGTGCTTTGGTTTGTTGAAACAGAAGGAATCAGTGACTCAAATATATTAAAAAAGTGGATGAGGATCACCTCGCTTTGTTTACTTTTGATTGGCATGGGAAACCTTTTACTCTGTTAAGTGATAGCTGCTCTACTTTGCTATAATGGAGCAACTCACATCTGGATTGCAAAGCTTGTGAAGGTTAATTTCAGCTTCTAGCTAAAAGGGCCTTGTTTGTATTGACTTACATTGCCTTCTTACAGGCGAATAATTCCAGTTACAATTTTAGGTCAGTTCCATCCAGATACTAGAAAAAAGCCTTTAAAGGCAAACAAATGGAAGCCACTTTTCTGTAGGTATTCAAAACAAATGTCTGCTTTGACCTGAAAACTTAAAAAGCAACCATTTGCCATTTGAAGTTATTGCACATGAGCCCGGGTCACTGACGAAAATATGAAATTCTAGGTAAGAGCAAGCAAATTACTCTCAGCCTGTGTTTTGTATGTGTCTCTTTTGGGGAGAAGGGCAGGGAATAGAAAATATACTGTATTAAGACCATGGTAACTTTCAACAGCAAATATCTTATACTGATGGAATAAAGATAAATTGTAAAGGCAAAGAATTTGGGGCAAAACATTTTATATGCTCTTTATTCTGATCAGGAATTTACACAGTCTCATCAGAGTTATCAGCTAAATTTTTATTGTCATTTAAGTATCTAGTCACATGGGCCTTTTTAAGTGAACTAAAAACCACAGTTTTTTAGTTGTTGTTAACAGTTCTGATTTGGTACAGAATCTGTGGAAAGATGTGTTTGCAGTTGAAAATGGGATGCAGTAGTGCAATTCATACACTATTTCTTCACTAATCCTACTTCAGATATGTAGACATTCAAATAGTTACTGGTGTGCAACTTCATTTTTCATTTTAGTACTCAGCACCAACTTTAATTTTTTATTAGATATATTTGTACCTGCTATAATCAAAGGCATCACATATTAAATCAACAAATAAAGCTTTTGTGTCATGATGGAGAGGGATGTACTTGTGTGTGTGTGTGTGTGTGTATGCATGTGCACAAGCATGTGAATGTGTGTGAACGGGGTAAAATTATTTCTTGAGGAAATAATACCCAAATTTAAACCCTCCAAATCCATCCATTCATCCTTCACTGACCTAAATGACAGAGATAACGGCTAAGTGTGGAGGTTCCTATACAGGTGCTGCCGTACACATAGGATCTGTTAACCTAAGACAGAAGACTGAAGGCTGAAACCTGAAGAAACGTCCGGCATACTCACAAGTTTTCATAATAACCTACTGGAATCTCTTTCGATGTGCTCCCTTGTGCATCATAGATGCCTCTACTCCTTATTGTTGCATATCTAGCCCAATTGGTTACTTAATCTGCCTAGAGTCCCAAGATATTGGAACCTGGTACTTTTGCTAGGCAGTTTTTCCCCTTACTTTAAACCACAGATGTTTTTCCATCTTTAACAGGAAGATACTGCTTCCCAGAGGGTCAGCAACTTGAACATTCCAACCTCCTGCCTACTTATGGACAAATATTTATTTCTCATCTACTCCTCAAGAATTTCACTGGCCTCCCAAGTACATGAGGATATAACAGAATATGTCTAGAAATGTTTTTTTCTCATCAGTATTCCCTGGAACTTTATAAGCCTGTGTAATCTGAAGAATCAAGGCTTTCTTCATGGCAGATCTTTCAATTGATAATTTAAAAATTATTTGTTAGAATGGGTAAAGAGAGATAAAAATCAAGAGGAAGAGATGGTTTACAGACTCCAATTTCCCCCTAAACCTTTCAGATATTATATGTTCCTCATAAAAGAAATATTTCTAGAAGTTTTTTTTTGAAATCTTATGTACTCACAGTTATGATCCTTTCACTTATGTGTTTGAAGATGTTCTCATGACAAGTTGGAAATATATACAGCTGAACAACATAGGGATTTAGGGGTGCCCACCACTTTGCAGTTGAAAATATTTTGACTTCTCTAAAATTTAACTACTAACAATTCACACATATTTGGTATGTTATATGTATTAGATACCATGTTCTTACGATAAAGCAAGCTAAGGAAAATATTACAAAAATCGTAAGAAAAATGAAGTTACAGTACCATTATTTATTTTTTGTTTTAAAAAAAAATTACCTGAGAGAGGGAAAGTGTGTGTGTATGTGAGCGGGGGAGAGGGACAGAGGGAGAAAAAGAGAAAATCCCAAGCAGGCTCCACAGTCAGCACAGAGCCTGACATAGGGCTCTATCTCATGACCATGAGATCACGACCTGAGCTGAAATCAAAAGTTGGACACTCAACTGGCTGACCCAACCAGGCACCACATATGGCACCACAGTTGTATTTGAAAGATCCACATAGAAGTGGATTAATGGAGTTTAATGCTATATTGAGGTTTAATTTTTACTTGCAAAATTTTTGAAGGTTTTCACAATAACAATGACAGTTGTTAAAACCATGCATTTTAAACACTGCATCCCATGTAGCATACGCAGTGACCTTTTGGGTACATGTTATCTCTGACTGATGAGGAAACAGAACCAAATCACATGATGTGGTGAAGATCACATGGTTAGGATGTGGTAGAACTGAGATTTGTACATGTTTGACTTTAAATGTCATTCTCTCAAGCACCCATTATCCTGTCTCATCATTTAATAGTTTTTCAGTGGGTAGTGCTCTCCAATCCTATCAATCATTGACACAAGATAAAATACATACACATGAAAAGACTTCTCATATGTGCTCTCAACGCTGGACCTGAAAACCCTCATCATAACCTAGATTTGAGTGCACATATTTTGCTACCCTCCATTAGAGAGACTCTAACACAATTTTAAAAGCAAGCCACCAGATTATAGTTTAGAGTATTTAGAATAAAAAGCAGTCATTACTACTACACTAAAAAAGTGAGAATTTGATTCAAATTCAGTTTTTGAAATGCAGCATTTTAGTTATCTAACTTAAATCACTTCAAAAGGTAACATGCTTTTAGACACCTCATTTTCTCTCATTTTTATACCTAATAAACATTTTTATACATGAAATGCTATTTGTATGCCTGGTGTGGGTGGCAATGCCACCCTCAGACTCATCTCCTTTATTGTTGTGTATCACTTAGAATCTGAGCAACCCCATTAGATCAGCCGATTCTCTGCAATGTATATGTTGCTCTGACAACTGAAAGCTGCTTCCCTCTGCTAGAGTATATGTAATTTTGTCAACTGGTCTTCAGCTTATTAAAAAGTAAAACCGCAAAAAAAAACAATATTACTATTCTTTTTTCACTCTAATACCTTATTCTCTTACACTACTTCAGCCTTAGATTTGTTTTTAAGTTTGTCTTTTCATTATAATAGAACCTAATAATTTGCTGAGAAAATTTTTAAAAATTACCATAAGCCATATTTCTCATCCCTCTTATCTATGACTTCTAATAAAAATTAATCACTATAAAATTTTTGCATTTTTTTCTTTAAGACATGGTTCGGGCACAGTGCTGGCTGGTACAGTCAGTAGAGCATGTGACACTTGATCTTGGAGTTGTGAGTACCAGGTTGGATGGAGAGATTATTACTTTTTTTTTAAAAGACTTTACTTTTAAATAATCTATCAGGTATTTCCTATTTCAGGGTATTAGGTGAAAAGTATACACTTTGGCCTGTTTTCAATTTAGCAGTCCACTCCTTGACGCCATTTGGTTATTGTTTCCTTTTTTTTTCTATTTTTCTATTACTTGAGATTGATTGACTGACTTGAGAGTGAGAGAAAGAGAAAGAGAGAGAGCAAGCATGAGCAGGGCAGGGGCAGAGAAGAGAAAGGAGAGAGAATCCCAAACAGACTCTGTGCTGTCAGCTCAGAGCCCGAAGCAGAGCTGGATTTCACGAACCAGTGAGATCATGACCTGAGCCAAAATCAACAGTCTGACACTTAACCAATTGAGCCATCAGGTGCTCCTATTACTAGAGATTTTGACACTCTGCAGAGATTTTTATTTTTTTATTTACTTTTATTTCTTTTAGGGGATAAAAGATAATTGTTTTTATTTATTTTTATTTATTTTTTTTCTTTTATAGTTTATTGTCCAATTGGTTTCCATATAACATCCAGTGCTCATCCCAACAAGTGCCCTCCTCCATGCCCATCATCCCCTTCCCCTTGCCCCCACCCCCAAAAGCACTCAGTTTGTTCTCAGTATTCAAGAGTCTCTCATGGTTTCCCTTCCTCCCTCTCCCCAACTATCTTTTTCTCCTTCCCCTCCCCCATGGTTCCCTGTTACATTTCTCCTGTTCCATTTATAAGTGAAAACATATGGTATCTGGTATCCATCCTTTTCTAAAGCAGAGATTTTTATAACAATATGGACAGTCATCATAGAGGACTTGGGCAATAAAAATTCTCACACAAATTGGACCAGTTTAATAAAATATAAATACGTATTTATATTTAACTTATATATATATTCTATATTTTATAGTAGTATGTAGTTTGGAGAAATCATACATATTATTTATCTTCATCCTCACAAAACTTATGTGACAGAGCAGGTATTATTATCCTCTTGTTTGTACAGGGGGACAAAACTGAAGGAAAGAAGGATATAGTCATTCATATTAACATACAAAAAAATGGTGGTAGTGTTTTCTGATGTTAAGGAATCTTCTCACTGCTACTTCATAGTCCCACAGATTTTAGCCTCCAAGTGTTATTACCTTTACTAGGTAAACTCTGTATACCTAACATTTTATTACAAATCGCTATGAATGAACTAAGATAAATTATAGTTAGGAGAAATACAAAGAGATATGAAAAAACTAAACTCTAAGAAATCTGAGTTTTGTTCCTCAAGAAAGCTGTAATACCTTAAAGTACCATATTCGGTCCACAGAACTTTGATCTCTTGTTGAATCACATTCTCTTTCATTCTTACACAAAATTTTCCTTTTTTATCACTGGTGTCAAGAAGCAAACACATTTGTCACAAACTTATTTCAGTGTATGATAACTATTATGTAATCCAGTGTTCTACATGGTGCGGTCTAAAGTATTTCTAAATTTTGTGCCAGAAAAAAAGTAAGAAATTGCCAAGTGTTCTACTTTTGTAAAAATTTTATTTAAAGTTTATTTATATTTGAGGGCAGGAGGGAGGAGCAGAGAGAGGAGACACAGAATCTGAAACAGGCTCCAGACTCTGAGCTGTCAGCACAGAACCTGACACAAGGCTCGAAACCATAAACCGTGAGATCATGACTTGAGCCAAGGCTTGAACCCACGAACCGTGAGATCATGACCTGAGCCGAAGTTGAATTCAACCCACTGGGCCACCTAGGTGCCCCATCTACTTTCTGATAATAAAAGATCTGTAGCCAATAAAGTTTCTTATTTTCTCAGGGCCAAGAAGCTCCTAATCAGATTAGTTTCTCAATTACAAAAATGTTAAGTTTAAGATAGACATACTTTCTTCCTTCGTTACTAGTTTCTTTTCTCTTTTATTGGATGAATGCTATTTATAAGATACTCCAAATAATTTTCAGGAACAATGAGGCATGAATTTAAATATGAAAACTGTACTATAATAATGGAAAGTCTAATTTATTTGAAATTTCAAAATCTTCTGTATATTTTGTGTATACACACACACATGCATATATTTTATTCTGAATAGATACAACTTTATAATTTGAGTGCTGATTTGCATGCTCAAGTTTGGAAAATTATATTTTCATTCTATTAACTTCCAAGTTCCCAGACTAGTATCTGGTACATGGAAACAATTCAAAGCAACACATCTGTTGGTACTTTTTATTATTCTTTTTAGAAGATCCATTTGTGAGCATGTAATAAAATATTCTACTTATTTCTAAATATTAGAAAAATTACCATATTATTGTCAGCCTTCTCAAATGTTTACAAAGATTGTAAAGGATATTTACCTCAAGAATGAAAAGTTATGCATTTTTTTGGAGGGGTCTGGAAAATATTTTGACAGGATAAAGATCATGTTGGAATACTTTCAGATAAAAATAGTAGCTTAAGTCCAAATATCTTCTACCCAACCAAAGAAAAAAAAATTCTCACAATCCTTTTATCAATCAAAACAAATTCTAGGAAATTTGAGATCTGCTACGGTGTAAATGTGTGTACCCCTCCCAAATTCATATTTGAAGCCCCAATGCAAATATGTTAGGATGAGGGGCCTCTAGGAAGTAAGTAGGTCTTGAAGTGCTGTTGTCATGAATGGGATTCATGTTCTTATTGAGGGGGAGAAAAAAAAGACCCATAGAGCTTCCTAGCCCCTTCCAGCATATAAGGAGACAAGAAGCCTGCAGCCTAAAACCGAGATTTCTCTCAACCATGCTGGCACCCTGGTCAGACTTCTAGATTCCAGAACTGGGGCAAATAAATTCCCATTGTTTATAAGTTATTCAAACTATGGTATAATGTTATACCAGCCTGAATGGACTAAGACAAGATTCTTAAATGAAATAAATCTGAGAACTCTCGGAACAGATATAGCATCGCAGTCATCTTTATATCCTCAGGGTCTAGTAGAGAGTTGGACCCAAGGTAAGGGCTCCACAAATTTTGAATAGACGCAGAAATGGATCATTTAAAATGATGCTCGTAGAATATGTGCTCCAAGCTGCTTTCCCTAGGAAGATTGATTTCTGCTGATCCATAAATATATTCCCAGGCAATCTCCTTCAGCTAAAGCATGCTTTTGAGAGTTGGAAGTTTAGGATTTGGTGTTTAGTCTCTGGCCAGAAGTACCATAACAGGTATCTAGATTGCAAAGGGTATTAATCTCTTGACCCTAGCCTTATAACTCTATGCTTTAACCGAGTTAACCAGCCATGGCTAAAGGAACAGCAACATTCATGTCCTTTAACTGCACCATTTTAACTGCCCAAATATTATGGACTTGGATGAAAAGCACATTTCAGAAGACATTAACAGCATAGTATATGTTACACTGTATGTCTGTAATCTGAGCCAAAATCAGAGCCCTTTTTAATTTTTTTCCTAATGTTTTATTTATTTCTGAGAGAGAGGAGAGGGAGAGAGAGAGAGAGAGAGAGAGAGAGAGACAGCGTGAGCAGGGGAGGGTCAGAGAGAGAGGGAGACATAGAATCTGAAACAGGCTCCAGGCTCAGAGCTGGCTGTCAGCACAGAGCCTGAGGCAGGGCTCAAATCCACGAATGGTGAGATCATGATGACCTGAGCCAACAGACGCTTAACCGACTGAGCCACAGAGGCGCCCGAGAGCCCATTTTTAAGGTAACTTTCAACGTTCTTTATTCTCTGATATCAAATAGACTATGAAAGTCCTTAAAGTTTCTCTATTAAAACGTCTAGATCCCAATCCAGGAACATTCTACTAAGAGTTATAAGGCATTTATTGGTACCCTTATAATATCTAAGTTCTTAAACTGCAACATTTATATTTTTTCAATATCTAGCAATCAACCTATTAATTGGAAAACAGTGATCAAATACATATGATGATCAAGATTCTCTTCCACATGCTCCAGAGATACAAAATATGACAAAGGGGGCACCTGGGTGGCTTAGTTGTTTAAGCCCCAGACTCGATCTCAGGTCGTGATCTTGCAGTTGGCTTCTTGAGTTCAAGCCTGGCATCAGGCTCCGCGCTGGCAGTGCAGAGCCTGGAGCCTGTTTCAGATTCTGTGTCTCCCTCTCTCTCTCTGCCCTCCCTCCCTTGATCATGTTTTGTCTCTCTCTCTCTCAAAAATAAATAAAAATTAAAAACTTTTTAAAATACAAAATATGACAAACGGTTTTGCTTCAAGGAATTTACAACTTAATCTAAAAATGAGATGTACATATAGAAATATAATAAGCTCCCCTCCAACTATTAAAAACCAATGTAGAAAAGGCACATTAGGCAGTTTTACAGCTAAGAAGGGCTGAACTCTGAAGCCTGAAGATGAAAGTAAGACTATGCCAAAGAGAATTGGCAGTTTTATTTGTCCACAAATTCAATATGAAGCACTTGGGGGGAATGACTGTGAGACCACTGAAATCTGTACACATCTTTATTATAGCCTTCACATTGATTTTTAATTACTCCTACCATGTTTGTTGTCCCTAATACCTTGTGAGCTTTTTGAGGATCAGAGTTGTATCCTTTTATCTTTGTGTACCCAAGACATCGCATAGTGCTGTGTGTTATATTAGCTCACAAAATAGATGTTCAAATATTTATTGAACACATATACTTTGTGTCAGGCATTGGGAACACTGTTTAACAAAAGAGACATGGTCCCCACCCATATGGAGTTTACAGTCTTGTGGATAAGGGGCAAATAGATGAAGGAAAACATGGATGGAGGAAAAATGGATAAACTGGGCAGGCCTAGTGCACAGCAACTGCTTGCAACTCTTTCTCCTTCTGATGAATTTCCTTCACTTGCTAGATATATCCCAGTATACCATCCTCCCACTGAATAATTATAAAAGTGTAGAAGGGTTTATCTCCTGCTCTTCTGTTTATTCCTACCATCAAGCAATTTTTGTCAAGTTTTATATTCTATAGTCAGTATTCTAAAAATGTTAAGTGTTTTCTCACAAAAGACAAAATGTATTACATTATTGAATATACTTTTATAAACCCTGCTGCCTGGAGAGGCTAATATATTTTCTAGGAGTAGGCAGCCCCGCTCAGGAGTCCTAGAGACACAGGAGATGTGGAGAAAGAGACAGGAAGAGAGGAAAGAGAAACCAGGGCCTGTTATAATGGATTATATGCAGGTAGTTTAGCTAGTCACCCTAAACAGGCTGAAGAGCTGCAGGAGAACTGTGAACTGGCAGAATCAAAGTGATATTGGGAGATAATAAACCAGCAATTAGACATAGTCTGTATTGTTACAGAGATAAACTTAAAACAAGAAGGGCCAGTAAGGACACAACTGTAATAGTCCAGTGATGAACTGTTAATTTCCTAAACAATAGCGGTATCAAAGGTACCAGAAATAAATATGAGGATTTCAGCCTGGAGATGGGGGAAGTGGTATTACCACAAACAGGATCAGATCTATCAGGGAGAAAAACAAAAACAAAATCCAACAACTTGGAATTAGGAGAGAATAAATGAATCTAGAGAACAATACATTTTCAAGTGTAATTAAATGCATCTAGGTAGAGCTCTGTGAGTAAAGCTCGGAAGATCAGTGTGAAACTTACAGATGTAAAGAGTAAATATTCTTTGTATGTTAAGAAAATTCTTCACAAATCTCATTATCAGCATTAACATTAGTGTTGTATAACTAAAAAATAATTTCTGGTTTTTCTTTGAAACCAGCAAGAACCACGACCTGCAATCCTTCATGTATTATATACATGAAGACAGGAGAGATCTATCCCATGTCTCCTGTTCTCATGCAAGTCACATATTCCTGGACTGAAAAAGTATATGCTCTTTCCCAAAGCATATACTTAAAGCTTCTACCTACAGATATCTCAGGCCAACACTGAGAAAGTTTGTCAGGTGAACTTTGCAGGCAATGAGTTGAAATCACAGAAGAAAAAGACAAAACATATACTGAATACTATTTGATGCTGCAGAGCAGACTTAGGTTTTCCAATCATAGATTCAGGGAGCCCAGATTAATGTCATTCTTAAGCAGGATATAGTTATGTGCTGTAACTGCTTTGCATAGTTCCACAGGGAAAAGTTCCACAGGGAAGGAAGAAGGGGGCTGAAAATGGTAAGTGAAATGAAATTAGATCATCGGTAAGCTCATAACTCAGGTTCATACCATTTGGTCAGTTTTCTAATGGCTATAACTTAATGATTCAATTAGTTTCCTGGGAGCAAGGATAAGTGCATGTTCAATGTTCTGTATCATATTACTGATTAGAATCTGCCAAAGCCATGTCTAACTAAAGCTTATGAGCAATGAAATCAAAAAATACTTTATATTTGTTGTAGTTCTATGATGGCTAGATAGACAGATACACTGTTGACAATAAAAATAAATACAACAAAATTAGTACACAGAATTATTTCCTCAAATACTATTTTCTTATTTGATAATCATCTCAGTCATTTGTTCAATGCATTAAACGTCTACCGAATGCAAGGCAGACGCCATGCTAAGTGCTGTAAAGGAAATAAAGATGACCTGTGGGGGTGTTCACATGAACACTGTTAAGAATCAATGTTATACATTTCAATAAATAGCAGTGTAGGCCACATAAGTTATGTAAACATCATTTTAAAGATATAAATCACAATAGCAGAAGTAGTGTAATATTATACCATACAATAATCATTAGATAATTGAGAGTATGGTAGTGCATTAATTAAACAAAGCTATTCAAATATACAGAGGAAATAGAGAGAATGCCTCCCTCAAGAAGAAGAAATCAGAAGAAAAATTCCTTGTTGTGAACCCTTGTCAAAAAGAGGTAAACCTCCATGAAGATTCTAAAGTTTCAGTGGCCAGCCTTTACATAGTTGTTCGCCTATGTAAGTCTAACTATACCAATGTGTATTAAACATCAGTACATTATTCACAGTGGAGGCACTGTGTAAACTTATATTCTTTTGGAGTGTTGTGTCTCTTAAATGGGAGGAATTATTTTCTTATGTACAAAGATCACACTTTTAGTAAGTTAAATCTCATATCATCTATGGTAGTAAAAATATATCTATTGATAACTTGCTTTCATAATCATTAAGGTGTTTGTATATTTAGTGAGTTAGGGGTAAACAGAATTAAGTTTATTTAACTCTCCATTTCCAATGGGTCTTCAACCACTAAATTGTTCACATTGGTTTATGAACAGCCTGTTAGGTTTACTGTGTCTAAAAATAAAATCAAAGTATTTCTTCCATTTACAAACACTTCCAATATGATTCAAAAATTAAGAACTCAAATCCATGAACAGATGTACTAATAGAATTCTTAGGCCACATCCTATTTCGTTTTGTATTTTGTTCGTGAAAAATGGCCTGGCACCTGTCAATTTGCCTGCTTCAGTCACCTCTTCCAGAGGTGTCTGAAAAAGCCTAGTAAAATCCCAAATATACAAGGCTTTGTAAAAGGCATGCCCAGTTCACCTTGCGAGTGTATTTGATGGATGTTTTATATACTAATTTTGACATTGATATAAGAGCCGTGAACATGGAGAAGTCCTCCCCGTACATCTTTACTGCAAATGGAAATATTGCTACTAAAAACAAGCTTGAGTCAGTATTTAGAATGATTGATAATTTTGAATATAAACATGGAGACCTCTTATCCAGAAGGTGGCATGTCTGCACTGGATGCTGATATCATTTTTGACGGGTTTTATGAGACCCTAAACAAATGAGGGATGGTGTTGCAGGGCCACCTTTCATATACTTGTCACTCTGATTTCCTGCAGTAATGAACTTCAGTGGCTCTGCTTAGTAGCAAAAGCTATGAAACCTAAAGAATGCACATGTGTCTCGAAAACTGCCTCGAGTAGACAGAAGGGCTTGGCAATTGCTGAAACCTGATCTTTTTCTTTATTCTGAAGTAGAGAATAGAGTAGAAAGCTGCTTCAGTGCCAAAAAAGAACGGCAATTGGAAATGTTATTTAGGGATAAGTGGACATTACCCAAGGTAGAAGAAAAAGAACTTTAAAAGAAAATTATTCTGGGAAGAGACTGTTCTGTTTCTATTCTTATTCTGAGTCTTCATAAATGAATCCTGAAGAACTCTGAAATGTCTTTTCATTTAGGTGAGAGTATTTTCAGGAAAACACAGATTACCAATCACATAAAAGTAAGCCTGCTGACTCCTGAGAACTTTGGAGGATAAACTAGGGCATACTGTCACTATAATAAGGTTCCAGAAAGGAGGATTCCTTGTATGCAAAGAATTTCATGACCTTTCCCTGTTCTTGCTTACATCCACGCTGTGCCAGAATTAGTTGGACAGATTCAAATCCCTGGTCTGCCACTTAGTGAATAACCTTGGGCAAGTCCTGCATCCACCTTGCAGGATGGTTGTGAGAATTAGCAACAGAATGCAGTGTTTAGTTTGATGCTTACAACACAATGGGTACTCAGGAAATAGCAGGTTATTTTACTTAGTTCAATCCCACTACAGCACAAATCAGTTCCTCAGGACATAGGGAGTAAGATACATGTTTATGTAAATTGAAGTGAGCAAATTATTTAAATTAATTCAATGAAGTTATTTCTGCCACATCCATTCTATGGGGTAGTTATGCTGCTTCTTTGACTAAAACATCCTATACAAGAAACATAATTTGATTACGACTCACATGACCATTCATACAAAATTGCTATTTGACTTTTCCAGGTCAAATGCACATCTAATTATTGAAAGACAGGAGTCTAATATTAAAAAATTATATTTCTCTTATTTAATGAAGTTTCTGTAGTTTTTACATATTTTTAAAAACAAACACATTTTAGGAAGACAGAAGGAAAGAGGTTGGAGATTACTACTTTTAATGATATCTCAGAAAAAAAAATACTTTTAGTATTGTGGGCTTAATTCTTTCAGATACACTTATACAGAACTAATATCTTATAATGCATGTGTTTTATAGTGTGTAATACTTAGCAATATATCTTTCTTGTCAATAGACAGTTTTGTTGCATTATTTTAATGGGCCTCATTAAATTCTATCATACAGATGTACCACATCTGTATTCTATCATACTGATGTACCATATTCTATTATTAAAATCCTTAAATTATTAGATATATAATCTATCTCAGAATGATACCTCCAAGAGGAGACTATCAGTACTTATTTTATCTGGTAGTATATATCTAACTCTTCATATCATGCTTACTACACAGAAGAAGCAAATATTATTGGTTAAAACAAAACAAAAAAAAACCCACAAATAAGCAAAGAAAAATTTTGTAATTCTATTCATTCAGAAAATATTCATAAAACAGAACATCACGCTAAAGGTCTGAAAGAACAATGTACAATGATAGTAACTAATGAGTATACAGAATATTTACTAAGTTGTTTTAAATGTTAATTTTAACTTATTTTCTCATAGATTAGAGAATATTTTTAATCTAATAAACAGTGAGCTCTTACTATTAGTATACCTCACACCCACATGAGCACTGGAGACAAAGAGGTAAGTAAAACTAAAGAGATCCTTCTCTAGTGGGGGCATTAAACAGAAATTCTAAAGGAGATTGGTAGTTTAAGACAAATACCAAGGAGATAGTATAGGGAGCTTACTTGAACCAATAAAAAACGAGTTAAAGAAGGGTTCCCTAACAACACAAATTTTAAGCTGATACTTAAAGAATGAGTAGAAGTTGGCTAGGTAAAGACAATGGATATAAATGGTCCAGGCAGTGGGGAAATGGGTACAGTGATGAAGGCTTAAGAGACTATTAAATAATGAAGGAACTAAGGAAAACCTAGAATGACTGAAACATAGGGGACATAATGAATAGTGGTAAAATGAGGGGGGAGGTAAGAAGCTCACAAAGGACTTTGTGAGCAATGTTTAAATCTCAGAGTTTACCTTTAGGAAATTGGAAATCAATAAAGGGTAAAGATACATTGCAAGGTGCAAGACTAAAGAGGCAAGACGACTAATTAGGAAAAATCTCTTACAGTAATCTAGGTGAAAGCTAGATGCTGTAAGCAATGGAGATTGAAAGAAACAGAAAGATCGCTGAGGTACTCAAACAGAATTAAATGTTCTGCTTGTGGGTACAGTTTCATTTCAACTACTATCACATGAGGTAAAAATTCTTTTTATTAAAGTTCCTGCTACAAAATAATTTGCTTCACTTTTGGATTTTGGGGGGTATAGCAGAAGCTGTGGGTGGTCCCCATGCCCATTCTCTTCTTCTTTATTAGTAATAGAACCCTTGATTTTTAGTAGGTACATATCTACCAAGAAGAAAAGCGATAGGTCCCAGCCAACCTGGCAGCAAATTGAAACGATGTGACTTATTTCTAGCCTAAAGAATAGGAACAAAGGTTCAATGTGTGGCTTCTGAGAAGTCCCCTTAAAGGGAGGGGGTGACATCTTTATCTCCTTCCTTCCAACTGACAAATATAGAGGTAATGACTAGACTTCAAGCAATAATCTTGACCTAGAGCAGAAGCCATGTGAGAAATATGAGACAGATGAAACATCATACTAACCCTTGTCTTCCTTCATGCCTATCTTTGGAACTCAAAAATAGTGAATTTTCTATTTTGTTGAAGTCACTGTTA
Source organism: Hyaena hyaena (assembly GCF_003009895.1). Classification (NCBI taxonomy): domain Eukaryota; kingdom Metazoa; phylum Chordata; class Mammalia; order Carnivora; family Hyaenidae; genus Hyaena; species Hyaena hyaena. The sequence continues at coordinate 2,484 of NW_024081218.1, read as the reverse complement.
TTATTGGCTTCCTATCTTATACATTATGCATTATGTCTTGGATTTATTAGTTTTATAAACATCATCTTATGGATAAATTTCCTGAAATGAGAGAGGCTTATGTTTACATCTTTCGTGATTTTCAATTTAAGTTTAGCAAGCTCCTTCTTTAATTGCCCATAAGAGGATTTCCTTTATAAATTAGAGACACTGTATTAATTTCCTAGAGCTGCTCTAACAAATTACCACAAACTGGGAATCTTCAAACAACACAAATTTATTTTCTCACAGTTATGGAGACAAGAAGTCCAAAAATCAATGTGTTAGCAGGACTGAATCCTTCTGAGGTTTCTGAGGCAGAATCTGTTCTATACCTCTTCCCCAGCTTCTGATGGTAGTCAGAAATATTTCACTTGTCTTGGCCTTAAGAGCCACTACTCTAATGTCTGTCCCTAACATGACAGGACATTCTCCCTCTGCTTCTGTCTTCACATGGCTGTCTTCTAGGACACCAGTCACTGGATTTCAAGATCACCCTAATCCCTTAGAACTTCACATTAACTGGATTACATCTGCAAAGACCCTTCTTTCAAAACAGATCATGTTCACAAGTACTGGAGATTATGATTTCAATGTATCTTTTCTTTCACGGGATGCAAATCTACCTACAATCCTTCCGATGCTTAAAAATATTTCATGAACTCTTAACATTTTGCATTCTTTAGTTTCATTTCCAAGCGCATGTGAAATACAGCTGAAGTCAGATTGTCTGGGAAACATCAAACTAAACCTCTCTTCTTTCTATATTTTCTACAAAAAAATATACAATTTAATATCTTAACATTATTGGCATCTGTTCATTATTTGAACTAACTTTACCTTTATGAATTCTTGATATAATTTTGGGAAAAAATTACAAGGCAGAAACAGTTTTCATTTTTCCCTAAAAATTTCTGAAATACTATTCAGGTATATTTCTAAATAAAATTTGCATATAATAGGTATTCAGTGTATATTTAACAAATAATGGAAAATAGCATAAATTGATCCTTTATTAAAATATATAATATAGGTTATAATCACTTGCTTCTGTTTAATCAAGAAATATTAAAGGAGTTTCAGGTAAATATTATACTATTCATAATTGTAGTTTTCCTCCAGAAAATGTTGATGAGTTCTTGGTAAGCAAAAACTTATAATGTAACTTCCCCCTGCCAAAAAAAATAGAGGACTGGTTATGAGATTTATGTCAATAAGACTGAAAACTAAATTTGAATACATTATTTATGATAACTCTTTTAAAAGATATATATCCTATTGGGATATTTTAAAGCCTTTAAAACTTGATAAAACATATTTTTGTTAAGTTTTTGCACCAATATCTGATAAAGTATGAACTTTGTTGCAGCAATGTAATAAGTTCTTCTTCAAAAGAAGTTGATCATTCTATTTAGTTTACAAAATTAGACATATGTTAAAAAGAATTGGAAATTTAGATCTAATTGACTGTTACCAGCCAGCATGAAACTAAATAATTTATCATCCTTTTTTCTGAAACATACCTTATATAATATACTCACTAAGGCAGTTAAAGGCCCAAACTTTTCTTAGTGCCTAAACTGTGATGAATAGATATTACCATAAGTGTTTCCTCATATTAAGCATCTTTATGCTTTATCAGGTGTCAAAGACTATATCAGAAATCAGCACACTAAAGTGTGACCTGAGAGTGGCCATTCAAGCAGTGACTGTTCAATGTCCTGCTTTAATGGCAGGAGAGGCTTTGCCCTAATGGTCAAGTAGTTTTATTTGGAGTATGTTTTTCATGTTCTCTTAAGAGCTTTTCAAAAATGCATGTACAGGGGCAAGATGGCGGAGAAGTAAGGAGCTCCGTACTAGCACTCACGCCCATACATCACACAGAAAAGATCTGAAGCCATTGGAAACCTTACAAAACCTGAGAGATTGGGAGAAAAAAGACGCAGAATCCACTGAGAGAGCCTTCTAACGTGAGTGCGAACCGGGGAAGATAAAATCGGGCCGGGATCGGAGACTCCAGGGTGGGAGGCGATCCCCCTCTACCCTCTACGGGGAGTGAGAGGGGAAAAGGAGAGAGTCCGAAACAGAAAAACCTCCCCTCGGTGCAGAAAAAGACCGTACTTGCCAAATACCTGCACACCAGGTCCCCTCGCACCAACTGGTCCTGGGGGGGCTGAGCACACAAACTGCTTCTTTGTGCTGGCTCCTGGAGGCTAGACTTCAGAGTGGAGGCGCGCCTGCCGCCATTGTAGCTCCCGGGCGGCTGGGGCCCCTGAAAGAGCCACGCAGACACCGGGCGTCCGCGCTCCTGGCTGGCTGGAACTCGAGAGGGAAGGCAAGGAACTAAAAACTGGGAAATTAGCCTGTGAGTTCGTGTTTTGGGTGACGAGCCATAGAGGGACCCGGTTTTCCTCACTCCAGTGGGCTCGGGCTCAGAACACTCTGCGGGCAAGCCCCCGCCCATGC